>NW_023416324.1:183439977-184127477 GCF_014108235.1 Myotis myotis
AATGTTTAAAACAGATTGGATGCTTAATTTTTAACTAGTAGAGGAAGGCAATTAGCCTTCCTACATATCCAGTTAGAGTAAGAAGCAGACCACATGACTTGCCTAAGTACCTTTAATAACATAGTATCTGCCATATGTTTAGTGTTCAATCAATCATATTATTTTAATGACTGAAATAATTAAAATTCTCTATAAATAGCTATAATTAATTGATTTCAGTGTATTGTTAAGATAAAAAAGAAAATGTAAATGACCTTTAAGTCCCTATCTGCTGCCCAGACAGATAGCACTCAGAGGAATACAAAGTCCTCAGACACTAGTATTGTTTTCAGGGGCCAAAATTCAAAGCCTAATGAATCATTAACTTACTTAAACTTATTACCCCAGGAGAACAAATGGATTAAGAGGATTCCACTGCCTTCTCAGGAGCCATTAACAAATGATTGTGTCAGTATTTAAGAAAATCTCCATAATAAAGTTGCTAACATTTGTAGTTGCCTTAAACAGTTTATAAAGCATGTTCACGTGTGCTATGCCATATAGTATCATTAAATACTTGAAGAAAAGGGATTTGAAAAGTCAAGACACATGGCCACCAGTATGTGACTCAGACTTGTTCTAGGTCTACAACTCAAACACACACATTTCTACATATAAACTTCAGAACACCCATAATATCAGGCATTTTAGACACCAGCATGTCTTGTTATTACTTTCCCTACTATTATATTATATTTGAATTTAGACCTTTCTTACAGAACTAATTGATTTACTGACATTTAATTGCCAGATGTTTTGCATTCAAGAATAATCCTGAAGATTGAAGAATTGTCTTACATCTCACACACATTTCAAAATACCTTCCTGAACATATGCAAGTGAAAAAAGTATGCATGTACAGCTGTATGAGCCCATGATTTAACTCCCTTCTTACACATTAATATTTAAGTATTTTACTTTTGTTAGTTTAATATAAATATGAATTATTCCAAAATAAAATAATTTTATAAATTCATGGAAGTTTGCATTTTATTCTCTAGAACATTATCAAGAATCAGTTGTCATTTAGGAAAATTGGGTGACTGACACCAGAGCTGCTTGGTTCTTTTGTCCACTCCCCACCACTTCCACACAAATACACCTCAAAAGTGTAAGTTCTGATCCTCTCAATCCAGTGAGAAGAGTAGTAATTTGATTTTAATATATAATGACATCTAAGGTTGAAGAAAAGTAAACAGTGAGTCCATGATCACATTAAACACTCCCATCATGCTAATCTTTTGACATAGTATCTATAGGAAGTCCTAGTCCCTGCTTCTAAGTTACCCAAAATTACCTAATCTTTATTATACTTTTAGGTTTATTTACTAAATTACTGGATTTGGATTTTACCAGACACAGCTCTTTTCCTGTCTTATCAATGACTTCCAACCTATCTCTGATAATGAGTCCTAAATATGCCCTTTTCTTTAGATTTGATGTCTACCTAGCAATCCTAGGTTCCATGCGGGGGTTGAGGGATGATTATGATCCTATTAGCATAAAGCCTCAAAAACCACCCAGCAATATTATTTGGGTAGGAACCCTGGGAATATTTTTACTATAGTGTTTAGGACACTTCAAATTGTTGGTGCATTTAAAACATGTTTAGCACTTAATTTTCCTAAGTTATTAGTAGTCTCAACCCACATAGCTCATAAAACTTGGGAATATGCCTTAACCATACATAAAAAATGATTCAAATCTGTTCTCCTCTTGTTCTCAGAATTTTTAATGATTTTTGTCTCATAATTAGTAATTACCAATAAGCCTCATTTTGTGTCTATTGTAATATTGGGAGCAACTTGTGTAAATTGACTTTTAACCGGAGCTACTATTAGGTATCCTGTAATTATCTTTTATGTAACACAAGCCATGCAGTATTAAATGAGTTTCCATTATTAATGAGAAAGGCCCTTATATGGTCTAATAATGAAGGCTAACATCATGGTATGACTCAGCAGGCACCAATCTTGGGCATAGAGGATTAAAATGGCCATGCAAATTAACTTGTATCAATATGAAATAATATATTATCCGCAATGCAAAAGAACTTTATTAAAAACAATATCTTCTGAATCATCAAATGTGAGACAAGGATTATTTACTTCTAAAGGCTTTTGAAATAACATTCCATTGTCCATTTGATTAAGTTTTAGAATAGCTTAGTTATGACCTTAACTCAGATCATACTAAAATATTAAATTGAAATGAATATATACAATTAAACTACACACAAATCTCAAATTTCAAATATCTTCTCTATGAATACTTACTTCATATAAATTCTCAAAATATAGTTTTAAAACAAAGAAACAAAAATTAATCTGATTCAGTGACCATTACTTCCAACATGCTCTAAATTGGGTATCATATGAGCTCAAGTAGCTAAAGGGACCTCTTTAGCACATTTTAAAAATTTAGTTCTTTGGACATCATAAGCATCTTTTCATTTGGTCTAAGTTCTTCAAAGCTCAGACATGTGGAAATCTAATGGCCTGTAAGTAAATTACAGCATTAAACATCTTTTATATCATATTCACCAGGTACATTTCAGATTTACTCTATCATGAAGACATGGAAAATACACTATGTAAATTCTGACTTTTAACCTTCACATTCATTTTTGTCAAATGTGCTTCATCTATTACCTGAGCTCAAAGTGAAAAGGCACTATAGGGACACATCAGTCTGGCTAAAACACGTTTCTGGAAATTTGTATATAAAGTAAGTCTCTGAAAATCAAATTATATCTTAATGGCACTAGAAAAATGCTCTATTAAAAAAGACACTATTGTGTCTTCAAAAGCAATCTTTTTTAAAATTAGTAATTGCTCTGAATTATTTTCTCATTTAGCAGGTTTGAATTTTAATCCACTGACTAAAATGAAGTACTCTTAACATATATAATTAAGTAATAATAATAATATCTTATATTTGCACATTGTGATAAATTGTTAAAAACTCTTGGCTTTGGAATCAGCTGGAGCTTGGTAGAAATCAAACACTACAGCCACTTATTAGCATGTATTCTTAGCCTCTGTTTCTTCATCTGCAAAATGGTGATAATATGCATCGCGTAGAGTTGAAAAAGATTAAGTTAGAAAACATTTGCAAAGTACAAAGCATACTCCTTGACATACCCTTTTCAACCTTTCAGTTTACCATATGCCTTCATACACATTATTTTATTTGATCCTATTCATTGTGTCAAGGGAGTTACTTGTGTATTAATTGTATGAATAGAATCTGAGGTTGTGTAAGCATAAATTATTTGCTCAAAGGAAGTGATTAACTTGAAATTGTAATATTTCTATTACCATGAAAATGGGGAGAAAACTCATATTTTGAAGTTACTACCTCTAAGTTATCAAATCTAGTCTTTTCTCTAATTCTTTACCTGTTACATGTCTCAGCAATGGTTACTGCCTGCCACTGGGAGGTTTCCACACTTAAAGTCAAGTCCACATCCTCAGCCTGAGGATGACAGGCTAAGGAAAGCTCAGTGGGATTTGGGGGGATTTCAGCTCTATATTCTGAAAGATAACACCAGCACTCACTAAACGTGGTGTTTTCAAGCACACAGTGCATTAATCAGTATTAAATTCATGCAGAGGGGAAGTAGAGGGGGGGGTTGCTTGGAATGTGTAGGAAAGATCATTTCTACTATTGAGAGAACACAAAGTGATAAATGAAAAACAAGGAAATAAAATGAAATCTTTGTATTTTTAAAGGAGAAAAATAGCTACTTATACATCATTTATAAATACATGGCAGCTACATATTAATACCAAATGGGAGGAATATTTAAATTTATTTTTGTAAAAGTAACCATAAAAATGCACACTGTATACAGAATGCCCTACAATGAAAAGCACAGCTTTAATCTCTGTCAACGGTTGCAAAGGTAGCAACTTATACAAGATGACAATTTAATAAAAGTCTCTAAATATTCTCTCATCCTGGAGAAAACTACTTAAATCACAATAGCTTTGGTGAATTTTTTCAACTAGAGAGCTATAAATTTGATATGAACCTCAGGTTTCAACATCTATGACGTTCTAGTATATATTTCATTGATACCTCAGGCAGCAACTAAAAGACTTGAGTTCTCAGGTATAGAAAATCATGGCATATATAGTAGTAGGTATTGTTTTATAGGTTGGCAGAGATGACTTCAAAAATGGAATTATTTAATTAAATATTTCAAAATAATATTAATAATGAAAACGGTTACTGTTTCTTGAATTAACTGTGTAAATGGTATATATACATTCTCCCATCTAACCCTGTCAAAACCCTGTGAGGTGAATATTACTATTGTTATCACCAATTTGGAAATGAAAAACAGAGCAAAGAGAGGTTAACTGCCCACAAGCACGAGTACATGGCACAATCACGTTCAAATCAGTTCTCAAACTTTACAGTCCATGCCCCTAAATAGGGTTTACACCATCTTTCAGTTCTCAGTAAATTCATTTTGCAGGTTTTAGAATGCTTTACAAATATTTTGGGAGTATTTTTTAGAAATAAGGAGGTTTATTGGAGTAGTTAAATGAATTCCCAAACACCATAGTAAGTAAAATACTAAGCATGGGTTGAGCCCTTATTAGCTATATATTGAGGTCATTACATGCCTGCTCATTCAAGTTGACAATGTCCCTGGGAGGTTAGTTCCTGTCGGTTAATATTTCCATTTTCAATTTAGGAAACTGGTGCAGAGAGCTTAAATAACTTGCCCTGATCATACATCAAGAAGGTAGTTACTGGCAGTCTGAGTCCAGAACCCAAGCACTTAATCAGAGTATTCAAATGCTTCTTATCCAGGGAGTTTCTCATAAAAACGGTTCCAGAAAGATTGTGCCCTAAGAGGCAGGGAATGCAGAGATGCAAACCTCAAGTACATCAGCCAGAGAGGACTGGAGAGGCCAAGGACAGATTCATCATGAGGGCTCCAGAGGACTGACTGTCACAAAAATACCTACTTACCATTACTGATACCAGCTTGAGCCACAGAAATATATTATTTAGAATGACAGCAAGGGAGCATCAGTGCAAATTCATCCGTGCCTTTAGAAGAGTGAGAACAGCTAAGAGTCAATTATTATTCATCAAAATATCAATCTCCTTCTATTCCCCTCTCAGACCCAAACACTGACCATAAAGTCATTTTGTTACTTTGGCTTGAAGCAAACATTTTATGCTTCTATTTCCTTATGATATTAGAAATATAGTGCTCAGCATATAAAACAACCTCTGCTTATCTCATCTCAAAGAAGAGAAAATGCTACATATATTCTGAAGGGTAGTCTGAACATACACAAAGTTAACAGTCAATTCTGTCATCACATAGTTGATAGACTAGCAAATTTCAAATAAAAATATGTAGCTAAAATCCCTACTGGTAAACATTATTTCCTTGAAAAATACTGCTTTAACATGAAGCAAATGGGCAATCTTTAAGATGAATTGTTCTAGGGGGTTGTTTTTTTAAATGCAGCCTGCAGCAGAAAGAAAACCTGACCCAGTTTCCCAAGTCTCAAATTCTAATTCCAAACCTTGAAACTGCTTAAGCTGGAACCAGTAATGTGCATTTGTTTCAGTTTTTGGTCCAAAACATTGTTTGACCTTCTATTATGTATGTGTGTGTGTGTGTATGTATATATATATATATATATATATATATATATATATATATATGTGTGTGTGTGTGTGTGTGTGTGTGTGTATATACATATATATAATATATATTTAATATGTATATATTAGAATGTATATTTAATATGTATTATATGTGGTTTGCACACACTTATAAATACATATAAATATATGTTTACATATAAGTACATATAAGTATGTTTACATAAATATATGCATTTGATAATTTATATACATATATATGCATATATATCAGGTCAAAGAACATTCCAACCCAAGAATTGAAACAAATAATGTCATATTTTTCAATCCCCAAAATTACTTCAGTTTCTTTACGTCATAGACCAATGACAGAAGTCTGACTGGATTGTCAACAAACTCTCTCTCCTTCAATTAATTGCCATTAGCACATCCCAAATGTAGGCTGGAATTTCATCATTATCATAAAATGCTGTTATTGAGAAAACACAAGAACCATGACCTTGATCCATCTTGACATTCAGAGAATTAGAATTTAAAATGATTTAGTTATTTATACTTTCAAAAATTTACCACCTTCACAATACAGAGAACATTATTTTTAAAACTGATGATTGCAATTAGAATTAATCCAAAGATTACCCTAATACCTTTTCTCCTTTGCTTTCACTTTTAGGATTTTCTAGAACTATGACAGTGATGATTTATACTAAAAGTATTTTTCTGATCATCCTTAAAATGGCATCTTCTTTTTCAAATAACACTAAGTTACCTTTATACAAATTACCAATAAGCAGTATAGTATTAAAAAACCTAAATAAATTAGCACAAACATCATTCCCTAAGGGAAAAAAAGAAAAGAAAAAGGAAACATGATTTCCCAAGCAAAAAGTATTTTCATGCTCATCTTTTCATTCGAGCCTCAAAATATTTGCTATTCCAAAATATTTCTGACTCCTTCCTTTTTCCTCCTGCCAAAACCCTTATACTCCTTTAAAGCACTAATCCAATATTTTCTCTTTTGCAGAACATTCCCTCACTTCTCCCAATCATAATTAATTGTCCCATCACCATGAACTTTCCAAAGAACTTCCATCATAAAACATGCTATAACATTTAGGACATAGAGCAGGGTTCCATGTATCATTCATCCATGGTCAGCATCTAGTGATGGTACTCATAAAGTTGCTTTCTTATGGTGTAGCAATTACAAAATCAGACACTGGTTCTAGCTCAGGAATTTTCCTGGCTTCTGGCCTCAACTTGAAGAATATACTAAATCCATTCTTGAAAAAGTTTTTCTCCTCAAGGCCAACATATTTTACTATACTATCCTTTACTGCTCCCCCTAACCATTTCTTCTACTGATCTTCATATCATTCCTCTATATTCAAGAAAAAATAGTAACTCATCTTACAGTCTCCCTCTCCAACCTAACTCCTGTAATAATTTTGATAGATTTCAATACGGAGGTAATACAGCGGTTCTCAACCTGTGGGTCGCGACCCCTTTGGGTGTTGAACGACCCTTTCACAGGGGTTGCCTAAGACCATCGGAAAACACATATATAATTACATATTGTTTTTGTGATTAATCACTATGCTTTAATTATGTTTAATTTGTAACAATGAAAATACATCCCGCATATCAGATATTCACACTATGATTCATAACAGTAGCAAAATTACAGTTATGAAGTAGCAACGAAAATGATTTTATGGTTGGGGGTCATCACAACATGAGGAACTGTATTAAAGGGTCGTGGCATTAGGAAGGTTGAGAATCCCTGAGATAATCTATCCAATATCCTAGTTTCTCAGTTGTTGTTGTTGTTTCTTCTTCTCTCTTTTCTCCTGTAGTAACATTTATCCCCAAATCATTTCAGCAATCCAGTCTTATAACCCTAACCATCAGAGTACCATATAAATCAGCATTTTTCTACCTGGAATATCTTTAAACTATTTTCAGCTTTTTCATTCCCTTATTCTTTCTGGAAACTCTAATTCCTTGATCTGTGTATTTTCTGCTGATCAGTTTCTTCTTGTTCTCCTTTTCTACTACACCAGGTGAATCACATTTTTCTCTCACCAAAAATCTCAATCAACCCATCTACTTGTCTTTCATCAACCCTGGATAGCTTCTAAAATCTAATTGCACTCTTTTTGCATTTAGGCTGCATAACACAGCAGAATGGAAACTGTTGTGCTGACAGACTGAGTTTCCAGAGTGTTCTCAAACTCAACAACATACTTAAACCAAACTTATTCAATTCCCAAATGAATCCTGCTCCACTTAGTACATTCTGGATCTTAGTTAATGGGACCACCCAGTTATTATAGACTCTTCAACTTCAACATGTTACAAAGCAACACATCCTCCTAAATTTCTCTAATGTCTGATCCTCTCTTAATTCCCACTGTCAATGCCTTAACTGAAGGCCCCAATATTTCTCACCTAGAGTAGCTCTGTGGCACCCTAACTTGAACTCTGTTTTCAAGTTTTCCAAACTTTTCTTAAAATGTTGTTGCTAAAGCAATCATTTTGAAATCCATATCTGACCATATCACTCTCCTGGCAAGAAAAAAGAAATTAGCCATCAGAAGAATGAAGACTAAACCCCTTGACTAGTATACAAGTTCATTTAATATCTGGCCCCAACACACCTTCCTAAGCCTCATCTTTAAACACTTTCTAAACTTCTTCATTCTATAGTCTCCACAGCAACAATGAACTATTGTAATCCCCATGGCATGGGTCTTTCTGTTTGCAAAGAACCCCAGCCTTTGTCTACCTGATGATCCCTACTACTCCTTCAATTCACAGGTCAAGCACCCATCACCTCCTTTGTGAAGCCTGCCCTAGTTTTTCCGTGACTTCATAATAACTAGGCAAAGAGAAGCTCTCCCTTCTTTGTACAACCAATGGCCTTTTCAATTACCTCCACTGCTAACTGCTCTGTGCAGTTATTATTTCTCAGATATGCCTAATACTAATCTGTGAGTACCTTAAGAGCAGGAACCATGTCACATTCATCTTAGTTCCCCAGCATATAGAACAAGTACTGATAAGCAGTAGGCATTTAGCATATGTTTGTTGGATAATGATATCAGAGATTTTGTGAGAATGAACTATTCTTGTCACATTAGAGGCACGTGGCTCTCATGTTGACTTGATGTATGGTTTTCAATGCAGAACTGTTTCAACAACTGGTATCATAACTGTTCCACATATCATAAGATGTGGGACAAATTATGGACATCACATATATAATCCCACTCACAAAACTGAACAAACTTTTTAAATGCACCAGGAAGTGTTGGTAACTGAAAATAAAATTATATCACACTAGATATTTTATTCTGTGTGTGTGTGTGTCTGAAAATAGCAATGTGATGTCACAGAATGAGCAGGCATTCAAGTAAGCCATCAGATATAACCCCATGTTAAGGAAGAATTTTTGTGTGACTTTCAATCAACTACTTAATTTTTCCCCAAGTTTGATTTCTGTACTTACCAAATGTGGACATTAATATATAATGAAGGAATAATTGTTAGGAAGTTATGTGAATGGTTACCACACACTGTTTCTCTTATTAATAACTAGAGGCCTGGTTCAGGAATTTGTGCACTCGGGGGAGGAGGGTACCTCAGCCCAGCCTGCACCCTCTTGTAGTTCAGGAGCCCTTGGGGGATGTTCGACTGATGACTTAGGCCCGCTCCCTGGGAGTGGGCCTAAGCCAGCAGTCGGACATCCTTAGTGCTGCCACAGGAGAGGCTTCCGCCACCACTGCTGCACTCGTCAGCTGTGAGGCTGGCCTCTGGCTGAGCGGCGCTCCCCCTGTAGCAGTGCACTGACCACCAGGGGAAGCTCCTGCATTTATCATCTGCCCCCTGGTGGTCAGTGTCTATCATAGCGACTGGTTATTCCACCATTAGGTCAATATGCACATTAGCCTTTTATTATATAGGATGAGATGGTCCATTATGGTAGCCCTTTTTGCCATGGATCTAAATATTTATATATCTACATTTTTATCTATATTAAGATGTTTTTGAAGTGTAGATGTTCAGAATGTATAAGCTACATATGTTGGTTATATGGTTTTCAAATGTATATGGTGGTCTCTGGGCAATATTTCTGTCCATCTACGAAGAAACTGTCCTGGTTTAAAAAAAAATGTTGCTAAGGAAGTTAAAACAATTCTCCTTAATAATATATAGGCAACTTGAATAAAAATGATAAATTTATTAATAAGTCAAGGCAAATAAAAATGAAGCAATAAAAGCATACAAAAGAAATATGAGATGCATGGAATTACATGCAAAAAAAGGCTTAAATTTTGTGTGTTTCTGGACAAGGCTGGATGTCAGAAATATATTCCAGCATCTAGCTCCAAGGAACTATAATTTCTATGAGTAACAGGTCCTTTAGTCCTGATTCTGTAGCCTTCACTTTCCCTGAAAATTTAACATTACTCAGTAGAGTTATATATGCTATGTCACCAGACTTTTCCTCCCTACCATTCACTTTTAAATTATTTCAACCCACATTGATTAAGCAATAATATTTGCATAATATTATATTAGACATTGGGGTCCAGGGTAAAAGGAAGAAGAGACATGCAAACAAACAAAGAAGAATTATTCCTCAAACCTAGGACTCAATGTCAAGACAGGCAATAAACATGAAAATCAATAATTATAAGAAAGCATGACAATTGGTTTGTTTGGAGTATGTTGAGTTATGCAGTGAACATTTAGGCATTCTTAAGTCTAAGAATGGACATTTACTTAATATTTTCAGTATTCAGTGACTCCATCTTCCCAATAAAATCTTACTTGAAGTAAATATATTTTCCAATATATAACTTTGTAAGAAATACACTAAATGTATATACATAAAATCAGTTGTATGTTTAACATATTACCTTTATTATTAAAAAGATATAAAATGTATATTATCTGGAAAGGACAGCAGGTGTATTCTCAATATTTTAGTAATTATTGTGGCTGAATAGCCACTGTCAGGGACCAAGAAAGGTAGACTGGCTAAAGTTCTTCACATGGAAGCTATACTGACGTAGAACAGAGCAGGATTCTGTCTCCATTGCCAGGCCTTGTTGTTTGTTCCAGTTTCCATCTGGACCTGGTTAGGATCCAGTCCTGTTGATGTGCCTGTTAGCCTCCTCAGATTCTACAATCTGTCAAAGGCATCCCTACCCCAGCTCTCTGGCTGAGCAGAAAGCAAGAAAGATCAGCAGGCTTCAAAGCCCATTGAAGGTTTCCCTTTCAATTTCACCATTGTTACCATTTTAAAAATTAAACTTCTTTCAAGTAATTGCAGATTCACTGGCAGTTCAAAGAACTATTGCAGAGATTCCCTGTATTCTTTACCTACTTTCCCCCAGTGGTAACATCTTGAAAAACTATACTATGATAGATATTTGCAACGATACAATCCACTGACCATATGCAGATTTCCTCAATTTCCTCAAATGTCTGCATGTGCCTGCATGTATGTGTGTGTATGTGTGTGCATGTGCATATGGGAATGGTGCTAGTGTGTATAATTCTATACACTTTTATCACATGTTTAGGTTCATGTATTCGCCAAAAAATTCAAGAAACAGAAAAATTCTATCACCACCAAAAGCCCTTGTGTTGCTCTTTTGTAACCACATCCATTTCCCTCTTGTCCCCTCCCACACACACTCCTTCCCTAACCCTAGAAACCATTAACTTGTTCCCCATTTTATAATTTTTCATTTCAAGGATGTTATACAAATGGAATCATATAGTGTGTAATCATTTAGGATTGGCTTTTTTCTCACTCAGTATAATATTCTTAGATTTCATTCAACTTGAGTATATAATTAATGAGTTACTTTTTTGTTGCTAAGTAGTATGCCATGGTACCATTGCTACATATTTTAGTATAGTCCATTTTAAAATAGTATAACAAAAGGGACCATCAGGCAAGCTTGGGTTCAGCCCCAAGCAACATAACCTTGCACAAGTCACAGAAAATTATTTTTAATTTTTTAAATATATTTTCATTTTTTATGTTCTTATATACTTTTATTGATTTCAGAGAGTAAGAGAGATAGAAACATCAATGATGATAGAGAATCATTGATTGGCTGCCTCCTGCACACTCCCTACTGGGGATCCAGCCCATAACCCAGTTGAGTGCCCTTGACCGGAATCGAACCTGGGACCTATCAGTCCACAGGCCGATGCTCTATACATTCAGCCAAACCAGCTAAGGCAAAATATTTTTTTATTGATTTCAGAGAGGAAGGGAGAGGGAGAGAGAGATAGAAACATCAATGATGAAAGAGAATCATTGATTGGCTGCCTCCTGCACACCTCACACTGGGGACCGAACCTGCAACCCAGGCATGCGCCTTGACTGGGAATCGAACAGTGACCTCTTGATTTATAGGTTGACGTGCAACCACTGACCCACACCAGATGGGCTACATAACATTATTAATGTATACACAAACCTCAAATATCCTATAGAACAATAAACTAGATATTTATAAGATATCTAGCTTGGTTCCTGCCATCACTAAATGGTAGCTAATAAAGTACAAGCAGTCATCAAGAATAAAAAGTTGGTTAAAAGTACAGGGTATAAACTGATGAACAAAACAGATCCAGAAACTGAGAAGCATTGATCATATGTTCAAATGTCAGAGGGAAGGTAGAGGAGGGTGGGGGCAGTGGAGAGAGATTAACCAAAAAACATGTATGCATGCATGTAAACATAACCAATGGACACAGACAACAGGGGGTGAGGACACAAGCAGGAAGAGGGGCAATGGGGGGATATGGACACATATGTAATACTTTAATCAATTAAAAAAAAAGAATTGAAAAAAGTACAGGGTAACATGATATATTCCCTACTTATAACCACTTTTTTCTTATTTACCTACAGTTTGATTGTCAGATGAGTTCTTCTACTGAGAGGCTTCTCAGAGCTGTTTTTGTTTATTTGTTCTAGTAAATTCCTCAGTTTACATCTGCAACTCAAAGCTCCTTGATGTACTAAAATGATCAGTCTGGAGATTGATCGGGCTGTTCAATTGAGAGATGTATGTGCAATGAAATGAGCCTGCGATTCTGGCACTTAAAAATCAACTACTTTGAAGATCAAAAAGGAAAAAAAAAGAATATTATACTTACATTCATCCATGTTTGGATAAAAATATTTTATTAAGAAGAGCCCACATGAACATCAGTGCAATTATTTTCTAACCTTTAATCAGCAAAGATTTCTCCCCTTTTATTCCTTCTCATTTCTATATACTAAATCCAAAACTTCATGCCCTTATGACTAACAAACTCATTATTAATAATAAATGTATTTTATAAATTAAAGTCATATAGCTGCCAATCAATGCTGGCCTGCATGGGCAAAATAATGCTACCATCTGGTTGATGGAATTGAGTAAAAAAAAAAACAACGAAGAAATTTAGTTAACTTGAATAAACTCATCATACAAAAACGTGGAAAAAATTGTGGGTTTGTTTTTTTTTTGTAACAATGAAAATAGATCTCAAATCTCTATTATTACCATTCATTACAGATTCATAGGAGATGGAAAACCCAGCTTAATCTGAATCATTGTTTCCAAGTTTATGAACTTATGCTTAATCCCAACGACAACTCTAAATCCTATCAATGTGTATTATTTACCACATATTATGGGGGAGGGGTTTAGGAAAGTTCTTATGCTATACATTTTAAAAGCTACTCTAATAGTTATTGGGCATCAATCTTTAATATGTTCTTGTCCTGATTCACTCCTCAGTGTGTTTTTTGTTTGTTTATTTGTTTTTGTTTTCTTTTTTATTATGTTTTTACTAGAGGCCCAGTGCACAAATTTGTGCATGGGTGGGGTCTGGCCAGGCTGGCAGGGGGAGGGGATGTGGGAAGTTGGCTGGCCAGCCCCACCGCCCTGGTCCAACTCTGGTCAAACTCTCTGTTGAGGGGACAATTTACATGTTACCCATTTATTATAAGGACTGATTTCAAAGAGGAAGGGAGAGGGAGAGAGACATAGAAACATCAATGATGAGAGAGAATCATTGATCTGTTGCCTCCTGTAGGCCTCCTACTGTGGATTGAGCAACTCAGGCATGTGCCCTGATCAGGAATTGAACCTTGACCTCCTGGGCCATGGGTCAAAGTTCAACCACTGAGCCACACAAGCCAGGCTCAGTAATGTTTGTTTGTTTTTCAGTGTAGATACAGAGTCATCCATTCAATTCTGAAAGGAAGTCTTTTATTTCTTTATATTTTCCTATAGCTTTAAATAAACATGTTCAAAATTTAACACTAATTTTTTTAAACTGCAGGGCTTCCTCTTCAACCCAAGAGATAACATATCAATTAAGTGCACAGACTTTAAAGTCATCCAGACATTGGCTCATATCGTATCTTTACCAGTTAAGCCTTTGTAACCTTGGGTAAATTATTTAAACTCCCTAAGCCTCAGTTTCCTCATCTGTAAAATTGGGAGAATAAGGTGAATGCATTATGTTTGGTAAACAATAAGTGCTCAATAAATATCCTTGATACAATGATCACTAAATCATATGCAAAATACTATTTCAGGTAAGACCATTCTACTATTGATTGTTCTTATATTTTCTTTCATCATTTACTAAAATCTGCCAAAGAATTTTATTTTATTGTGTACATTTTTCATTCACCTGTTATTACTCCAGAAAATAAATGTTAGTTGCATGAATGTAACAAGATCTTTATTCTCTCCAAGCACCAGTTTCATAGTGTGTAAAATAATACAACTGAGCTTACAGAATTATTCTAAGAACTAAATCCAATAATGTAGTTAACATACTTGGCATCATGCTTAACAGTACCTCCCTTTTATGAAAAATTTTGTATGTTAGTATTACTGCAAAAATCTTGGTCAGTAGGTAGGCCACCTTGACATACGAGACCAGTATTTCAAATGGAGTAAACAGGCTATATTTTAAAGCCTCTTTTCTTAACATTTTCCCTAATTCTCTGCTATTGCTTTCAGAATAAATACACAAGGATTCTATCATAGCAAATGGGAAGATGTTATATCACTCTATGTGGATGATATGAACACTCATCATATATTAAAGATTGCAACAGAAGTTAACTAGTACTGGTACCTAGTTATTGTCAAAATAATGACTCAAAATGAATTGTGCTCAAACTGAAATCACTGTCTTTGGAGATATGCTTCACTGTTTTAACTTTCAGAAACAAAGTTTGCTTCATTACTCAGGGATACATTTCACAGTATCAAGACAATGAATTCTAATAATGAGCAATTATTCTACATTATTCATGAGAGAGAGAGAGAAATTTATATTGATCATGTAAATATTTGAATTGCCCATAAAATTTCCTAAAATCTCCATTTGGTCCTTTAAAAAGCCAGCCTTTATAGATCACAAACAAGCTCCCTTGTCATGGTTCTTAAAATTATAACTGAGTCATTCAAAGTTCCTTTACTCTGAGAGATCAATTGTTTATTGACAAAACTTAAACCAGCAATACCTACAGTGAGTCTCTAAACGTCTGTCTCCTTCGAAAATGTCTCCCAAATAGTGAGTAATGCATGATCGTTTGTGCTGTTACAAAGTGACATTGATCACTATTTTTCAGCAAGGGGAATAAAACAATATTGTCTGAAAGAGGTACAGACAAATAGGTACTTACACTGGAGGCTAAAACTATAAAATACTAAACTATGGTAATGAGGTAAATAATAACTAGGCCTTATGGAAGTAACCCAAGCTAAAAAAATAAACAAGTGTCTGAGAGGAGAGAGAGGGAAGAACTACATCATAAGTGTATCAGGCCTCTCTTAGGCAATTTACATGTGCTTCCTTCATTTAATCCCTCTATCCAAGAGGTATTCCCAGTATCCCAAAAGGACTGATGAAGCACAGAGACTATTAGACATTGAACATTCAGCCAGGATTCAGTCTTCACCTTTCAAAGGACTTCTGTATCATCAGGTATGAGTCCCATAAGCATTTAGGCCAGTCTTCATCTACTATAATAGCGTCCACCAACGATCTAACAGGTATAGATTAAGAACATTTGAAAAATTCTCTAATTTCTCTGGATGAAAGGTAGCATAGAAAACCCAAGTATTACTCTGCTATAACCTTAAAGACCAGTATAGCTTCATGACTACAACTAAATGATTCCTTTCTTTTTTGAACTCCACTAAGGTCTAAGTCCTTATTTTGCATTTAAAACATTTTATCTACCATGCTTTGTAGTTCAGGACTGACCTTTAGAAGACCCAAATTAAGTTACAGGTTTTTCAAGCATTAGCCTGTATTTGCCCTTGGTCACGAACTAAAAATACCAGAAACTCAGTTTCCTCATGTCTCAAATGAGATTTCCTACCTACTTCACCTGAATCATGGAGGGGAGCGAATGAGTAAACTATATGTGAAAGTGTTGGGAAACTGAACAAAGAACCAATGACAGATGGCAGGAGAATTATTGTTACATGTATAGTGAAGCGTGGAGTCACTTTGTTTCTAGGTCTCGTCTCTTCCAATGTAGTTAACCACGTTATGGTAAAATGATCCAATCCTGTATAATTTCATGAGATGTTTTATGCTGCTTCTTCCACTTACTCAGAATTTTGTCAGGGGAGGAAAATTATACTGATCCAAACCTATTAATGGCCACATATGTATTTAAGAATAAATGGTGAAGGTGTGAAGTGTGGACTAAAAATACACCATCCTTCAGACACTCGATAGTAATTAAAAGCTGAGGCAAATTGTCTTATAAGAATAAAATTAAATCAGCCATTATATACTATAAAGCTGTTTGCTGTCTTTGTCAGTTTTCGCTACTGTAATTTATTTGAATACTTTTGGAGTACTATGTTTTCTCTTTGTACACTGGAATTCACAGTACAACTTTTAGCCTTTATTTGTATGCTAAAAACTTCTGACATTTTCTATCTCAAGACTAATGATTAACATCTTTGCTTTAGGCCAGAAGTTAAAAGCTGATAGGCCCCTGCACATAGTGACACCTTTCAACAGTCACACACTCCAGCAGTTACTAATTTTCCAAACCAGTACCTGAAGATGACATTTTGATAAATTTGCAAAGGACTTTCCAAACTATTTATGAGTTCAATATGTGAAAAAGTACACCTTCGGTAATGAAATTTTGTTCCCCAAAATAAATTCATATGCTTTGTTAATTTATTTATTTTTTTAAACGGAGCTACTTACAGAATTTCTAAAATATATCACCAGTAATTTGTAATTAATAAATGGCACATTTGTATTTCTCATCTTAGTATGCTTAAAAGCAATGCATTTTTATTCAAATTCCAAAATTACTTTTTCCAGAAAGAAAAAACTGCCATGACACTTTATAATCCTCTTGTGAATAAATGAGATGAATATCACTTTTCATCCTTACTCAAAGTTAAAAGGAGACCAAGTGAGTTTAAAGTTATTTCCCTTAGCATTAACAAATGGGCCAAGAGTTAAACTAAAAATGGAATACATACAGTAAAGCAATCCAGTGGTCTAGTCATGTTACATCTGCAATGTGGTATTAATAGTCACATCAAGACACTGAGGATTTGCTGAGCTTTGCTTTGTGCTGAGGATATAATGATAGTTCTCAAACTACCTGGAAAGCAGGATGTAGGAGTAAGAGCTATCAGTTTTAACAAATCCATTGATGTTTTGAATTTATCTGCTGTCTCTTTATGTATAGGAGAAATCAACTTAAAGACAATTTCAGGGGGAAAAAATCATATTCTTACCATCATGATAAAACTAATACTTAACTTTAGTATGTTAAATTCCAGACATGCATATACCTGCATATTCCTTCCATAGTTCTAATTATGCTGTTGTAAACAAAATTATAGACACCATTCAACACTTGTCCAGTGTTTGAATGGTGAGGTTCCTTTTGATTAGCATCAATGAGGAGAGGCAGCTCGTTCTATTACAAAACTTACATTATAACTAAAAAGTAGTTATGAATCCTTACCCTGCGTCATTACCACAGAGGTGCTACTAAAAAGGACCATTTCCTCAACTGACACTGAACTCAGAAAGAACAATGTTATGGGTTGAATTGTGTCTCATAAATTCATATGTTGAAGTCCTAACCCCCACGACCTCAGAATGAGGCCTTATTTGGAAAGAGGGTCATTGCCCTTGTAATTAGTTAAAAGAAGGTCTTACTGGAGTAGGATAGACTCCTAAACCAAGATGACTGGTGTCCTTATAAAAAGAAAGTTATACGAAGAGATACACATTCAAACAGGAACAACATTAGAAAATTGGAGCTATGCTGCCACAAACCAAAGAACTACCAGAAGCTAGATCCATTCTTAGCACTTTCAGAGGGAGCATGGCCTTGCTGACACCTTGATTTCAGACTTCTGACCTCCAGAACTACAAGAACCCATTTTAAATTATGTGCTGGGTGTTTCTCTGCTCATTACTTCTGCTAACACCTTTCCCCCCTTTCTCCTTTGAAAGCCCAACCAAAATGACAACTCTTGTACTTAGCACCTGACAATATCAATTCTTTTATGAAGTCTAGTTATGTTCCCCTTTTAAAAAACGTGATGATCACTGCCTATTTTCTGAATTGGTGATAATCAGAAGGATGCCAATTACAGCATTTAGACAATGATATTACTATTCACAGGTCTATATCTTCTTTCTACTGAAAGCTCCTTAAGGATAGCACATTGTATCCATTCCATAGAACCTATAAGAGATGATATACATTTGTAGATTACATAAATAAATGAGATATAGCATTTTTCAGCTTTATTGAGGCACTAGAGGCCCGGTGAATGAATTCATGCAGGGGTGGGGTCCCTCAGCCTGGCCAGTGATTGGGGCGGATCAGGGCTGACTGGCCAGGGGGAGGGACCACAGGAGGTTGGCCAGCCCTGGGAGGTTGGCCATGGGAGTGCACTGATCACCAGGGGCAGCTCCTGCATTGGGTGTTTGCCCCAAATGTGGTCAGTGCGCATCATAGCGACTGTTACACCCAGTTGGGTCAACTGGTCTTAATGGTCACTTAGGCTTTTATACATACAGATGATTGACAAATAAAATTTATGATACTTAAATATACAACACAATGACTCGATATAGACCTACATTGTGGAAGGACTCCCCCCCTCCCAAATTAAGCACATTCCATCATCTCACTTATTTTTCCTTTTCTTTTTCATTTTTGGTGAGAAAATAACAATGTTATTAAGTTAAGAGGCTTTTATGGTAACAAGTTTTTGCACTTATAAACAATCTTTCAGTATTTGTACCAAAATAGAAATCTCCTTTCTCTTTAATGGGTCCTTTCTAAAGCCAAATATAAGAACATTCCCTGGGCCCAAGTATAATTTTAATATAGATAGGTAAAAAGCAAGTAAAGTATATGTTTTATATGTATGATATGGTTTAGATAAAAATCTGAAATGCATAATATTTTATAGTACCTATGATCAAATGTATACATATGTAAGTAATCAAAATACATGTGATTAATAAATGCCACATTCCTGGAATGGTAAGGAGAGTAAAGGGGATTAGGAGATAGGAATTTAGCTATATCTGTTATGTTTTATTTCTAAATGAATGTCAAAACAAAAAAAATCATATACAAAAATAAGAGATTTAAAGTTAATATGCCAAATGTTACCAATTTACTAGAACAGGTGAAGAAGTGCCTAGAAAACTGTTTGATTATTTTCTGGAATTTCATTTTTTTAAAATTATTCCATAATTAAAAATAAAAGCAAATAATTTAAAATGTGCATACTCTCAACAATGAAGATAAATTAAAAAAATAAAATGTGTAATGTCAATATAGAGGGAAAGGAAATAAAAATACAACCATTAGGCTAATGCAACAGTAATAATTGCTGCAGACAAGATTCATTCATGGATACTAAAATTAGTGGGCAAAAGTGAGGACAAACAGGACAATTGTATAGTCTCAAAGTATCTCTTCCAAGATGATTATTATTAATTACAAAGGGAAATACAGCAACTTTACAGTGGAGAAACCCAGCAGACACCACCTTATCTACGTGTTCAAGGTAGAAATGGGACCATTCAAGAGACACATGACATCGCCAAGGCCTCGGTGCTGTGCACTCTAAAGGATGTGATGTGACTTCCCTCACATTCTCCACAAAAATGCATAACTTCATTTGAAACATAGAAAAACATCACACAAACCTAAATTGAGGATAATTCTAGAAAACAACTGTCTGGTGTTTTTCAAAAGTGTCAAAAATCATGAAAGACAAGAAAAGACTGTGGGTCTGTCACAGATTGGAAGAGACTAAAGAGGAATAACAACTAAGTGCAATATGGGAAACTAGTACAGAAAAAAAAGATATTGCAGAGAAAACTGGTGAGATTCACTTAAGGTCTGTGTCACACCAATGTAGTTCTCTGGTTTTGATCATTGTACTATGGTTACGCTTGATGTCATCATTAAAGGAAGGAAGGGATGTTGGGGAAATGTCCGTATTATTTTAGACATATCTCTGTATGTCTAAAATTATATATTTTTAAAAATGTAAAAAAAAAAGTGTGTATGACTCTGAACCCCATTAATTTACCTATAGAAATTTATATCAAGGACATAAGCCCACAAAGCTTTATGTATGCATACATGCTTGTGTGTGTGTGTGTGTGTGTGTGTGTGTGTGTATTATTGTATGGCATGGTTTATAAATTAAAATGGAAATAACCTAAATGTCCAACAAATAATTGTTACATCACTATAGGAAGCCTTGAAATTTATAATAGTTTCTTAGATTTATTGACATAAAGAGATGTTTGCAATCTATTATCACATAAAAAAAAACAAAATACAATCTAACTTATTTTATGTGCATACTTTTTTAAAAGTTCCTATTTATTAATATGTGCAAAGGAATTGATCTTAAGCAATATACAATAAAATATAAACAATTTCTTTTTATGTGAATTAGGATAACGAGTGCTTTGTTCATAGATGTGTATTTTCAATAGTTCTAATATCCTAATAGTGCTATTAAAAACTATGTTGTTTGTAGAATTCAAGATGTTTTGGTGATGGATAGCATAAAAAACGAACTAATCTTATACAATAAAGAGCTAATATGCAAATTGTCATCACGCCCTCACTCATAACGACCGATCAGCAGGAGGCTGTGTGCAAGGCAGGAGCGTGGAGGGAGGTGGGGCTGCGTGTCTGGTGAGGCACACGTTAGTGGGTGGGGACTTGACTCTGGGAGGTCCAGAGAGACAGAGCCTGCCATCTGCAGGTGTCAGATGTCCTGCCCCTGCGTGTAAGCTGTATAGGAAACACCTTTTCTGACCACTCATTGGCTAAGCTCCCAATAGGCCACTCACAGTGTTCTTTGTAACATGGGTAATAGGAATCCAAGAAGGTGATCTAGGGATTTTCCACCTCACTCCTGGAGGAAAAAAATGAAGGTCCACTGCTGGAGGGGCTAAGAAATGTCATATCCTGCCCTAGCCGGTTTTGCTCAGTGGATAGAGCCTCAGCCTGTGGACTACAGGGTCCGGGTTCAATTCTGGTCAAGGGCATGTACCTAGGTTGCAGGCTTCTCCCTGGTTGGGGCCCAGGTCAGGGCTCATGCAGGAGGCAACCAATCGAAATGTCCCTCTCACATTGATGTTTCTGTCTTTCCCTTTCTCTTCCACGTTCTCTAAAAATCAATGGAAAAATATCCTCAGGTGAGGATAAAAAAAAAAGAAAGAAATGTCATATCCTATGAAAGAGACATCTTGAAAATGCCTAAAGAAAGTTGTCATTTTTTCATGGTGAAGGGACTGGAATCCGTGTTGATGAAAACACCTTGGCAACTACAGCGGGTTGATGGAGGCAGTGCCTTCCCCTGATCAGCCCGGTCACCTCCTGCAGAGGGAGGCCAGACTGCAGCTTAGGCCCGCTCCCTCATGGGACATCCCTCAGTAGGACATCCCCAGAGGGCTCCCAGACTGTGAGAGTGGGCAGGCTGGGCTGAGGGAACCCTCCCACCCCCAACACACACACAGTGCACAAATTTTTGTGCACCAGGTCTCTAGTATTATAAATAAAGCTGCTCATCTTTATTATCATTTTAGTAGTTTTCACGCAAATGTAGGCTTTTTAAAAAATTTATCACTGGAGCAGAGTTTTCACCCTCTAGATAGCAATGAATCTATGACACATCCAACAAGAACTGGGATCATTTTCAAAGAAAGACAGCATCATCAAGAGAGTGCCTGGTAGAGAATGATTGATCTGTTAATCACATCTCTATACAGGAGAAAAAATCCTTAATCTCTGACATCTTTTAATTAAAATGGAACTGTGTTGTTTCTAACTTAACAGAATTGTCCTTCAAAAACAAGAAATTGTTTTAACTTGAATATATCAGACATGTTTTCAACTCCCCTTAAAATTAACTCTTACTATATATAGCTCATTTAAAATGATACACATTTTGGTCAGAGATTATGTTTTGGTCCAGAATTGTATCAATGTATCCTATTAATAGGGAACTTAATTTTTTAAAGGATCCTTAGCTTGTGTTTATCCATATCAATAGAATATGATTGTCAGAGGAGAGAAAGGGCTTTATGATTTTACTTATCAGAAACTCAAAGACAAGACACATTAACAGAATATTTGAGGCTAAATTTTCCAGTTCAGGAGGATGCTTTTTCCAATTATACCACAATTTGCATCCTCAGACTCATGCAACACTATGGGAAATTCACCCATTAACCACCTGCAGGGATACGAAGATGAATAGCCAGTCTCTGCCCTCCAGGTGTTAGTGAGAAGAGGTCAGGCATCCAAACAAAATGCTTGAGCATAGTATCAATGGGGCTAGAAACGAATAGCAATTACGACTCTAAAAACACATGAATGATGAAAACAAGCCCAATATTATGGAAAACACTAACCAAAGGATTTGGTCACAATTATGTTAGATCTCATTACAGTATATTTTTCCCCACTGCACATTAAGAAATGCACACATCACTTGGGTAAATATAAATGGCTTCCTTTTAAATACATATTTTTTTATTTTTTCTCATGTTATTTTAGACAAATGCTTTTTTCTGAACACATACCCAAAGGATTCTTTTTCTTTTCTGGTAAGGTGATTCAAGTAGACAGAAGTTAAGCACTGTTTACACATGTTGGAGTCTTCAGTGTCAATTATGTAAACCTGTCACTTCAGTAAAATATAACCACACATTTACTTAACATTGATCTTCAGAATATCTAAATGCTTTGACAGGTGTGCCATTCTACCACCTTTGCTTGACAAATGATGGTAGATGTACTTCATGAATATTTTCCATCTTGGCATCTAAGAAACAAATATTTACAGGAGTCAACCATATGCCAGTAATTATACAGAATATTTGATGAGCCACTGAGATGCACAAGGCGTGGCTCCTGACATTGAGGAACTCATCTGGAAGTGGAAATTTAAGGTGGTTTTAAGTGTGTAAATAGAAACATACACGCAAAACCACGATAAATAATGTAATCAGTGCGACGTACAGGGAAGGGCATTAAACTTTAGAGACCTTCACATTGGAGTCCAATTCAGACCAACTCACTAACTGAATGAGCTTAACCTCTCAGTGACTCAGTATCTTCATCTATGAAATAGACACAATACAGTTCCACTCACCCTACGTGGTGGCTCTGAGAATTCCATCAAACAGGTGAATGTGCCAAAAGAGTACTTTGCCTATAGTGTGTGCTAAATGACTAGAATTTTCCTTATCCTAGCCTTAGGCTCGCAGAAGAGGGGGCTGCTGCTAATTGTGTCTAGTGCTCAAAATTTAGACTTCTAATTGTTCCCTTGTCAGAGCTGCCCTTTCTTTTTCATAAAGAAGATGGTCTTGCCATACTTATACTATAGAAGGGTACTATGTACAAAAAGTGTTTATTTATAAAAACTAGTCACTGATTCCATTTCTGTTCACTTTCAGAAAGAAGCATCTTAGTAAAAAGATAAGAGATGGTGGTATAATGCAATCTAAATTAAAGACATGGCGAGCTTTCAGGGAATTATTGAAATTTTATAACAGTTCATTTATGGTACACCTGGGAGAGTAGCCCTTAAAATGTACTGATAAAAATTTTAAGTATTTTGCTTCTGCAGAAAATAAAATGTGATTGTTTTGTAATTCAAAAAATAGCATTTTCTTAGCTAATATATGTGCATAATTCAATAGGGACCCGGTTCAATTGTTTCATTTTACGAAGAAGTACATTTTTTAACAATTCATATTGTTTTGGCACAGAAATAAATTACAGTGCTAAAAAGACCCAGAATAAATATAATGACAGCATACCTCATGCTGAATACTCCTCCATCTTCCCAACAGTTTGCTAAAGGGGAAAAACACCTAAGAAGTACTTCTGCAATTCTTTCAAACAATGCACTCCTACTCATTAGACAGGGCTCCTTTGGGAAAAAGACTGCTCATAATGGAAAAAAATAGCACTGATGTAAGATTTTAAACTGAGGATCTTCAGGAAGCTTGGCTATCAGGTGCCTGTGAATTCACTGCTCTACAGGTGACCATTCTCTGGTCAAGGTTACTGACCCTTATAGGACATGTCAGTGCAGTAAAGATATAATGTTTAGAAATGAAACATGTTGAAAATGTTTCTCAGCTCAACTGCCAATAAATACATTGCTAGTCATCCTTCAGCGGCTGCTTTTTTCTGATTCATTTGTGGGTGGTTTTAATATCTTTTGGAGCTTCTCTTGTTTAGCATAATTCTTTACAGTGTCTTTCCAATGCTATTTATTACGTTGGCATCAGTGTCTATATATCAAGTACTTTTTTACAGCATATGAAATTATTTTCATATATATATATACATATATTCATTCTATCTTTATTGTTGAAAGTATTGCAGATGCCTCTTTTTCCCCCATTGACCCCCTCCACCCCAACACTCCCCCTCCCCGCTGCCCAGGCCTTCACCACACTATTGTCTCTATGGGTTATGCATATATGCATGTAAATTCTTCAGTTAATCCCTCCCCAACCACCCAACCATCCCTTGCCTTCCCTCTGAGATTTGTCTATAAATTTTTAAATGGGAAAAAAACTTGTTTAAAGTTGTTGTTTTTTTGTCTTATTTTGTCTTCTAGTTTCAATAAGCAACAAGTATAACTCAATATTCATTTTTTGCTACAAACCCTTAATAAAGAAGTCAAACAACTGGTGCAAAGATAAATTAGATTCATTTTTTTTTTTAGTAAATCAATGAATAAAACCATACTATTCACTAAAACCATTGTTAATATAATCATGGCATGTGTCAGTTTTAAACAGCTTTTAGTTATAAGCACTTAATGCTCTATTTTAAGTCTTATAACAATGAAAGGAAGACATAATTAAACACCTTTTCAGATAAGAGAATAGAGGCTTAAAAAGAAAAATAAGTTTTTAAAGGTCATATAACTATCAACTGATAAAGTCAAGATATAAACTTATGTCTGCCTACTCTAGAATCTATCTCTTAATATCTAGCTCACTGTGTTTTAAATATTCCTTTACAAAAATTTAAAATAATAATTATGACTAGATATTGCTTGGTGCTTTTAATATACTTAATAAATTGATTTACATATTTTCTCTGTAATGTTCTTACATTTGGTACAACAATAAGACTTGCAGACTAATTCCTCTTCGCTCTAAAGTACATATTTAGTTTAGGATTTCTCAACCTTGGCACTGTTGACATTTTGAGCAGGATAATTCTTTATTGGGGTTAGGGGTCTCTACTGTGCATTGTAGGATGTAAAAGAGCATTCTTTTCTTCTATTAGACACCAGTAGCATTCCCCAATTTATGACAATAAAAAAATGTCTCTAGACATTGCCAAACATCTCCAGTTAAGAGATTAAGATAAAAGAAGTTAATGAAATTATATCCTAACTAGGGGCCCAATGCAGGAATTCATTCACCTTGAAAGGAACTATGGGCCACGAGGCTGCAGTAGGCACAGGGGAGGGTCTTAGCCCATCCTGCACCCCACCCAGCCCCTCCCACTGCGGCCCGGGTCCCCTGTCTGCCAGCAGCCTGACTCCCCCCCCCCACCCCCCCCCCCCCCCCCCCGCTCCCACATGCTGCCCTGATTACCCCTCAGGAGCAGAGGGAGGTGGAGAAGCCCTCAGGGTGATCAGGGCCAGCAGCCGCCACTTGCACCTGCTGGTGGCGCCGAGTGATTGGGACTGGCTCTGGGCACCGGCAACGGGTGCAAGTAGCAGCTCCAGCGCCAGTGGCAGCACCAGCGCCAGCTGCGGGTGTGAGTGGGGCCAGCACTGGCAGTGGGTGCAAGTGGCGGCTCCAGCGCTGGCAGCAGGTGTGAGCGCCAGGAGGTAATGAGGAGGGTGGAAGCAAAGAATTTTCAGTAACCACTAGAAGCTCACCACAATGACAGTGATTGGCGCCCCGCCTTGGTCTGACACCCCCATTCACTTGCTCCACCATCCTGCTGAGGCCAATGCTCGCCATGTTCCGCATACACCCCCTGCTGGTCAGCGCACATCATAGAGACCAGTTGTTTGGTTGTTTGGGTTGTTCTGCTGTTCGGTCTATTTGCATATTAGACTTATATTATATAGGATAGCTAAAAAGTATTCCTATTTTTTATAGAGAATTAAACATAATATTTTATAAAATGTAAGTCAGGCATGCAACCATCTTGAAATAAATAGATACCTCAAATGGATAAATTTGGAATCCACCTTAAACTGCACAGATTATTCCAATAAATTTGAATAGACTTTATGAGGTGAAACATAGGATATCGGAGGCGAAAGACACCGTAAATTGTACAACCTCCTCAATTCATATGAGGAGACTGCGAGTGAATTGTTCAAGGCTGAAATTTAACAAAATATATAGTAGTTAAATTATCAGAATCTCAGTTCATATTCCTTTCTCGTGTATTATGTTGCAGGTCCTAACTGACAATGGAAGTGGACAGCCTTAATATTTTTCTTCTTAAATCCCATAATGTTCTCTGTCATGAATGCACATGAGCTGAAAGAAGTCTTCAGAAACCAGAGAAAGATAGCTTGTTTGTCTTTCATTGAAAGGGTAACAGAGCTATAATCCATACAATGAAGAAAGGATAAAATAATTAAGGAAAGTACTGTGGACACATGTGTATGAGTCTTGCCATTTAACTTCTGACAGAGCAAAGCTTTCAGCAGTCAACCCACAGGAACTTAATTAGTAAAAAGCTGCTGTCCTCTGATTAGCCAGGATCCCAAATGCTACTGCACTATTTACATTAACTATACTGGTAAGCATTGTAAGTAATAAAATGGTTATTCTAATGACCTTCACAAAATGGCCAAAATGCTGGATTATGCAATTTTCTTAATGATTTTAAGTAATTTATAATCTTGAATGGCAGCCACATTAAAAGATAGCTAAAACAAGGAATGGTATACATTTCTCCAAGCACAACAAAGACATGTCTGATGAAACAGTTCTAAGAACATGCATATGAGATATCTAATTAAAGAAGAAACTATTTTTTCTAATGTAGGAGGTAAAATCAGCATTCTATAGGACATCATTACTGCTCTACACTGCCACTATCACTATGTGAAATAATAGTGACCATGCACTCTTATGACATAGTTTGGTATGGTACCTAATAATGGGACCTGGACTTTGAAATTACACATAGAGGCAAATCCACATGTTCCCACTTATCAGCCATGTAATACTAGGTAAAGTGCTTAACTTCTCTGATTTTAATTTTCTGATCTAAACAATGTGAATAGTACCATTAGTCTTTTATTAAGACACATAGCAAGCCTTTAATAAACATTAAGTGTCATTATAATTATTACAGAATTATCAACCAAATGTATTCTCTTGCAATCCTATAGAAACTCCACATAATTTTTCAATTCACTACCCTACTTTTAATTCTTTTTATCCTATTCATCTAAATACTTCTTTAATCAGTTCATTTCTCTCCATTTCTGCTGCTACAACACCCGTGAAAGGCATAATAATTCTCAAGTGAACTATTATAACAGACCTTTAACTGGACACTATTCACTCATGTTTGTTTGCTCCCCAGTCTTTTGAAACATTTCATGAGCACTCTCATATTCTCTTGGTTTATAGTTGAGGAAACTCAAGCCCTAAGAAGTTCATGAATTTGATACCACACACAGAGTAAATGGTTGAGTCTGAAGTTGAGCCAAAGTTCCTTCTAGCACTAATGATATTACCAAGTGTAGTAACTGAAGAGAGGCTAGATTGGGGAGACTCAGGTAAAATATAAACCAATATTTTTCTCACCAAAGAGACTTTAGGGTAGAGAATATCATATATTTTGGTCCTGATTCCTCATTTTAAATTAGTAGTAAGGTTTCAGCATTTTAATAGCATCTTAGACAAGAAATAACACATTAAAGCAATTTTTGTCCCATGTAAGTTGTTTGGTTTTACCTAAGTTGTAAAGCTGAATTAGTATATAAAGCATCATGTCCTAAAGATCTTTCTCAAATGGAATTCTCATATTAATTGTCTATAGTGGTTTTGATCCTCAATTTTCAGACAATTTAATAGTTTCCATAACTTTCCAGAGATTATAATAAGGAAAATATGTTCAGAAACTTATAGCAGAACATTCAAAAGTTGTGGGAGATAAATTTCAATGCACACATCCAGAAAATTTTTTCAATGGACTATTTTCTTTTCATTCAAAAAGAAACCAAAGGAATGATAGGGCCAGTGTGGTATTCTGCCTTTCTTTGGTAACCAGCTTATGTCCCAAGAGCTGTGATATCTGAAACAAGTGTTCCATGGATGCCATTGACTTTAATAAATGCTTAATTGTACAATGGAAATGACTTTGCATTCTCTCTAAATGCTTTCACTGTGTGGAAAAAGGTAAAGCTCCACTTAGGTGGGGGCTAACATAGTGGAACACTTCACCTGCCTCTGCTGCCTCTATGTCATAGAGATTTCTATAGAATGGCAGGAATAAATACTCATTTTACTAGGGCATGTGCCCCATTTTCTCTTGCTATATACTTAGAACATGAGAACTACATAAATTAACAAAGGAAAACAACAACAAAGGAGTAAACATACTTATCTATTGATTAAACAGAAGAAGTAGGAAAATTCAGAACAAAACACATAAGACTTTCAGGCATCATACAGCCTTCAATATCAATATTAGAGGTGGAGGAAAGCTTTGATAAAGAATATTGACAAAATATAGAACCACACACATATAACTTCTACTTGAAAATAAACACAAAACCCAGCCAGTGTTGCTCAGTGGTTGAGTGTTGACTATGAACCAGGAGGTCACAGTTTAATTCCTGGTCAGGGCACATGCCTGGGTTTCAGGCTTGATCCCCAGCAGGGAACCATGCAAGAGGCAGCCAATCAATGATTCTCTGTCATCATTAATGCTTCTATCTCTCTGTCCCTCTCCCTTCCTCTCTGAAATCAGTAAAAATATATTTAAAAAAACAACAACAATAAACAGACAATAATGTGGTGAAGGCCTGGGACTGGCTATAAGGGTTCAATGGGGAAAAAGGGGGACACCTATAATACTTTCAATGATAAAGATAAATTAAAGGAAAACACACAGACATGCAAATGATAAAAGCAATCCCCCCTCAAGTACTAAGAATAAAACAGGCACACAAATAAGAGTCACAAGTAAGAAACAACAATACTCACATCAAGATTTGAAGCCAGCAATGCTATAGATTTTCTGAATCAGGGATCAAGGCATCACAATGTCCCTTTTATGTAATAAACCCAATATGTTAGCTGGCAAGGAAGACCCTCTGGCCCAAGGCTATTTTTTAAACTGCTGCTCTGGAAGGTTCTAAGTGCTAAATGATTCTGGTCATACTTACTTGCTTTTTAAATGACTCCCACATGGTTAATATTTCTGACATAACCTTCTATACACCAGGTAGATGGTTATGTCATGCAGTGACTGTCATTTCAGCTCTCGCAGTTGACAATTCGGCAAAAAGAGCAGTCAGCAAACAGAACAGACTTAGAAATCACCACTTAGTCATTTGAAAAATTTCTAATGACTTTTATTTAATCCACTTTTTTAACACCGTATATATCGCATTAAATATAATATGAGAATGCATATATCTTAATTTGTCACCACTATGAATTCTAAAATTCTTCTATATTTGTGTTTTATTATCACTGGATATTTCCTGACTACTTGCACTTATTTACTGCTCGACATGACACTACTAGTAAGCCAAAATTCTTTAGTTAAAATATAAAAATAGAGGTAACAGAAATTACGAGGCTCATCCGCCTAATGAAAGAATCCTAGGCTGCTAGTTCCTGGTGTTCAAAAGCTTTCCTCCACTTCTAATATTGATATTGAAGGCCGTATGATGCCTGAAAGTCTTATGTGTTTTGTTTCCTACTTCTTCTGTTTAAGAGGACTACAGTAAGTGTGTGCCTGTCTTCAAAGAAGCATCAAATGAGACTACCAGGGAGATTTATCCTCTTCGAATAATTTCCCTTTAACTATAGGACAGTTTTTCAAATGTTTTGGTAATACACTTTCATCCTATGCATGTGCATAAATCATATATATGTAGCCCCTTAGGAATAATGTGCATTATATACCACACACACAGGTATTATGGCCCAATGGATCATTTGGAGCCTCCACTGAGAGACCACTGTTCAGTGGCACTGGAATCAACATAATGTCTTCATACTTTTGAAACAGGGCCCTGGGGAAGGACTAGCAAGATTAAACCACAAGAAAGTCTTAGTTTAATAGCACCTTTAGCTTTGAACCAAAGCAAATTAACAAGATAGCTTTGATACCTTCTTCGCTTTAATGGCTTTTTGCAAGAGCATGCACAACTGAGACTGGACACATCAGGAGTCATCTGATGGAACAGGAGTTTTCTTTGCTATTTCCAAATTAAGGTTAGAGTAGTCAAAATGCTTCAATATAGAGAATAGAAGTAGTATTATCCTAGCATGCAAAAAAGTCAGATTATTATTCTTGTAGGTCACTTTCTTAGATTCCACCTTAAAAATCCAGATTGCTTTTCTTATTTCTCATCAAAATTTGTCTTTCCCAAGCTATTTCTCTTTTATATAAAGTAATTAATGGAATTACACCCAATTGAGAGTCAGTGGAAGAGTAATTTAGGATGTTATAACTTGTTATCACATATCTGATAACAACAGACCTAACAAAAATGAGATGCTGTGGAACCTGTGTTTGTAAAGACCCAAGATCTTCCTAACTGCTAGCAGGTGTATGATGTGGTATCTTGAACTTATGGTATAAATACATGCAGCCACAGCCATCTATTAATATGTATATTGTCACTGTGTTCACTAAGTTACTTTAACTTAGACTTACAAATTATACCATTTTTCTTTCCTTAATTGTCTGTTAAATTGGTAGACTTAATAAAACCTAATTTCTTTCAATCCCCTTTACTGTATTTTGCTGAAAGTATCTATGCACTTTCAACTTAGTTTTATCACCCCCACAGTAGATACAAGCATACATCTGCTGTCAGATTTATCAGCTTTTATGAGAAAAAAAAATGAAGTAGTATGAAACTTTTGGAAAGCGCATTTCCAACAAGCATCTCTATCCAGCACTTTTCAAAAGTAACATTCATTATTCATGGCTCCCTCTCTCAGGATGCCTTGGTGTGTGTGTGTGTGTGTGTGTGTGTGTGTGTGTGTGTGTATGTATGTATTTAATGTTACTGAGAATGAATTAATTGGATCTGGGACTTTTCAGTGGGTGGGATAATTCTAAATGTTTTAGCTGAAGGAAATAAATATATAATATATTCCATACTTTACAACATTCTAAAACAAGAATGTGAATCAGGTTTCAAACTAATGATTTTGAAGTGAAAGCATTTACACTTTAAAAGAATAAATTCAAAGGAAACACTTTGTATAAGATCTCACTACTCCTCAGCTCACCTTAAAATGGCAACTCAAAGCCTTTGAAAGAGCCAAAATTTCACTAACAAAAGAAGAGAGAGCAGACAATAGTACTATTTTAGAAGCCAGGATGAAGAAAACAAGTACTTAGCTAAGAAAGTTGATTCCTAAACTGGCAGTAGAGAAAGTCAAAAACCAACCCAATTTGCAGTGCAGAACTAATGTCCCAGGAATTGGCAGCACAAGCAGTTACAAGAGTAGTGAATCCAAGCTTAAACATGGCAGGATTATTTGAGAGTCTATTTAAGAAGCAGGATCTCTACATTATCTCATTTCCAAAATGTAAAGCTCTCACCTGAGATACCATAGTAAATAGCATGCAGGAGTCAAGTACATCACGAGATCCCAAACTTTCCATGCTATGCAACTTCCTTGGTACAGTAAGATTATTAACCACATGTTTTCCATGATCCTATTTAAAACTGACACATATTTTTATTAAATTTCATGGTTTCCAAAACATTTTACATTTACTATCTAATGTAATCAGTATTACCATCTCCAGTAGGTAAGACAAAGTAATTTATTCTCTTTCTAGATTAGTAAAAAAAACTCAGGTAAATTAATCAATTTACTAGTAGTGAAACCTTGGATAGTGGCATCGAAAATCTTCAAATCTCAAGTTTGTTGTAGCTTAGATTGCCTTTGATTTCTTCCTGTAGGTACTTCTCCAAAAAAGTGATTTACCATCATTAACATTTATAATATCCCTTGAAGAACCTGATAAAAATAACCCAGTCCCGAAGATTTTTATTTAGTAAGAATGTGGTGACATCCTGAATAATTAACAATTCATTTCAGGTGGTTCTAATAGAGATGGTGGGGAAATTCTGTATTAAATACTAGAGGCCCAGTGCATGAATTCGTGCACCTTGAAAGAAACTGTGGGCCACGAGGCTTCAGTGGGCACAGGGGTGGGTCTTGGCCCATCCTCCACACCCCCACTAGGTCCCTCTCACTGAAGCCCCTAGTACCCTGTCTGCCAGCAGCCTCGCTCCCACCGCTGCCACTCCCATGCGCTGATGGCACTGGCCCCATTCACACCCGCTGACGGCATGGAGCATTTGGGGCCAGTGCCAACAGCAGGTGTGAGCAGGGCCAGCGCAACCAGTGAGTGGGAGCAGTGGCTGCTGCCCAGATTGGCCCTCAGGAGCTGGGGGAGGTGGAGAAGCCCTCAGGGGCAATTGGGGCTGGCAGCCACTGCTTGCACCTGCTCACAGCACAGAGCTATCAGGACCGGCCCCAGGTGCAGCAGCAGGTGTGAGTGGTGGCTCTTGTGCCGAGAGTGGTTACAAGCGGGGCTGTCACCAGCAGTAGGTATGAGAGGTGGCTGCCGGCCCCAATCACCCCTCAGGAGCAGGGGAAGTTAGAGAAGCCCTGAGAGGCAACCGGGGCCAGCAGCCACCGCTCGCACCTGCTCATGGTGCCAAGCAATCAGGGCCAGCACCTAGTGTCAGCAGCAGGTGCCAGTTGGGCCAGTGACAGCAGCAGGTGCAAGTGCCAGGCGGGCCTGCGGGCGCATGGGAGCAGAGAATTTTCAGTAACCACCAGACGCTCGCCCAATGACGGCGACCAGCACCCTTTCTTGGTCTGGCACCCCCGCTCACCTGCTCCACCATCCTGCTGCGGCCAATATCCTCCATGTCCCTGATGGTCAGAACACGTCATAGCAACTGACTGTTTCATTGTTCAGTTGTTCTGCCATTTGGTCTATTTGGATATTAGCCTTTTATTATATAAGATTCTAATTGTCACCAGAGTAGACACAATATATCTGAACCACATTAACTCAGTTTCACCAAAAACAAATAAATAACCCCTAATTAAAAAACTAATAACACTTTCACTGAATAACAATTAAAATACACCTCTGACTATTACCAAGAGTGGTTGGGATATAGAGAACATCTCTGCAGCTTTTGCAGAAACTCTGTAGGGATATTTTTCCTGGTTAGATAGAAACCATGTAAGAAAGAACTGCTTTTCCAAACTCAGGACAAGAAAAAGTAAATTGTTATCAGTTGTAATCAACTTGGGATAGTCTCTATTTTCCTCTTTATCTCCCTACTAGGAAGTGCAAACCTAAATTTAATATAAATTACCAAGATTTTTTACATATGTACTTTTTTCACTGAGAACCTTACCTTCAGATGCACTGAGTCTGAGCTATTGTTATTTTTTTTAATATATTTTATTGATCTCAGAGAGGAAGGGAGAGGGAGAGAGAGATAGAAACATCAAGGAAGAGAGAGAATCATTGATTGGCTGCCTCTTTTATGCTCCACACTGGGGATCAAGCCCACAACCTGGTCATGGTCCCTGACCAGGAATCAAATTGTGACCTTCTGGCTCATAGGTCCACTGAGCTATTTTTATTTTAATTGCCATATTATTCATTAATTTTAAAGTTCTCTTGAAATTATTAGTAAGTAGGCAGGGTTTAAATCATTAATAATACACCTAAGACATAAGTAAACAAATTCATGTAGAAATAATTTTAACCTGAAGAAAGGATAGGGAGCTAGAGATCTGCAGTGGTAGATTTTTTTTTCAAAACAAAATTCTTTCAGGCACAGTTGGTAAGTACACCTGTCATATATGCTTCCAAAAATGTAGCTCAAAATGATAACATACTGAGAGAAAAACAAATCTTGGGAATACAAAATTCATTTGTTACAACCAGTTTTGCTTACACTCTCTCAAAATAGCCATCTGTACTAAAATGTGTACATAAGAGAATGACTTGCTGCAATACGGAAAGGTGTGTATACATTTAGACCTTGGAACTCTAAGGCCTTGAAAACTTTTCAAAAGCACCTTTCTTACTTGCTATAGGGATACTAAATATAAGAGAACAGGAGTTGATGTAAATGAACAGAAGCTGCTTAAATAAAACCGATTACAATTATATCAGTCTATTTCTCTTTTCTTTTTTTTTTTCCGTATAACACTTAGCTATTTTCCTCCCTTACAAGATCCTTCATGCCTTTTATTTAACAAACTTTTGTATGGTGCTAACTATATGAATTAATTCCCTGTGTGCTTTATAAATATTAGCACATTTAATCGTCACAGAAAACTATAATATAGACAAACTTCCCCATATTCACATAGCTACTGTGAAAGAGCTGAGATCAGAATGAACCCAAGAAATCTGATTTCAGCACCTATGTCCATTGCATGCTCTACTGACTCTACACAACATATTTCACTCAAAAGGCAATGTCTTAAGAGAGAAAAAAATACCCTGGCTAGTGTGGCTCAGTAATTGAGCATCGACCTATAAACCAGGAGGTCACATAAAGTTCCATTCTGGGAAAAGGCACATGCCTGGGTTTCAGGCTCAAATCCCCAGTAGGGGGTATATAGGAGGCAGTAGATCAATGATTCTCTCTCATCATTGATGTTTCTATCTCTCTCTCTCACTCTCCCTTTCTCTGAAAAATGTATTGAAAAAAGAAAAAATAAAGTGTGTGGAAATTCCTCACTTTCTTTGCAAATTAGAATATAAGTCTATCTCCATTTCCTATTTCAAACAAAAGGCCTGAAGAATTTTCTGACAGATATTTGCTTCTATCCAGAGATGCTTATTTTATTTTGGAAAAATTAAAAGATTCATGATGTAGTCACAGTTCCTCAATTGTGGGATATTTCTTTTATTTAATAATAGATATTGGGGGTGGGGAAGAAATACTATATTAAACATATATGCCAATCATAAGATAAAATCTAATTGATAAATACTAAGATGTTAAAAATATGAAACTTAGAACCAAGAAAATGATGAAATAATTTAATTCCTTATTTGTATAGGTTTCTCCTATTTTGTTAAAACAATAACCTGATATAGACATATATTTTTAACCGACTTGAATACTTATTTAAAATAGATGGAATAAAAGTAATAAACAAATTGCTTTCAATTGTTAGATATTTTATTTCTTTTCAAATAAACTTTGTGCTATTCAGGGTCATTTTTACTTAAATACAGTATAGTACACTCATCCCACCATTCATAGAATAGAGTAGGAAAATAAAAGTATTATTGTCAACAATAAAAATAAAGTTGTTTTTTAGAGTTTACAATGGCATCTTAGTTCACATGGAAAGTTAAAATATTGTCCCTTTAGTTTTAATTCTCCCTAAAGTAACTTCTCTGACAATCTATTTCTAGGTAATAAACTACACCAAATATCAGTGGCTTAAACCAGCAAACACCTTTAGTAATTATTTATTTTCTTTAAAAATCTGAAAGTTGAGTAGAACTTGGTAGGGATAATTCCTCTGTGCTCCATACAGCATCAGCTGGAGTAACTCCTTTAGCTGGAGAATCCACACCTAAGAAGACTCACTCACATTGCTTGCCAGAATCTTTGGTTCCTGTCCACATGCTCTCCATGGAGCAGCTTGGATTTTCTTACAGCATGGTGTCTGGGTTCCAAGAAATCCCAAGGGACCTGGAAAGTATTTGTGACACTTTCTCTGCCCTAGACCCTAGATCCCAGAATGTCATTTCTGCTACATTCTGTTAGACAAGCTTGTGACTATGGTCAGCCGAAATTCACAGGAAAGGGAATTACTAGTAGACTACACATCTTCATGTACTAGTATGAGTAGTAAAGAGTTTGTGAGTAGCAAAGAATTTGCAGCTATATTCAACCAACCATATCAATATACAACTTGAATGTGATGTTTATAAAATGCTAGGTTTTCATTTTCGTGAGCTAAATAAGTGGATGCTAAAGTTAACATGAGAAAATCAACATGCAAGAATAGCTAAGAAATCCTAGATAAGTATAATAATGGGGTACCAGCACTGCCAAATATGAAAACATGCTCTACAGCCTCTGCAATTAAAACAGTATGATACTTCTCCAATGGAACAAATAGAAGACCAGAATACACTCAAAAATGTATGGAAATTTAATGTATGATAAAAATAGTGTTATAAATCACTGTGAAAAAGATATTTTATATAAATTATGTTGAGATAAGTGATAGTCATTTTTAAAACAATCAGATTGGCTCTGCACCTAACATTACTCACCAAAATACCCCTTCCAAATAAAACAGACATTTAAGTAAAAACAAAAAAAAAGTAAACCATATAGACACTAGCAGGAAATGTAAGTGGTTAAGGTCCTTTATAAACTGGTTGTGTAAACTGAGTGTGGAAAGAGCTTTCTTTTTTAAAAAAATACATTTTATTGATTTTTTTACAGAGAGGAAGGGAGAGAGATAGAGAGTTAGAAACATCGATGAGAGAGAAACGTCAATCAGCTGCCTCCTGCACACTCCCTACTGGGGATGTGCCCGCAACCAAGGTACATGCCCTTGACCAGAATCAAACCTGGGACCCTTCAGTCTGCAGGCCGATGCTCTATCCACTGAGCCAAACCAGTTAGGGCAACAGCTTTCTTAATTATAATTAAATATTCATAAACAATAAAAGTTTGATATAATTAAATATTCATAAACAATAAAAGTTTGATATAATTAAATATTCATAAACAATAAAAGTTTGATAAGTTCAATAACACTTTTTAAAAAATCATATTCTAAAACACCATAAGCAAAGGCAGAAGACAAATTACTCAGAATAAAATGTTTGCCATTTATATTACAAAAAAGGCTATCTCCCTAATAGATAAAGAGATCCTAAAAATTAACATCAGACAGAAACAGAGAGATTAAAGGATAACATAGAGATAAAGAAATAGCTATTGTTTGTTAAAATATTAAAGGGTGTTCCATATCATTACCAGAGAGATACAAGTTTAACCTAAAATGTAATACTATTTCTACACTGTCAAATTGATAAAGCTTTAAAAGTTTGGTAACACACACAGAGTTGAGGCTGTGGGGAAACCAATGGTCTATAAATTGATTGTAGGAGTATAAAATGTACAACCACATGGAGTAGAATTGGCAGTACCTTCCACAACAAAAGCAATCCCTTTTCTAGAAATCCATCCTCAAGATAATCCTCCAAAAATTAAAACTATATGTGCAACAGATTATTCATTGTGTCATTGTTTGCCAAAGCACAATAGTGGAAACCATCTAAATGCCATCCATAGGAAACTGATCTAAGTAAAGAATAATGAAAGAGAAGTGTGTAGTTGAAAAATGAAAGATGGCAATGGGCTGAGTGTGTTATATCAGGTGTGTTATTCAGTTAAAAAAACAAACTGTAAAAGAGTGATAAATAGATATTGTGCAGTATGTCATATTTTGAATCAGAAATAAGAAATAAGAAGAAATGTGTATATACACTTACACATAAGTATATATGAAAAAACATAAATTTGTTTCTTTTGGCAAAAAATATAAGAAAATGATTTTCTGTGCAGGAAAGGGATATAGAGAGTGAATGGGAGAAAAAATCGTCTATATGCTTTATATACTTTTATCTTTTGGGTCATGTAAATGTTTTACATATTCAAAAGTTAAATTAATGAGGATGAAAAAGGCAAATCATGAAATTCAACTCAGGCATAAACAAATATTTACTGACTGATACTTGATTATCAGACACCAGAAATATAAGGACTGGACTTTACCTCTTTGGTTTTCTTTTTATAATACTGGTACAGATGTGATCCTAAAACACTCTCCTACTCATATACTCTGTCTTTCTCTCTATCACATGCTTCCTAGGTGTTGTAAGATAGAACAATGAGTGCATACTTTGATCTTGTTAGGAACCAGTTTTCACTGTGAGAGAAGGAAAATATAATAAAAGCCTAAGTAACCGATATGGCGGAATGACCAGAACGACCGGTCCCTATGATGTGCACTGACCACCAGGGGGCAAATGCTCAACGCAGGAGGTGCCCCTGGTGGTCAGTGCGCTCCCACAGGGGGCGCACCGCTCAGCCAGAAGCTGGCCTCACAGCTGGTGAGTGGAGTGGCGGTAGTGGGAGCCTCTCCTGCCTCCGCAGCAGTGCTAAGGGGCAGCAAGCCGAGTGGTAAGGAGCAAGGAGCAGGCAGGTGGTAAGAAGTGAGGGGTCCTGGACTATGAGAGGGATGTCCGAACTGTCGGCTTAGGCCTGATCCCCGCAGGGAGCTGGCCTAAGCAGGCAGGCGGACATCCCCCAAGGGGTCCCAGACTGCTAGAGGGTGCAGGCCAGGCCGAGGGACCCTCCCTCCCCCTCCCTGCACGATTTCATGCACCAGGCCTCTAGTATAAATATAGAATGGGGGAAGTTGAAAAGGAATCCTATGGCATTGCATTGAACTTGAAATGGTGATATGAATTCAACATTTTTAAAATTGCTCTGTTGAGGTATAATTGGCATACAATTAACTGCACATACTTAAAATGTATAAGTTAATAAGTTTTGACATATGTATATACCTGTTAACTATTGTTACAATAAAGATTGCATTCAGATGTATCACTTCCCACAGTTTTCTCATATTCCTTTATAAACCCTCTGCTTTGTCCTTCCTCTCTAGTTTCCCCTCTCTGCATCCACTTTCTTTCTGTAACTATAGATCAGTTTGCATTTTCCAAAGTCTTATATAAATGGAATTATTCAATACAAGCTCATTTGGGCAAGAAGAAAGCCTGGCTTCCATTTAGCATAATTATTTTGAGATTCACTTATGTTGTTGCTAGTATGAAATTTATTCATTTTTGGTACTGAGTAGTATTTCACAATTTGTTTATATGTTAACCTATTGATAGATATTTGGGCTGTTTCAGATTTTTTGCTAATACAAATAAAGATTCTATGAACATTCACACACAAATCTTTTCATGGACACATGCTTTCTTTTCTCTTGTTTAATGACTTAAGAGTGGGATGAATTAATCATATAGTGGGTGTCTTTTAAGATTTTTGAATCTGCCAAACTGTTTTCCAAAGTGCTTGTACCATTTTACAATTTCACCAGCAATGTACAAAAGTTTCCATTCCCCGACTCCTTGTCAGAGTTGGCCTGGGTATTCTTTTAAGCTTGTCTTACACTTAGGTAGTTATATCTCATTGTTTTAATTGGTACTTCTCCAGTGAGTAATTTATGTTGAACATCATCTCATGTACTTGGTTCCTATCCCTAAATCTTCTTTCGTGAAGTATTGTTCAAACTTTTTGACCAGTTTTTATTTTGTGTTTTTTTCTTATTATTAATTTTTGACATTTTTGTTACATGTCCTGCATATAAGTCCTTTACAGAGATATGATTTGTAAATATGTTTTCCCAATATGTGCCATTTGTTTATGGTCCTAATAGTGTACTTTTGATGAGAAGTTTTAAATTATGGTGAAGCCCAATTTATTAATTTTTTACTGAAGTCACATAGTAGTAATTATCCTACTATGTTCTCCTTTTACAAAGTTGTTTTTGTTATTCTAGATTCTTTGCATATCCCTATAAACTTGAGAATCAGGCATCAATTTCATTTTTTTAAAGTCTGCTTGTATTTTTTTAAAATATATTTTATTGGGGTTTTTTACAGAGAGGAAAGGAGAAGGATAGAGAGTTAGAAACATCGATGAGAGAGAAACATTGATCAGCTGCCTCCTGCACACCCCCCACTGGGGATATGCCCGCAACCAAGGTACATGCCCTTGACCAGAATCGAACCTGGGACCCTTAAGTCTGCAGGCCGACGCTCTATCCACTGAGCCAAACAGGTTAGTTTATTTCCATTATATTGAATCCATAGATCATTAGAGAGAGTACTGATCTCTTAACAATAGTGACTCTTTTGATCAATGATCAATTCATATCTCCACTTATTTCAGTCTTCTTTATCTCAAAAAAAAATTATTTCAGGTTTCAGAATACAGGACTTGAACATCTTCTGGCAGATTTATCCCTATGTATATCATACATTTTGATGTTAAATTTGCTCCTATTTTTCCAGTTTCATAAAGTGGAAGCTGATGCCATGAATTTAAAATTTTTTCTTCTTTTCTAATACTGTAGTTTAATGTTATAAATGTTCCCCTCATATTTGGCTTTAGGGAGAGCTCATAAATTCTGATATATTGTATTTTCATTTTCATTCAGTTTGAAACACTTTCTAAAACTCACTTTGAATTGTCTTGACGCATATGTTACTTAAAATTATGTTATTTAGTTTCTAAATACTTGGGAATTTTCCAGATTATTTCCCTTACTGATTTCTGATTTAATTCTTTTAAGGTCAGAAAATGTTCTTTGCATGATTTGAATCCTTTTAAATTCTCTGAGACCTGTTTTGTGGCCCAGAATATGGTTTATCTTGGCAAGTGTTGTGTGTACACATTAGGCTTCCTGAAGTTGTAATACTGGTCACTGACATTCTGTTCATTTTTTTTCTAATATCTGCTCTCCATGTTTTATTTTGAATAGTGTCTATTTTCTTGTCTTCAATTTCACAGCTTTTTTCTGCAATGCTAATTTTGCCATTACCTCATGGATGCATTTTTTTTTTTTTTACCTTACATACTATAATTTCCATATATCTATTTAACTTTGTTTAAACATCTGGAATGTGATTATAATAAGAACTGATTTAATGCCCTTATCTGCTATTTCTAACATCTTGGCCATTCTATTTTATTGTCAGTTGACTAATTTTCTTCACTAAGGTTATATGTTCCTTCTTTGCATGCCTGGTAACCATGGATTGGATGCCAAACATTTTGACTTTTACTTTGTTGGATACTGGATATGTTTGTAATACTATAAATATTCTTGAGTTTTATTCTAGTCCTCTGTTAAGTTATATGAAAACAGTTTGGTTTTTCAAGTCTTACTTTAATAAGTGTTAAGTAGGTACAGAGCAGTGCTTAATCTAGAGCTAATTATTTCCCAAATCTCCTGAGGAAAGAATTTTCTAAGTCCTCTACCCTGTGCCTCATGAATTATGAGTTTTCCCATTCTGCCTGGTAGGAACATGCATCGATTCCAGTCCTGTGTGTGCATCGTGCACTGTTCACTTTAATACTTTCAGATGATCCTTCCCCTGACCTCTGATCTTTTACTCACATGCATGCTCTCATCACTGTGCTGAATACTTGAGGGAGGTCTTCTGAAGACCTCTGAGCTTCTCTCTGTGTACAGCTCTCTTACCTCTGTGCATCATGGCCATCTTGATCTCCTGGATCATATCTTTCCAACTCTGGGAGTTGGCTGGATTCCACCTGGATTTTCCTTCCCTATGCTGTGATCCAGAAATGCTTTTGAGGCAATAAACTGAGACAGTTGCAGGGTTCACTTTGCTGGTTTCCTGTTCTTTAGGGATTGCTCTCCTTCATTTTCATAGCCTGATATCCATTGTCTAAAATGCCTTGTTTCATATTCTTTGTCTAGGTTTAATTTGGGTTTTGTTGTTCTTGTTTCAGACAAGAGGTAAATTCAACCTTTATTACTCTATTTGGACAAAAGAGAAATGAACTCATGACATTTAAAGAAATGTATTCCTATCAGGCTCTTGAAACCATCTAAATTAGAGGTTGGCACACCTCGTTCTTCCATAAAGGGGTCAAAGAGTATATATTTTAGGTTTTGAAGGTCATATGGTCTCTGTGGCAACTTCTCAACTCTGCCATTGCAGTGTGAAAATAACGAAGATAATGTGTAAACAACTAAGCATAAGAGTTTCAACAAAATGTTATTACAGAAGTAGGAAAAAAACTGGATATGGCCCACAGGCCCTCGTTTACTCATTTCTGAGCTAAATCAATGCCTCTCCAGTTTTTCAATGGTGAGATATGATAGGCATTGTCTTATTCAAGTCTTCAAATATATAGCATTATCAATAACAGGATACCCTGACACTATTCCCCTCACTATAGAAGTAAGCAGCATCACCTAGGTGATATTCCTGCCATAAATTTTTAAGCTGATCTAACTCTGAGAAAATAATCAAACAAACAAATACTGAATATGGGTTATTATGAACAACACTTGGAGTAAGCCATTGAAAAGCATCACTGCCATGAAAAACCAAAGAACAGAATGTGAGGAAACTAGATTAAGATATTAAAAACACTCTTCATAAATTTTATCTGAATCCTTGATGAAAATTAAAACACTAAAGTTATAAAAAATGTTATTGGGATAACTGAGTAAATTTAAACATGGACTGACTTATAGTTTATCTGATCATTAGATTGTTTAATTCATTAATTTTATTGAAAAATGGTTTTGGAAATAATTTGCAATTAACCCTTTATATGTAATATAGTTGGTACATTATCCATATTATGCACTGTGCTGTTCTTGAAAGGTAAGACATCAAACAACATGCAGATAGGTGATTACATTTCCTTCAGCATTCTATTAGAATATTGGAGTTTAAGCCACTGCTAAAAACGACACATGAAAAGAGAAAGAGAAGGACAAAAGAGAGGTGAAGAAAAAGAGAGAAGAAAAGGAGATGAAGAAATGAAGGAAAAGAAAACAGGAGGAAAATGAAAGAAAGGAAGAACATCTATAATAATAAAAGCATAATATGCTAATTAGACCAGCCAGCCGAATGACCTTCCAGATGTCCTTCCGGACAATCTTGGGAACGAAGCCCAGGCTGTGAGGGCTGAGGCAAGCTGCCACCTCTGCAAGGGCCAAGCCCCTTGCACGAATTTTGTGCATCAGGCCTCTAGTCATACAAATAAGAGAAGGAGCAAGCAGACAGATAGTTGCAGAGTGAACATTATAAAATGTGCATTGCTCCCTGAGGCAAACCTCTTTCCTAGCCAGAGACTACACTTCCAATTGTGCATTCAACCAGTCCCATATTCTAGCATTGGTCTGAGCCTTTCTCTCGACGATTTCCAAGAGACTCATTGTTAGATCAAAGCAATTGCTAGTTCGGCTCTGATCACCTTAAAAACAGCCTAGTAACTACATTTCTTCACTTCATTTCTATTTTCAGTAACTAGCTCCCTACTTCAATTGTCTATGTCTAACCATACCTTGAGAAGTTGCCCAGAACCATTTCCATGACTGGGCAACCACCTTGGCCCCCATAAATTTTCACAACACCAGAGGGTGGAAAGGCATCCAGGTGTACCACCTCTCACAGATGCCTCAACAGCCTGCATGTCTGCCATGTTGCTTGCTGCCAGACCAAGTTCTATAACCTTTACTCTTCTTCTTGACTCAAGATAGATATGAGAGAGAATGCTGCTTGGCAGCATTTCCCTAGGAAATCGTCCTAAAGAAGCCAGCAAAAACATGCTGGCCAGGAAAACAATATATTAATTAGATAGTCTATTCTTAGTGACCAGTCCCATTCATATTTAGAGCTAGAAAGCAAACAGTGAAGTAAAATTTTAAGTGGGTGAAGTATCTTATATCACAGATTCAAGTTCAATAATATTATTTCCCCTATCCCTAGAGCATTGCCGATAGCTTTAATATTCCTGTTTAGCATACGAATGGCCTAAAAATAATACAAAGACATTACAATCATGCATTTTAAAGTTTGAATTATTATTTTTTCTTTTGGATAAGCACCTCTTGTTTCTTCATTCAAAAAATTTAAAAATTCCATAATTCAAATTTTACATAAATGATTCACCAGTGTTAACAATAAATATGAATGAGCTAGAATTTAAAAATATGAGGAGCTATATTTTAACTTTTCCTTAAGTTTCACTTCATCGGGTTTTTAATATAAATGTTTCTCCAATTTATGCAACATTTTGTGTGTGTGTGTGTGTTTGTTTTAAATATATTTTATTGATTTTTTACAGAGAGGAAGGGAGAGGGATAGAGAGTTAGAAACATCAATGGGAGAGAAACATCAATCAGCTGCCTCCTGCGCACCCCCTACTGGGGATTTGCCTGCAACCAAGGTACATGCCCTTGACCGGAATCGAACCTGGGACCTTTCAGTCCACAGGCCAATGCTCTATCCACTGAGCCAAACTGGTTAGAGCATATGCAACATTTTGTTCAGTGTGTGGCAATACATCCTGCACTACATGTGTACATTCTATCAACTCAGAAAGCAATTAATGCCTATAATTAGTAATGCAAATTAATAGATGAAAAGAATTCTTCCCTCTAAAATTACTCTAGATACTTTTCACAGTGTTTTACAGAAAAAATAAATATTGTATAACCATCATCTTATTAAATCATACTTTAAAAACTGATATTTGCATAAAGAAGACTTATTTCATGAAGATTCCATCTTTGGAATTATTATTTTTCTCAGCTAATTGCTCATGAATTGTTTTATAATAGGCACCATCTTTATTTTACTAAAGAACAGCAAAAATATCAGAAATTAAGTGAGATGTAACATCACATATTCAGGGTGATAAGAGGGAACTGTTAAAAAAATAAAAGCAGCATGTTTATAAGAATATGATCTCACATTTTATTTTAAAATTCCACATCCATATTTCTTTTAATAATGCTCTCAAACTGGCAACTTATTGTCCTTTCAATTTTATAACAATTTTTGTATAACCTTCCCTATTAAAATATAAAATCAGCATCTGTCTACTGAAGTTGACTGAACCATCAAACTCATTTTACTCCCACTTCATTTCACAGCTACAATTACACTTTCTCAACCTGAAACATCAAAACAGAGGCACAGCCAGGCTTTTTCACCTTTGTGACTACATAAAAGAAATACTCTAACAAATGCATTTACCCATCTATTCATTAGTGTGTGTTTTTAAAAGAACTCTATTGATGAATGTGAAGCAGCATAAACCCAGAGTTTTATCCAGGGGTGGGGGAGTGGAAATATCTCAAGTTTTAGCTCTCTGGAGGATGCAAGGAAGGCCAACATCTCTACCTAATAGTATATCTTGAACTGCTGTGAATGGTTTAAATATTAAAGTTTCACAATTTCACTTCCAAATGTTGAAAAGGAAGGAATGAAACAGCATCTCTGGTGAATTTTATCTGAGTTCAGAGGGCTAAATCCAAAACACAGGTACAGAGAAGCAAAGCACTCATCAAAGTCTATATCCTATGTGCATACTGTAGTGACTTAGCGCCCCCCACCCCCCCAAGAAGGGAAAGAAACACACATTTTAATGACTCATCACTGTAATTTCCCCATGGTCTTCTCACCCATTACTTACTTCTATACTTTAAAGCATCATAGGAGCTTCCCTGAGCTCAGTTCCAAAGAACAAACACCTTTGCTATGTAGACATGCCTCATAACATCATAGCATGTCAGTATCTTAACCATAAAATAATGCCTGTGAAAGCAATATGGGTCATAAAAATCAAATTCTGATTATATTGGGAGCCTTAAATAAATATACTTTAATATGGCTAGTTTTTAAATGTTACTTTCACTATTTAAAGTAACTAAAATGAAAGCATATAAAAAACTTATATATGAAGGGCTAGTGGTAAAAATAATTTCCTATGACTCATACCAAGTGTGGGTCATTCAATTTGAATGTTATTCAGAGGCCAATTATGGACCATTCTAACCAGTTTTGCCTTGATGCATTATGATAGCAGAAAAATTTAAAAATACAGAAGAGAACAAAAATTATTCTCAATATTTTAAATGGAATATTTCCAAAGATATCTATAATAATAAAAGTGTAATATTGCTAGTTAGACCAGACATCCTTCCGGATGACCTTCTGAATGAAGCTGGGGCTGCAAGGGAAGCCCAGGTCCTGGGTCCCAGAGGGAAGCCAGTGCCGGCAGCCAAGGGAAGGAGGGCCTACTCTTGCATGAATTTCATGCATCAGGCCTCTAGTTTTATAATAAACTGTCACTTAGATACAGTTACCTAATAACTCCACGTATAATACACTAAAAAGTCTCATAGGCCTCTTTAATTATTTTTATTGACTTTCAGATTTTGGAGATAGGTGAGTCCCTACACAGCCAAGTCCTTTTCTTAGGAACAAAGACTGTTTCATATCACCCAGTGTGTGCTCTTCAGCAAAGGTAACTTTTTTTCTTCTTAATTTATCACAAAGTAACCTGGATGAGACTAACACAAGAAGACAAAAAGTTTTCCCCAAATTCATTTTATTTCTAATTGCACTTTGAATCATAAAGTTAACAACTGAGAATGTATTTATTTTTTATTCTGATTTAGGCACAGCACTGTCAGGAGATATTCAAATGTCTTTTATTGACTTCTTTTCCACTAGAGTCATTTTCATCCTAATTCTGTGTTTTAGATTTCTAATTTTGTTTGTTGTTATAACTTTTTACCATTACTATTGGCCTCAATAGTGTATGAATGAAAAAACAAGTCATTGTTTTATCTAGAAGAACACTATCCTTTTCCTCTTAAAGTTGTGTCAAGTTAACATTAAATCCCCACTGAACTATTTTTCAGTTAGTCACAAGAATGAAAAAAAGTTGACAATAACCATATTCTAAAATTCCAGACCATGAACCTAATTATTTTGGCTTACACATTTTTAGTTATACCAAAGAATGTCCTAGTCTAAAAAGTTAAAAATTAAAACTCCCCCCAAAAAGCAAATGCAAATACTCTAAGGATGAAGAATGAGGGGTGGTCAGGCCAGTGTTGCCAGTGGTTGAGTATGGACCAATGAACCAGGATGTCATAGTTTGATTCTGGATCAGAGCACACTCTTGGGTTGTGGGCGCTATCCCCCATAGGGTCGCACAGGGAGTAGCCAATGATTCTCTGTCATCATTGATGTTTCTATCTCTATCTCCCTCTCCCTTCCTCTCTCTAAAATCAATGAAAACATATTATAAAAAAAGAATGAGACCTTGGCTGGTTTGGCTCAGTGGCTAGAGCATCAGCCTGCGGACCAAAGGGTCCCGTGTTCAATTCCATTTCGGTCAAGGATATGCACCTTGGTTGCAGGCTCCTCCCTGGCCTGGGCCCTGTTTGCGGCTCATGCAGGAGGCAACTGATCAATGTGTTTCTCTCACATCAATGTTTCTCTCTGTCTTTCCCTCTCTCTTCCAATCTCTCTAAAAGATTAATGGAAAAATAAATATTCTCAGGTGAGGATTAGCAACAAAAAAATAAAGAATTAGGGGTGTTCTGTTTAATAATATAAAATAGAACTAATTAATATTATATTATATTACATTATATTATATTATTATATTATTATTATCCTATATAATAAAAGGGTAATATGCAAATTGACCCTAACAACAGAACAACTGAGAATGACTGGTCTCTATGACACACACTGACCACCAGGGGGCAGAATCTCAATGCAGGAGATGCCCCCTGGTGGTCAGTGTGCTCCCACAGGGGGAGCTCTGCTCAGCCACAAGCCAGGCTGACAGCTGCCAGCACAGCAGTAGTGGCAGGAGCCTCTCCTGCCTCCTCAGCAGCACTAAGGATGTCCGACTGCAGCTAGGCCTGCTCCCCGCTGGCAAGTGGACATGTCCTGAGGGCTCCCGGGCTGCCAGAGGGATGTCTGACTGCCAGCTTAGGCCCAATCCCCCGGGGAGCGGGCCTAAGCCAGCAGGTGGACATCCCTTAAAGGGTCCCAGACTGCAAGAGGGCACAGGCCAGGCTGAGGGACCGTCCCCCCTCCCCCTCGCAAGTGTACAAATTTTTGTGCACCGGGGCTCTAGTATTATAATAATATACTATAATAATATGAAGGAAGGGAGGGAGGGAAGAAAGGTGGGAAAGTGGAAAGAAAGAAGGAGAAAGAGGGAAATGTCATGAACAAACTGTGACCATAGGGAAGACACTCAACATCTGAATCTCAGTTTTATAATCTATACAATGGTTATAGTTTCCTTGAGGGATTTATCCAACCCCTCCAACTCTTGTACCTTTAGTCTCACTGCTTTCTAGGGCTCTATTTTATCCCTAAAAGTAATAGAACCACTTCACTGTTCTGTTAGGTATGAAATGGAAAAAGTGGTTGATACAAAGCATTTTTTCCCTTTTCTTCTCTTTTTTTGGCACTACCACAAGGAAGTACCAAAAGCAAATGACAAAACCTGTTCTTGTGCAGGAATGCAGTGGTGAGTTAGGGGGTATCGCAGATATAATTTACCTATGGCATTTTTCCCTTATACTGACTAATTACATTCTACTAAACAACAAATTGATAAAATCCATTGTTAAGTTATGTTCTTACTTTTTAGTAGAAATATAGAAACTAGGGTGAGCTAGCAAATAACAAGCTGAAGTAATTTAGGAGCTGGGAATAAAACACTGCTACTCTTGGTGTCTTTTCATGGCTAATAAATAAACTAAAGTTCTCTGCTTAGAATTGCACATCAGGAGCCTGCTTTGTGTTGATCGTGATCTTCTTTCATAACTAGTTGTTAACAGATAAGAAAAAGAATTCAATAGAAATGTGGGTTTCATTTACTGAACATAAAACTCTCCTTTCAAAAATATTTTACCCAATTAATTTAACCCCCACAGATAGAGTCTCTCGTAATTTCGAAAAATGAATGTCATTTCAAGCTTTTGTTGATATAAAATGTCTTCTAATTAATAACAGTAATGAGAAAAATTAAGATAATAAAATAAAATCATTTTGGGTACAGAAAGCACCCAAACAAAGAAAAAGAATTTAAATTTTAGTCAGTTCCTCAAATAGCCCAGTGAGTATTCATTTACAGAAAAGTGTCTTCTGAAATCATTTTCTTCGGGAAAATATTTTCTGGTATATTCCTATGTGAAATACAGTGAAGATACTACGGATATTTGTGATTGTTTTTCTCTTCTCACAAATAGAAAAATATGAGCCCAAATGTTCCATTGAAAACAGAATAGTGGAATGACATTATTTCAAAAATAGAGAGGGCTCTACTACTATTACCATTATGCCTTTATCAGAGAACTAATGAGAATTAATATAGTAAACAGGAGCTCCCTTGTCCTTATCTGCAGAAGCAAAGTATCTCTAAAGATAATAACTCCCTGTAAACTTAAATTCCTGAATATCTCTGAACCATATCAATAAAATAAAATGGGATGGCAATGTCTCTCTCTCCCTATCAGGGGTTGTGGACAGTGGATGGTATATGTACAAGAAGCAAGTGACAGATGAGAACATACAATAACCTGTAGACATTTGTGTGATTCATGGTATTATGTAACCATTATTGTTGTTAGGGAAAATAAATGTTTATAGACTCTGTAAAAGGTGATTTAAAGCAGCATTCTACTACTGACAACCTTATTTTTTAAAGTGCGTTGCATTTTAGAAAAGATCCAAACTTAAATTTACCTATCCATGTGTCACAGTGGAAACATTTCTGCATTGTATAGCAAAGCACTTTTTCCTTGTGTTCTCTACATTCACCTACATGTCCTATTGTCACCTCAAGGGCTCCTCCCTGATTGTTCTTCCTCCATCTGTCAGTGCTAGCCCACTCCTCTGGCCTATTCCGGTCTACCTCTCTCTACCTACAGGCCAGATCATCACAGAGAGAAACAATATATTTTTTTTAATATGTTTTTATTGATTTGTAGAAAAAAAGAAAGTGAGAGAGATAGAGAAATAGAAACATCTATGAGAGAGAAACATCATGTATAGACTGCCTCCTGCATGTCCCCTACTGGAGATCAGGGATGCAACCCCAGCATATGCTCTGACTGGGAATCAAACCGGTGACCTCTTGGTTTATAGGTCGATGCTCTACCACGGAGCCACACCAGCTGGGTGAGAACAATATCTTACAGCCCTGCATGCACCTTCTTTCCCAGTTCCAACTCAATGCACACAAATGACAGAATGATCTTTCTAAAGCATAGTAGTAATTAACAATAGTAAATCAGCTGAATTATAAATACACAAAGTAAAATAATGCTTAGTATGCGCTTCCAAATATATTTTCAAGACAGTAATTATTAAATGAATCATGCTATATTCCTCTCACTACATATGCATTATAGAATTAGTAAAAGAGATGCATTATTGATGTGGGAAGAGGTCTATAATTTATTGTTAATTGAAAAAAAAAGCAAATTGTTGAGTAAGATGTATTATGCCACTCCATTTTGTAAAAGTGTAAAACATATACATATTGATATTTGAAATTCATATGAAGAAACATATTATATGAAACAGTAATACATGTAAATACAGAGGATTATGAATTTCTATGTAGTGATCATATCTATGGAATGGTGCCAGAAGCCAGTTCTAGGATGTCATAATTGCAAGAGTTTCATCAAAAGGTTGATGGAACTTGGGAACTCAACAGGGTTGAGTCACACATGTAGTCACCTGTTGGGAATGGCTGAGGGCATTTCCCCAAACCTGAAAAGAGATGATTGCTCGGCTGCAAGACAGCTGAGGGCATCTTAATCTACATGTTATTGCCTCCTTCTGGCCAAACAACTGAACAGCCATAGGCTAATTTCTTCCATTCTGACAATGCCTCTGTATACAAAACCCTGACCCTTTGAAGTGTATATCTCTGCCTTGCCTCAGGAAAAGTTATGTTAATAAAAAGCATGGGGTCCTGAGAGGAGGAGAACTTAGATCTTAGTTTCCTTTAAACTAGGCTCCTCTGACCCCCAAATGCCTTTCAAAATTATGCTTCGTCTTTGGACTCCTATTTAATCTATGCACAGCCTTCTCCAAATTGCTGAACCCTTCTTGATGCTGAAAAGAACCCCGGCAGAATGGGATTGGGAAACATGGAAAAGGAGATTTTATTTACTTATTAATTTCTTTAATAGGAGATATGGACATTTTGTTTAACTTTTTAAAACCATATCTTTGATATATGTTGTCAACAAATTACCTAGTGAGATTGAAGAAGTCAATGAGGAGTTTCACTTACTGTTTTATCCAGTACTATATTGTCTATTTTTTTGAAAAACATAGAACATGTATTTCTTCAGTAATTTTAAAATTTTAAATTCCATAAGGTTTTAATTAAAAAATATGAATTTAGGCAAGATTACCTTTATTGGCAGATGCAGCCTTGAGTAGATTGTCATTACTGTAGTAGGGAATTACTTAGGCAGGTTGTTATTTACTACACCATCTCAGAATTCTATTAAAATGAGCAATAGAACAATGCCCTGCAGTGTTGTTGTGAGTATAAGCTAATATAAGTGGATTATATGTAAGAAGTTGAACAAGCTATGGGAAATCAGCAAGGGTTATGTAAAAAAAATCCGCCCAATATATTCTCTTTTCCTATGAACACTGTACTGCTAAATGAGCATTTCTAAGGAAAATGGGGAGTTTAGATTTGTTGTGGGACCTAGAAGTCTCATTTTCTTCACCTGAAACACTTCACCAGAAATCCTTTACTCAGACATACTGCTCCTAAACACCCAAAGGACTGGGCTTCCTTCATAGTTGGCAATTTCCCTGCCTGTCCCTGGAGATGTCCACATAGAACTCCTGGGACGTGTGAGCCCCTGAACTGCAAAATTTATCTTTCCAGGGATTTACAAATGTCCTTATTCCTATCGGATCCATTGTAAATACCCAACTTGTCATTTAATAATATGAAGGTCATGTATATGTGGCTAAGAACACACCATTAGGAAAACTACGCTAGTGAGGACATTAGAAATGCTAAAGGACAGAGTGACTATAGGATAAGTATAGAACCAGATAAAGCTAGGAAAGTTGTCAGAGGTCAAACCATGGAGGATATAATATGAAGAGTAATGAACACCACTGAAGAGTTTTTAATTGGAGTCTACTGAAGGATGAGAAAATAATCTGAGTCAGTTAGAAAGATATCCTTTCTGGCTGTAGTATTAAGAACAGATTGAAAGGGGCCAACAACTCAGCTCATGTCAATCCTTGCTTCAGAGCCCTTCAAAGGCTGCTCATCTTAAACAGTAAATGCTAAAGTCCTTAAAGTATATCCTACAAGCTTTCTATGACCTGGCCCCTATTTCTCAGAGTCTAGCTCCCAGGAACTCGTTTATGTACAATTTTTTTACTGCATAAAAGTAATACATATTTTAAAAGCAGCATACAAACTTTAGGTCACTGAAAAATATTTCTTGAAGCAATTAGAGTAGGTACTAAAAGTAATCTGAGAGCAGGTAGTAAAAGTAATTTTATCCCATCTCTTCTTTAGAAGGCCACTACAAAAGCCACCCCTGTAGGGGATCCCTATGTACTTATGAAAAATTCTATCTGTGTACCTAGTGAACCACAATGCTACAGAAGCACAAATGCCTGAGCCTGTTTTTCTTGACTTGTAATCTAAAAAGATAAAGACTAGACAGTAAGAGCCTAGTCAGTTGTAGAAAAATCCTGCCCCATTGAGCTTCTTAGGACATGTAAATATTCACAGCCCCAACTGATATTAAAATATGTAATGGTTGATGACTGAATTCGCTGACCTTCACCCGTACATCAAGCATAAAATGACAGAACTAAAAGTAAACCAAGGCCATTTTGTTCTGATGAATTTATTTTATGGTCATTCTTTGAATGTGTACATATCTACCATCAACAAAAGCACCCCTTCAGATAAATTCATAGTGACTTCAGGCATTTTCCATAAAGCTAGGATGCACCAGAATTTTTTAAAGAGAAGCAATATAAAATTATTTACCGTATTCCTAGAAATTTCATAGTTACCATATTTTTCCATGTATAAGACGCCCCATGTATAAGATGCCCCCCTGCCACTTTTCCAACCCAAAATTAAGAAATCAATATTTTAAACATTTTGCTGATTTTCCGCTTAAGGCCTTCTTCTTTTTTGGCATCTTAAGGAGTTGTTTGTCCTGTTTTCTCCACTGTCTGATCATACACTCAGTGGGAGGAGGTCCAAATTGCCTCTCTGCAGCTCTATTTCCATGCTCTTTTGCATAGCTGATTACATTCAGTTTGAACTGTGCAGAGTAAGACAATCGCTTACCGGTATTTATCTTTTTATTTTTTGACATCTTTATGGGCTCAGAACACTCAGGTCCCTGTTGCATCTGCACACTCTCCACCTCCACCTCCAATTACAGCATCAGCTGACATCAGTAACAATAAGGCTCGTGATTGGAGGAAGCCCGTTTGACAAGGTATGGGCAGCTATACACCCGCGGGGCTTCCTCCCCAGCTGACTTCCGTGTATAAGACGCCCCTCAATTTTCAGTCTAACAATTTTAGAAAAAAAATGTCATCTTATACATGGAAAAATATGGTATGTTTCTCACACATTCCAGGGAGGGAGGAGAAAATGAAGCAGAATAACCACCATTTGGGAAGCCCCATATTGAGCAAAATTCAAGAAGTACTAAGTATTATATACAGAATACTAAACCCATTTCCACTGATGCTGCCCTCAGCAAAATGATGAGTTCTTTTCCTCTAAGAGAAAGAAACTTCATTTCCTACAATCTGGAACGCTCAAGATAGACATTGCAGATGCATCTGAAAACAAACTTCTATGCTGTCAGCATATCATGAAGATTGAAGGCTGCCTCTTAGCACTGGTAGATTTAAAGTTTATGGCAGCATTTCTATTATAAACAACATTTTCCAAGGGTTTATAAACCAGCTGTAAAGACTCTGCTCCCAGATCATATTTGTAGGCTTAAGGAAGTAGAAAAATATTAAAGTTCATTATGAAATTAAAAATAAAACACATTTTAAACCACATCTTGAAATTGCAAATTATGAAAGCATAATTTTCAAGAGTTTTGTGCCACAACTTAATCTTAATATATAATGCAAGAAAAATAATGACGAGAAATTTATGGGATGGAAACCCATTTTCATGTATTCAGAATGCATGTTGAAAAATAACTTCAAGTAAATAACTGTCATTCCAGAGTAGATTTTACTCCTACTTAGATTGGATTTACTCTTGTAACCATGGATATATGTAACTACAAATATCTATACTTACTGAGTTGTCAAAAGAAATTATACTTGAAAAACAACTCTGGGATAAAAACCAACATTTGTGAAGTACAAAGATAGAAGTGAAATCCTTGCTTCTGGTAGCATCTCTTTCTTACTCACATAAATACGTAAATTCACACAAACACTCTTCCCCCACACCTGCAACACACATACACAAACACAAATGGATACGTAAGGGTCAAGCACAAAGCCTTTTGTAGTTTGGGGCTTTTCAGAAATAAACGGCAAGTTAAGTCTCAAAAAATTAGAGGAAAGTTAAGCCCTAATGATTAAAAAAAATCTACACTTAGGAAAGATGAACAAATAATATCATACACAATCTTCCTCAAAACAAGGATTCTGTGTTCTCTACATGTGCAAATCCACTTAACAGGATATTCCTTACTTGGTGATCAGTTGCTAATAATAATAATTTGAACCACACTTTTGTTTAAAATCGCCACTTTCTGAATGGACTTGTCTCTCCCAAATTATTTAAATCTAAAACAACCAATACAGTTACCCATTGGAATCACTGAGAAGGACAAGTTGTCATGCCACACCTTCAAGTCCTGAGAAGGCAATTTACCTACTGGTTCTCACCTTGGATTTTCTCTGAAGCCCCCCATCTGGACAATTTCCACCAAACTACCCCTCTTCTCTCCTTCATTTTCTTACTACACCACTCAAGTTTCATCTCTCCCAAGGGTCTCCCTCCCCAACCTCCAGTAACTCTAATATTCGCATACATAATTGAAGTAACAAAGTCAAGAGGTTTATGGCCCTAGAAAGAAAATTTAAGCAAGGCGAGTCAGAAGAATGTTGCTCTACAATAGGGAAACCTAAGTGAAAATAACTTTTAAAGAACAGAGATGCCTAATAAGACATGTCCTTGAAGAGATGATAAGCAGATTTCCCAAAGGAATGAAAGTCTCGATGGAAGAGAAGAAATTCTGAAGGATGATATTACAAAAGGATGATCTTAAAATGAATTACTGCATCCAAAAGGAGGGTGGGGGGTGAGAATCTACTTGTAAAGGCCTGTAGTATCCACCTGAAAGAACTCTACTAGGCTGCTTGATTTTGGAGGAAATGCAGGACATTGCCATCCACACATACTTAATATAGTTTTAACTTGTTTCTTTCTTTTAGATTATATTGAGCTTTTATTTTGAAATGGTCTTTGGTTTTATTTCCTTAACTATAGCAGACTTACTCCCATATTTTTTTAAAAAAGTAAAGTGTGAATAATTACAGTTAGGGATTCTAAAACTTCAAACTTATTTATTTAAAAGATTATTATTCACTTTTCATGATGACAACATGGGACAGCATTAGCTCTATGCCTTGAAAATCTTCCTCATAGTTTGGAGAGAATATCAGCAATTTAAGTGCTTCCCTGAGAATACTTTCTTCCTTGTCTGTGGAGACTTGGTAATACCTTCCAAAATAGCTTAGCCTCCCAATTACATTGACTTGGCTCTGCCTTTGTTCACTTTCCCAGGCATGGCTCATACTTAGTAACTGAGAAATATAATTTATTCTAAAGACATGCCTTTTTTTTCTTTTCCTTTATCTTTAAAGAAGAAAAGCCTCTCGAACAGAACAACTTTTGCCTTCTTTGACCTTCGGCATTTTTCAAGTTATCCTGAATCTTTGGTATACAATATTAAAGAATAAAACTGTTCTAGAAAGGTAAAGAAAAAGAACATTGAATTTTGAAGCCTTTTTCAACTATAAATATACAAGTCTGATTAAGTCTGAAATGGAGATGAAATGGAGATTGATTTCTCAGTGTTTTAACAGAATCAAACCTTTTTAGTAGCAATGAAGGTACAGATATTTAAGCCAGCAATATTAAACAAGATGTGATGGAGTTGGAGATAAATGGATTTGTTATGCATATGTGATTCAGAGAATTGTATGAGAGAAACTTGATATACAACTTTGCTGAAAGTCCTTTATCTAAGCGTTTCCAATCTTCAATAACCTTTCGCTGGACATTTTAAAACCTGTTGTTAAAGGCTCATCCTTTAAATCTAAATTATTATTTTCTTTGTGTAATGATAACTAACCTAAGTCTCTGAATAAAGAATATTTGTTTAAATTTGAGAAGTATGTGTTAATTAAAAAGATAATTTTCCATTGGTCATTTTGCTGTTCTTGAAATCTAATTTTTAGCAACATAGAGATGGTGTTTGCCAACTAATTACATTAGATCAACTCCAGTGTGGGAATATAGTCCAGGAACAAGGAAATAATTAGATTCTCCTATTTAGAAGACTTATCAAACAAAACAAAAAAAAGAGCAACAAGATATTCAACAACTCAGCTATTTTTCTCATCATTGTGGTAAGTCCAAAAGTAAAGATAAAGAATTATAGCAATCCTAAAATTGATTATACAGTAATTACAATTATTTATATAATGCTCTGCAAAGTGCTTTGACCTCTTTAAGTCATTAAATAATTACATTCAGTTTTGTAGATAAAATTTTAGTCACATCAGGCCCCAAACAAGTTAACTTCTTGAAAAGATAAAGATGTAGACTAAAGTATCTTAAGACTCTTCCCATTTTTATTAGACCATAACTATACATATTAATTGAATATATATGTATAACTTTTATTTGCAGTATCCTGTCATTTATTTTTTAATATATTTTTATTGATTTCAGAGAGGAAGGAAGTGGGAGAGAAAGATAGAAACATCAGTGATGAGAGGGAATCATTGATCAGCTGCCTCCTGCACACCCCCCACTGGGGATCAAGCCTGCATACTGGGTATGTGTCCTCAACTGGAATCAAACCCGAGACCCTTCAGTCCATGGGTTGACGCTCCATCCCCTGAGCCAAACTGGCTAAGGCCGCCCATTTATTTTTTAAGGGCATATTTACACAGATTTTTTTTCATATCTAAGATCACTATCACAAGTCAAGAAGTTGTTCTGCACAGCATGGATGCTCAGTAACTATTGTTAAAAGGCAAAATCTAAGGCATTTTCTCATGAATTTCTAGCATAAAAATGTATTAATCATAAAAGAGTAACAGAGATGTTTAGTGAGTCTTTCCCCCAACTAGGTGGTTCACTCTAAGGTTAATGCCAGGAGACATTCCCACATCTGTAAACAAGAACAGAAAACATTCTCCACTGAGAAGAGCTTGTTATGGAGCAAGGTGATCTAGAAAGTGAGGAATCCAAGCTCTTTCCAAAAACTGCGGCCTCTAGAAAGCTTGTCTACCCAGGCAGGCCAGCCTTGAGTTAGTAAGAACTATCTTCACTGTCTAAAACTCCAACTATACACATGATAGAAGATTAGAGCAATATTTGACAAAGAGAAGTGAGCATTCACATAAGGGAGAAAGATGCAGAGATATAAAAGAGACACATTCAATGGACAAATACTGGAATCAGGTACATCAACCAAAGCCTCATGGGTGACAGCAGAAGCATTCAGACGATGCTGAATAATTTCTGATGGAATGGTTTCTTTTTCTGAACAGTCAACATATTAAAAGAAAAAAGTCTTACCTGGATGAAATGTACAGCCAGCTTCTTGAATAATTTAAAGCATGAGTCCTTGTGAGGGGGAAAAGGTATGCAAAATAAATGACATGTATCTTCCTAAAATTAGGAAAAACTCAAGCTGCTATCAAGAAAACCATGAATAGCCTGCTCAATGAGCAATAGTGTTGCTCAATGGTTGAGCATGGACCCCTAAACCAGGGGATCACTGTTCAAGTCCAGATCAGGGCACTTGCCCAGGTTTCAGGCTCAATACCCAGTAGGGGGCATGCAGGAGGCAGTCTGATCAATGATTCTGTCTCATCATTGTTGTTTCTCTCCCTCTCTCCATCTCTTCCCCTCCCTTCCTCTCTCTGAAATAATAATAATAATAAAAAAAATCCATGCATGCCGAAACCGGTTTGGCTCAGTGGATAGAGCGTCGGCCTGCGGACTGAAAGGTCCCAGGTTCGATTCCGGTCAAGGGCATGTACCTGGGTTGCGGGCACATCCCCAGTAGGAGATGTGCTGGAGGCAGCTGATCGATGTTTCTCTCTCATCGATGTTTCTGACTCTCTATCTCTCTCCCTTCCTCTCTGTAAAAAATCAATAAAAATATATTAAAAAAAAAAAAAAAGAAATCCATGCATTAAAAAAAATAACAATTTTAAACATAAGAGGTTTATGCCAAGGTCTGGAAGAAGTTAATTTGCTATAAACAAAGAAACCAATACTCATTGAGAGGATGCAGGGATGCAAATAATAAGTATTTTGGTTCTAGGTTAATATGCTAGAAAATCACAAATTTCAAATGTTGCCATAATGTGTTCAACTTAAAGTCATGGCAGATGAGAAAAAAGAGAGGAAAACAAGAAAGAAGATATCGCTATTGATGATATTTGTTTCCTCATGAGCCAGTCTTATGAAAATGTTTTTGTTTTCCATTCAATGACTTTCAAGAGATCTCAAGGGAAATCTACCTTCTCCCCCACTGGGATAGTTTTGCCATTTTTGCCAACAGCTAGTTTTTGAAAACGCAGAATAGATTATGAATCATCAGCAAAGTCTTAGAAAATGATTTGAAATGTCAACAGTTATAATGGTCAATTTAAAATCTCTAAAAGCAAACCTTGTGACAAGTTTGTAAGCTGAGAGTCATAAAAACAAATAATAAAAATATTTCCAAATGATTAAGTCATTTTTCAGGGACCAATTCTAGAATAGTTTGCGGGATATGGCCAACCTAGCGTATATTCTTGGGAGAAAATATGGTAAACATTAGTTCCAGAAACAAAACAAGTTCTTAACTATATTATCTCTTAAAAAAATATAACAGCAAGAGCACCCTACATAAAATAGCATTTGATGTAATACATTGTTTTGAATGCCTTTTGTTTTACTTTTAAAGCATTGATGATAAATTTTCTGCAAAAAAAATCTGTAGTTAGCTAAGATAAATTCTATAGTGTGTTATTCTAAAAAAAACCATGAAATTAAAAATAATCATACTTGATATATTTTATTTGAATAAGTTCATTTTTTATAACTTCTAGTTATTTTCTTCTAAATTCAAAATTTTTCAATATACAGACACTGAGTTTTTGCTCAAATTTGAAAATGCTGGATGATTTTTATCTTTCTTCTGTTGATACTTATCATCCTCCAGCTGCTCTGCCCAAAATGGTAGCTATTAATCATTGATAGCTATTTAAATTTTAATTTACATTAATAAAAATTAAATAGTTTTTCAGTCCCATTAGCCATGTCTTGAGTGCCTGACAGCCATGTGTAGTTAGTAGCTGCCATACCCATCAGAGCAGATACAGAACATTTCTATGAGTGCATACAGTTCTCTGAGCTCTGATCTAAAGGCTGTAAAACAAGAAGGAACTTGGAACATTTGAATATATGGTGATATAGATGCTAAATTCAATTCAATTACCAAAGTTGTATTTCCAGCTACCAGAAAAATCACATTAAATTTCAAATATGTTTCTGCCATCCTTTATATTATAAACAAAGTCCACAGTTCTTATAGTGAGTTTATTTCCATTTTGTACTGAGTTTTTCAAACTGGTAACTCTTTTAAAAGTCCATTAATTTGTGTTTAGACTTCTTGCATTTCATTAAATAGTCTGAGATTTTCTTGGCAGATTCAAGTGGATAATTCGGGCAAGTTGAGTGAATAATCCTTAGCTACCTTATTATTTAATTAATTAACATACTCTCTTAATATTGTATCACTAACTAAAATAAGGATTAATGAGTTAAGCCATAAATATTGCATAACAGGTTACTTAATAAATAGTTCATGATCTGTAGATGAAACACCCATCTTTTCTGTCTTCTCAGAGAGAGGAGAGTAAGACAGAGACCCACACAATCATACCATGCCATCACAGACATATTAACTGGGAGAAGATGAGTAAATGGACACATTTATCCATTTAAACAAATTTACTAAAACTAATAAGCCAATCCAAATTTTGTTTTATTCAACTGCAATCTGAGCAAAAGTTCCAGGGTGCTGGTTATGCTGTCATGTGTGTCTCTGGAGTGTGGGCACCTGCCTTGTTCACTGCTATGCTCTTGAACAGAACCTGCCTGCGACTTGGTAGGTGCTTAACAAAATCTGTAAGTGATTAACTGAGTCATTAATTCTCTAACTTAAGAAAAGCTCCTTCTAGGCTTCTAGGAACCCCACGTCTCTGCTAGAATCAGCAGCATAGGCAAGCAGGGTGTCCCAGGGTCCTGGAGGGCCAGATCTGTTATAGATGGGATATACATATAGGAGAGAGGCATAATCCTTCCAAAATCTCCAATCACAAAATAGCTGTTCATGTCTCAGAACCAGGTCATATTAGTTTATTTCTAAAACCCATATCAAGGATATCTTTTTTTCTAATTTATGTAATGTCATTCCTTTACCCAAATTCTTCACCATTTCAATTCACCTATCCATTTTTCTTCTCATTTTCAAGGGGAAAAATGAAAGGGGAATGACACTTCTAACAGTGATAGTCCCAGCCCCCTGACAATTCAAAGTCAATCTGCTAAATACTGTTTAAACATAATAGAGTAAATCCAAAAAGAGTTGATGACTCTCTCATTAGAATCAAGGAAATGACAAGTGGGTAGAGTTGAGAATATTTGACTCAACCCTTCTCTACATCTGTCTGACCAAACTGATAAGAATGTAATCTTTGACAATTACTGTAGAGTTCAAAAAGATATTCACTGTAATACATATTAATCATGTTATCCTCACAAGCCTTTTTACAAAACTATGTGGATGCCCCCAAGGGAAAAATATAAATAAATATAAAAAGTTGTTATTAGCCATAACATCTTCCTAGTTAAGAAAAATTAGACAACTTGTGATCTATAAGTGATTCCATGGCAGATATAACTAAAATATACAATATTATACCACAGCTAATTTATTCAAATTAGTATTCTAAATCTTCTTAAATATAACAAAGAAAATGTACTCTTAATGTAGCCTTAATTCATTGTAGAACATGGGAGCAGACATCTGCAACAGTTTAGTTTCTTGGAAACAGGGGAAAAAAGCAATAGTAGTAGCATGACAAGAAAACATTAAAGATGGTATTTAAACTGTTGCAAGAAATGAAACAAGCTCATGCTCCATTAAATCCATGCATGAATTGAACTCTCCTTCTCTCTAGAATTCTTGGTGAGTCAGTGAAATAGGCAGAAGAAAATGCAGACAGATAGTAACCCTTTTATCCACTGCAATTGCCTTTTCTCATAAAAACCTGAAAATGTGAAATACGGAAATGACTCTAGAGGTCATGGAGCCCAAATCCTCATGCCACACAAGTGAAAACCGACGCCCAAAGAGGTGACATGACTTTTTCAAAGTCACACAACAACGCAATGACAGAACCAGGACAGGAAGCCATGAATCCAGCCATAATTCTTCCCACCACTAATATGTTGGCAAGAGGCCAGAGGGCCCAGCCCCTTCCCCAGAATACGACCTTTCAAATTTGCAAACTGGCTCTTCCAAAATACCTTTCTTTGAAAAAAAGAACAGAGGAAAAAAAAACAGGCTAATAATGCTCTTTATTGCCAATCCTTTGGATCCTTTTAAACATAGATCAATGGGACTGCAGAAAAATTTCAATATGTGTAAGATTGTTAAAATTACTGATCAACTACTTGTCAGAGACATAATATATATAAGACTGCTGACTATTTTCCAAGTCCCAGCCTCTTATAACATCAATCTAACCAAAGACAACTACCTAATTAATATTCCTACACAAGTTTTAATCATGTCACTCTCTTATATACAAACATCTGGTGGCTCCCCTTTGCCTCCCAAATTAAATGTAAAATCCCCACACTGGCATTCAAAGTCCTTCACAAAAGTCCTAATAAATCTTTCCTTCCTATTCCGGCTTATCTGTTTCCAAGCCCAACTCCAGCTGCACTGTAGTCACAACCCTTGTTCTTTCCCACCTTCACGCCTCCCTTTGCTCATGCTACTCTCTTTTCTTTGCACACATTCTCTCCTGCCATACCTACTTGTCAAAAGTCTATATTATTTTAGGTCACCTTAAGTCCTATCAGTTTCTGATTGTCCACTTTCTAACCACATCCAAATCACATTCCCAATTACACTTCCTCCTTCCTTTTAAGCCTCCAAAGACTAGCTTTTTCTTCTTTAGAGAACATTATCATTTACAAAACATATGTACTGATCCTCATTTCCTTTCCCATCAGACTGAGCTCCTTGACAACACAGTCAATAGGCTCCCCTGCTGTCAACATTCAATCAGAATTGTGGACCTTCATGCCCAAGCCTTTTAAGGACACAAGACTCATTTAACCTTCACGAAGGTTAACTTTCACTGAAGCTTATGAGGAAGCCATGTGAGAGGCAGGTTACCAACATGGTCATAGCAAGAAAAAGGTGAACCAAGAGAAATAAATCTATGTTGCTGTAGAATGGACAGGCTGCCTACATTTTGGGTTTCAGGAATAGCCATACTCTGGTTCTTCATTCAGCTGAGCTTCTCCGGGATTCCACACTCCCTTGGGTGTAGAACACGTTCAGAAGCACCTTTAACTCTTTCGGCATAATGAGTGTACTGAAGAAGTCATTTGCTCAATGATTTGAAAGGTGGTGTGCAGCTCCCCTAAAATCTGCATCTGTTATTGGGTAGGAAAGATGGCAACTGGCTGTGTTTACTAATTAGGTCAGCCAATAGCTTTGTTGGCTGTTTTAATTTTCAGAAATCTCACATAAGTAATTTTCCCAATTGAATCATTATGCAAAGTGATCAGTATGATCGCTTGACAAATATGAACTTTCATTTTCCTAAAAATCTTAAAATGAGCTTGATTTTCCCCCACTTTCTTTTTCCTGGGACTTTTTCTCTTCTTCTTCCTGCAAGTCAGTATTAAAAAGAAATCTGGGCATGGTCTCATGCTCTGATCTTGCCAGCTGTTCCTGCCATTGCTTTAGATAATTTTCTACTTCATGTCTCCCATTCTGTATTCCCAGGCTTTCTCTGCGGTTGATGTGGTTTTAATGATCTAGGTGTACAAGTCTCAGGAAAAAAACCTTACCAGCCCCATCTGTATTTCTGACACTAAGACATGCAGCTTCACTTTCAAGTTCTTGGGGTCCATTTCACTTCTATGCAAATAAACACAGCACTTGATATGAACAGTTAAATAGCTGCAAAACAGACCGAGTATGTGCAATTGGTCTTGTATACATTCTTCAATCTTGGCTTGTCAGTGAGAATTATGCTCACACAGCCTATGGCAGTGGGTGGCCTTTTTTCTGAGAGAAGTATTATGTACCCTATTCATTTCTCTTTGGGAAACATAGCACAATACACAGCTCAGAAATGACAGTAATAGAGAAATTTTAGTGCAGAAGATGCATCATCTTTTTTATCCCCTGTTTGGTAAAATAATAAATGTAGGATTTTTTTCAGAACATTGTTTTGTGTTGATAAGGTTAATATTTTATTTGAACACACTACAAAGGTATAAATGGTTTTTCTTATACTTTTGTATTAATAAGAATAAATAAAAGAATGGTAAATTCATCCACATGATCAATTTTGCTGAAAATTTCACAAGTTCATCGATTCCCGGAGTAGATCTGGAAATACAATTTATTAATAGTGTCACCTTCCTCTGGGCCACACAGTCTCCAAACTTCTGTCAACCTTGCCAATGTCTCCTGGCTCACTGTCCACCTCCATATCTTTGTGATCAATTTCCAATTCTGTTATGAACTGTGTCTCAAATCCATCATTGTTTTATTTATATTTCAGTCACTTTTTATATAAACAATAAGGCTATTGCCTCTTCTCTAGCTTCCTATCCTATAATCTAATCTATTATCTACCCTTCCTGTTCCTTTCAGAACCTCCTCTGAAACGACAATCCCTTTCCCAAAATATCATTAATACATGCTAATTGATAGTAAAACCACTCATCTTGGCCTTCTAAGTCTTCTGATATTTCATTACAACCAATATTTCATCACAATTCAATATCTTCTGTGATATAAGTAATCAAATATTTATTCCACTGACATTGCTAACTGCTATGTGTTTTTGTTGTCATTGTTGTTATTTACTGGGGAAAAAAAACCACAGGTCTCTACATCTCTGCCTTCTGAGAACCTACTCATTCTTCAAGGCTAATCCAAGTATTACCTCCTTTAAGAAACTTTTCTGATTCACCCAACTTAATGAGTTCTTGAATTCATATGAAGATCTATAACATTTCATCCCCCCAATGACCTCGCTATTATTGTAGTACTAGAGGCCCAGCATGCAAAATTGTATGAGACCCAGAGTCCAGCTGCAGGACTCAGAGTCCCTCCTGCCGCCACTGTGGGACCCATCAATGCACCGCCTGGTGATCGGTCATTTGGTCGTTACGGCATTACGGCCACTGGCTTTTTATAATATAGATATGTAACTGATTATTTATAATTTTCCTTCATACTAGATTCCAAGTACCTGAGTGCAGCACATGTGTACTATATGTCTGTGTGTGTTGCTAATTTGTACAGACTAGATTTGTATTATAGTACCTAGCATAGTCCATGCCACACAGTGCTCCAAAAGTACATGTTGAATTCAATAAACATGTATTTTCTGAGTTACTAGTGTTCTGAAAAATTATGTTCCGTTGTCGTATCATTAATACAAATCTACATAAATTATGTACCTGTCTGTTCTTCTTAGCAATTTACATTTAACTGAATAATTTTCCTCTCTTTCCAGTTGACAGTTTGTGATTTCCTGCCTAGGCACGTCTTTCTTCTCATTTTCCAGCTTTCCCCGACCAAGGCTTGGTTACAGAGTTATGACTCTTTCCTCTCCTCATTGCCAAACTTCCCTGTCATCTGTCTTTGTCTTATCTGGCACACTTATCTCCCCTTCAAGTTCTATTTTTAAAAGATGGCTCAGTAAAATAAATATACACGTGTGGCATTATTTCCAAAAGTTTACCTTACATTTGACAGGTAGGTGCCATTATTTTCAAGAGTTTACCTTACATGTAGCAGATAAGAGCTAAAATTTTTTTCAGTATTCCATTCTGTCCTTCAGTTTGTTCTCTGGTACCCATTTTTCTCCCTGTTATCTTTCTCGTCTGCCACTGGCACTTCTAATTTTCTCAAACTTCATTTCTTCATTGTACCTGATTCTACTTATACCTCCTCCTTCAGTCCTGGTGAAGATGTCCTGGTAAAGAAAGCTGGTCAGGGCCCTAACCGGTTTGGCTCAGTGGATAGAGCATCGGCCTGCGGCCTGCGGACTGAAGGGTCCCAGGTTTGATTCCGGTCAAGGGCATGTACCTTGGTTGCAGGCACATCCCCAGTAGGGGGTGTGCAGGAGGCAGCTGATAGATGGTTTTCTCTCATCGATGTTTCCAACTCTCTATCCCTCTCCCTTCTTCTCTGTAAAAAAAATAATCAATAAAATATATTAAAATAAAACAAAGAAAAAGAAAGCTGGTCAGGGCTAGTAAGGACAGCGGGTAAAGAAGAAAGGCTCTGGCCAGTGAGACGATAGGCTCCATCCCTTTCTCTGACTTCTCAACAACCAGTCAACCCCCCAATATTATGGAACTGCCAATATCCCCTCTTACCCTTCTTTTCCTTTCTACCCGCAGCCATTGCCTTTGGTATGGTCCTCATGGTCATTGACACATCATTGCAATACTCTTCTATTTGTCTCTACCGTGGTTTTCATCCTTGGATTTTGTGGGGGGTTTTTATCCTTGGATTCTGTTGTTTACACTGTGGTCAGAGAGAATATTCTAAAGTGCTCACTTGATCAAGTCAAGCCTTCACTTGCAATTTTTAACAAGTTGTCATCACCTGGAGAAAACCTCCAAGCTCCTCAGACACAAAGCTCTGGGAGCTGCCTGGCCCAGGCTTATTGCTCAGGACACTCTCTGTTCACATGCTGCTCTCTGCCTAGACCAGTCTCCCACCCTCTCCCAGGAAATCCTCTTCTTCCATGGAGGGGCCACTTCCTCATTCTTCACAGTCCATTTCAAGCAAGATTAAAACCTCTTGTCACTATGTCCCATCCAAGATAGAACTGGCCAGTCCCTCCTTTGGGCAGCATCCTGCCCTATATAAACTTTCATTAGTTCCCTCAGAGCACCTCTAACACTTCTTACACTTTGTAGATAAGGGCACACTCAATGGAGTTAGGTACTTGGGTTTGAATCCTGACTCTGTCACTTTCTAGCTATGGAACCTTATGCAGTGGTTCTCAACCTTGGCTGCACATTAGAATTACCTGCGAATCTTTTTAAAATCCTGATTTCTGGGCCTCATCCTCTGAAAATTCTGTTTCTTTGTTACTAATGTTGTGGCCCCACCCCACAACAAAGAAACAGAATTTCTGGAGGATGAGGCCCAGAAATCAGGATTTTAAAAAGATTCCCAGGTGATTCAAATGTGCAGCCAAGGTTGAGAACCACTTTTATACAGTATATGTAACCAATCTGTTTCTCATGTTTCTAATCAGTAAAGTGAGAATACTAAAAATAACAATTTCATGGGGCTTTTGTGAGAATTAAGTAACTTAATACTACATCCATGAGCCACATAATGATGTTTTATGATGTGTTCAACAATGGACCGCACCTATGAAGGTGGTCCCACCTATAATAATAAAAGCATTATATGCTAATTAGACTGGGCATCCTTCTGGACGACCTTCTGGAAAAAGCCAGGGCTGGGAGGGAAGCCTGCGTCCCAGGTGCCAGAGGGAAGCTGGTGCCGACAGCCGGTGGAAAGAAAGCCTACTCATGCATCGAACCTCTACTAAGATTATAATGGAGCTGAAAACATCCTACTGCCTAGTGACGTAGCAGCTATCATAAAGTTGCAGCACAATGCACTGTGCACCTGTTTGTGGTGATGCCGGTGTAAACAACCTGCTGCGATGCCAGTCATATGAAAGTATAGTACATATAATTATGTACAGGGCATAATACTTGATAATGATAATAAATGAGCATGTTACTGATTGATGTATTTACTATACACTATACTACACTTTTTACCATTACTTTAGCATGCACTCTGTCTACTTATAAAAAAGTTTGTAATATAAGAGTATGCAGTGCTAAACTGGCAGCAGCCTCATACATCTCGTGTTTACCACAGCTCTTGATTGCATCATTTTCTCTCGTGCTTGATTTAATCACGTGTTTTGTTCAGCATGACCCCTCCACATTTGCACAATGACAAAATCACCTATCAATGCATTTCTCAGAATGTATCTCCCTCACTAAGTGACACATGACTGTGTAAACCTTTAAAAAACGGCTATTCTATGATAGGCACTGTACAAGTGGTGGCTGTTATAATAATTACTAGAGGCCTGGTGCACAAATTCGTGCACCAGTGGGGTCCCTCAGCCTGGCCTGCGGGATCTGGCCAAAACCAGCTCTCCAACATCCCCCAAGGGATTCCAGATTGCGAGAGGGCATAGGCCAGGCCAAGGGACCTCACCGGTGCACGGTCGGGGCCAGGGAGGGACGCGAGAAGTTGGCCAGCTGAGAAGGGACCACAGGAGGGCTCCAGGGCATGTCCAGCTTTTCTCGCTCAGTCTCGATCAGCTGGGCCCCAGCAGCAAGCTAACCTACCGGTCAGAGTGTCTGCCCCCTGGTGGTCAGTGCATGTCATAGCAAGCGGTTGAGCGGCCCTAGCATATCATTAGCATATTATGCTTTGATTGGTTGAACAGCCAACCAGTTAACTAGACACTTAGCATATTAGGCTTTTATTATATAGGATTTTTTAATCCTTTGCTTGATTGCCCCTTAAGGGCAAATACCACATCTAGATGTTTTTACCCTGTCTATCATAATCCTTAGGACATATGAGACACTTAATAATTCTTTCATGAGACAATGAACAAATGCATGACAATAGGCTTATAAAACAGATATTTAATCTCCCCAAGTTACAACATGTCCTTATTCTGTTGTTCCTCTTAGATCTGAAGGGAACTGTAAGGGTACCAACACAAATGTTCATAGGGTTTTAATGAACTTTTGAATATGCACAGAGGGTTTATATTCTACTACCTTTTTTAATTATATGAACATCTATGGGTAGGCAGCATTGGGGAAAATACATAATTCGTGGGGGTAGGGGAGGGCTAGATGCCAAGCAGAAATGCAGGAGCCCATGTAAAATTATTATTATACATTTCAAGATAGTGAGAGTCGAGCATTTAACTAAGCCTGGAGCTGTTCTGAACACAGGATCGGTCTGACAGCACAGACCACCTTTCCACAAAGCCCACTCTGCCAGGAATTTAACACCCTCTTCTCCATCAGCTCCAACATGTGTTCTAAGACTTTGATCTAGTCTCTCCTCCTGCCAGATTTGTCTCTCCAACAAGACAGAGAGACTAGGTCTGTAATGCTCTGACTATGCCTCTCCACCCTGAACTGTTCAGGTCCAGCCTCCACTGTGCACTAGAAAAGCCACTGGCCTCTCCATTTATCCCAATAATCTAAGCTGTGTGGTAGCTGTCATTCTCCAAATGTTCCTGCACTTGCCAACCACTTATTGGGCATCCACTATGTTCCAAAACTCTGCCTATGATACTGTCCATACAGTAAGGTCTCTGGTTTGCCCCATTTTATAAAGTGATTTCTGGCTTTTTCTCAGAAAGCTGATAATTGCTAATATTAAATAAAAGAATAAAAAATAACCGTCTGGATGTATGTACATATTAATAATGATATGAACCAACTAAAAGCTAAACCATAAGGAAGGACATCCCCATCACAGACCACAGGAGGGCTCTTTGATGGTATTTAGAAAATCCCTTAAATCCGGTTAGACCTCTCCTTAAATCATCTTGTACTCAGTCTCTGCCTCTTCATGAACCCCAACTGACATGTCTTAGCAGAAACAGTGGCAAGAAGTCCTGTCACAGAGGTAGATGATAGAACAAGGACAAAGGAATCAAACTAATTACAAGAGAAGATATATTTGTCAAGGGAGGGAAATTGGAGTTGGGTAAGAGGAAAAGGAAATTCAATTAGAAGGTGGGGAGGAAAAATGAAGCTTTTGGTCTGGAAAAGAAAAATCATTCTCCGTGCTCCTATTACACAAATGCACTGTTGGCGTCCTGTATTAAAATATAAATTCAGTGCCGAGGCAATAAGGCTGGAAGTAACGTGCGCAGGCAAAGAGCCAAGAGCCTGGCTGTTGGCAGCCACTGGCCCCGAGGGCCCTGCAACAGAGTCCAGGTGATATGTGTCAGACACTGAGCTACTGAACACTGTTATTTCTTAGTTAAAGGCTCGGATGTTGGCTTTGAAATTTTCTTCATTTGGGGAGCCATCAACAGATAGTGATTGCAGAACAGCGAGGAAGAGAATATATTCCTACTTGCTCTGTCTGGTGAGGAATGATTCCAGGTGCAGTATTACTCAAACAAATGCAGACGGTGGGAGATGAAGGTTCTCTCCAACAAAGTGCATTGTTTCTTAAGGATGTTTATGTTTTCAATGAATATGTATTAAGTCCCTGTGAGTACTGTGGGTATAGCAGTGAAGAGGAGAAATGTTCTTCTGGGGCAGCCAGAGAATAAATATGTAAGCACATAAATGAACAAGATCGCTCCATATAAAGATTAAAGCACAACACAGGAAATAACCAAGGGGACATCAAAGAATAACTGGAGGAAGACAGTGAGAGGAGGTTAGCTTCACAGACAGCTCAGCAAAGGCTGCTTCGACAAGGTGGCATGTTGCCAAGACTGGAATTATACGACTTAGGAAAAGAGGTAGACTCTGTACATTCAAGGTAGAAGGAACAGCAAGTGCAAAGATCCTGAGGTAGGACAGATACTGGCTATTCCGATAACCAAAAGGAGATCAAGGACGTTGAGAGCAAGGGGAGGCATTTTGTGAAAGGAGATTTCAGAAGTGGGCAGAAGTCATTCTATGGGATCTGGAGTCTATGGTCTGGAGTCCTACTTTTATTCTAAAAGCAAAAGGAAATTCCTAAGGGGATTAAAAAGAAGTGATATAATCTGATTTCAGACTTTAAAGATCACCCTGGCTGTTATGTATAGAATGCATTGCAGGAGCAGAAATAGGAAGACCTCTTATGAGGCTATTGTAGTGGTTCAGGCAAGAAATTATGGAGGTTCTAAATTAAGGTGAGAAAACAGAGAAGGATAGGGGGAAAGTGTGCACAGAAGTGGTAGGATGATGCTTGCAAAGTCCGAGTTCAGGGTTCAGCACTGCCTGCACATTTCCCTGAGTGGCCACCCCAGGAGGAGAGGGTTGGCTCCAATAGCTTCACATTTAAACACCTCACTTCTCTGGAAGTTACTTCTTCAAAAGCCTCGGTTATTTAGTAAATAAAATGGAATAATTGTATTTGAACAAAGTCTACATATTTAAATTGCTATGGATTACTCCTAGTGAAGATGCTCATAGCAAGCCTGTTTGTTTGTATTTAAGGAACAAGTTTGTTTCTTTGTATTTTGTTTCAGGCGTGGTTGCTCCCTTTTCCCACCCAGGAGAGATCGGCTTGAGCACCTCAGAAGTGATAGGTAGTGTCTCCAAAGTCTGGTAAAGTGAGAGCAGTAAGAGGAGACGGCTGGTATCCAGGCAACGGAGAAGGAGACACACAGCTACACATACATACCTACCCACACACACACAAATAAGCAAACAAGCTTTTAAAAGAAGCACTCAGAAAGATTTCAAACTGAAGATGCTCAGTAAAATGGTCCCACAGACCACACTAGCAAGGGACTTCTACATTCATTCCTGAGTGCTCCATCAGGGGCAGCTTTCTGTAGCAAAGCATCTCTGCGCCATAGACACCTCTCCTGACGTGTTCCCATAATGCCCCTTTGCTTCCCTTCCTCGGGGCGCTTATTGCCTTGTTATTTTCGCTTTCTGTAGCTGCCACCCCCCGAGATAGTGAGCACTTGAAGGGGAGCTCGTTAATCCCTTTTTATCTCCGTGTCTCTGGGGCCAAACACAGGGCGCTGCACAGAGTAGACGCTCAACAAAAGCGTGGGAAGAACCCCGATGGTAGCTCTTCATTTACCTCTAGAAGAGACAGCCTGTGTAGCCCAGGAATTCAGCAGCTGCTGTATCAGTGACTAAAGCATTCCCAAGCTTTACAGAGATCGTATAGGTACAGCATAGGCTGTTTTTTGGTTTGTTTTTATTTTTTAAGCAGATGGATAAAAAGTTTTAAACCAGTGCTTCCTGTTAGAGCAACTAAGGTGGGCCCAGGCAACAGGGCTGATCTAATTACAGTTTTGGTTATGCCTGATATGTTTTATTCTGATGAGCATATTTTGTGCTCCATACACACTGAAAGATTTAATTAAATGTTTTATTATAGGGAACGCAGTGCCAAATATCAGCATCATTGCTTATCTTCCCCATAGAAACAGCCATTCCTTCATTTTGTTTTGAAAGTTTAATACAAACCAGGCTTACATTTACTTGGTAATATTGACATGGCCACCAATAAAAATGTTTCATGTTACGAGCAGGATGTCATTGCAATGTAAGCTCCGTGAGGGCAAAGAATATACCTGCCCAACTGAACGTCTTTGGTGCTGGATGTGGGTACTTTGTCCACAGCAGACCCCAGCTGAGAGAGAAGGAACAGCCATGTGGGAAATCTGAGGCTGTGCTTTTGCACACAGAACATAAAACAGAGCAAAGCAACATCAACAGAACACAAGCAGAGCAAAATCACACACACACACACACACACACACACACACACACACACAATAGGAAGGAAGGAAGGAAGGAAGGAAGGAAGGAAGGAAGGAAGGAAGGAAGGAAGGAGGGAGGGAGGGAGGGAGGGAGGGAGGGAGGGAGGGAGGGAGGGAGGGAGGGAGGGAGGGAGGGAGGGCAACATTATTGTGATGTTCAAAGATTCCATTATTTGACCCAGTGATCCCACTTCTAGGAATATAACCCAAGAAACTAGAAACACCAATCAGAAAGGATATATGTACCCCTATGTTCATAGCAGTACTATTCACCATAGCTAAGATTTGGAAACAGCCTAAGTGCCCATCAGTAGATGAGTGGATTAAGAAACTGTGGTACATCTACACAGTGGAATACTATGCTGTGATAAAAAAAAGGAATTCCTACCATTTGCAACAGCATAGATGGATCTGGAGAGCATTATACTAAGCGAAATAAGCCAGTCAGAGAAAGATAAATATCAAATAATCTCACTCATTTATGGAATATAATAAACAACATAAACTGATGAACAAAAACAGATCCAGAGACAGAGAATCATCGATCAGAGCATCAAACCTCAGAGGGAAGGTAGGGAGGAGGGGATAAAGGGGAGAGATCAACCAAAGGACTTGTATGCATGCATATAAGCCTAACCAATGGACACAGACAAAAGGGGGTGAGGGCATGAGTGGGGGGGGGGTAGTAGGGGGTTAAGGACACATATGTAATACCTTAATCAATAAATAAATTAAAAGTAAAAAAACAAAAAGATTTCATTAATGACAATCTGAGGCCCCAGTAAATATTCTACTACTATAAGGATTTATAGGGTTGTCTGTGGGTTGTTGGTTTTTTCCTTCCTCAAAATGTCCTTTGTTAAACTGTGTAAATTTTTATTCATAAAACAAAAAATATCATTCTTGGCCTTTCAGAGTGAGTTGGAATACAAAATATTTTAAATGATCATCATAGAAAAATTTTCTCTTCAGAATCCAGATTTATAGAAATTTGTTTTCATTAAAATGCGGTTAACCCCCTAACTAAATGACTTCCAACGTTTTTTAAAATAACAGAATCTCCTTGCCCCCCTAATGTTTCTTTTCTTGCAAACAGACTTTTGCAGGTGTTCGCTTTATATGTGTAAGAAATGCAACCCCAGCCCTAACCGGTTTGGCCCAGTGGATAGAGCGTCGGCCTGCAGACTCAGGGGTCTCAGGTTCGATTTCAGTCAAGGGCATGTACCTTGGTTGCAAGCACATACCCAGTGTGTGCAGGAGGCAGCTGATCGATGTTTCTCTCATCGATGTTTCTAACTCTCTATCCCTCTCCCTTCCTCTCTGTAAAGAAAAAAAAAAAAAAAAAAAAAAAAAAAAAATATATATATAAAAGAAATGCAAGCCCAGCTACCCTAGTGGACCAGGTTTGTGGGAGCATGGAGGTGTGTGATGGTGGGAATTGGGGTAGGTCAAGAAGAGCACTAGCTGGCTACTCGACTGCCTGGTGCAGAAATGTCAGGATCTGTCTGGCTTGTGTATTCCTGTGCCAAGAGGACATATTACATCTTTTTGATGAAGCTCAGAGCTGCAAACTGAGGCCACCTGCTCACTGTCTGGAAAGATGGTGAGCTGAGGAAGATGGGGAGTGGGAACGTAGCAGGAATGAAGATTTAGCCCTAGCTATGGGCATTCCTCTTTCCAAAGACCCCTTCATAAGGACATATATATTCCTAAGAGGCCTAGGAATCCAAATCAGAAGGGGAGTATACGTTCTTAATAATTTTACCCTTGGTAGAATTTTCTGGGAGCAGCTATATTTACAAATGCATCTTATCTACTTGGCAGGGTCACATTTGTCCTCCTGTCATATCTATTCTGCACACTTATCCTTCTATCCCCTTCCACTGTGAGGAACTTTGAAAGAATTTTCTTGAAGAGGAGCCCAAGCTTTTTGAGGAGACGGAACAGGAACTCTTTTGTGAGAGGAAGAGGTTAGAGCTAAGGAGTTCTTGTGTAAACCTCCTAAGACTAGGAAGGTAACATGTCATTTATTTTTGGCATAACTGCTTCAAAGGTATTGCCTCAAAGGAAAGGGATGGAGGGGAGAATGGAGACTCTTCCTTCACACCTAAAAGGAGGAGCAGAAAATTAAGACCACCGTTGATTAAACATATTTCCTACTTTTGAAAATGATCATTATGGTTACAATGACCCCAGCTTCTTTTATTATGATTTCCTTTTGGCATTGTTTAAAGCTGAATTTTGCTACACTTTGCATGCTTTAATGAAAATCATGGGCTATAATTAAATTTCTCTAAATGCTACCATTACCTAGATACTACATGAATGGGATTACAGTAAACAAAAAAATAGGTCTTAAGTTAAAAATTATTTTAAAAAGAACTTCATCTAATTGCCTAAATATGATGAATGAAACAAAATTGAAAATCAATTCTACTACAGTTTTAAACTGGTAGGACCTTAATTTTAACTAAAACTATGTTTTCAAGGAAGTAACCAGCTGGATAAAACACTTGAAATTCAGGGAAAGATTAAAAAAATTTAACTCATTTTGTCTACACAGAGTTAAACACTTGCATATTTCAAAGTGGCTAGACTAATGCATAGTACTCTATCTTCACAGAAAAAATATTTAAAAATAAAGAAACTTCTCAAGACAGCAGGGAGAATCTATATCTGTCGGGGGGGGGCTGAATATAACATGAAATATTACTTTTGATTTGGAAAGAAGCCCCAGCACTCCTAACTAGCAGCCACCTGTTCTTGGGTAAGTTATTGCAAAAAGTGGAAGTGTGCATGGTGTCCCTCAATAATTCATGTCCAACTAGAACCTCCGAATTTGACTAAATTGTGTTAATCCCAAGTGATATATTTACTTCCTAATCCTGAGTACCTCAGAATGTGCCCTTATTTAGAATTTGAGACTTTGTAGATATAATTAGTTAAACGAGGTCATTAGAGTGGACCTAATCCAATATGATTGGTGTCCTTATAAAAAGGGGTGATTTGAACACAGCACAGGGAGAATGCCATGTGAAGAGCCACAGGGAGAAGATAGCCAATGAGAGAGAGCTAGCACAGATTCTTCCACGCAGCCCTCGGAAGGCACCAGCCCTGCTGACACTTTGATCTCACACTTCCAAGCCACCAAAACTATGAGACAAAAATTTTCTGCTGTTTAAGCCATGTAGTTCCTGGTACTTTGCCAGAGCATCCCTAGCAATATAATACGATGACCTTATTTAGAAATAGGGGCTTTGCAAATGTAATTAAGTTGACGTCATCCTGGATTAGGGTGGGCTATAAATCCTATGACTGGTGACCTTATAAGAAAGTCATGTGAAGACCCAGAGACACGGGGAGACACACAGGGAAGAAAGCCCTATGACAACAGAGGTAGAGACTGAAGCAGTGTCACTACAAGGCAAGGGCAGCCAAGGACAGCTGGCAACCACTAGAAGCTGGAGAGAGGCAGGGACATTCTCCTCCTTCAGAGTCTCCAGAAAGAACCAACCCTGCCAGCTCCTTGATTTTGGACATCTCCACCCCAGAACTATGAGAGAATAAATCTCTGCCTTGTTAAGCCACACAGTTTGTGTCAATTCGTTACAGCAGCTGTAGGAAAACAATATAGGAAGCATTTTCTAAAGTTTTCTATCTACTGATAAAGAGCTATGTAAAGATTTATGATTAAAAATTACACTTCCACATCTAGTCCAGAGTTTAAGATTATCAATCCTGGGGTGATTTTTAGTTACAGTTGACATTCAAATGCTATTAGTTTTAGGTGTACAGCATAGTGGTTAGACATTTTTATAACTTACAAGGTGGTCTCCCTGATGTTTAGTACCCATCTGGCACTATACATAGTTATTACAATATTATTGACTGTATTCCCTATGCTGTACTTTACATCCTATGACTATTTTTAACTGCTAATTTGTACTTCTTAATCCCCTCACCTTTTGCACCCAGCCCCCAAACCTCCTCCCATATTAGAGTGGTCATTTCCTAAACTACTTTAGCATGTACCATGATGGAGGGAGGAAGAAAAAGAGTATTTATAGGGGAAATATTAAAGGACAAAATATTATCAACAAAATCTGTAATGGTAAGTAATATAGAAGTGAATTAGACCAAAAACTGAACCATAATGATTAAGCTAATAGTATGTTCTATATGTGAAAACAATACATTTAAAAAATGTGTCATTACACTGGATAGAAGGAAAGTCATTTCTACAAAGGATTTATTTTGTGGCATAACTCTTTTTGCTGATGGCTTATGTCTTAAATGTTTTCAACTCTAACCCCAATTTCTATAAGTTTCTAAAATTATTTATTCTCTGGAAAAATTGAGCTGGACAACTACAATGGTCTTTTAATCATTTGCTTCAGGAGACTCCCTCTGCCTGTCAGTAAACAATGGAACGATTGATGTTGTTCTTTCAAAACTTACAGCCTTTTAGCTCTATTTCATTTAAGAATTACAACTAAAACTGTTTCACTTTTAGATGACTTAACCACATGTGACCAGGGCTACTAATACAGATAAGAAGCAAAATCTCTGGTTTATCTGGTTTCCCATTTATCTTCAAACCCCAAATAAGCCAGATGTGATTTTTCTATTAGCAAATGGGCCACCATTTTCTATGTGATCAGAATCCCATATACACAGTTGCCATTTTGTTATTTTATTTTGTCCCCTCTGTTCTAAAATAATCTCCCCAAAGAAAATGTAATTGGTCATCAACAAATTATGTATCTTTGGACAAGATACTTACTGCTTTAGTCCTCTATTTCTGCATTTGTCAAGTGGGAATAAGAATGCCACAGGATAATTGTGATATTAAATAAATTAATAAGGCCTAGAATGCATTAAGAGCTCACCAGTTCTAATTCTATCTCCATGATCCTTAATATTACACATCAAGCAAATAAAATAGAAGCAACAGAAGAGAATAGAACCCCACTAGCATTTCTACCTATGGACTCTGCCTAACTATGTGTTAATTTAAATTATCTACCTATGTTCTTGGGTTAGGGTTAGGGTTTAATCCCAAACTTCCAATTGTTTACCACATTCCATCTATATGTGAGGATATTATTCTACAGTCTACCATCTTCCTCTTATATTTTTAATTGCTTCCTTCCTTCTATATACAAACATTTATTTATTTCTTTTGGCTTGAACTCTATCAACAAAAACAATCTCTATTGTTCTTGTGTACACATTTTTTTCTGCTCCTTTTTATATCAAAACTCCTTAAAATCATTATATTTATGCTCAGCAACTCTAAATCTTCTCCCATTCTTTCTTAGACCCACACCAGTGTGTCTGATCCATAGCACCCCACAAAAGTTAATTTGTCAGAATTGATCACTCTGTTTATTTTGATGCATTTTCTTTACCTAGCTTCCAGGACAACAACAACAACAAAATATTGGTTTTCCTCCCATCTCAATGTAAAATACTTTGTGAGTCACCATTGCCTTTTCTTTTCTGCTCCTAGACCTCTTCATGTTGGAATGTCTCATAGTTCAGTCTTTGGTGTCTTTTTCTCTATTTTCATTGAATTCCTTTTATTCTCACTTAGCCTCATGACTTTAAATCTTTACCTTCTATATCACAGGGACTCCCAAATTGATATCTCAACCTAGAACTCACTCCTGAACTTCTAACTGGTTCTTTGATGTCTACAGTTGGATTTCTAAGAGTTACCTGAATTTTAACATGTACAAAATGAAACATCATCTCTCTACAGTGTCTCCCCCTAAACCATTCTACCATCTATTTAGTCTATCATAATTGATGGCAAATCAGTTTTAGGCAAATCTGTTCAATCTACTTTTAATGCATCAGTCAGAATTATCTTTTTAAAATAAAGTCAGATCCTTTTAATCTTATTACTTCTCTTTTTCCAAATATGCTATACTACTAGATGTTCCTTAAATACATAAAACAGATGCTCATCTTAATGCCTTTGCACTAGCTTTTTCCCCAGATACACACTTCATCCCCTTCCTAATGAGGACTATACTGATTATTGTATTTAAAATTACCTTTGCCCTCCACACCAGTACTCTTGAACATCCATAGTTTGTTTGTTTTTTATATTCTTACACTTTTTAAATTTAGTTGTTTGTTGTCTACATTTGTCTCTACACACAGATGTAAGCTCTAGAAAGACACATATTTTTTGTTTTTTTTTCAATTGTTTGTTTCTGTGATGTATCTCTGGGATCTAGCACAGCCATCTAATTGGCACAGAGAAAGAACTTAATAAATGTTTGTTAAATGAATAAATAAATTAATTTAAATAAATAAGCAAGAAGGAAGAACATTCGGGAATATAATCTCCTTTTAAAATCCTAGACACATTGACAGAGATAGGGGTCATTGTTATACATATTTAATTGTGGGAAAATTAGTCTTCGTTCAACAAACAACCAAAAACCCCTAAATCTGTGGAAAGGCTTTTGAATGAATTCAAGATTATCTCAGGTAAAGACTACTAAACATAGCATATAAAAGTAAAATACTTATGAAAATCAGGAATAAAATGCTCAATGAGTTAAGAATCATACAAGAGCCATCTATTGAGATTCTTATTTTCTGTACAATAAAAATTGGGGGAAATTAAAAACAAAAAACAATTTCTTGCCACTGCAGAAATAAAAATTATTCTGTATTCATTTCAAAAGACTTATGAAGCCCAGCCTGTGTGGCTCAGTGCTTGAGCATCGACCTATGAACCAGGAGACCTATGAACCAGGAGGTCAAGGGTCAGGGCACATGCCTGGGTTGTAAACTCAATCCCCCATGTGGGGCTTGCAGGAGGCAGCCAACCAATGGTTCTCTCTCATCATTGGTGCTTCTATCTCTCTCTCTCTCCTTTCTTCTCTGCAATCAATAAAAATCTTTTTAAATAAACTATGAAAATAATAAAGTTTGGAGAAATTCAAAGTTACACTGCTCTAGGGTATCCATGAGCCAATCAATTTGTCTGTGGATTCTCTGGGTCTCTTATTCCTCCTTCTCATGTTTACTGTTGATTATTTGACCCTTGTATGGTCTGTTGGCAACTCTCACAAGAGAGCAAACTAGAGTAACAAAATGAAGCATAAATTAAAGCAGCCAGGAGACTATGTTGGGATCTTGGTCTGGACAGTAAGAAAAAAAAAAATATGCCTAGCATTTAAAAGTATTCACTAAACAGAGTACTGGAAACCAGTTGCTAACATTGGTTAATCCAATGTAATTGAGGTGAGAATTAAAACTGCCTTAGAGTCAACTCATAGAATAAAAAGAATTCACAATATATGTAAATATGCAAACAAAGAAAAAAAATGGGAGAGTAGAAGGGTGAAGAGATACAAGTCTCTGCTATAGGAATTATCTACTAGAAGAAATTTAACATTATGGAAGTACATCTAATATAAGCAAAAACTAGTGCCAAATAGGGTTCTACTACTTACTAGCAGTAGAAACTGGGTCAAAACACATAACTCATAACCTACTTTCTTATTTGTATAATAAGAATAGAAATCAACTTTCTAATAAAGTTTTTGTAATAAATTATTTCCGTCCTCCATATTTAAATTTCAGTTTCTATCACATGTTATCAGCCTATCTAGCCAAGGGTTGACAGTCATCTCATTGTAAGCCTCATCTTTTCTTTCAATTTTACAAAAATAAAACTCTGAAAAAATATCTAGAGAGTAATTAACATATGGCTAAAACTATCATGGGAAATATAAAAAGATAGATTAAAAAATGCAACTGGGGTTTGTTTTAAACCAAAGTCAGCCTATTGGTAAAAATATGTTTTTCTTCAATTGCACAGAAAAATATTATAAAACTCTAATTAAAAACTATGGCAAGGCATCTCTTGGAGAAGAAAGATTTTCTTCCTTTTGTATAGACTAAAGTGCAAAAAAAATGCTTTGTCATTTGTAAACATAGTTGAATGTAAGTTCTATGGGAAGGCGTATCTTTGTTTCATTCATTACTAACTCCCTTAAATAGCACATGACTTTTAATAGGCAATTAAGAAATAGTTTTTAATGAATACAGTATGCACAGATTGTGGTGCACTTGGCACAGGGGTGGGTTCCATATGCCTCTGCAGGTGACCATATACAATTAAAAAATAATAAAGGCAGAATTCATTAGCACCTAGATAAAATGCACTATAGCTATTTCTATAGTATCTAAACCATCATTTATAAACTCCTAGACTTTTGTGGAAGAACTGCATAGTCCATATGTAATATGTATAAGTATATGTATGAAGATAAAATGTCTAATATTTTCTTGAACAAGGATAATATAATTTCTTGAAATGAGCAGAATATACACCCTTCATGACAGAGAAGAAAAGAGAGTTAAAAGTTTGGGGAAAATTTCTACTCCCCTGCTTAAAAGTCAAATCCCTAAACTTTAGTTTTGTTTACTTTAAAAAGACTTTGTAGAAAATAAAATTAAATTATTTTTATTTAGATGTTGATATGCCAGGCAGACAGCTATGAACAGAATTTATTTAATATTAATAGGATATAATAAATATCAAAGTAAAATAATTTTTAGAATGCTTACTACAGAAACACAATAGATGTGGACTACAAACCACACAGACTAAACTAGGGATCTATAGATGTTTACCCTGAGGCTAGTAATAAATTAGTTTAAAATTTGCCAAAGTAATTAGCACAACCTCTTTGCCAACTTTCTCATAAAGTAGATAGAACGAGCAATCCAAAGAACAATAAAAAAGAATTTTCTAATGAATCCATTCTCCTCTGAAATTGTACGAGAAGAAAGGTCACTTTCTCATTTAATAGCTTATCTTTTGGTACCCCTTATCATTTTTTATTGTTGATATTTTATGTATTATGCTCTATTTATGCATTCTTCAATAACATCTTTATTTATGACTTTGTGAATCAACATCTTTGTGATAAGAGGTGAAAGTCACTTAGCTAATTACACATACTTAATAAGCAGCATAATAATAACTACTGCAGTATTGCACATTAGTTGAAGAGATGTAAATTACTGTAGTGTTTATCATTTGAGAAAAACAAGAGACTTTGTTTCAGTTGTTTTAAAACACCCTTCTTTGTTGCCCTCACATCCACCTTCTTAAGTATACTACAATTTTGACCCAAACCATGGTATCATATCTAATAATAGACAAACATGGTAACTGACTGTACCTTTGCTACGCCTCCCATTGGCGAGATATGTAAATTAACCACCAACAAAGATGGCGTTAATTTACATACATAAGCTCAAAGCTGCGGAGCTAAGACTGAAGGCAACTCCGGCCAGAACAGTGAGGCTTGAAGGCGGCTCCAGCCGGAGCGAAGGCCTGGGTCCCAGGTGCCGGAGGAAAACCCGTACCGGCAGCCAGGGGAAGGGAAGGCCTATTGCATGAATCTTTTCATGCAACAGGCCTCTAGTCCATAATAAAATAAAGGTTGAGTCCCATTCTACTAGTATGACCTAAGATATAAGAACAAGAACAAAACCAAACCAAACGCAATTCAGTGAAAATACTCCTGATCTGAAGTCAAGTATTTTGTTATATAAAGCTTCTTCCATAGAATGTAATCCCAGTAAAATAGAATGGTGTAGTCATTCCCCACCCCACAAGGGTTTTGTAATAAAATCTGATTTGACCCAGCCAGGAAACTAGAAATACATAGGGAGATAGAATGTATAGCACTTGAATATTAATATGACTTCCATATGAAGATTGAAATTCTACAAAGTTATGAATAGGGTAAAAAATAACACTTAGATGATTTATTGCCATAGAAAATCATACTCTCCTATGAGTGATTTACTGAATGTTATACAAAAAAAAAGTGTGGACAAGATACATTCAGATGCAAGCTTGCAGCTGTCAGTGTCTACATTTGCTCAATCTGGCTAGAGGATGATTTGAAGGTTGATTTAATTGTAGCTTCTGAATCATGTTCTTCCCTATGTTTTAAAATGTTTAACATAAATATAAAAATGTTAAAGTAATTTTAAGACTGTAAATATTTAGTATAAAAATCTGCAAAATCTCATTCTCTATTGGAAGAGTAGCTGAAAATGAAAAGACTGTCTTGGGGAAAAATACATCACCTAATAATAGCAATTGCCCAGTAGTTATATCAAATGTACCCTTACATGAGAAAGTTCACAGGGTGCTCAGAAGGAGCTAAGAATACATAAACGAAACACGACATCTGTGACTGAATTTATCAATGTTATGAGGAACAGAAATCTCTATCTGCAGAACAGGGTTCAGAGATCACAAGTTGACCAGCTAGGAAGGAAGCATTGCTCGGGTTCCTTGCAGGCAATGTAATAGCCTAAGTAACCTTTCCTCAGTGCACCAACTCAAGGCAGAGATTCAACTCTTGTACATGCTACCAGCACCTGTGGATGCTACCAGCACCAGAACACAAGGCATCACAATGAGCTTTGTAAATGTGAGCTACTCAGCTAGAACTCTCCTTAACCATCCTTCTATTCTGACAGGCTTCATTGAATTCCACATATCACCTAACCGTTCACTTTCCAACATCAGCAAATCATCCTTAGGGAGAATGTCTTGTTCTTCCTCTGCAAGCTTTTTCCCCATGTTTTATTTCCACTTTTATACATACCTCCTTTTCTACATATTTTCTTGCCGGGTTTTCTGGCACATTCCTTGGATATTCTTTTTACTGAAAAATGAATAGAAGACTAGAAAATAACATGGCGCTCCATCACAGACCGCCGTAACATGCAACACCACTATCTAACTTGATATAATCCTGTTTTTTACTGAGTGCGAAAAATCCCCAATTCGTTGAGCCTGCACATGCAATGGAGAAATGTTGATGCATCTTCTCAGAAGTCATTCGGTAGGAAATGGAAATTAGAAACCCATTTCTACCTAAAGATACGTGCTGTCAAGGAAAGAATGAATAGGCATAGGAAAAAAAATAACAGGTACACCGACACACATAAACAAAAGAGCAGCATGCACACATGTAAAATATGTCTACATGCCCACAGAAAAAGCCATGCATGCTACCAGTACACATGAATTAATATTGTTAAAACTTAGAATAGAAAAGAAAAAATATAAATATATCTCCCTGTTTTTCCTGCAGTAAACTCACCATCCTCAGTTGGGACATATATGTTTAAATACAGGCAGTCTTCACTCTGGTCTTGTACATATGATGAAACCACATCCAAGTTATTAGTAAACCACACAGGAAGCATGACTTCTGGCAACCTGCCATCGATGATATTCTGGGGACACACGGGAGCAAATTGAGTGGCATTCCTGATATCTGACCAGGGGGATGGTGGCTCTGGAGGCTGAAAACGATGTTCCCCTGTTGGCGGTGCTGCATATGGAACCCCCAGAAACTGAATAACAGGCCCCAAGATTTCATTATTGAGTTCTTTCTTAATCCCTCTGATCTTGCCGAAGTTGGTAGTCACCAGTGGGTCTGCATCATCCAATTTTTGGGAGAGTACGTGGGCAGCCTGAAGCAAACATGCCAACACACAGAGAGTCAACGAGGCGCCCAGTCCCCTGTGTAACAAGCATGACATTACTGCTCTCCACACATAACTTGGCCACGTGCATCTGGGCAGTGCCATAGTCCCACATTAGTTGTCTAGTTGTCCGGTTACAGTGAGGCAAAAGTATCTGTATCCACTTGAGAAAGACCTTATAATGGTAGAATGCACCTCTTATTTCTTAAAGGTGAACTTGCCGAGAAAAGCTCAGAAAGCTCTTCCTGCAGCCAGCATCTCCCATTGATTCACATGTATTGAAGGAGCATCTTCAGTCATCACTATTTATCAGACCAAATCCTATTGACCACTCTGTTTTCCATAGTAGCTACGTGGGGAGAGAGGCCATTGACTGTAGATTCCCTCTTATAAATCAAATCCACTTAGCTGCAGATCTCTATCCTAGAGAAAATGAAAATAAATCATTAGCACAAACAAGCTAAAATGGTCAGAGTGACAACTAGATGTTTTACAAGCTCCAGGAAACATTAATAGTGGCTAGAGCCAAGTAAGTCAAATATTACTATAGGAAAATTTCGGTTTGACATGACAAGTGAAATACCTATTAGATTGAGAGACTTGCCTGACAACTTTATACACTGGTAAGTGGAAGCAGGCCTTGTCAAAACATACAGTTGCAAGAGCATTCCACAGTGTAGTATTTTTCAAATAAAAGTGATGTGTGAAATTTCCCCTTTATTGATACTCTTCAATTACTTCAACAAACAACACAATTAATCAGCAAATGTGCTCAAAATTAGAACTCAATAACAGAAAACCTTATTGAAAACATAAATATTGGGAGAGAATTAGTAGAACATAAACAAAATCTGCTAGAATAATTGTATATGTTAAAGAATAAACAAAAAGTGGTCCCCAATCTATGCTATGGAGAAAAAAAAAAAAGCTAATGTTATAACAAGAAAACTACTATTAGTTGAAGTATAATCATTTAAGTACAACTACCTAATAACGTAAACCTCTTGGCTGTTTAGCAAAATTCTGCATCAAATCATTAACTACAAATAGTCACTTTAAATTAAGGGTAAAAAAATTTAAATGACACAGTGGACTTAGATACAATTTGAAAAAGCAACAGAAGTTGGCATCATTTTTTTTTTTTACAGGCAGTTTTCTTACCGTCTAGCTACACAGTGTAAGTACCAGTACATTTGCAAGGTGAAAATTAATTTCTGAGTCAAAGTCAGTATATTTTAAATTACAAATGTTGTTATCACTATCTGTTAGAAATCAAAGAAAGAATTTTTTTTAAGAAAAGACTGTTTCTAAGTTTAAAAGAACAATCATACCTAATCATTGCATCTTGCATATCAACACTAATCAAACATCTAACACTGTTTACCCAGTTCAACCTAACATGCATCAGAATAGAATGTAACATTCCCCGCAGTGCCATTCAGAGTGTAATCTTACATTAACTGCAAAACAGCATACAAGTTGGCAAATCTGTCTTTTCTTATTCAAGCCACCTTTTAAAGAGCTTACTTTGAAAATAACAGTGTTGATATGTATGACAGATGCTTCTGTCACATTATGAGAGGATTCTCGAAGAAGTGCTGCTCTGGCAGTGAGGCCGCCCTGACTGCTATGGAAAAGGAGATTGTAAAAACCATAGAGGTCAGCAAGAGATTTGGTTCAGGCCTAGTGTTCCTTGAGCTCATCACAGAAGGCAATAAGGAGATAAATGTCTTTCTTCAAAAATACTCCAGTCCGTGTTAATTCACATACCTTTGCTGTGAAAGCACATTAACATACAAAAGACGGGCTTAGGCCCATCCCATTCCTGTCCCAGAACTTTAGCATGTATTGAAGATTTAGCTACACAAACCCATTTCTGTTTGGAGTACATTATGCTTATTCTTGTGCAGAATCCGGGTGGGCCACAGCATGGCTGCCTTTCCTAGTAACATTTCGGTGTTAAAAAGCACCCTTTTATACCTAAAATAAAGAACCTGTGGTTAGGTTTTAAAAGTCACTCACTATTTTCTGTTCAGTCTAATTTTCAAGTACCACAATTTCCAAGAGTTCTTCTTTACACACTTGGTATTTCATTAACAATACAAAATAACATCCCAGCTGGCATAGCTCAGTGGTTTAGCATCGACCTATGAACCAGGAGGTCACGGTTTCATTCCCAGTCAGGGAACATGCCACCTGGGTTACAGGCTCGTTTCTCCCCCTCCCTTCTTCTCTGAATTCCATATAAATATATTTTGAAATATTATTTTAAAAAAATCAATAAATAACACTTCTGTTTGTATTTGCGAATCCTTAACTGTGTTACAAATAAAGGGTCTCCTGTTTCCCACTGATGTGCTACTTAACACAAACTGTGACAGATTCGAATTCTGCACGCAATGGCAAATTTTCAAATTCTAATAATGCTTAGCTTCCAAGGTTACAAAATTATCCCATTTCTCATGGGTTCAATGTATAGAGAACTACAGTGTTGACCCCAAAGATTTTTTAGAAGTTGCTATTATATTAGCAGTCACCCAAGTCTAATGTGAAAATACGGCTGGTTTGAATAACTGAAATTAAAATATTGATAGATAGATATAGATATGGATATTTTTCCTATTTATTGGTTCTTCTTTAGTAGATGCCAAACCCTTAGCTTTTATGTGTTTACAATCTCATTTACAACCACCCTATAATATGGGTTCAGCAATCATCCCCTTTTTACTCATGAGAAACTGAGAGTTAAAGAGGTTAAATTCCTTGGCCGAGGTCTCTCAGCTGATTAGCTGATCAATAACAGATCCAGGAGCCCAGTGGCATCTGATTGAAAGGCCATTCTCTTGATCATTGTACATGATATAGTCTTTCATTCCACAATTAGCACTTTAAAAAACTGATCCTAGTACTTTTAAAATTGAATTGTAAGAGCATTTATGTTCCTGCAGAAGATAGTCTAGGTAAATACTCTGACAATGTCATAGAAACAGAGAAATGTAATTGGCATGCTCTGTTCTTATTGAAAGCTTATATTTTACTCTGTTACATTTTTTACCTTTTTATCTTTACATTGAAAGCCATGATAGATTGTTCATGTTAAAATAATGGGTAACCAAAAAAAAAAAAAAAAAAAAAAAACCACTCCCAAATTCATAATAGCCTAAATGTCCACTAATAGATATTGATAAATGAATTATGATATATTCATAAATTGAAATTCTGTACTTCAGTGAAAATAAAAGACCTCGACCTAAATATATCAACATAAATAAATATCAAAACGTTTAATAAAGCAAGTTGCAGAAGATTAGGGGCAGTAAAATGCTATTAAATAAATGAAGCTTAAAATAAGTAAAATAATTCCATATATTATTCATGGATACATAAATATGTATTAACAAGGCATGTTTCATTCCTGAGTAAGGAGGAAAGAGAATGAAATTAGTTCTAGTTATTAATTAATTAATTCACATAATTAATTAATTGGCACCTAAGATAGATAACCTGTGATGAGGCCTTAAAAAAACAGCAATTAATTAAGTTTTACATATCTTAGCATTTGATAGTGGTGGGTGATAACACACACACACACACACACACACACACACATATACACACACACACACACATATACACACACACACACATATATACACACCTTTGTTTGGAATTTTCTGTATTATCCTGTATGTTTGAAATATTTTGTAATAAATATATTAAAATAATGAGATCAGAAAAGCTTTACTCAGCAGAGCAGGCAAGTAGTTGAGCTTATCAATCCATACAGGACTCACTTCATCTGGCTTTGAAGTTAGTGGAGATACCAGCTCAAAAATCCCTCCATTGTTTCTCCCCTTGGGTTAATGCATGTGTTATCATACTGAGAGAAATAAAATAAAAAATGAATAAAACTTAAAGAGACATAAATGGGAATAGATTATGTCACTTTCATTGATTTATCAAAATAACTGGTTTATCCACTAATTTGTGCCTGAGTGACCCAGTCCAAAGGGATGATTATAGAGAGAGCAGAGAGAAGTACAATCCATTCATTGCTCCCAAATAGCTACAATATTATAAAGAAATACGTCACATAAAAATAAGTCACATAAAGAAATAAGTCACATAAAAAATGGCTCTAATGCAGGTTGGAAGGTGACATGTTCAACCAATACATGATGAGTTGGAGGTAGGATCCAGGAGGAAGTTTCTGACTGCTAATTTTACATAATTTTTTGTGTTATATTTTTTATGTCACCTGTTTTCTCCTACCTTGCTTTGTTTTTGTTTTATTATTGAACTTAATCCCCCCAACCCCATTGAATTTCTTGTTCAAGGGTAAGGACTTTGTGTTGTGTGTTTTTTTTAAATAATATCTTTATATTCATGATAAAATCTATATGAAAATCCTTTACATAGTGCAGGCCTCGGTAAATTTCAGCTGATCTGGATTGAATGCATGCTTATCTCTGAGCAATGTAGAGTCTGGACAATTCAGTTAACTAGTATTATTCACTGCAGTAATGTTCTATTGAGTCATTGCAAACACTGAATTAGGGAACATAGATCCATTTCCCCTAGGTAAATACACACACACACACACACACACACACACACACACACACACAGAGTTATAAATCATAATCTTAAATCTTAAAAATGATTTACCTTAGATTTTATTTTATTTATTTTACAAAAGAGAAAATAAAGTTCTGATGTGTTAAGTGACTTGTCTGAGGCCACTAATGGGTCAGAGTTGGAACTCAAACCCCCTCCACCTTGCCAAGAACTAGAGTTTGTAGGACTACACTACACTATCTCACTACCATCCCTGTCCTCTGTTCAGCTCTGAGAGCTGAAACAAGTAGGCAGAGTATCACCTTGTTCAACCTCAGCTGGAAACATGCTCATAGGGTAACTCAAATTATGTACTGTTTTGCTCATGTCCATGAATAACTGTGAAAGCACCATGAGTATTGATTTAGAAGTTACAAATACATTTTAGTGAACAGGCAAATTTGAAAATACTGATCTAGGAATAATAAAGACTGACTGTGTTAACTAAAGCTAAATAATGTTTTATAGCTATGTGTTTGAGTTGCTTTGAGTTCAGAATACATCTGCCTGTCAACAGTGCTTACTAATAATATTCGATTTAAGAATTGGATTTAGTAATAATAATTTAATAATACTTGCATTTAATAATAGCCGGCTTCAGTGGAGTGTGGTGATTTTCAATGGCCCCATCTAGCTATGTAACTAAAATGTGCCTGTGTGGCCAGCCCCCACTGTAAGAAAACCTGACCACCGACAGATTTTGGGCTTTCTCTACCAATATGTTTCACATGCACACTGGTGGTGGTTCATGACCTAGGGACAAGGAGTATCTTGTGATACCCAGCAATGGAAGAACAAAGCCTGAGTCTGAGATTTCCAGACTCCATTCAATACCTACCCTTCTCCTGCTGTTGCTGTATTATAGTCTTTGCCTGTCATAAAGCTGTCCAGTGAGTATAAACTATTTTGAGTACTGTGAGTCCTTTCAGTAACTGAACTAACCAATGTGTAATTAATTCACCTAGTAAGTACTTTAAAAATGGGATGAATAAGCAAATGAACACAATTACACAAAATGTTGTTAGCCTTTAAAAGAAGAGACAGGTCTACCTTGAGTTAATAGAATAGGAAAGAGTTCATGAATCAGGGGGAATTTGTGCTGGGCCTCAAAGAATGAATAAGATTGGAACATTGAAGGCCATGGAAGAGACCTCAGGCACATTCCAGAAACAGCAGAAAGGATGTGTAGAATATACTGTGGTGCTCAGCCTGCTTGGACCTAGCTTACATGCCAAGGACTGGTTCACACCAGTGTATAAAGACCTGTCCTTCTTGCCTCAATGCATATCAATTTCAAAGGCTCGAGGCTCCCTGTGGAAAGGAGTGGAGGGAGGAGTTGCCAGTGAGTCTCTCCCTCCTTGCCAGATATTTAGTCCCAGGGCATGCCCCAACAAGCTTCCTGCTGGCAAACTTCCATCTCAGGGCCTTCATATTTCCCTTGGGACATCTGACCTATGACAGAAAGGACAGGGGCAGCCACATTTGAGGAGGATTTAGTTTAGTTTGGCCAGAATACAGAATAAATGAAGATCAGCATTGAACGAGACAGGAAAAGTCAGGTTACAGCCAAATCAAGCAAGCACTTCATGAAAAGGCTAAATAATTTGGATTTTATTCACTGGATGATGAAAAGCCCTTACATATTCCTAGCAGGGGAAGAGTATTATTAAATCAATTCACAAAAAAAATTAAACTGGCAATACTGTGGAGCAGGGATCTCCAAAGCAGTGTGCTCACATGCCACCAGGAGATGACCAGATAGATGAGAAAAGGGAAGTAAATTGCTGAACTTCTCTGTAGCATAATATTTTACATGAAGCAAAAAGAGAAAGAAGTTACGCTTTGCTAATATGAATATATGGTGCAATGCCAGTGCCTTCACATGGTTTGTTGTGTGATGCATACGGCACTAGAGATATTCTTGGGAAGGTGTGAAGCTCTGTAAAGCGGCAGGCTTGCCAGCAGTGGCATTTTATCGTTGTTATGCTTCTTCTTCAGTGTTTAGTGATGGATTGGAGTTTACATCGCTGGATAGGTGGATTTATACATTTTCATCATGTTTTAATTGAAGTAACCTTCACAGAACAGACTACTGGATTGTTTTTCCCACAAGATAAATGTGGAGTAAGGGTAATACTAGTAATACAATCATAAGAAAAAGAAACAAGGAAAAATGAAACTTCTGCTTTCAGTACAAGCTCTTCTTCAGCTACATTGCAAGGCTCAAAACAAGGTCTATTTAATCATATATACTAACTTCACACAAAAACATTGAAAAGCGTGAGGAGAGACGGGGGTTTGTGGCTCTGGAGAGCTGAAGGAACAGACTCTGGATCCCTGAGCTGAGTTCCTCTCCCACACCACAGATGCCAGCTTTCATGTGTGGTGCACTCCCCTAAAACGGCATCAGGCTGGAGAAAAGCAATCACCCCACCCTCTGGATACCCTGTCACCCCATCCTATGGAGCTTGTGCTCTGCTGAGGAGTCAGCTGCCTAGCCCAGGGTGTAAAGATCTGGGAAGACTCAGGGAGTATCTGTGACTGAGTTGTATGACTTTGGGGTGGGGAACAATCCCCCCACTTTCTCGTGAACTTGACTGGTGTCTCCCCTCACCAGGGACTCCCTAGCCCCATTCTCCACACTCCTGGTGGCCCCACCCTCACAATTTTTGGTGGCTCTGCCTTGTTGAGGTCTGGCCAGAATATGGGACAGACTGTATTGTGTGGCTCAGCGGCAAGGGCAACTCTCTCAACCTTCCCTCAAGACTGACCTGCACCTCCCCCTCAAGGGAGATATGCTAGCCCATCCACCCAACTCCTGTGGCCCCATCCTACTGTGGTCATGATCAGGCAAAACCTGGACAGACTGAGTTGTGTGGCTCTAGGACAGGGAACATTTTTCTCTCACATGCCAAATAGGTGCAGAGCCTTCCCTTCACACAGTCAAATATTGCTCTATTTGGGCACAATAAAATCTGCTGGCTTCACCCTGCTGATTGCCTGAGACCCTGCCCAACCACAAAGATGTGCGAGCACCCAGAGGGTGGCAGCTAACCTTTGTATGCACTGGGACATGGGTTTGAGTGACCTCAAACCCAGCACTGGCACCAAGTCTGAACCTGTATAGATCTGGCGGACACCAGACAACAAACTCACAACAAACAAAAGTTCTAGACCAGATGGATTCAGAGGTGATTTTACCAAACATTCAAAGAAGAAATAATATCTGTCCTTCTGAAACCATTCAAAAAAATTCAAGAGGAGGAAATTCAAGCTCATTCTACATGGCCAGCATTAGCCTAATTACAAAACCAGATAAGGACACCACAAAGCAATAAAAAAATTATAGGTTTATATCCATGATAAACATAGATGCTAAAATTCTCAACAATACATGCTAAAATTATCAGTAATACATTAGAAAGATCATATACCATGATCAAGTGGGATTTATTTAAGAGATGCAAGGGTAGTAAAATAACCACAAATCAATAAATATGATACACCAAATAACAAAAAATGAAGGATAAAAATCACATGATCATATAAATAGTTGTAGAAAAGGCATTTGATAAAATGGAGCACCCATTTATTAAAAAACAAAACAAAACAAAACAAAACTCTCAGCAAGGTGGGAATAGAGGGAACATACCACAATGTAATAAAGGCCATATATGACAAACACACAGCCAACATCATACTCAATGGGCAAAAACTAAAAGCATTTTCCTTAAGATCAGGAACAAGGCAAGGAAGTCTGCTTTCACCACTCTTATTCAATATAGCACTGGAAGTCCTAGCTACAGCAACAAGCCAAGGAAAAAAAAATAAATAAAAGGCATCCAAATTGGAAAGGAAGCAGTAAAATGTCATTATTTGTAAATAACAGGATACTATATATATATAGAACCAATAGATGCCACCAAAAACTACTAGAACTGATACATGAATTCAATTAAAGTAGTAGGATACAAAATAAATATTCAGAAATCAGTTGCTTTTTATACAGTAATGATGAACTATCAGAAAGGGAAACTAAGAAAACAGTCCCATTTACAATTATTTAAAAAAAGTATCTGGTAATAAATTTAACCAAGGATATAAAAGACCTGTAGTAGGAAATTTATAAGACACTGAACAAAGAAATTGAAAAAGATACAAATAAGTAGAAGCATATACCATATTCATGGATAGGAAGAATTAACATATTTAAAATGCTAATGCTCCCCAAAGCAATCTATAGATTTAATGCAATTCTTACCATGATACCAATGGTGTGATTCACAGAACTAGAGTAAATATTCTAAAAATGTATATGGAACTGCAAAAGGTCCCAAGTTGCCACAGCAATCTTGAGAAAAAAGAATAAAGTTGGAGGAATTGCTATCTAATATCAAACTATATTACAAGGCCACAGTAATCAAAACATCATGACACTGGCATAAAAACATACGTATAGCTCAATGCAACAGAATAGGGAGCCCAGAAATAAACCCAATTCCTTAGAACCAAGGATTACAAAGGGTCTACTCTGAGATGGGAATATCCAAGTTACAGACCTTGATTACATAGAAGTTCAAAGGGTACCATGTCCCATGTTGTGGCCATATCAATATGTAGCTATTGAAAACTAATGTAGTAACACATATATCCTGCCATGACCATTATTAACTGATTACTTGATTAATGGCTAGCACCAACTAAGCATGAAGTAGGTCCAGTGAGCTAACTTCATAATCTCATTTAATGTTTCTAAATACCAAAAAGTAGAGACCATTATCATCTCAGTGTAATTGATCATTACATTGAAGATCTGAAATACAAAGCCACTGAAACACTTTTCAATAAAACAAGAACACAGTTTTGTGAATGTATTGAATTCCAACAAATAGAAAGAGATAAGGCAGAAGAATCAATAGACTCTACAGATAACCCTGCTTCCTTCTCAATTTTGTCCATAGCCTCCTTCTAGGATAAAAGGTAGGCAAGCCTCAATAGTTTTCCAGTTACATCCCATTCCCTCTTCCTTTGCAAAAAAATTATAAGCAATTCTACTTGTTCTCTTTCTCCTTGGGTTACTTCTACTCTAAATGAACCTCTCCAAGCATGTGAGAAAATAAGAGAAAACAGAATGCCAAGGAAAAATGGTACACTAAAATTTGACAGTAATAGGAGAAAAAAATTTGCCAACTAAATATTTTAAAGAATATTCAGGGAAAAAATCCTGAGTATATGCAGAGGTTCTAGCTGGTGGCAATTTATCTTTGTGGAGAAAAACAAACAAACAAACAATAATAATGGAAGGCAGCACCTAGCACTGGGAGCAGTGGTCAGTGAATTGGGCCCAACTTGTTTACCAAGATCTTCCTTCCTGGAAAACATTCTTCCCAGGCTCAGTTTTTGCCTAGAGGGACTCCAGCTAGTATTCATCAAGGCCTGTTTCAAAGATCAGTACATCCTTTTCAGATTCTCCCAGCCCCAAAAGCATGTGTTACCATTCTTGTAACTGTACCCATATCAGATTTTAATCACAGCAACTTATACACTCAGCTTCCTTCTTCATCCTTACATTATTTAGTGTGAAGCAACTTAGGAAAAACAAAGGAATAGTGCTAATTTGCATGGAGACTGCAGTTCAATGGGGAAGACACAATCTATGTAAGTCAATTACACAAATAACTATCTAGTCATAAATGCTTTGCCAAAAAGGATAATGCAGGGTGCTCTGAGGGAAGACTTAATGGACCTGTAGTGAGAATGTGATCTTGAAGAAGTGATCTATAAACTGGGTTCTGAAAGATGAATAGGAGTTGGCAGGTCAGGACCAGAGGACCGAGTGTGCCAGACTGAGGCAAGGGAAGACCCAAATGTTGTGAAACCAGAGGCTTTCCAACAACAAAGAGACCGGTGTGACTTGAAAGAAGAGTGGGGCAACAGGCTGGAGAGGAGAAGATAACTCAATAATTTCTATGCCATTTTAGGAAAAATGTGAGATCACATCCCAAGTCTGAGAAGAATTATAATCATAAAAATAACATGATCAAATTAGCCTCACTCTTCAAAAAAGAGGCTATCACTTTTGAACTGTTGATTTTTACTAACCTTCCCCAGAATAAATCATTACATTGTAGGTTATCAGAAAATATTTCTTGATACAAATAAGTGGAAACATTTCACTTATTCATTATTACTTTTTATCAAGTAGCACTACCCTCAGATTTTTAAAAATATACTTGTGATGACTGACCTCTGTGACGATGGCATTATCTTAATTAGAGTTGGAGCAAGAGGGGATGAAACAGGAGAACAAATTAAACTATATACTGAAAACTCATCATGCAGGGGTATGTGTGGGTGACTGTATAGACTGGCAGCTAATTACATTACTGTTTGGCAAAAAAAAGGGTAAGATTTTAAGATACCATGGCAGCTTTTTTGACAAAGCAAGGGAAAAAATATCTAAGGGATAGCATTTCCTTTTACATTCCACAACTGAATTTCTACTATGACCATCATTACAACTAATGGCTTGATGAGGAAAATAAGACTTTTTTTTTTTTTTGGGGGGGGGGGGGGGTTGGGGGGAGAGACCAGCAGCTTGACTCTGTACCTAGTTAATCAGAATCCCTAATGAACATTCCTGTTAGCCTATAGTCTAGTCACTTGCCCCTTCCTTAATTATCTGGTCTTGCAAGACCAATACTCACATTTTACAGAGGCCATAAACCATGAACAATACACAACCCCTGGAGGAGGTTATCAGCGCTGGTGCCAGGCCAGGCCTTTAGGTGTGGTCTCATGTGCCCCATCCCAACACACAGGGCTTTTTGCAAAGGTCGTGAAAGGTCCGGAAGTCTGATCCATATTTAAGAGACAAAAAAACCAAAGGGTATAAAGAGAAAGCTTCCTCCATATTGGCTTGCTCAGGATTTGGAAACAGGCTCCCCTGAGTCACGGTAATAGTACATCTGGAAATAAATGGGTTTTTCCTGTATCTCCAGGTACTCCTGTGTATTTTTCAGTCACCTGGTAAATTCTGTAACAGGCTAAATATTAGAGTGTCTTATTTGTGTTGTTTTCAGGGAGAAGCTGAAACAAGTCATTTAACTATATACAGTAAGTTTTACTTTTCATTTACTGTGAACCTACTCTCAGATAGAATCTCCAAATACAAATTATTAAATCTAGACTCTACTTAGAAGTCTTGACTGCCAAGGATTAAGACGGTGAAATTGAGTGAGGGGCAGGAATCAAGAAGACAGAATGTTAAATTTTTATTTTATTTTTTAAAAAGCCTGGGCAACAATTTTAATGTATGTGTAAACTACTGCAGGAAGAATCTTGAAAACCAATTGGCAGCCTTTTGATCCCCCAGAAGAAAATGAAGAATCACTCAAGAGCTTAGGAGAGACATCCAGGTAGAGTTGATTACTTTCCTTGATGTTAAATTGATGCTTTGGTCTGAAAGGGGCAACCTGTGGGTCACAAGTCATTGCTTCCAGAAGCAACTTAATTATGTCTGCCGGTGTCTTTATAGAGAAGATAGCACAACCTAACAGCAGTTCTATATTCTCAATTTACTATTTAAGCTTATTTTTGTTTCTAGTGAGTTGCTGTGCCTGGGAATAGTGGAGAATCGCTCTTCCTGGCGCCCTGCTTAATTAAAGTCCTCTTTTAAAAAATCCCTTGTGGCCAGAGAATAGCTACAACTTTGGCAGAAGCAGCGCTAAGTTTCTCAGTATGGCCCTATGCCAGGCTGTGTCAATCTTGACCCCGTGGAGGATGATTAGCAGAGACACGGTAGTTAAACTTTTGTGTTCATTCACTCCCAGGCTTCTGCTGGAATTGGCAAATACTATAGTGACTATTGTTTAAGAAGTAAGTGTCTACTAGGAGTTGGACTAAAACCACCAACTCCTTTCACATAAGGCACCAAACAACAATAATGGCTTCCTGTCATTCCTGACATGGCTTAGAGCTCAACCAGTGCCCCAAAGGCGAAAGAATATGACACTGGTAATCTTCTTCAGATATCCACATTCTTATTGCCTTTTATGTTACAGTTCTACCAGTGCTAATACTAGTGAGATTCAAAACAATTTTCTATTCATGGGTCATTTGTGTAACAGACCAATGAATCCTTGATATTCACAAGGATTTCATATACACGTGGGATACTAATTGCTAGATGACTTCACCATTTAAAGAAAATTGACTAATAGAGTTTAGAATCAAAAAGTGTTCCAAAAAAATTTCTAAGTTGTAAATAATGACCAAAACACCAACTTTCATTACATTTTAGATCTTACTGTCCAAGTTCTAAGTGTTTGAAATAATTTTTAGTGTTTCTAAATTCCTTGAAATATCACATTTTTTCCCCCATGGCTGAAAATAATTCTAATGTACATTTTGGTAAATTATAACCAGAAATAATTATATCACACTTGTAAGTATTGATAAAATAACCTATCTAAATAAGGTAAATAAACTTTGTACAAAACTCACTAAAAATTTTCAATTATTACTTGTTTGATTAAAATTCAATCTTTAAATATATTCCTTTCTGCTTTGGGGATTTTGCACAAAACTTCAAAATGTCTATCAATTCAAATAAGAAATCATGTATTTAAGAAAAAAAATGAAAAGCAGAAATGAAGAAACCAATTTTTAAGCAAAAAAGTAACAAGCAAGCTAAAGCCAGGTCTCTTTATTCATTTAACAAGTATTTGTTGGTCACCAGTAATGTGCCAGGCACTGTTCTAGGTGCTGGTGAGAAACACACAGCTTTGAGAAAGCAGACAGAAATCCCTGCCATCACTGCCACTACAATATTGTTTCATTATGTAAAATATTTTACTTTTGTATATTCATTTAATACTCAGATGTGATTGCTAAAGACCACAGCTTTAAATAATAGGCACTTTCAGTATCAGTCTCATAGTAGCATATACATTAGAACACTTGGCACAGTTAAAGAGGTAATGAAACTGGTGACTTTTTTTTACCCAAGAAAAAGGATAGATAACATTGTCACTTGTATGTAAAGTTTTGGACAGCTAAGTAATATAAATGTAAATTAAAAATGACAGATGCAGTTACTTGAAACATAATGGTTACTGAAGTGAATCTTTATTCCTTCTAGTGTTATGGTTAACTATTAAATGACTCAAGGATCACTTTCAGGTACAAATTTTGTGACAACTGTTGGTCAATGTCATATGTACTAATCACTGTCGGTTCTGTCATAAGAGAAGTGATTGTCCTATGGGGGAAATCATACTAGTTACAATCCCAAGTTAATTTTTATCAAATCAATGTCCATGGATTTCATACATGACCTTGTTGAATTTCTAAGCATAGTAAGTAATCCATATGACAATAAAAAGGTATTCATCAAAACCTTTTAAGGCAACAGAATTTTCAATTCATGCTGAAATATTAAAATTAACCTTTTTTCCTTCTGAAGACTCAACATACACTGGGTGTGTCAAGGGAGTAAAAACTACTGTTATACATAAGTGATGCCAAACATCTGCATCAGGAATAAACTGTACATCAGTTGGATGTTTCCAAAAAGGCGGAGGTTGAGAAACATATAGAGACCTCCATATTATTCCCTGACTTTTTCACTCTTTTCAGAATTTACTATGTTATTTAGATACAGACAAAATGTAAAAAAAAAAAACCCACATTCTAGGAAAATATTTTCTTGATATTTTATCTCCTCCATAACTTCTGCCCGCCCCCCAACACATTGCCACTACCAAATAAATAAGTAAGCAAGCAAATGAATAAATAAACGGACTTATTTTCTAGATTATGCCAAAAATTAAACAGAATTATAGATACAAGTAAAAGATAGATAAACCCATTTCTTACTGAAACACCACTTACAGCACACTCAAAGCGATGACATGGGCTTCAGCAGGCAGCTCTAACTGCAGACACAGGTGGTATTAGAAAGGCAGACGATAGAAAAAGAAGAGGTTACTGCCTGGCCTGTCTCAAGGGAACAAGTTTATGTACAAAAAATGTGACTAGATATATAGTTAAAATACTAAACAAAAATTGCTAGAGAAGCAGATAAAAGTGAAAACACTATAAAAAATATATTCTTCTATTTCATAAGTCAAACCCAAGCTCCTCAAGTTAAAGTTGGGTCCTAAGATGTCAACTGTGTTGGGTAGATCTGAGTCTCAGCCTGGAACTTTCTTTCCTGGGATGCATCACTGTGGTTTTTGACTTTACATCTGTAGCAGTAACTTAGATTCTATTTATTCCAAAATGAATTTCATGCTCAACTTGTTTTTCTTAATTAAACTTCCTTTAGTGGTTCCTAATATGTGTATTATTGAAACTCATTAGTCCCATTCACGCTCGCCTGTCAATTTTTGGCTACACATTTATATACTGAAGTGCTCTGTTGCTATCTATAGTAAGAAAATTAAATAATAAATATGGGGACTTGAACGTTTTATGAGTGTCAGAATGAGAGAGTGCCTGCAAGGCCCATAAGGTTTCACACAAAAGAGGCATTACTGCGATAGCTAACATGCTGACACATCTCTGATCTATAAAGTCTGCAGTAATGGCAGCAGTAAAGCGTCCTGCCATTGACTAGAATTTCTCTTACATGCAACGGAAATAGGCACAGAAGAGATTATATTGACTGTCATAAAAAGAATTCATATAAAATCCCCCCAAATGTTTAATCATTTCAAATGTCTGGAGTGATTTACTCGTTTTCTCTGACTTCAGTTAAGCTTAGAGTTGGCACTCTCTCTTTCCCATAGGTTTGCTATCAAATAGGTATAGTTTTGGGGGCAGGGGGCAAGGGGAATCTTAAAGGCAGGGATAATTCATAGCATCATAGCAATATTTGACATTGGCAATGTGATTTCATTAATAACAAAGCGAAAGTAATCAAACCTGTAACTGTTAAGGAATCATTCTTCTTAGAAATAGTGGGGAATGTTGCTATCCCATAAGATTAAGCCGTTAGTTCCCTCAAAGTATTTCAAATTATCTTTGCAAATGTATTAAAAATGACACTCTAGATTCATCATGAGTGCTCACTATTTTGTTTGTTGTTGTTTTTAGTTTTTATGGGCTTTGCAAATTTGAGATACTCAAAATTAAAATTTTAAATGAACTGAAAGTTGGGCTTTTTTTTTGCATTTTCAATAAAGCAAAAGAGATGAGAGATTTGCATTGGGGATGCCATTTGTTAAACATCTACAAATCATTAAAAAAGGATTGCCCTTTTCATTTTGCTTTCAGTCGATTGTGCAGTAATTTAATTTTTAAAAATTAGTTAATGTAGAATAACATTTAACTGTATCTAATCATCTCAAAATCAAAGGAAGCTACAGCAAATGTGTTATCTCCCCCTGAATGTTAGGCCACTTGGAACACATGGGAGGCTTTCGAGGGACAGGTGCAGCTGTCAAGTGAAGCTCCAGTAAATGAAACACTCATTTTTCAAGTTTTGGGGAACCCAGTGCCATTTCTTGTCACATACGTTAGAAACTGTGCTTGCGATTTTTAGGGCTCATTGAGAGCTTCCATTCCTTTACTCCAAACTACCACATTCTGTGTTATTTGTAGCCAAGTTGGATCAGCTAAAAGCCACCATGTTCTTTTTAATAATCCTGAACAAAAATAGGCATTTGAATGTAAAGCAAAATGTAATTTTCTAAGTGAACTCTCCAGGTTTTTCAGTAGTTCTCCACACTGAAAATTGCAAGATTTTCAATGCAAATGTTCTCTACTCTATTCATGGAGAACATGTATGAAATGGGGTACCTTGCTCTTCACTTACTGGCTGCAGTTTTAAAAACTTTTATGGTGTGTGGTTTTGTTTATTTCCATTGTTATTGACCTTCCAAAGTGAATTTACCACCTACGAAGTTCATCAAAGTTTTTCATACAAACTGTTTGTAGAAACCAAAGGGTAGGCCAAAGTTTCCCCCTTTTCATTCTCTCTGCCAAAAGAGAATAGAATGAGGGAGTAGGAAGTACTGACTACTCTTGAGAGAGAAAAATATTGTTCAAACAAGAAAAGGCACTTTAAGCTCAATTTTCTTCTTTAGCACTATGGGGCATGCCATGACCACTGGCTCAAAGATTGCAAAATATGCAAATTAACTTTGAACAGGACCTCCTTTTTCATGTTCCATATTCTTCATTCACTTTCATATCAACATTGCCTTATCTTTTGGCCTAAAAAGAGAAATCCCAGACTACCTCCTATTCACCTTCACTATTTATTTAATATTATCATTTATTATGTTATTTACTAGCTGCCTTCTTCTGTTGATTTAATTTTTCTAAAAGGTGTTACATGTTAATGGACTGTGTAGCTAGAAACAGCAGCTAGAAATGTACCAATACACAGAACATCCATTCTTCTAGTTCACACTGCACAAGAAACCATGTGACTCAGCTGTGCAAAATAAAAGGCAAACCTAGCCATTCAGATACCTCCTTAAAACTAACCATTGGGCTTGTAGAAACCATTTCTTGCTATTGCTATCATTTTGAGACAAGCTTACACAAAGTCTGCAGGAATAAAAACTAACTTCCCCTGTAGAATTCTTGGGAGACAAGTTATATATTTTGCTATTTCATCCTAAAAAGAAAAGAAAAAGAAATAGCATGTTCCTATCTCAAGATTTAGATTTAAGAAACACACACATACACACAAATCCAGGAAGAAAGTTTGGCGAGGCTCCCCTCTTAATGCCCGAATGCCGGGTGCACCTGGAATGCTTAAGGTAAGTACTGGCACGATGAGTGCTTCAGATGACATTGAGGAGTTGCCTTCTAATGAGTTCAGAAATAATGAAGAGGCTTCCATGCTAAAACCATAACTGTATCTACATGCATTTCATAATCTGTAAACAGAAACCCCTGAAAAAAATATTTGATGCTTTTCTTCAAAACGTTAAAATGTACACAACACATTATTTGCCAGTTTAAGGAGTATCTATCTCCATTTTATTCTAATGCATGTGAATGTCAGAAGGTTTAAAATTTAAAGAATTGCCCTTACATTTAAAAAGCCAACTAAAATTATAATGCTGACCTGTCAGAAGGATGGGGGTGTTCATTAACCTATTAACCTATCCATTAACCTATTCGTATATCTAGATAGCCAGGTACATATTTCAAATGAATCATTTTCTCTGTTATTGTTCCAAACCTATGTGGGTTGCAAAACTGGTTTAGAATAATATGCTTTCCTTGATTCCAAAGCAACTTTTAGTTTCTTGACTCAATTAATAGTCACTCCTTTGAGTGATTAATTTTAATTATATCTGCTAAAATGCAGTTTCCTTCTGCAAATAAAAAATGAGCTTTTCTCGAGGTACAAAATATTCTTTTTTAAAAAAAAATCGCCCTGAATTCTGCTGCAAGAAAATGGGAACGCGCGCGCGCTGCGCTCAGTCAGAAAGAAAACCCAGCAAGTGGCGAGGCAGGCAGGGCAGGGATGCATCAGAAATGCAGCTGCCTCCTGGCGCACTCGCCAGCCTGGGCCCTGGCAGAAAGCTGCAGCGCCTTCCTGGGCTCGTCCGACTCCAGAAAGTTACCTCGGACTGTAATATGCAAAGTCGTGCGAGCGAATTACAAGACAACATGTGTGGCCAGTCACTCCCTTCTGCCTCTATCCCATGCAGTGACCCTGTAACCCTTTAGTGATAGGCTGGAGGGGGAAGGAGGGAGAGGAAAGGGGAAGGGAGAAAGAGACAATGCGAAAACGGCCAATTCCCTCTGCAAAATTCCCTGAGAAGCCAAGACAGCCACGGACACCGCGCCGAGGCAGCCGCGATTTCCACCGGGGCTTTCCCCCTCCACTTGCGGGTTCCCAAGGCATCCCTGCCGCTTCTCCTTAAAGTCTCACTAGGAGGAAGCTCTGCATCCGGAAGGGATCTCCCAGCGGAAAGATTTTCAATGAAAAGTTGAGAGCTTGGAGGGTTGCTTGGCTTCCCCACAAAATAGGGTTTTTAAGCTCGATCTAGGCAGCTCCCTAATGATCCACCCGGAGATGCGCGAGGTGCTTTTGCATCCCCCCTTCCCTCCCCATTTCACCGGCACCGCGGCCGCAGCACCTTCCGCGCAGAGGCACCCGAACCCCCGCAGCCCCCTCCTAATAAAAGAGCCCCAGACTTACCCTCAGTAAGACAAATCCACCGAGGGGCACCCCTCATCTTCCCCAGTCCCCTTCCAACCAGTCAAGGAGACAGTTTCTACAACACTTCGCCTTCGAATTCAAGCTGAATCAGTCAAAGTATTTACCAGTTTCTAGTCCCCCTTTTTGTTTTGGAATCTTGAAACACCCCCCTCCCCGAAATAGTGTTTCAGAATTCAAGATGCTTCCTTTATTTATTTTTTCTTCTTCTTTAAGCAGCCGCAACCCCAGTGTTGCGCCCCCCCCGCTCCTTTTTTCTTTTTCTTTTTTCTTTTCTTTTCTTTTTTTTTTTTTTATTCACCCACGGACACTTCCAAAACGTGCCAATTGATCCTTTTTTCTCTCCAGCTGCAACCGGGATCCAGAATCCTGGGGACCCAAAGCCACCTCCATGGAGATCCGACCATCAGGCAAGAAATACAAATGATCAAACAACGTTACTTCTTTCAGCTGCAATCAGATAATCCTACTAATCCAATAGATTTATCTCGATTGGAAATTGACCTCAAAAATGAATCCCCGGTGCTGATGTCCAACAGAGAGAGGAATTCGTAGCCCTGTCCGTGTGACCGAAAGGACTGTGGTTTCTTTCTTTCCTTCTTTCTTCTTTTTAAAAAATCTTTTTTGGATTCTGGGTGCACTGCTCGCAAAAATGCCGAGGACCCTGGTTTTCCCCTAATATAGGTTTCTACTTCAAATCAGTGCCGGATGAAAAATGGTACAAAGATACCCCTAGTGGCTCGATGTGATATTGCAGGAATCTCACTTTCCCAATCCCCTCTCCTCACCTTTTTTTTTCCTCCTCCCCTCCCCTTGTATATAACTGACTGCTATAGTAGTTAAACAAGAAGGCTGAATGAAGATTAACATGAATAGTATATGATTACTTGAAAAAAATCATCTGATCTTTTTTTGTTTTACTTTGAAGACTGAATTTTCTGTGCTTGTCTCCCCAGTATCTATCTTTTTTCTACATAATTTTCCCCAGTGGGACAGCTACTGATTTCAAAGCAAGTGTATTTGTTTCTTGAACAACTAGATATCAAAGGAAGCTTCAGTTTTCCTGAATATACTACTTCTAGAAAAACTCGACATTTTGTTTCCTTTAAAGAAATATGTGTGTGTGTGTGTGTGTGTGTGTGCGTGTGTATTACACAATCTCTTCTCATTTTGGACTTTTGATGTTCCTTCAGCAAAGCAGATTATGGCTGCTGTGAGCCTGTGGTGGAAGAGCATGGCCTAAGGGTCATTATATGGGCCTCAATGTTTCTTGCTTGTATCCTTTGCAATTCAAGGACCTCAAGCTTACGACTACCATTTTGAAGGTTTTAGATAAAATGAGCCAATGCAGTACATTTTAGGCCTCCTTTTTCGGTAAGTAATACTTCCCAGACTTACTATGCCTACCAATAACCCATGAATCTTTTAATAATGAGGATTATGATTGTGTGGGACCAGGGAAGGAATGAGATTCTGCATTTCTAACAAGCCCTCTGACCACACTCTGATCATCAAGGGCCTAGTAAACTGGGCAAGTTGGATCCTCTTTCATGCTGGTGGGTTCAGAGACTGCAAGGATTCCAAGATCTTGTCATTAACTGACTAAATAATTAAGCCTTTTGAGTGTGGGAGCTGTTAAGGCAGTGGTTCTCAACTTTGGCTGCACATTAGAATCTCCTGGGAATCTTTTTAAAATCTTGATTTCTGAGCCTCATCCTCCAGAAACTCTGTTTCTTTGTTATGGGGTGGGGCCACATTAGCAACAAAGAAACAGAATTTTCAGAGGATGAGGCCCAGAAATCAGGATTTTAAAAAGATTCCCAGGTGATTCTAATGTGCAGCCAAGTTTGAGAACCACTGTGTTAAGGAGTCAAAAGACCTTCCTTTTACTACTTGGTTTTGCTATTAACTAGCTATGTGATAGCAGTTTTGAGCCCATACTAAATCATTAAAATAAAAGAATAAACCAAAATAAATGAACAAATATACCTGTTTCTGGATGGGAGACTCAATACTGTAAATTAATCTATAAAATGAATGTAATATTATAAAAATACCACTATAATTTTTCATGGAACTTGGAAGTTAATTCTTATAAGTACTGCGCGCTAACCGATTGCGCCACTGGAGCTTCGTTGGAAGTTAATTCTAATATGTGTTTGTAAAAGCAAAGGGTCAAAACTTGTCGATACAATTTTAAAGAACATGTAATAGGGAATTTCCTTATGAACTATTAAGGCTTAATATAAAATGACAGCAATTGAAGCAATGTAGCCTTGCTTCAGAAACACAAAATGGTTCATTACAATAGTGGGATCAGAAATATATTGCTGAATTTATAGAAACTTGATAAATAGATTGCATTAGGGAGCAGTGCAAATAAAATAATTATTCACACAATAAATTAGATATATGAAAATATTATAATACTAGCTCTCCACACCTAAATATGTATTTGAGGTGGAATAAAGACTTAAAGATGCAGAGCAAAGTTTTAAAACATTTAGAAAAAGATAACTAATGATTTGGGGCAGATTGGAAGAGAAGGGTCTATTAACCATTAAGACATAAAAAGTGAAGTCCATAAAGAAAAAAATATTAAATTTGATATATTAAGATGGAAAGTGGTACTCCACTTTGATAGGTCTTCATAAAGCAAATATCCCAGTTTCAGGCTATTCCAATGAGGAGTGTGAGTTCAGGGCTAAATAACATTAATATAATAAAATTAAGTAATTAAAGCAGGACCCCAAATTTATATTATATATATATATATATATATATATATATATATACACACATATATGCATATATATACATATATATATATCTATGTATATATTCCCAATTGTGATTTTTCTTAAGCATTACTGTCTTTCATAAAATCTGACACTATTAATATTAAGATGCATCCCAATTTTAGTGGTGTTAAAATGTAAAAAGAAAATCATCTTAGAATTTACCTAATGTAGTAATTCCTTTTTAAATCAGTAATCCATAACTCTTTTCTCTCCCTGGAACCTGAGAAAGTAATATATTTATCAGTTATAGCAAATCCCTATAGCAAAATCTATGATGTGGAGATATATTGAAATCTTTTGAAATAGGTGCTATACTGTTGGTATAAGTTTTTTTAAAAGATGAAAAATTCATTTACATCAAAGAAGTCAAGGCATAGATTGAGAGAGGATATTTGTTATACATGTGACCAAAACAGGATTAGTATATAAAGCTTTCTTATAAATCTATAAAGACAAATGATTGGGAGAAAAAAATGGGCTGAAAAGAAGAACAATTGATAGAAGAAAATTTGCAATGTCCAGTAGACATATGTAAAAGGTATTTAATTTCCCTAGTTATTAAAGAAATGCAAGTTAAAATGATGGGATATCATGTCACAACTATGAAATTGGCAAAAGTTTGGTAAGTCCAATAATACAAAATATTGATGAGGACGTGGAGTATCCATGGAGAGTATATAATAGGGCAACAACTTCAGAAAACAATTTAGTGGTATTTGAAGACTTGCATACCCTAAAGTCCAGTCTTCCACCTTTGTGTACTTCTCCACTCATGTATAGAAAATACCCATTACAGAATTACTCGAAAAACAAACCAACAAAAGGAAATAATCGAAATGCCTTGGGTTAAAAAAGTGAGTAATTTATAGACTATTCACATACTGCAACACTGCATTAAGTGCGGTAAAAAGAAAAAGGAACACACTAAAGCTACTTGAGTGAAATCGGATTCATCTCAAAAATGTAATGTGAAGCAGCAACAACAAAAGCAGGTTGCAAAAAAAAGGTGATAACATTTACAAATCGAATTAAAAAAACATGCAAAATAATTATATATATATTATTTTTGAACATTTGTACATGTAGCTAAAGTGTATGCACATGCATAATAATAATAAACATAAAATTCAGGGTAGAAGTCATGCCTGGGAAGAACAGAGTTTAATGAAATTGAGAAGGCATCACAGTGAGTTTCAGCCATATCTTCAGTGCTTTATTTTCCAGGCTGATTCTTGAGTACACAGGTGTTTATAATATTACATATAAATTGTTTGTATGCCTGAATTATTTTATTGAAATGAAATATTTAAGCCCTTATACTATTAGAAAATTTTCTAATTAGAATAAGTATATGTAGAAGTGAAGAAAACAGTAAGGAATTTTGGAATATCATGATGTGACTTCAATATAGAGAATTTAAAAAATCTGAAGTAGAAATGGGTAGATGCTTTTTTATTTCTAAAATGGAAATAAGAATTTTCAGCTAGCAAGCAAAAATCACCACCAAAATGAGAACAATGTGATTGAAATAGGAGGTAAAATGTAACCCTCAATTTGCTCTATCTTGTATTTATCATTTGATCTCACATATGATACCTCATGTATAGTGACAGCAGGACCTCTGAATTTGTAAAATATTCAATCAATTGATTATGTTCAGTTCTGACCATGTTCAGAGACTTCCCTGTAAGAACAGTGACCACCAAAAGCGGGAATAGCCCTAAGCCAAACCACAACACAAAAGATAATTCTTCCAGAATATTTAAAATGCAAATAGGAAGGCTTTGTTTATATAAAATATGAAAACTGGAAATCTCATTTCAAATTCACTGAATAGTATTTTTTGTAATTCAAGAAAAATAGGAACACATACCAAATATTTAAGTATAATTCTGTTTTAGAGTCCAATCTCAGAAATAAAATAGATTAGTAGGTAATATTACCCACCTCATGCTGAACTCAGGCAAGATGCCTGGACAAATCATCAAACAACCCATTTTTAAACATTCAGAACAGTGTTCCTGAGCAATAAACAAAGCAGCACTGTGATAAAGAAAGAGTCAGAGGACAATTTAATTTCCTTTGATGATAGAGTAGACAAAGGGGAAGAAATAGATGTAATATTTCTGAAATTTGGAGAAGTTGACATTCTTTCAACAACTACTTATTGAAAACTATCTCTGGGGCAAAGCACAAAGTATTTCATAGGAGAGCTGACTTTAAAACAAACAACCACCACAAACCCTGACTTTGCTACTAATAAGTTAATTTGTTGATTGTAAATGGCTAGTAGTTACTTTGAATTGGCACTTAACTATCCATACCAAAGATTGGATATTAGATGCTAATACAGAACTGAAGGTTCATTTTCAGTGTATTTAAGTACAAATTGGTTTGAAGGTTAAGATAGTCAATGAAAGAAGAAGAATAAAAGAAGGAGAAGTAGGATAATAAGTATGAAATATGAATCAAACTCATGTATTCCTTTGGTGATTTAATTTACAGAGAGGAAGTAAGTTTCTTAATCTTTGTGTCCCTCAAAGTACAAATGATTAATAAATGAATGACAAAGAGTGAAACTAGTTGGTACATGAAAAAAAAATCTCTTTTATTGATGGCCTTTCTAATCTCTTTTCAGAGAATGAAATTAATAGAGAATGTAAGTAAAAAAATCGCTATGACTAACAATAATGAGAAATAAAAGACCAAGATTGGCAAACTTGAGTGTCATTTGAGATATGAGATTCCAATTTGATTATGTCACTAAAATCTTAGCTGTGTGAAACCTGAAAGCAGGATTACACATCCCATTTTGTTTTCTATACTTTGAACAAACAAAAAGAAAGATTGACTAATACCAATGGATCATGTAAAGAAATGGCATGGATTTACAGAAACCTAGATGAGAAAGTAATGTTGTCTTTAGTGCAAGATTTTTTTTTAGGAAGGGGATAATTGATATAAAAGCACATCTTTAATGACCAGTTCAAATCAACTAACTTACCTGGTAGTAAATATTTTTAGGATGTTATGAAAGACTGATGTTCTATGTCTGAAAAAAATTAATAAATATTGTAAAACAGTTTCTAAAACAAGTCTTGGAGAAATATATTCCTCTACCATCTTCAGAACTCCCCTGATATAACCTCATTTAAGTGCTCAGACTTGAATCTAAATGAATGGCATTGGGAATTACGAAAGGCATGAAAATAAGAAGTGTTGCGAGGCCTAAGTGCTGCAAAGCTGGCTGTTTACGAAGAGGTTCTTTCTACAGGGAAGAATCTGCTCCCACAATCCTCCTTAATTAGAAAAGACTACTTAAAACACCTGACTGATACTGAATATTTCAGGTATGCGTTGGGAGAAAACACCTGCCTGAATGCTAAATTTACCAGATACATCTTTATATGTCATGTTTTGAAGACTTGTAATGGAAACCAAGGAAGTAATGATTAAGACTAGATATTTTAGGATGAAACAGTCAGAGAGAAATGGGGCTTCCGCATTAAGGTTGGCTTGAGATACTAAAACATTTTTTTTTAAGTTAGGATCTTAAGTCAGAACTAAATCCAGATTTAAAAAATAAACTCAAGTCATTTTGAACTGTTAAAAGTTTTTTCAAATATCGGTGCCATTGTGCTAATAATTCTTTTTTATTTTTTTGTTTCTTTTTTTACATCTATAATTTATAATTATACTTAATTGCTATAATTATTATTTACTTAAAATACATAAATATTCAACCCCAAATATTTTAGCTATTAATAGCTTACCACATTATTACTTTATGAAATATTTTGCTTATTTTGAAAGGTAGGTTTTTATATATTTGTGAAATTTAACAGTATTTTACTGAACCTGTAAGGCTGTAATTTCATAGAAAATTCTCTTGATATGGTAGCTACTTTGGACTCCATCATACCATGATTGATTTTAGTTCATTTCAGTGTAGACTAGAATGAGGTAAATTATGAAAAATGGTCTTCAGTATTCCTTTAGTACTGAATAAATACAAACAGAAAACCATCCTATTGTATATCATCCATTAAAATTCATTGTATATTCATTTTAGTCTATGTTTCTAGTATTAGCAAAATATACTCTAAAATTTCACCTAATTATGGAAAAAGCACATGAAAATTAATGTTCTGCAGTTCAATCTGGAAAAGTAAATGTTTAGTACTATCCCAATGGCGTTGCCATCTTATTGACTTCAGACACAGGTTTGATACTTTTCTCTAGATACGATTCTAGATCTGATTGTACAACTAAAAATAAACACTAGTCTGGATTTTCATTATTGTTCAATTAATGATTTAATGAACATCATCTACCTGTCCCAAAATATTCACTTCCATCATTTACTAAACATTAAATAAGAGATCTTTCAATGACATATCCAAAAGGAATTGATCTGTGTGTATATGTCTTTTTATCTGTGTGTGCCTGTGTGTATGAATGTGTGCGGTGTGTCTGACTGTCTTTTTTTTTTCTCTCAGGATCTCTGATCACACAAATCCACCTCTTTAAATTTTAACTATTTACATCAAATTGGGAACTATGTCACAAATGTTTCAATAAAATGAATTTCCCTAAAATCACTTGTATTTGGTTTTAGAGCTTGCTTTTTTATCATGTAAATAAAACTATTTCTGATTATCTATACATAAACTATAGAATGATAAGACGATGTTATACTCAATGCATAGGAAGTTGTTCAACCTCCCAACCATCCATTATAAAAATCATAACCCTCAGCCTAAGTATTGTGGGTTTTTTTCAAAATATTTCTAAAACCTCTCTAGAGATAAACAAGCTAATAAATAGTTTTTGTTACTTTAAAAAATGAAATTGTGACCCTTTATTACTAAATTGTATTAGGAGAGAAGAAAATTGCAATTTTTTAAAAGCAGTTGCTTAAGTAGATTACACAAAGAAGGTAATATCAAAAAAGTTCAAAGTAAGATTTATTATGTCACAACATTGATAGACTATTAGAGTAGATATAGCTTATATGTTAATAGAAAGTTTACCTATTATATGATGGAAAGAGAGTATAATTTTTTGCTATATCCAATGCACTAAATCAGTTCACAAGTCACACCTTGATCACTAACAAGTTTGATAAAAAATATAAGAAATCCCTTAGAGCTGAAATTAGTTTTTACTAGGTCTCAAACTAATTGTTAAACAAATAGAGTATATTTGAACTAAGGCTCAAAGAATTGCAGTTTTATAGTTCTTGTATGAATTCCAAAGATTTCCTTTTGTTAAAGAGAAACAATAAAACAAACAAAAAACAAGAAGGCAAATGCCTGATTTAATAAGATCACACAAGTTCAGTCCATCACTACATGAGAAGGTATTGCACTATTCCACTTCAGACTTGATGCTTTTTATGTTTGGTTGTTGGTATAAAAGTGTCATTGTTCTTAAAGTATTTGACCACCACCAAATTTTAAAAATTAAAATTAACATATTAAGAAGTGACAACACTAAATGTCCTTAATCCAGTGAGCAGAATAATAAATGTCCCTGGAATTTGTAAATATGTTATCTTACATGACACAGAGACTTTGCTGATGTGCTTAAGTTAAAAATCTTGAGATGGGAATAATTGCAAGAATCCTTATAAGAATCAGAATCAGAGTAAGAGATGTGATAAAAGAAGCAGAGATAGATGAAGAGACAGATTTGAAGATGCTACCCAGTTGGCTTAAAAGATGGGAGACAGGGCTGTAAGCCAAGGACTGCAGGTGGCCTCTAAGAGTTGGAAATGGCAAGAAAATGGGTTCTGCCTTAGAGCCTCCAAAAAGAATGCAGCCCTCGCTAACCCATTTTAGACTTCTGATTCCCAGAACTGAAAATTTATAAATTTGTATTGTTTTAATCCACTAAATTTGTGATTATTACAGCAATAGGAAGCTAATGTACTTAATTAAAAATATGAAAAGTATTCTGGGAATTATCAATGCTTCCCAATAGAAACATAATGTATGCTACATAATCAATTTAAAATTTTCTAGCATACACTTTAAGAAGAGTCAGTTGAAATTAAATTTAATTCTATATTTTATTTAGTCCAATATATAAAAATATTGTCATTTTGACATATAATTGCTATCAAAAATTAATAACAAGACCTTTTATAAATTTTTCATACAAATGTTTCAAAAATCTAGAGTGTATATTGGGTATCTAGTGTCTAGAGCACATCTCAATTTGGACTAGTTCCTTTTCAACAGCTCCACAGCCACAGATGGCCATTGATTGCCACATTGTATAATGCAGCTGGAAAGTATAAGAAACAAATTAAAAAGAAAAATTCATGTTTTATATAAATGATTCTAATATCCTTTTTTCTGTAACAATCTAGATTAAAACCATAAAGACACCTAAAAAAACAGGATTGTATGGCCAATTTTCTGATAACTTCATTTAAAAGCATTAGAAAAGGAACAAAAAAATAACATGAAAGGACAGTATGATTACCTAATGAGACAGAATGGTCTGATGTTTGTGAAAAAATGCTAACAATAATAGAAAAAAATGTTTTTTTCTGGTATTTTTAGATTTTAAAAAAGCCAAGGATAGGAAAAGAATGGCATTGCTTGGGGCCAACTATGTAATATGACCAAAAGAAAAGCAAAACTATTAAAGCCCTGGCTTCCAATTTCTTCAGAGAGAAGAATGGTATTTCAACTGGAAAAGAACATGATGGTGAGAAAATGGTACGAAACCCTGAAATGATTTAAATTTGCTTTAAGTTTCCAGGTCCAAGTCCATTACCTAAAGGATAATAAAAATACGTGAAGATGTTGGAACTAGAACCTGCTGTCTTTGAGTTATTGTGGAGAAGTGCCATAAAAATTGTCAACAGTACTGTTTTTCAAACAGAATTCCAGAAACTGAAGTTTACTATTCTTGACAACAGAAATTCTAAAACTCATACCCACTCACATGTGTTCATTAAGTATATGTCAAATCAGAATCAAAACTTTTTTATTAGAGTTATTAGAGTGGAAGATCGAACATGTGGTTTGAAATGTTTATGTTGACTTCATCCAAAGGCTTTTTATAAAAAATCACTCATAATTTTTTCTCCTGGACAGAATTATGAAGTATGGGGCTGAATGATGCTGTATTTGAGCAGATCCTTTGAAAGTTGAATAATCATTCTTCTGTAGCATTCAATGAATGTTCTTTGATGTCCTTTTCTCTTTTCCTTTTCTTGAGGATTAAAATAGCTAAAGGAATTTGTTTTGTAACTAGGTTTGTCCATTAAACAAATTAATCTAATGGTGGGTATGAATGAGAAGCTTAAGTAGGAGGTTGCCTTAGATGATAGACTTTTAAATAGATTATTTAAAAACATAAACTGTTTTTTGGAATTAAGTTTTTCAATCATGCTTTTTAAAACTGTTAAGGAGTTTTATAATAAATCATTTTTAAGATTAGATCTTAAATTGAATTTTAATTAAATTTAACCAAAATTTAAATCTAATTTATTTCTGTGTCCTCTATTGCAAAATGGAAATCAAGATCCCATTGCTGGTTTATTCACTGACATAATATGATTATTACTATTTAATTAATCAACCATATTTTATTGAAATGCATTTCTTATTTACAGTACTTAATTGAAGTAGAAAGAACTTTGGGCTGTAAGTAGAGTGATTTTGATAACAGCTTTTAAAAATAATCCAAATTTAAAACAAATCAATTAAAATACAACTCATTATCAATCTTAAGTTTGGTTACATGTATTTTAAATGAACTTTTTTAATGTAATGGCTATGTTTTTTCATCTTTTTGACTCCTAATCTGGGCCAAACCTTTCTCTATCCTCTCTCTTCCCAAATATATCAAGAGGTAGATCAGGAAGCCATAAATATAGACACAATAATAACAGTAACAATAACAGAAAAGAAAGTCTCACTATAAACTGCCTCTCTCCTTTTCTCATCCTCTCTCTGCTCATTTCCTCTTCCACCTCTCTTTTTTATATATGTAATACAAGATACATAATGTATATTTACATAGTATATACTAACTAACTATATTAATATATTTAATATATGTATAACTCAATATACCTAAAATACAGATGCATATATATTCCCATGTGGCTGTTCCAAAGACTAACATTTTTACCTAATCCTTTGCTCTGTCAGCTTTCTTGGAGTTTTGAATATTTAATAGTCATAAAAACAAAAATAATGTCAACTCTCATTTGTTGAATGCATCCTTTTTGTACTCAGTTCTTATATGTATTTTTCAAATTCGAAGGGTACATTTAATTTTTCCTATTTTTACAAATCAGTCAACTGAAACCCCAAATAAGTTGTTGCCACTACCAGATTAAACAGAGATTGTAATCTAATTTAAATCCAAGCCTCTTGTCCTTCCTGTTCACTGTGAAGGGTGGTGAACTGAGAGCTGTAGAGTATGGATACTGAAGGAATGACGCGGTGCTCAAGAGTTAATAAAAATTAAATGGTCAGTTGGGATATCTTCCCCCAAAACAAAGCGGATCGCCATTGGGTAAAGGGATGTTCTGTGCATTTCTCAAGAGACAGGGATAATGGAGGATTTGGTTAGCCTCTATCACCCTGTCTCAGGTAGGACCAATGCTGCTGTTTTGAAGATCAATAGAGGATGAGGGTGTCCCTGGTTTGAGATAAGCTGATTTCATCCTTTAGGAAATCTGAACTATGTACTGAATGAGGGACCACATCCAGAGGGTATTGCCAAACATTCAACTTGCAAGCAGTTAGCAAAATCCTCTTTAAATACCACTCAGATGAGAGAAAACACTCAGCAGCAGACACTCTGGGTTGCTAGTAAAAGAGATGGTTTCCCTGATTATCTGGGAAATAGTACTGACTAGAAACCACAGAACCAACATTGAAGGCTGTAGCCTGATGTACAGGGAAGTATCATCAGAGCAGACGTGACAGCAGAAGAGTCAACTACTGTTAGAGATTGAGATTACAGAGGACCTGGCAGCAAAAAGAGTCTTTATCCAGGAATTGCAGGAGGTACAGAAATTCCTGAATTCCTGACACGGACCCACATCAGTTCTCGGCTGCTGCCTGGCTGTGCCAGACTCTTCACAACCCTATCCTCATCTAATTGCCCTTCCCCATTCCTCACACTGACATCAAAATAATCTTTTTATGAAATAAATCTTTTTTAAATCACATTCCTGGTTATTACCAGAATTGGTGATTTTCACCCATGGTTGCCCACTGGAATCCCTAGAGAGGGTAGATTGGGCCTGCCTCTCTGTCCCCACAAACGAATTAAATCAGAATCTCTGGATCCTAAGCTAGGACACCCACATTTTTAAAATCCAAAGACAGAAAACGTAGAAAGATGCTCCTTGTAATATAATTTATAATAGCAGAATTAGGAATAATAAAAACCTCCAAAATTAGTTCTATGTAAGTATATTTAACTAATACTTAGGTAAATATTTAAGTAAAACAAGGTAATATGCTTGATAAATTATTAGGAGTTGTGTAACAACATGGAAAAATGACAAGAACAAGATTAGTAAAAGAAAACATTTTCAAAATTAATATTGTGCTCTGATTCCACTTATATTAAAACTAGAGGCCCGGTGCACAAAAATTTGTGCACTCGAGGGGGGTTTCCCTCAGCCCAGCCTGTGCCCTCTCACAGTCTGGGACCCCTCGGGAGATGATCACCTGCTGGCTGAGACTTGCTCCCCAGGGGATTGGGCCTAGCTGGCAATCAGATATCCCTGTGGTAGTCCGGCAGCTATCGGGGGATGTCCACTTGGCAGCAGGGAGCAGACCTAAGCTGCAGTCAGACATTCTTAGCGCTGCTGAGGAGGCAGGAGAGGCTCCCATCACCACCGCTGTACTGGCAGCCATCAGCCTGACTTGTGGCTGAGCAGAGCTCCTCCATGTGGGAGCTGACTGACCACCAGAGGGCAGCTCCTGCATTGAGCGTCTGCCCCCTCATGGTCAGTGTGTGCCATAGTGACCAGTCATTCCCAGTCTTTCTGCTATTAGGGTCACTTTGCATATTACCCTTTTACTATATAGGATAGAGGCCTGGTGCACGGGTGGGGGCCGGCTGGTTTGCCCTGAATGGTGTCCCGGATCAGGGTGGGGGTGCCGCTTGGGTGCATGGCCAGCCTGGGTGAGGGGCTGATGGCTGTTTTCAGGCTGCCCGCACCCCCTTCAGGTTGGGGGTCCCCACTGGGGTGCCTGGCCAGCCTGGATGAGGGGCTGATGTCACTAAATAATCCAATTTTGAAAGCATCATTTAATTACCAAATAATTTAGCCTTGATTTGCATATAGTTTATTCAATTTCGCATGTCTTGTTGACCTACTAACCCATATATATTAACCAATTTGTCTAAATGCTGTTGAAGTTGAGGTTAAGAAAAGTCAAGCACAATGCCTAACAATTAAAAGCTGAGGGGAGAAGCTGGAATCTGTAGCTTCAATTTCCATCCTGAAGCTATTTCCCATTGGAATCATGATGAGTGAAATTTGAGGTGGATATGCTGGTGGATATTTTTAAGCTCTCTTTAGGTTAATTTGAAATAATAAAGTATTATTGTGTGATAACTCCCAGACATCAGCCATTCTAAGTGCCATTAATTATAGGCTTCATGCCTCACACCTTATAGGTCATTCTTTACATAATCCCACTACTCTCAGAAATTATTCTTTCTCTATGAATCATTCTCTGTTTGCTTTGAGTTTGAAGAGGATGAACACAGTGAAGGATTAATAAATTTAATGGAAAAATAAGTTTAATTCACTTAAGTCTTATATGCCTAAAACAGCTCTAACTGATATTTTCTTTCATTCAACGAAAATGCTGTTCAAAACATACAGCTATAATCTTAATAAAATTTTCATTGTAATATCTGCTTCATCTTCATTCCAATTAATTCTGTTGAATTTTAAATTTTCAGGTTTGTCAGGATATTTCTGTCAAAGCACCTTGGTGGTAGTATAAATCAGTTTATCTTTATGTGGTAATTCATATCACACAAAAACTGAAGGGCCATTTCTCAAAATCATGTTTCTAGAACTACTCCTTCTTTCTCTGTGGTGGCAGGCACTATCTTACAACTTCCTTTTTTTTCCCCTATGCAAAGGGAAAAAAATTCCTATTTCTCTGGAGAAGTGTCTTTATTCCACCCTCTTTTAGTACTTAGCCTTTCCTAGACATGTCATGATTGTTAGAAGCAGGTGCTAGCTTTCAAAATGCACTCTAGCTCTTTTCCCGGTTTCAGCAAGGTGGAACAGATGGAAATTCGGCAGCCTGAGTCCTGGGATTTAGTAGAGTTTGGAAAGTATTATTTTGCTACTCTGCTGCCAAAGAGATCTAGTCACTTGCAGGCAATCTCCCTTTTCCCATCCCCATGTTTCCCCCTGAAAAATACTTACTCTCACCTCCACAATCACTTCATCATCCATCTGTCTATCTTACTCTATTCAGTCTACCCAAGGGATCTGGAGGTGGCTGCCCTCTGTATTTTTCACTAGCTGTCTGCCCTCTATCTCATTCTCAGGGCCATTTTCCAGGTGTGAGTTCTGCTGGTGCTCCACTGCCTTCCCAATCTTTTTTTAAAAATATATTTTATTGATCTTTTACAGACAGGAGGGGAGAGGGAGAGTTAGAAATATCAATGAGAGAGAAACATCAATCAGCTGCCTCCTGCACACCCCCCTACTGGGGATGTGCCTGCAACAAGGTGCATGCCCTTGACCAGAATCGAACCCGGGACCCCTCAGTCCACAGGCCAATGCTCTATCCACTGAGCCAAACTGGTTAGGGCTGCCTTCCCAATCTTACATTGGTTGTCACCCAGCTTATCATTCCCTCCAACTTTGCCCTGCACTCTTTGTGGCCCTCATCCCCATCATCCTGGGATGGGTTCCCCTTTGGGCAGGTTGGTGGTCCCATAACCCCCTCTGCCCAACACTTATCTCCAACTTTTCCTAGACTGTAAGCTCCATGAACACAGGAAATTTTGCTTATCACTATAGTCCTAGAATTTAGAAAATAGAGGTGGTTAATACATATTAATTGAATGAAAATACTGATTTTCCTTATGAATTTCTTCATGAGAGATTAGACTGGTAAACATGATGATAGATGTGAAACAATAGTATTTCATACAAATAACATGTCTAAAATCCTGTTGTTGATAAAACTAAAGATTGATTTCTTGTGCATGCACATGTCCAACAGAAACTGAGTCAAATGTTATTACAAAGATAAATATAAATTTCCAAAAGTCAAACAAGTTGCAACTATCATGAATCATCCTAACCAATACCTGGTCTTTCTCACTACCTCTCCTTCATGTGAAAATACTAACATTCTGCTCAGGTGTGGGGATGTTTAGTCTCCTTCCATAGCTAAAAACTATTTCTGCCCTGCTTATCAGCCAGCAGAGGGCTTAATGAGAATTTCCAAGTCCTCACAAAATAGCTAAGAGCACCTGTTAGTAGGCTTTGTTAAACATGTAATTTGCCTCTTAAATCTGCACAGGCAGTGTGGCTGATTATTCTTATTAGTTGTTAAACCTAACCACTACTTATGTTCATTCAAACAGTTCTCTTTTCACTTGTCACATACATCCAGTTATTCACAGGCATTTTTAGTACTTGAGTGGACAAATCCTAGAATTTTAGAGTTGAAAGTCACTTCCAAGGCCATTCCTCTGAGGTCTTTCAGTTTAAACTTTATGCCTAAGGGACTCTTTTAACTTGACAGATAATCGGGTAACTCCTGCTTATGCAAGAGAGATAAATAGGTACCTCTTATAAGGAAATGCACTGCACATATGCACAATTCAATTATCTGGCACACAAAAAAATCACTTTTCCCATAAATTCTATTCATTGCTCCCAGTAATTCTCTTTGCACCTACATGGAATAATTTCAATTCCTATTCTAGGGGTCAACCAACCATTCATATAGTTAGAGCCTTTTGTCATTTCTTTGGACTTTGATTGCCATGATAAACACGTGGTCGGCAAACTGCAGCTCACGAGCCACATGTGGCTCTTTGGCCCCTTGAGTGTGGCTCTTCCTAAGCCTTAGGAGGGTCCTAATTAAGTTAATAACAATGTACCTACCTATATGGTTTCAGTTTAAAAAAATTGGCTCTCAAAAGAAATTTCAATCGTTGTACTGTTGATATTTGGCTCATTGACTAATGAGTTTGCCGACCACTGTCAGATAAACAATATGTTTCTTTTCACACATATTTACATGCAATTATTTCTCTTTTTGTTTAGATTTATTTCTCAATGAACTAGTTAGCTGTGGTGATCCCCATCACTTTGGAAATTTTAGAATTTGGATATATAAAGACCTCCAAAATCAGGAATAGCTTTGTCATCTAACCCAATGCCTCTCAGATTTTAATGTGCATCGAATTACCTGCAATCTTATTAAAACACAACATCTGATTCAGTAGTTCTGAGGCAGAGCCTGAGAGTATGCATTTTTAACAATCTTTCTTGCTGCTGGTCCACAGGTTACATTGAGGTTGAGGTCTTAATAGAGTCTCTTAGCTTTCATTAAATTTCAAACATATGGCATGCTTTTCTACACCACTGTATTTTATGTAAACATATAAGGCAAAACATTAACACTAGCATATATATATATATATATATATATATATATATATATATTAATGCTGTTTTATTCAATGACCTCAAATTTGTAGGAAAATTAAAAACTAATTACACTCGTTACCACTGATAACAATTATTATCTGATACATGGATGCTTTGACCTAGGGAAAAAATATAATCTCAAATTATCTCGGATTATTTAGAGGCCAATAATTACTCTAAAATTGTGCTGTAATTAAAACCAGCATAACTTCTCTGACCCTGTAACCATTAATTAAGAGTATGATTTCTATAGGCTAACTTTTTTTCCTCCCTGGTGACCAGTTCTCACTTTTGCCATCAAAAAGACTTTCCCACATTTTCACAAAGGTGAAAATGAATTTATTATCCAGGGGATTAGGCACACATAGTACAGAAATTTTATCATGTGTTACAGCATGAATTCTCCATAGTGAGTCTATTTCAACATGGAATAGGTTACTTTCTCTTCTCTAAAGAATCACCCATTGCTGAACAGGGGATCATCTCAGTGCTGCCTTACAAAGAGGATTCTCTATCATTTTGGATATTTGTTTTACTGAGTTTTGTACTAATTTACTAATAGAAATTACTGCCCTGGCTGGTTTGGCTTAGTGGATAGAGCATCGGCCTGTGGACTCAGGGATCCCAGGTTTGATTTCAGTCAGGGGCATGTACCTTGGTTGTGGGCACATACTCAGTAGGGAGTGTGCAGGAGGCAGCTGATGGATGTTTCTCTCTCATCGATGTTTCTAACTCTCTATCCCTCTCCCTTCCTCTCTGTAAAAAAATCAATAAAATATATATTTTTTTTAAAAGAAATTACTACAATTTATGACTATCTTACCTAATAAAGAGTGGATATGCAAATTGACTGTCATGCCATAACAGTCAAGATGGCTGCGCCCACAGAGGAGGCCGAATTCCCATTACAAGCCTTAATGAGCAATCAGCAGGGACCTGAGGCTGTGTGGTGCTGTGCCGGGGCAGGGGACCTCAGGTTGCAGCCCCCGCCTGGCAGGGCTTGATGAGGGTGGGGCTGGCCAGGGTTGGATCTTGCCCAATGTGGGTGGGGCCGGCTGGGTCTGGGTCTCCTGTGATTTTGAGGTGCCGTGGGTGTGCGGGGACTTGACTCTGGGTCCCATCACATGCCCCAGACTCTGACAGGAGAAAGATTTTCATATACATTTTACTAATTTTCTTTCATCTCTGACATTTCTTTTATAGAGAAAGGGAAAATATCAATATTAAAATATTTCCTCTGATTAATTCCCTTTTAATGTGTGCAAATTTTGTGCACCGGGCCGCTAGTATAAATTATAATTATTGCTAACTTACTATAATGCCTGAAAACTATATAATAGCTTTTATTAATAACAACAACAAACAGCTATTACTGTCATTTATTGAGTGCCTATCTTATGCACAGTGCTGTCATTGTTCACACTTCCAGAATTATGAATAAGTAACTATAATTTGTACCATTATATTGATGAACAAATGGAAGTTCAAGGATGTGAAATAGCTTGGTTGGGGTCACTTGAGTAGTAAATGGCTAAGCTGGGTTTGGAGCTAGATGACTTTAAAACCATGATCACAGTGCAACCCTGCCTGCCTTTGGAAGGGCTTTTATATTAATGCATAAAAGGTTTTCTGTTTAAGAAGGTAATTAAAATCATCTTTAAAATGAGAGATTACATCAAACTGGATCCAAAAAACATGTAAAAGACAAAAGCATCTTTTTAAATGTGGAGTGTCCTCAGGGCATAAATATAAGTCTTCTTAGGATCAAAGATCATTAAAAAGAACTTATGTCAAAAGCAATACTTTTAAAAATGCAAAACAATTACTACAGCATTTAAGCTATTTAAATCTCACATATTAGCTAAGAGACAAGGAATATCCAACCAATTTAATGAATTGATAATACAGACATGAGCAGAACCAACAGCTCATGTTTAGTTTGTTAGCCCTGAGTTGGCTGGGCTTGGTGCTTTGTTTTCCAAATATGAGGATTCTTCATTTCAATTCCTTCCATTTTTACTTCTTGTTTTATAAAGACTTTTGGTAAGAACCTGAAAATTGAACTGCCTGTCACTGGCATTCTTTTACTTTCTGTAGTTATCACCTCACCTCAAGGCCACAATTCCACTCCAACTCCTCCTGTGACTTCTCTGCTGTAAACATCACAAAAGAGGATGAGACAAAGTGGAGGTGATTAGAAGAACCAGAATAACTCTTTTGGGGGATAAAGATGCTTATATCTATAGAAATGTTTGAGATGAGAAAAAACAAGATGTCATATGTATAGGGTAAAAAAATCTATAAGACTGCCGGGGAATTTAAATAAAAATGTATTCCTGTATAGGATATAGCTGTAAGTATCTAAATCAAGGTGTATGTTTTAGTGAACTCAATGTATAAGATGTTTCATGGTAGAATCCTAGTTTTTGCCCTATTGTTAAAGTCACTGGTCTATCATAACGTAACATAAAGTTTATGTTAGTAACATTAACTTCACTAAGTAATAGCATAATGATCTCACAAAGACATTGCAGGTTTCAAATGTGGTTTGTAGACTTTGAGTATGTATCAAATACTTTCAATATCTTCTCCAATAGTTTTAGAGAATATATGTAATAACATGTGCCTATATGATGACTCTCAGGTCATTTGCAAATTTTGTGTGATGAGTGTGTTGAAAATGTAAAATAAATACCTACCATAATTCTTACTGATGAACTCATTTAGGTTCTTTTCTTTATTTGCCTATTCTCTCTGAACTTTAGCCCATTGTGAAGACTTGTGGAGGACATAGTGAGAACAGAAGATCCTTCCTTGAAACCATGCATGTGTACTTAAACATGCTATTTATCAAAACAACACATGTACTGGATCCCATACCCAATCAAGGGCAGAAGAGGACATTATGGCTATTTGCTCTAAAACCTCTGTATAAATTTATTAAAAACAAAAATTTCTCTATCTTAATTGTCTTATGCCGGGAGCCGGTCCATCTTTGCTGCTTGACACAGTCGCTGCAGGAAAGAAACATCTGCACAGCATATGTTTCAAGGGACCTGGCGTATATAGCATACTGTTCTTAATATGTTTGCTCCCCTTAGTGCTGTGTGTTTTAACCAAGGTCACCTCTCCAAGAAAGGTTGTTTCCCCAGGTAGGAATTTTTCCCTGAAGTCAGGGAGGGGATGCCTCTCCTAGAAAGGTTGTTTCCCTAGGTAGGAATTTTTCCCTGAAGTCAGGGAGGGGATGAAACTCCTTAACTAAGTGCCAGGCGGGTAGTTAATCACTACAAACAATCATGCTTAAGCTACATAATCTTTACTCCCTGGAATGGAGATAAGAAACGCCCTAACCTTTGTAATAGAAATTGACAGGATTAAAATCAACTGGTATAAATACGGATGTAACAAAACAATAAACGGCAGAACCTCTCTGGAGATCCAGACCAGAACTTGGCTGGAGATCCTGGCTGGAGATCCTGGCTAGGCTGCTGATCAACTGAACACTGTCTCCGTGTCATTCCTTCTTCACCGACTCTGTCTACGCCTTTGGGAACCCCTGGACCCGCTGGGGTTGGACCCCGGCATCTGGCGCCCGAACAGGGTTCCCTTAGGTAAGTCCCCCCGTACTTGGGACGGATAGGACTGCACCGTAGGGTGCTGCACACCCCCCCCCCCCCCATAGAGAATAAGTAGGGTAAGCGGGTAGTTAGTACAGAACTTAGATTGACAAGATGGGTCATACTGAGTCTAAAGAAAAAAGACTCTGTATTAATCTTTTAACGCATATGCTTACTAGCAGAATTGGAGTTGAGGTTTTTCCCAGTGAGACAGAAAGTTTTATAGAAGAAGTATGTCAATGGCTTCCAGAGGATGGAACTGTTAATTTAAAAACTTGGGTTGAAGTAGGAAAGCAATTAAAGAAACACCATGAATCTGACAAGGTCCTGCCATGTTTCTTTTCCCTCTGGGATTCAATCTGTGACACCTTGGCACCAGAGGCAAAAACGGTTGAACTTTCTCAAAATTTAAATAGTCCCTCGGCTCCACCCAGAGAGGACACATCATCATTGTCTTCAGCTCAATCTAAAAGCAATTTAGCTATGCCTACTGATCGGGAGGAGAATAAATATCATAAACATGACCATTGTTCCTTTCCAGTCAGTAGAGAGGAGAATGGCCCTCCCATTCAAAACAGGCTCCCCAAATTAGAAAGGAAGCCTAAACCAGGTCCTGTGGCTCCTATGAGCTCCATGTCTAAATTTCAAAGGGCGATAAGAGAAGCTGAAGCTAATGGAGATCTTGAATTCTCACTCTGCTTCCCAGTTACATATGAGAATGAGTCTGGTGGGAATAGAAACCCCACCTTGGAGCCTATACCTTACAAAGTACTTAAAGAATTAAAATTGGCCTGCTCTGAATATGGACCTCTAGCTCCTTACACACAAACCTTGGTAGAAACCCTAGCCAGTAAATGGATGACTCCTTATGATTGGTCACAGGTTTGTAAATCCTGTCTCTCAGGAGGCGATTACTTATTATGGAAAACTGAATATGAAGATCTTGCTAAGAAAGCTGTAGCCACTAGCGAAAAAACCAGAAAAAGAATAACCCTAGACATGATATTAGGAGAAGGTGATTTTAACACGGCTGAGGAGCAAATGAATATGCCCACAGAGGCACTTACCAAAGTAACCAGTTGTGCAGTAAGTGCCTGGAAATCCCTGCCTTATACAGCAGGAAAAACCACCACCCTTACAGAGGTTAAACAGAAGGTCGAGGAACCATATCAGGATTTCCTTTCTCGCCTCATGCAGGCAGTCAAGAGAGTAATCAATAACAAAGAGGCAGCCGATATCCTAATCAAACAACTGGCTTTTGAAAATGCTAATAATACCTGTCAGGCTTTATTAAGGCTGATTCGCAGAACAGGAACTATAAATGATTTTATAAAACAGTGTGCTGATGTAAGTCCAGCATTTATACAGGGTGTAGCTATAGCTGCAGCTCTCAAAGGGGAGACATACCCTCAATATGTACAGGGTATAGGACAAGCCAGCAATAATACAGGTAATAAAAGAAATATGAACTGCTACTCTTGTGGCTTATCTGGGCACTTTAGCAGAGAATGCCCAAATAAAAATAATAATACTCAGGCCAGATGGCAAGCTCCTCGACAGCCTGGAAATACATTAGGGAATAATATTAATCCTCCAAAAACCGTTTGTCCCCGATGTCAGAAAGGATTCCATTGGGCAAAGGAATGTAAATCAAAATACCATAAAAATGGTCGGCCTTTAAACTCTACAAATAGCTCCCAAGGAGGTTATATCCCATCACCTCAATCGGGAAACTTGAGAAGGGGCCAGCCCCAGGCCCCTGCAATAATAGGGGCATCAACCTTCAACCCCTTTGCAAATTTCGATCAGTCAGTGACCTCTTCAGGGCAACCCCAGGCAGTGCAGGATTGGACCTCCACTCAACCACCCATGCAGTACTAACCCCAGACTCGCCAGTAGCAGCCATTCCTACAGGAGTGTCTGGGCCACTGCCTGAGGGAACTGTAGGTTTAATATTAGGACGGAGCTCCACCTCGTTACAGGGGATATTAGTCATCCCAGGAGTTGTTGATGCAGACTACACAGGAGAAATACAGATTTTACTTTCCCCACCCACCACAACTATACAGATTCAGCCCAACCAGAGAATTGCCCAATTAATCCTGTTACCAATACATAAAATAGGGACAGCTGTTACCCAGGAAGCTAGAGGGGCCGGAGGCTTTGGATCTAGTGATGCAGCATTTTGGATACAAGAAATCCATGCTACTAGACCTACAAAAATTTTACAAATTCAGGGAAAACCAATTGAAGGTCTATTGGATACAGGAGCAGATGTTTCCTGCATAGCAGGGAAGGATTGGCCCTCTTCATGGCCCACGCACACCACCTCCACTTCCCTAGTAGGACTAGGCAAGGCATCTAATGTAAAAAAGAGTTCTCAGATTCTAACTTGGGCTGATGAAGATCAACATTCAGGAACATTCTGTCCCTATGTAATTACGACTCTCCCCTTTACATTATGGGGAAGAGATATCTTGTCTCAAATGGGAGTTCTATTATATAGCCCCAGCGGTGTTTGATTTACTCCTGTTACAAAAATTACAAGAAAATGAGTTTAAATATTCCTCTCCTCATCATGTTCTACAACATGCTCAATTTGTAATTAATATACTAAATGTAGATTCTGAGGGAAATTCCCCAATGTACAGGCATTGGAACCCTGATCTAACTAAACCTAAAGCCCTCGTCAAATGGAGAGACTTGCTTACAGGATCCTGGAAGGGACCTGATGTACTTTTAACCCAGGGGAGAGGATATGCTTGTATATTTCCACAGGATGCAGACTCACCTGTGTGGATTCCAGACCGTCTAGTCCGACCTTATGTCTCACCGCCCGCCATCTCTGCCTCATCATAGCACACCTGACCAGTGCCCGTCTGCAGCAGATGTGCAGCCCTGAGCTGAAACAATCTGTCCATTGGGAGGATCACATGTGCCTCCTTTTTGTCTTTCCACATGTCCCAGCTTTGCCCCACATCTCCTTTCCTTTTTCCTTTTTTTAAAATCTAACTACTTGTTTGCTGGTTCTTTGGCCTTTCTCCTTCTTTCCTGAACACAGCGTTTTCTAGAATCTCCCTACCCTACTGTTCCAGGAAGGGCACCTCCCTTTTATGCCGTGACTAGGGGTGTTTGGTATATGCCCCATACATGGAGTTGTCTTTTGCCAAGAGCCTGACATCCTGGGCTGAGAAAGCCCTGTTCCAGGACTCTCCTTTGTCCTGTATTGGCCCCTCTTACCCTTGTGTCAAGGGGGACCCTCTTCTTACAATCCAATTGCCCATAGCTATTGCCTGAGCTCTCTGTTCATGCTGAGGTTGAAGCCTCATGGTGGCTGGTACCATGGATCTGTCTCTGGCCCAATGGCGTAAGCTGGGCCCTCTCTAGAGAAGAAACCTGAGTTCCCTATGATCAATGCCAGAGCCCCGCCAGCAGGCAAGGGGATCCCAAGGCAGTTGCTGGGCATGGAGGCCAGAGGGACATAGGCTATCAAGGAGACAAAACTGAACCTCACATCACCCTACTTGGCCCAGAGATGGCTGGTAGTCAACGACGGGTAAGACTCCACAGGGTGGGGCAACCTAAGACAGGCACAGTCGGGGGCCAGTAGGAGAAAACTTGGGGTGCAACAAAGGTGGGGCACAGACCCCCCTCCCCAATGGTGCAGGGGCTTGAACACTCGGCCCTTCTGAGGAAGGTCTCCTGTCCCCATGGCTGCTTCCTGCTTCCCATGCCCGGCTCAGATCGGGACCCAGGTAAAGACAGAGACTGGCTGACAGCAGCTGCCCTCTCACTGCAACAGGACTTGTTTCCCATTTCTACCTTGGACCACAGGGAAAGGGGCAGCTGAAGGAAAGGGCTGTGTCAGGATGCTGCATTCTTCCCTTTCTTCTCCCTCTTTTTTCTAAACACTTCCATGCCTTGTAGTTCTTTTGCTTTCTCTTCTTTTTCTACTACCCTCCATTTTCCATATCAGCTGGATCCAGAGGGCACAGCTTACTCCTCCTCGGACATCGACACCACCATCAACCACGGCCCTGATGGATGCTTTGATGCAGCCCTTCAACTTGCTGACGCTTCGGGAAGCCTGTCGCCAGTGACGCCGCCCACTAGCCAGACCAACAAAGACAATCAAACCAACAACTTGAGGACAGCTGTAATCCCTTGACTGAAGAGGCCGGCAACCTTCTACAGGAATGGGGTTCCTTGTGCACTCCATCCACTATGTTTATAGTTATGCTCACTGTCATTGCTTGCCAGTCTTCTTCTGAGTTTTAAACGGCCCAATCTGAAAGGTGGCCACTGATTTGCAAGCGCTATCATTTAAAAAATAAAAAAGGGGGAATTTGCCGGGAGCCGGTCCATCTTTGCTGCTTGACACAGTCGCTGCAGGAAAGAAACATCTGCACAGCATATGTTTCAAGGGACCTGGCGTATATAGCATACTGTTCTTAATATGTTTGCTCCCCTTAGTGCTGTGTGTTTTAACCAAGGTCACCTCTCCAAGAAAGGTTGTTTCCCCAGGTAGGAATTTTTCCCTGAAGTCAGGGAGGGGATGAAACTCCTTAACTAAGTGCCAGGCGGGTAGTTAATCACTACAAACAATCATGCTTAAGCTACATAATCTTTACTCCCTGGAATGGAGATAAGAAATGCCCTAACCTTTGTAATAGAAATTGACAGGATTAAAATCAACTGGTATAAATACGGATGTAACAAAACAATAAACGGCAGAACCTCTCTGGAGATCCAGACCAGAACTTGGCTGGAGATCCTGGCTGGAGATCCTGGCTAGGCTGCTGATCAACTGAACACTGTCTCCGTGTCATTCCTTCTTCACCGACTCTGTCTACGCCTTTGGGAACCCCTGGACCCGCTGGGGTTGGACCCCGGCAGTCTTAATTCTCATTCACTTGGAAAAAAAATCTGCAAGATTGCTAAAATAATTTACAACAAACTGCAACACTGCACAAGACAGGCAAAATGGATAATAAGTTCAATTGAGAGATTAAAAGACAAATTTTGCCTGAGCCAACAACAGGATTCATGATTCCTTCCCAGCTTTCAGAGTCTAACTCAGGTGCCACATCCTCATAATTCCTTCATCACCTTCTGCATTTGAAAACCATCATCTTCCAAGTGACTTGTGTAATTCACCATTGAGGTAGAAGATAAGGTTATGTCACCAAAAACAGCCCATTGGGAAGGTTAGCTTTTAGGAGAAACTATATGGCTCATTTTTATAATAGAATAAACAGAGTTGGATGACTTGGAAGCACTGGAAATATGAACATAATTTACAAAGGTTTGGTTTACCCTCTAAATCCTAAGGGTTAACATTGTCTTCTGGCTAAATTTGTTCCAGAAACATGCACAGTCATCTTCCACCAATAATCTAGCATCATAAAGAACTGGTTCAAACAATTTTTATAACAAGCATTGCATGATTTAGCATCCCTCCTGTAAATAATTTAATCTAATAAAAAAAGAGGAAGCATTGTTTTTATTCAGGGAGAAAGTAAATTTTAGTATAAAATGAGAGGCAACATTTTTATTGACACAAGAGAATGTACCAGCAAACAAGGAAAAAAAAAACTGTTAGGCTCACTGAAACCTTATAACTATATTAAAATAGATAAACACTGTAAAAGGTATTATACATAATCACTTTGTTTGCTTAACCAAATTTTGAAATGTTTTCTTGTCTTCTGCTAAAGAATATTTAGAGCTTGTAAATAGAATGGAGTAATACTCTAGGAAGCAGTTTTTCATTTGCTCAGGAAACAGATAAGTATGAGTTAAAAGAAAAATATTAATACTCCTTTTAAACACACAGTTTATCTGGATTTACTATCAAGTTGGGTGAAGGGGGGACAGACACAGATTATTTTGATCCAAAATGATGGTGAATATATTTATTGTCTTTACTCATAAATATGGTACCTTTAATCTAACAAAAATTCAGAGTTAGTAGTTTACAAAATTCCCCAGTGCATAAATATGTCTTATCACAAATCTTTTTCTGAGGTAAAGCAATTGTGCCAGGAAGGACATAATATAGGAATATATATTCACAATTTTCAAGGAGTCACAATAGATCAGTGCTTTTCAAAATGCAATTTATGACCCTTTAATTGGGCATGAAATAACTCTAATAATATATGACCAGGTATTTTTAATGGTACACAGTAGAATAGAATAGAATATATGGCAAGTCATTACACATAGCAAAATAAGAATCACTGAATAAAACCTCCACCTCATATCATGTATATACATACAAATTTATATATTTACGTATACACATGCATATACACGTGTCAGTGTGTTTTTGTGTACTAGATCTTATCCTATCTAATAATAGACAAACATGGTAATTAACCATACCTTCGCTACAACCCCCCATTGGCTAATTGGCGTGATATGCAAATTAACCGCCAACAAAGATGGTGGCTAATTTGCATACTGCAGGCAGGGCGGGACAGCCTGAGCCGCCAGTGCAGCCGCCATCCAGGTGCCCCTGTGCGACCACAGAAGCCGCCTGCCTGCCATCTGTGTGCGCGGCCCAGTGGCCGGCGGCGGGGCGGGGTGTGGTGGATCACAATCCTCCTGCCCCGGGCCCCGCCCAGCCCTGCTGCCCGCGGGGCCTGCCGTATGCGGCAGGCAGCAGGGCAGGGCGGCAAGGCAGAGGGCCTGCCATCTGTGACCCAGCATGGGATCCAGGCCTGCCATCTGCCACCTGGGGAGCCAGCCTAAGCCAGCAGGTGGTTATCTCCCAAGGGGTCCCAGACTGTGAGAGGGCACAGGTCCGGTTGAGGGACACCCCTCCCACCCCCTGCCAGTGCACAAATTTTTGTGCACTGGGCCTCTAGTTATAAAATAATAAGCTCAGTGGATAGAGTATCGGCCTGGAAATTGAAGGGTTACAGATTTGATTCTGGTCAAGGGCATGTACCTTGGTTGCATGCTGGATCCCTAGTCCTGGTCTGGGCGCAGGCAGGAGACAACCAATCAATGTGTCTCTCTTACATTGTTCTTTCTCTCTCTGTCTCTCCCTCTTCCTTCCACTCTCTCTAAAACTCAATGGAAAATGTCCTCACGTGAGAATTAAGAACAACAATTTAAAAAAATCAAAGCTCAGTCTTTATCACCAAACTGAACTCATATATTGTACTTTTGTTCAGAAAAGTATAAGTAGCTGGCCACCTTTAGCTCTACAGTCATATAATTTTATATGTAATATATTATTTCTATAACCACTACAGAAGCATAACATTATCTAGGATAAAAGTTTAGGTGCTGGTCTCATATAAACACTCTGATTTCCAAAGAGTTTTCAATTTAATTTCTTCAATGCTTTCTCTTTCATCTTTTTATTATAATAAGTCATGCAACAATTTGATGTATAGCTGAATTTTTGTATCTCAATTTGACTTGGTCAAATTTCCACAAATCTTCCTTTATATATTGACCAGTAATTGATTTTAGAGATGCAAGAGAAATTTACAGCCCCCATCTGACAAGATGATAAGCTCTGATGTCCAGAGAAATATCAGTAATAAGGTGGCTGCTGATGTTAAGTGAGGGAACAAAGATGGTTTTGGTGGGTATCAGTTTGGATCAAGGGAAATAGAAATTTTACTTTAAAGTCTCAAAACTTTTTGAGTGTTTGTGTGCTGGATAAAACAATAAATGTGTAAGTAAATAAATTTATTAATTACTAAGGGTGAGGAAATGACTGGTAGGAGGTAATGAAATTTTTTATCGGGAAAAGAGCTTTAGAGGAAAAATTAAAACATGAACAGGTTTTATCTTATAAGCCATTCAAAGAATCATCTGGCCTCCTTACCAAGACTTCTATTCTGCTCTCTGCAATAGACATCATGCTCCTCCGTGCTGGCCTGGAATTGTAATCAGACCACCTTAATTTTATATACCCCCAAGAGAGTATTAAAGACTTTTGATTACTCATAGTCTGGGAAGAATTCAAACCACTAATCCATTGTCTGTACTTTATTCTCATACCAATGCCATAAACAACCCAATTCTGTAAAAGCTGACACATAATACCTACTATGAAGAGAAGAACTTATGTTTAGTAGCAACCCGAGGAAAAATAAGTACATAAAATCAACAAGGAAGCATCAGTGTGGTTCATTGGAGATCTGGGACTGCATATCTGGATATAATATTGGATAAATTGCCAAAATTAGGGCAATCATGGATCAAAAGTTATAACGCAGCATTTTTGTGCATCACATAGACCCTTCAGGAAAACTTTGGCTCAGCAATGAGTTCATTTATTACAGGGATAATGACCCAAAAATATTCTTCTGGAGACAGTGTGGAAACTATTTCCTTTATGAAAGAAAGGCACCTGTGGAACTAATTAGAATGAAGTACTTCTTTCAAAGTATGGCCTATAATTCTGTTGAGTGAATAAAAGATTTACAAGACTGTAGTTCAGAATGAAAAAGAGAAATCAAATGGCCGCCAATGGTGGGCCTCTGGTATGAAAATAAGGAGAGATTTGGAGAAATTCAGACTGACATTCACTGAGACAGTTGCAAGAGAAACTAGTAGTTGTACCCACGAACGATTTCAATAATGCAAGTCACTCTTGCCCCAAATTCAATTAGCAGGTGCCCCCAAATGGATAAGCCTTCCCCAAAATGCATCTTACCTACAGATTCTAGGAAAACATCTGAAAAGATCATTCTCTCCAGGGAGTAAGCCAGGGGATTATGGTAAGAGATTACATTTTTATTTTATACCTTTTAATGTTGCACTGTTTTATTTTTTAAGCATATGTAGGAGTTACTTTAAAAATACTGTTGAAAAAGAGAGAGTATTGTTCATTATGTTAACATTATGTTAAATAAATATTTAATTATTTTCTTCTTTTTTCAAGATGCAGAACAAATTTTTGTTTGTAGATTTGTATATAATGCTCAAAGTACATGTGTAACTAAAAGCATATGTAAATGAATGATATTGGTCATTTGCTATCATTTCCTTGTCAGCTGAACGATAATGCAGAGATTGGATAGCACAACCCAACTGCCAAGGCTTATCAAACACATACATAATGACAGAGAAGAAAGATAATGGGATCTAAGAATCAGGGACCTTAGAGATGCAGGGAAATCTAATCCATGTGCTTTTTTCTTTTATTCTTACTCTAGTGAGAAAGTCTCAAATTTTACTTAGAACAAATCTATTTTTCAACGTAGTTTAATCTATCTCTTCTTCCCTGACAGGGCTTCAAAGAAAGCCAATTATCACATACTTTCTTCGAGTTATAAGTCTTCTAGAATGTACATCTGTTTCTATCTCTGCCTTTACACTGCCGCAGAGGCTTCCATTCATCTTTGACAAAAAACTTTGTGGAGTCATCAGTGGCCTTCTAGTAGCTAAATCTAAGAGATCACTCACACTCTTTTAATCTCACATGATATACAGTATCATTTCACGTTCTTGATTATTCCTTCCCTCCCTCTTGCTTCACTTTCTTTCCTCTGTTATGTGAATTACTCCTTCCTGTTCTTTCAAGAAATTCTAGGGTCTTCATGGTCGTTGATCTCTTCAATGTTGAGGTTTCTCAGTTTTATCTTATGGACCCTTTCCCTGTTCGTGCTACTCTCTTTCTGAATTGTGTGATGAACTCTATGGCTTCATTTGCTATCCATGTCATGAAAATTTCCAAATTTATATACCAGATAAAATATTTTTAAACCTATTTTTTGAACTAACTACTATATACCTCTATTTGGATATTCCCCAGGAACTTCATACTCAGTGTATCTTGTCTCAAGTGATTTCTTCAAACCCATTCCTTTCTATGTATCTTTTACTTTTCAGAGAATGATACTAATAACCACTTAGCTACCAAGCAATCATTATAATGCTTCCTGTGTCTTTTTTCCTCATTCATTACATCCAATACATTACTGCAACATACAAATTCTGTAGCATATGCTTCTTTCTGCTCTGATTGCCACTTCTTTATCTCTTACACAAATAAATGCATAGCCCTGCGACTCCCTGCCTTCCTGTGCTGCTTCTCTCTAAACTATTCTTCATACAGTAGCCAGAGTAAGGACCACCTTATCCCATTCTCACATCCAATTCAAAATAATAGTTCAGTCGCTCAAAATGTCACTCTGTTACTCAATCACACCATGTTTCAGACTTACCCACATGTATTTTCTCTAAAACACCTACTTTTGGCCTCTTCTTTGCATGCTTAACTTCATTTATATTTCATCTAAGCTATTATTCCCACTGGGAAGATGTCCATGGCCACTATTCAAGTCTTTGTTTACTGTCACTCAGCTATGCCTCATGACAAATAACATTTTGTTGCACTTATCACATTGTATCACAATTCTCTTTACTTGTCTCTGAGCTTCACGAAGGCAAGGACTGCATCTGTTTTGTATGTATTTTTACCATTTTATTTCTAGCTTCTAACATAGCGACTGACACAAACTTTGAGCTTGGTAAATATATTTCATTGTAATTGAATGAATCATAATAATCAGTCTTATCAATACCTTATTCTCAGAAATCCAAGGGTCTTTGGCTACTCTTACAAGAACTTCACTTATGATATCTTACTTTATATAATCTATTTTAGTGATGTTTCAGAACACAAAATAATATTAGAATATATTTGCTATCTTCTGATAAACTTTCCACTCAATGGATATTGCCAAAGTATCAAAAATCTTCAAGATAATTACTCAAGAACTGGTTTTATCCTAATGGATATGCTCATAAATATATGTCAGGAGTTTGTGCACTGCTTTGAAAAGGCAGAATGGTGCTGGGAATGAATCATTATCTTGAAGAGGCTCAATGTTCTTTACTAAGTTGTGCCAGGGAAACCCTACATCCAAGTGACAGATTTCATTTGTAGCACATCATTTTTGCTGTCTTGTAGAACATTGTTAGGTGTTATGCTAATAGACGTAGTAGAAAATCAGAATATATGCTGTGAAATTAGTTGGAAGCTATATAAACAACAATATTTTTTGTTCGAAATGAAAAGTTCTGGTTAAAAGACACCATACCTGACATTTTAATGTGTAAAAAACACAATCAGTAATGGATGTCTCAAGCATAATTTAAAAATTGAACAAAATTAAGCTAGGTAGTATACTGACCTGAGTTGGGTAAAGCCAGGGAAGCAAGAGGACTAGATGGAATGCTATAAATAAACACTGAGTTTTCCTCAATACATTCTACTAAATCACCTCTACAAATTAAAAGTTGAAGACAGGTTATTTGAACATGGTAATGTAGTAAAGTTAAAAGATATGTTCAGAACACTAGAGACAAATAACACCAACTACATCTATTTAGACAAAGGGATGTAATACATAGTTATTGGAATAGAACAAACAATAGACATGTGGCGTATGTTCTAATAACTCTTTCAGTAATAACGGGCACCTGTAACAACAGCATCTTTAAATATAAAGGAAAACTGTACAAAATAACACTAGAGTTAAGGGATAAGACATGAAACTGAAAAAAAGAGGGAAATAAATAGCAGTTTCTAAATAGAAGCAAAATACCTAGTTGTCCATCACTTATCCCAGGTCAGACAAACAAACAAACAAATACCTAAATACCAAAAACAAATGGTTCTTCTCTAAAGAAAATATAAGAAGAAAACTCAGCATCTGACATTTACAGTCCCCATATAAAGGCTGGCTTATAGCAAATTCACCATTAAAAAAAAGCTAATGATCAATCTTGTCATAGCTAAAAAGCTTATAGGAAACATTTACTTACCTTATTTCTAATCATTAAAAGTAAACAATGATTAAAAGGACAAACTAAGTGAACATAAAAATCAACTCCAAAAGAGACAGGAAAAAAATAGATAACAAAATAAACTTTTAAAAATGCTTTCATAACTATCTGAGAAGATATAGGAAAACATGGCATGAACAGAAAAGAAAAGGCGAATTAAACAAAAAATGGAGCAATAAAAGAACAAAAAAAGAGCTCTTGGAAATGGAAAATAAAATTTCCAAAATAGAAGTCTATAAAAGAAATCAAGTCACATATAAAAAATATTCTAAAAAGAGTAAAAATATATTTAAAAGATGAAATAAATAAGAGAAAATATGTAATGCTGGAGGTCAAGAAAGGAAGCCCAATTACCTGATTAACCAGAGTAGAATAATGAGAAAATAGGGGGAAAATATAGAAAAAAATTATCAGAGAAATATTAGGAGAATTTCCCAGGTGGCGGGTTATGACTTTTCAATTGGAAGGGCCCATCAAGTGCCCTATGGAAAGACTAAAAATGACAACACACACACACACACACACACACACACACACACACATCTAGATACATGTTTGGAAAAATTAACAAGTTCAAGAATGAGATCACAGATTCTTGTAAAGTGAAAAAATAGGTCACGGTTGAAGAAACAAGAATCAGACTGGATTATAGTAATAGAGAAAGTAGGGAAACAAAAACAAAACCTTCATTGTGATGGACTATGAACAAAGATTCCTATGTAAAGTGAATCTACCAACTGAGTATGAGAGCATAATAAAAACATTTTTAGGTATGCGAAAAACCAGAATGTTTACTTTCCTCCTTCCTTTCTCAGAAAGTTAATCTTCCAATGCACATCTAACTAAATCACTGCCACAAGTTCCCCATTGACACCTTTGCAATTCCAGTAGTACAGTATGTCCTCGGGTTACGTCAGAGATCCATTCCTACGGGGCGACGTAATGAGATTTTTGCAGTAGGTCAGAACCCACCTACATAAGCACCTATGTCACTCTCATGGAGCACATACACAGCAGTAATGAATCAAACAGTAAAAAAAATAATAATAATAACAGAAATATAACAATTCCTGACCTTTACTTGTGGTAAATAAATAATAAAAAACATAAAGCACATATGTACATATGTGGAAATGACGGAACATTTTTTTTTAAATAAATGGGAGATGGCGACGTAACCACGAAACGACGTACGTCGAGTCCAATGTAACACGAGGACTGTCTGTATAGCTAAACCTCCTTATCAAAAGTCACAAATCAGACAGTATGGACTGACTCCCCATTTTGTGGGATCAAGAAGGATATTAATGATCCCACCCTCTCCTCGCCCTCTCTTATTCTTCTACCCGAGCTCTGACAGCCTTAAACTTACTTTTATATTTACATAGTAAGATTAGTTCCAAAATTTCAAGCCTAATAAGTATTATTACTATGATAATGATGCTCTAAAGGTAGTCTGTACAACCTTCAGTCATATACTAGGATTATATTTCACCCCCTATAAGTCTAATGTCCCTTATTCTTCCATAAGGAAAACACCTTTCTAAGTCATCTAGAGTGAATTCTCCTTTTTACTAGTAAATCCTACACCAAGTGCCGTTAACATATTCCCAATTTTGTACAGATGGTTAATCATTCTTTATATTTTACGGAGTCCTATTTCCCATAGTCTTCCATCCAAATTCTTTTGTTTTTCTACTGCTCTCTAAGCCAGAAGTACAGCTATCATAATGAGACAACATGCCACTGTACTTCTCAGCTAGACCCGCACTTTCCTGCTATCAAGTATTCATTTATCTTGGTATACCCTCTTCTTACTATAGCACATCTTCAGGTGACTTCCTAAGAAGGCAAGATAGTGAGGGAAGGGGCATGGGTAGGAGGCAGAGAGAAGGTTGATGGGGTAAATGAACTAAACCCTTCTTTCATAGCAGAAAGTCAATAAGTAATGTATACATATATTTTAATAAGAAATATCCACATATCATTTTAAAACATGCACCAGAAGAGCTAAACACGGAAACAGAAGTGGTTGTCATTTGGGCACAGGGCCTGCGAGAGGGAGTTTAACAATAAGCACTTACTTTTCAATATAACTGGTAATCATCAGTGCAATTCACCAAATATTCCAAGTTCTTTGCCCTCTGAGAACATGGCAGGACTGCACTTCTTGATCCTGGTAGGACTGCATGGAGCTATATTACTACTCACAGCCCATGACATGTGTCACTTCCAGGTGAAGACTTTAAGAGACAGTATACAATTCCCCACCCTCCCTCTTTTTCTCTGTAACATTAATTAGAAACTTTGGTGGCCTGAGGCCCAGAATAAGTATACCTGCTTCAGATCTGGCCTCCAGACAATTCAGGGTAGACATGCAGCAGGAGCTAGCAATAAGCCTTCACGATTATGAGCCACTGCAATTGTAGAGTGGCTTTTCACTGCAGCAAAAGTTAGTTGAAGAATGATATTTTATTTTTTTCCAGCATGTGCATGATTTTCTTTGAAAATAGGGCATTTTAAAGCATCCAAAGACATAGTAAACCTATAATTTGTCTTAAGTAATATAAACATCATGTCTTTGTTAATGGATTAGAATGCCAAATTGATAAGCTCAATGAAATGATTCTAATTCTTCTTAATGAGGTTCCTCCTCTGAAGCTCAGAACACAGAAAATTGAGTGATTATTTTCCCCATTATCCTGATGTTGTTACATAACTAGTTTCATAGTAGTAGCATAAGAGGAAAGATAATTCATTACATGTAATAGATGTCCTAAGTCATTAGAGATTAATTATTTGTATATTCCCAGTTAGAGAGGCTGCTTGACCACAGTCCCCATAAGGAGTTACTATGGTGACTCAAGGAGAGATAGCCATTCTTCAACTTTGTTACACCAGAGTAAAGCATTAAATATGTAAAACCATAAACAATGAGTAAGAATTGCATTTTTTCAAGCTACCTTACAACATAGCCAGGCTAAAAAATTCTAAGTAATAAGTAGGTAATGAATGAAGTGAGAAAGAGAGATAACAGTGCTCTATAGATGAGCAGCACACTATGAAGGGAGCTCAAAACTGTGGCACTGATGCTGGGAAGTTAGCTCCAGCCCACTTGAAACAGACCCTCTCAGCATGCTCTGTGATTAGTCTTCTATCACGAAACTAATGGAAGATAGAGCCCTAGCCAGTTTTTCTCAGTGGATAGAGCATTGCCCCATGGACTGAAGGGTCCAGGGTTCAATTCCAATCAATGGCACATACCTTGGTTGCAGGATCCATCCCGGCCCTGGTTGGGGTGCGTGTGAGAGGCAACCAATTGATGTGTCTCTCACACATCAATGTTTTTCTCTCTGTGTCTCTTCCCCACCCTTCCACTCTCTGAAAAAATCAATGGATAAATATTCTCCGGGTGAGGATTAACAAATGAATGAATGAATGAATGAATGAATGAATGAATGAATGAATGAATGAATGAAATTATGGAAGATACAGGTACTAGTTTCAGTGGTTATTAAGTTATTAATACTTTAGATACCTTCCGTTTTTGTGAATATGAATTGTGCACTAATAAAAGTAACGATGCTTAAAAAATTGAATTTATTTATTAATGAAGTAAAGCATAAATCAAGGCACTATGTTGACAGGGATGGAGAGTTCAACAGGAGTTGAACAGAAGTGTGGGCAGGGAATGTGGGCAGTGATTCGGAACTCCAGTTTCAGATAGAAGCCAACTTGGATTTGAAAGGTTCCAATTGGCATTACCCTGGGTACTTAATGTAAATTTCCTTTCATCTATAAAACAGGAATAACATAGCATCTACCAGTTTGTGTCCTTTAGAGATTTAAACAGAGATAAAGGCATTAGAGAATTGAGTACAGAATGTTTTCCGTTCACTTTTAGTTGATTCTTACTATTGTAGTTCCTTCCCTAACAAGCCTAAGATTTATAGAGTAGTAAGTCATATATGCAAGACTATAGTTGAAAGATGAATGTAGTAAATGCCCTGCAAGTGGCATAGGTAAAGTGGTATGAGAGAGGAGGGCAGAGAGAGAAATGATCAAAATCAGGGACCCCGCAGTGGGGCCTGCTAGAAGAACAAAGAGCTCCCTAAGGTGTTTGAGGACACAGAGACAAGGCACATCAAGACTCAGGGTTGAAGGACAAATTGGAACAGACTGCATGACTTGGAAGCAAAATGGGGGGAAAGGCTATCAAGAAGAAACTAATCACAAGAACACTTCTTTTGCAAGAGGAATCCACCTATGAAAAGTAATGTGTTCTTTATGTTGCCACCAATCTACACTAATAAAAGAGAAAAATGGTAATTGGCGTACGACACTACCCTTTTCATTGGCTAATCAGGGCTATATGCAAATTAACTGCCAACTAAGATTGGCAGTTAACTGCCAACAAGATAGCGGTTAATTTGCATATGTAAGCACAATGCAGGGAGGCGAAAGGGAAAGCAGGAAGAAGTCCCCTGCCACTGATAGTGATCAGAAACCCAGGGGGGAGCTAAGAGCTGGGGGGCAGGGCAAAGGCGGCCCTGGGGCCACCTTTGCCCTGCCCCCCAGCCATGATCGGAGAATCAGGCGCCTTTGCTGCCCTGGCCAGTGATAGCAGGAGGTAGGGGTGGAGCCAGCGATGGGAGCTGGGCACCGTCAAAGCTGGAAGTCCCAGGAGCTAGGGGTCCCTTGCCTGGGCCTAAAGCAAAGCCCACGATCGCGGGCCACTGCAGCTGCGGGTCCCCGCTGCCCCAGCCGGACGCCTCAGCCAAAGGCGTCCTGTGGGGCAGGGGCGGAGCCCGCGCGATCGCGGCACCCCCCGCTGCCACTGCGGGTCCCCGCTGCGGGCCGGACGCCTAGGCCAGAGGCGTTAGGCCTGGGCAGGGGCGGAGCCTGCAACCGCGGGGAGCTGGGGGTCCCCGGCCCAGGCCTGACACCTCTGCCGGAGGCCTTAGGCCTGGTCAAGGGGCCGATCTGGTGATTGGTGATCGGAGGGTGATGAGGGTCAACTCCTCTGGCCGAGGCATCAGGCCTGGGCTGGGGGCAGAACCAGTGATGGGGGGAAATGAGGGTCCCCTTCCCAGGCCTGGGCAAGGGGCCGATCCTGCGATTGGAGGGTGATGGGGGTCAATGTTTGAGGGCTCCCAGTATGTGAGAGGGGGCAGGCTGGGCTGAGGGACACTCCCCACCCCCACACCCAGTGCACGAATTTCGTGCACCGGGCCCCTAGTTAGGATATAAAGCTACATTATAACTCTTCTCTTAACAACTAGCATTTACTGTAGAATTAATGCCAGGAGTCTGTTATGCACATAACAATTCTACAAGGTAAAAACTATCCCCATTTTCTAGAGCAAATGAGGCTTAATAAGCTTAAATACTTTGATTAAAGTCACTTAGTAAATGGTGGGATGGTGCTGCTTCCTGGATACAAAGTCCAAGGTCCAAAGCCTGTGATTTTCACCATCAGCCTTCACCTCTCTGCATAATTACGTCTCATAGGATCTGTTTGATGATTGTGCCAAAAATGTGGCTGGGTTATTTTCACTTGGGGCTCCCCATGTAGAAATTTACATGAACTCTCTGAGAGAGGCATTAGGTAAACTTGAATAAATAAGACTACAGGTTTTATTTTCCAGAAAAACCAGGTGACACCAACACCAGCAATGTCTCAAAGAAAGATTAGTTGCCCCCCATACTCATGAGATAACAAGTAGCTCATTATTTTCTGTACTACCGGTGGTGACAACACATGACAGGTGTTAACTGCTCTAAAGTCTCTGCTACACTGGAAACACATCTCTGTATCATTCTGAAGAATACATGCAAAAAGTCCTTCAATTGGGAGAAAATATAAAGAAGAGATTATATAAGAAAAAAAAGTGATAAACTTCTAATGTTTGCTTTTCCAAATTTTCTAATACCTATTTAATTTGAACTACAATAGGTATATGTGACTTGCCCAAGAATGACTGAGCTCTAATCATTAAACTATTAAAAAAAAAAATGGTATGGTTGACAAATAGCATTTTCAAATAGCCAACTATAGGAAAACTGACAATTGAAGGCATTTTGCATTAAAGGGGCTATAATCAATGGACAGAAAAACAATAGAAAGAGCTTTCCAAAAGATCTTACAGTATTTCTGTCATTTGTCATGTGCTTTTGAATCTCCATCCTCTAGACACCTTGTAGTGCTATACTTTCTTAACTCCTGTTGCTTTGTTGGACCCTGTGACTTATGCTGGTCAATGAATCAAGAACAGAGTTATGAAGTAAGTCACTTCCAGGCCAGAGCACCTCATTATTTGATCAAGTTCCCTAGAGCTCTCTTTCTCTCTATGCCACTGACTGGCAAACTTGAAATAGTGGCTGTTGCGTCAACTTGGGATCTGAACTGATGGGACAGAGAGCATAAGTTTTAGTCAACATGCAACAGACATGTAGCATAAAGGGGAATTAAACCATTGTAGTTTAGGTCACTAATATTTTGTGGTTATAACTGCAGCATAACCTCCCCCAGCACTGTCCAATAAAATAAAATGTAAGTCACATTTGTAATTTTAAGTTTTCTAGTAGACACATTTAAAAATGCAAAAAGACACATTAGTTTTACTATTGTTTTATTTAACCCAATAGATAGCAAGTATGCCAACTTACACCATACACAAAACTAAACTCATTTGCATTTGGAAATGAAAAAGAAACATGTGAAATTAATCACCAGTCACATTTCAAGTGCTTAATAGCCACGTGTAGCTAAGCAATTACTGTATTGAGCACAGAAAATTGCTTTTTATAGTGATAGAGACAATATATAGTATCTAATGAATTGCTAAGGTTTCCTCGAGGAACACACAGTGGGACAACTGGCTTAGAAATAGGAGAGAGTTGGTGAATTCTGGTTTGGTTTAGGAAGTCAATGGGTTATCACAGTAGATATATCCTCTGGGCAGTGTGAGAACACAGAACAAGAGAAGCACAGAATATTAAGAATATAAATGTAGTTCCAATTATACTGCTCTTTGCCAGTTTCTGAAAATATAAGAGTCGAAGGCTTGGCTACCTTGAAATATTCACAGTTGGTCCTCAAGAGCCCAAATATATAAATGATTTTTTTTAAGTTTGAAAGACACATTTTAAAGAGATGACATCAAACATCTACTACTCATAGGGTCTTGGAGTGAGAAAAAAATGTAACAAAGAGAGTTTTAAATATGTCCAAAGTAATCAAGAGTAAAAGAAATGCAAGAACAGAGTGAAACCTTTGGGTTTTTAACAAGAAATGATTATTAGTGACATTTGAAAGTATGGCTTTGGTGAATTCATGAGTTAAGAGACCAAATTAATAGAGCTCCATTTTAGCTCAAAAGCCCAGGGAAGCTTAGAAGAGAAAAACAGCCATTTGTGGTTCTGTGCGAAGCTAATAATGAAATGCAGGATTTTACAAGGAGATGAGTGACATGAGGGCAAAAAAGAGCAGAGGATTTAGATAAGGATCAAATGCCCTATCTGGAGGCTTAAAGGAATAAAATGTAAGGTAGAGCTTTAGACTGGCTACCAATCAAAGGTGAGATATTTGATCTATTGAGAATTACAAGTTTAAATAATTGGTTACCTTGACTTTGAATGAAAGAAAGATGGGATTTATAGGTAGTTGGCAGTTTAGCTACCATAAAGAAAATGAGAACTTGACTGACTAATAACATGATTTCTACAGAACGTGTATGCATTTATTTCCATACAGCTAAAAATGAATAAAATTTTTAGAAAAAATCAAAATCAAGTCCATCACATGAATTGAAAGAAAAATTTTAAAAAATTGAATTTTTTCTTAAAGTTGAGCACCATATAGACTTGTGGTCCTGGCCAGTGTTGCCCAGTGATTAGAGCATCATCCCGTACACTAAGAGTTGTGGGTTCGATTCCCTAGCCCTGGTCGTGGCAAATGTGGGAGGCAACCAACCCATGTTTCTCTCACACATTTATGTTCCTCTCTCTCTCTTTGCCCCTTTCCCTTCCACTCTCTCTAAAAATCACTGGAAAAAAATATCCTCAGGTGAGGGTTAAAAACATAAATAAGCCCTAACCAGTTTGGCTCAGTGGATAGAGTGTCGGCCTGCGGACTCAAGGGTCCCAGGTTCGATTCCGGTCAAGGGCATGTACCTTGGTTGCGGGCACATCCCCAATGGAGGGTGTGCAGGAGGCAGCTGGTTGATGTTTCTCTCTCATCGATGTTTCTAACTCTCTTTCCCTCTCCCTTCCTTTCTGTAAAAAATCAATAAAATATATTTTAAAAAAACATAAATAAATTAAAAACACTTGTACGTTTAAACATCCTAGAGAATAAGCAATAAAATAAAATCCAGAAAATTTTTTGCAATAATTACCATCATGCCATGTTATTTTGCTTATAAGGTATGTTCCTAAGTTTATACCAAATTTCAACATTTTTTTAAAAATCAAGTTCTCACAAGACACTGGGGGAATGGGGTGAGGGCATGTGCCAGGGGGTAAGGGAGGCCAAGGGAAGGTCAATGGGGGGGGGGGGGGCGAGGAGACATATGCACTACTATCTGTAATACTTTAAACAATAAAATAAAATTTTAAAAAAATCAAGGCCTCCAAGGACTATATATTCTCACCTGTTTTTCCACATATATCTTGACATCAAGGTGTTTGGAAAAATAATAATAGCATTAAAAAAGTAATGAAGGCAAAAATCTAATAATTCTCTAGATTTATATGCTTAAATATAAATTTATGAAATGTATATTAGTTTTAAGAAAATTAAGAGTCATAATAGATTAGCATGTGTTTTTCTTACAGAGCAATTGTGTATGTTAAAAGTGAAGAGAAGTATAGGCCACAGAATACCAAAAATAAGCAAGGATCTGGGAAGAAAAAAAAATTGAAAGGTTCAAAAAAACTGGAGAACTGGAAAGCTATGTCAATTAAAGCAAAGCCCGAGACAATAAAAATACTTAAGAAACTGGTTATTTCCAAAGAGCATTAAGCAACGGACAGAATTTCAACTAAAACTAAAGAATAGTTTAAATATAATTCTACACTAAGCAACCGGCAAAAGTAACTTAAAGTGATGACATAAAAAGAACTAGTCTACAAAGTAATTCTTTAGGCTCCATCATCAGAATTAATACAAAAGAGCAAGTATTTGCTTAGCATCAAATCAAATTTATGAGTAGAAAGGTAAGAAAATAAAGACCCAGCAGATTAACACCTTAAGTGACAATTAATAAAGTTTTCTCTGCTGATAAAAGTGACCAACACCAGCAAAAGTGCTATATGAAGCAAAGATGATGGAAATTCTTAATTAAGTCAGATTGCTAAATGTCTGGAAGTAATCCAGCTAAGCTCACCTTTGGAATACTCTGAGGAATGGCTTTCATGTGTGAGGGTAATATCTGCTACTGTCCAGCAGAGAATATTTCTTCCATAGGTGAGTTTAGCTTCTATTTCATTCATCTCCCCACTGTCTCTTTTTATTACCCAGGATGACAGCACATTGAACCCATCAGTATCCTTTATCCCTTCCCCTCTCTCATGACACACAGTGGATGAGCAGAACTAGTTTGGAATAAGGGATAGGCTGCAGGCAGACATGGGGTGAGAGAGTTTGGACTTTGAAGTCAAAGAGCCTGGGCTTAAATGATCTCAGATCCATCACCTACCAGCAAGCCATTTAACTTCTAGAATGCTGACTTCCCTCATTTAACAAATGGGGATAATAATACCTACCTCACAGACTTATTGGGAGAATTAGAGCGAGTAGTGCAGTTAAAGCACCTACTGCATCTGGACACATAGAAAGTGCTCAATACGTTAATTTCATTGTTAAGATCTGAGTCCAAATCCTGCTCTGCCATTAGAAGCTCTGTGACTCAATTCCTGGTGATACAGTTAGTACCTACTGCATAGCAATGTTGTGAGGATTACATCAGTTAAAATAGGTAAAGTGCTTCGAATACTATTAAGTAAAAAATAAATGTTATGTAGATAGTATTGTCATTATTGTCATCATTAGTCTTAATACTAGGCTCAGAATTCCTAAGTGAGCTAGGAGGTTCTGTAAATAACAAAGACCTAATGTGTAGGACTTTGCATATAATGTTATAAATCAAATTTTTCTATGAGAGCAGATACGACCAGAGAATCAAAATAGGGAGCCGAGAATGCATAACCTCAAATTTTAGTGAAGGACAAGAGACCAGACCAGAAGAACAGTGCTGACTTTAGGAATTTCCACCCTTTTTTAGAGACATTGTCACACGTGGGTGTTCAATACTTGTAGGCACAGGGTGGCCACAGGAAGGAGATCTGGGGTTTTTCAGATATAATGTATAGGGATGGAAAGTGAGTCCCAGTGAGACCTCACCACTTCTCCATGCTGCTCTCTGGCCTGGTCATACACAGGACTGTGACATTACATCAGCATTCAGGTCTGTGGTGTTGTGCTGGATGCTTCTGTTTTCTCACTTACTCCAGAAAAAACAAATATGGGTTCTGTTCCCGGCTCTGTTACTTACCACCTTCGTGACTTGAACACATTCTATAGTGTTATCTGACCTTTTACTTAAGAAATTCCTAACTCTCAGGATTGCTGTGAGCTTTGGGGATAGTATATGTACAGTGTCTGGCATGCATTCAGCATGTGGTGGCTAAATAAATAATAGCTACATAGTCGCCTTCACTAATTTTATTTTCTATGTCTCACACTATCAGAATGTGCTTATTCTCAATACCTCTCTCTTTACATGAGTAAGTCCTACCCATCTCTTGGATAAATGCCCATGATGGCCTAGGACCTCCTTAGGCTCTTGCACACTTTGATTTTTATGCCTTGTTACACCTGGTTGCTTCTAGTACCATCTTTCTAGTCCTCCTCTGAGGCCAGAAACAGGTGTTATCAACCAACGTGGCTACATAAATAAGATGAGTTCTAAGTTTTCTTTCAGCTTTTGTATCCAATAGTTTAGGGGCAAATTTCACTGCATGAAAGCATATGTTCTAAACTCAAGTTGGCACTTCTTCCTATATATGTGCTACCTGAAGGCATCTCTGCTTTACATCCTAGCAACCCATGCCCAGTCGCTGCTCCTGGTACATGTCGCATCAAGCTTTCAGTCCCCAGCACATCATCGGGACTCCTGGACGTCCCGTGTGCCACACGCTGCTTTACATTTCTTTCTCGCTACCTCCCGTGGCAAACTTAAACTTGGCTTTCCAAACCAGACCATATGTCACTATCTATGATGCCCTCCCCAGCTCCACATTGTCTGGCCCTGAATGTCCATGGTTGTTATCACTGTATCAGCATTGGCAACACTACATTACAATTTGTTGAATGTTTTCCTGACCCACCTGGCTATGTGTTGGTCTGTGATGATGGAAATAATGTCCTATCCATCTTGTTAACCCCAGCTTTAAGCACAGTGCTTTGCTTCTGGCATGGGCTTTAAAATGTCTGGTAAATAAGATTATTACTTTTCTTCTGTGAAATGACCACTGCTATTAATAACAAGCTTCCACATTTGCTCTTACCATCTCACATAATTTTGCATTTTTTTCTATCTTATTGGTCTGAGTACAAAGATAATTCAGTACATATTAAAAGACAAAGTAAGAATTTTTTCCAGATATGTGAGGAAACCTAAACATTAAGAAATATAGTAGTGTAATTCACCATAATAACAAAGTGAAAAATCATATGATTATTATGTCTAAAAAATTGTTTACAGTATACTAAATTTCATGTAAATCAAAATCCATCCTGAATAATAATTGCAATTCTTAATAATAAGGCATTATATTTTTAATATAATAAAGTATAGTTACCTGAAATTATAAGCCCACAACATGAGATTAATGAGTTTATACCAGGAACTCCCCAATTAATGTCAGAAAGAAGATATAAATATCCTCTGCGACAGATTTTTTATCATAGGTAGGAAAGTAACACAATTAGATAGGGAAAAGAAACACATATTGGAAGGGAGATTGTGAACATATCATTAGATATTGGTATAATTATTTTATCTGGAAACCAAAGATAATCAATGACTGAAAAATTAATAGGCAAAAATCAATAACTTACATTACATACACACAAAAACCAGTTATGCTAAGTAATGAAAGAAAATACTCTACTTAAATAGCAATAAAATACCAAAAATTGAGGAATAAGTTAATCCTTACAAGTAATATGATTTAATAAAAAAATATTCAACAGATTTTTTAAAACTACAGACTATTATAAATATCACATAGAATAAAAAAGCAATAAAAGCTATAGCTAGAAAAAAATAAAGAGTAATGAGAAAGAACTATTTTTATTACATATAAAAATATATTACCTGTATAAGACTATAATAATTAAGACTTTTCCTGGTGGACAAGTAGAAAGAGAGAGAAATCAAACTAAATAGAAATGAAAACCTATAAATAAATCACATATGAAAACTTAGCAAATGATCAGTGGCTTATATTAAACAAATGACATTTCATGTCAGGGAAGAAAAGATGTATTGTACAGTGAGCAGCATTTTGTGACAATCTGAGAAAGTATCTGAAAAAAAGTAAGAAATAACCTCATATGTTACAACAAAATAAGTTCTGATGAATTAAAGATTTAGGTGTATAAATAAATAAATAACTCAGATAAAATTTAAAACGTAATTTAGAATAGGGAATGACTTTCTGGTTTACACAATACTCAGAAGCAATAAAAAAATAAAAAAATAAAAAAGCTGATAAATCTGACTTCATTAAGTTGAAAGTCTCCGAAGGGAGAAAAAAACTCCATGACCAAAGTCAGAGATACCATTTATATGGGGACAATATTTTCAACTTATATCACACACAGGTACACACACATATATATCCATACTTTTGTGCTATGTAACTATAAGTTATATATATATATATATATATATATATATGTATATATATATATATATATATTAGTTACAGATACCATTGAAAATACTTATTAAATAAAATGAATTATATGTTATATATAAATATTTATAACAGTACAATTTTGAAATAAATCATCCAAAGATCCACAGTCCACTTAGAAAATAATGAGCATAGCTATTTAACTAAAAAGAAAAAATCAACTACAGAGGACTCTTAAACATATAAAGACATTGTATCTCAGTCATATTTGCCAAAATTTAATTAAAACTAAAATGAGATATTTTTAACCAATTAGTTTAGCAAAAATAAGCTTGCCTGGCAACATAGCACATTGAGAGCAATGCCTGCAAAAACAGGTAAAGATGCAGCAGGTGAGAGTATAACCAGTGCAGCTCCCAATGAAGACAGTTTAATAAGATCTTTCAACATAAAAAAAATATATGTACTCTTCGATTGATAACATTTCTAATTTTAACTATTTACTTCCATGTGAGCAAAGTGATGTTTGTATAGGAGTCGATTGTTGTGGTATATGTAAAAGACAAAGCACAGTCTAATAGTCCATCACTGTGGAGCAGATTAAATAAAATATGGCTGATCCATATAATGTGACTCCTGATGAGAACGTGATAGATAGATGATGATGATGATAATAGATAGATAGATAGATAGATAGATAGATAGATAGATAGATAGATAGATAGATAGATAGATGATAGCTGCAGGAGGAAAGTGCAGAAGAGAAAAGTGTGTGTTAGCTGCTGACTGTATGAAATACATTTTAAAATCATGTACATATAATCCAGTGGTTCTCAACCTTCCTAATGGCACGACCCTTTAATACAGTTCCTCATGTTGTGGTGAACCCCAAGCATAAAATTATGTTACAAATTGAACATAAGTAAAGCATAGTGATTAATCACAAAAACAATATGTAATTATATATTCAATATGTGTTTTCTGATGGTCGTAGGTGACCCCTGTGAAAGGGTCATTCGACCCCCAAAGGTGTCATGACCCACAGGTCGTTTAGGAACATGTAGACTGTATATGGAAGGATAAAAGGAAAGCTGATCACAATGATTGTCCCCAGGATGGAGAAAAGGATGTCTGGGTGTCAGGAGGCACAGGATACTAAATTTTTACTGTAGTTCCTAGTGTACATTTGAATTTTGTACCATAGATATATTTTGGCTAATGCAAAAAAAAAAAATGTTTAAATATTTTTAAAGACATTCTTTCTCTCTACTTCTACCTAAGAAGCATTCTCTTGCCTCTCCCCTTCCTTCCTTTTCTCCCAAGAATCTTCAAATGTAGCCTCTCTTTTTCTCTATTTAAGAATCATAAATCATTTTGGGAAAGAACTGCAAAAATACAAAAGATTATCCCTGCAATTATTTATATTGTTTCTGTCTGCTGTCTTAGTTTTTATTCTTCCATTAAGAAAATGTTTTATGCCGAAACCGGTTTGGCTCAGTGGATAGAGCGTCGGCCTGGGGACTGAAAGGTCCCAGGTTCGATTCCGGTCAAGGGCATGTACCTGGGTTGCGGGCATATCCCCAGTAGGAGATGTGCAGGAGGCAGCTGATCGATGTTTCTCTCTCATCGATGTTTCTAGCTCTCTATCTCTCTCCCTTCCTCTCTGTAAAAAATCAATAAAATATATTTAAAAAAAAAAAAAAAGAAAATGTTTTAAACAACCTATTCCATGTCGAACACCGTGTTAGATTCCAGAGACGCAACGGTGAGAAGCACCAAGGTCTATGCTTTCCTGGAGCTGACAGTCTAATGGAGGAGACAGTCAAGTGGTAAGGGATCAGTGTGGTAAGTCTTATGCTATGTAATACACGGGAGGAAATGAGAGCTTATAGAAGATGGGCCTCACACACACTTTGGATGTCCATATAGTGATTTCCAGAGAAAGTAACATTTAAGCTACACAAGAAAGATGAGTAGGAGCGAACTGGTCATGAGAATGAGTTCCATTCAAGAAAAACAATCTGAGTGAATAGACGGAAGAGTGAACCCAAAGCCCTCTTTGAGAGAAGTTTAGACGGCTTTCATAAGGGCTTACACAGAGTTTGATAAAGGATAAATATTTGAAAGTAGAAAAACTGAGGCGAGAAAGGCCAATTTCCAGGAAATAATGGCCCTAATACAGTCTCTGAATTGGAAAAGATAGGGGAATTTGAATACATTGAAGAGATTTTTAAGTGTTCAAATACACAAGATTTGATGATTTACTGGTCCCCTGAGATGAAAGAGAGTTAAAAATTATTCCAAATTTTTTTCTGCTAGAGCCATGGTTGGCAAACCACGGCTCGCAAGCCACATGCAGCTCTTTGGCCCCTTGAGTATGGCTCTTCCACAAAATACCACATGCAGGTGTGCACATACAGTGTGATTGAAACTTTGTGGCCCATGTGCAGAAGTCGATATTTTGTGGAAGAGCCACACTCAAGGGGCCAAAGAGCCACAAGTGGCTCGCGAGCTGCGTTTTGCCGAGGTGCAGTTTGACGACCACTGTGCTAGAGGAACATGGTACAGCGATTGATGCCACTCATTATGATAAGAAAAAGTGAAAAAAATACTAGAGATATGGAGAACATCTTTGAATCCAGTATTTTATACATAAACTGCAGGATGTCTGAAAGATTTCCCAGTGGAGCTGTCCAGTAAGCATTTGAATATGCTGGTCTGCAACTTATGGAGATTGACCTAAGCTAGAGGTATGGATGTGGGAGTCATAACAACAGAAGTTGAAATTTAAGCCATGGAAGTAGACGTGACTGCTCCAGGAAAGTGCACAAAGGGAGAAGAGAAGAGGTTTTAAAGTAATGTCATAAAGAGAACCTTGACTTATGGGGTAAGAGAGAAATATCAGAAACAGAGAAAAGTAGAAAGAAAAGCTAGAGAATAAGGAAACTGTAGTATTGAGAGGCCAAGGAAGAGAATATTTTAAAAGGGCGAGGGGAGAATTACCCTGTATGTGTTAAACATAGTTGAGGAAACAAATAAGATAAAGACAAACTGAGTTCACTGGATTTGAAACAAGCAATTTCATCACTGAGATATGTGTGCAGAATTCATAATTGCATTTGATTAAAGAATAAATGAGAGTGGGGAGAAGACTTTGTCCTGTATTTCTCCATAACTCTCCTACTCTAACTCCTATGTTCCCTCCTTGGTATTTCATTTAAGCATCGTGAGCTCACAGTTGAAGAGCAATAAAAATTATAAGGGATAAAAAGGTCTCATACATAATGGTAAAGAGGTCAATACTTCAAGAAGATATACCATTTTAGTATATATATACGCCTAACAACACAGCATCAAAATATGCAAAGCACACATGGATAAAACTGCAACCAGAAATACAAGAATCAACTATTTATAGTTGGAGACTCAAACACCTCTCTATCAGAAATGGACAGATCCAGCAGGCAGATAATCAGTAAGAATAGTATAGCTGTACTCAACAATACCATCAATTAATTGGCATATATAGACTAGTTCACCCAATAAGAGCAGATTACACATTTTCTTAAGATCACATGGAACATTCATGAAGACAGACCACATTCTGTGCCATAAAACACACTTTAAAGTGTTAAAAAAAAAAGTAGAACTCACACAATGTTTGCTCCCAGGCCACAATGGTATTAAATTGGAACTCAATAAGAGAATGATAGCTGGAAAACCCCACATACTTGGACATTAAGCAATACATTTCTAGATAACACACAACCCAAAGAAATCAAACTCAAGAGAATATTTTAAAATTTTGAACTAAATGAAAATGAAAATATAATTTATCAAAGTTTGTGGAATGCAACAAAAGTAGTGCTTACAGGGAAATTGATAGCAGTGAATACATATATTTAAAAGAAGAAAGATCTAAAATTCCTCTTAAGAACTAGAAAAAGAACAACTTAAGTCCAATAAACAGGAAAAAAATAATAAAAACGAGATCAATTTTTTTAACTATAAAGAGAAAATCAAGAAAACCACAAACTGGTTCTCTGAAAGGATAAAAATTAATAAGCTTCTAAAAGGGCTAAAAGGAGAACAATGACAACAAATGTTAAGAAGAAAGTGGACTAACAGGAAGTCTCATTCATTGCTTGTGAAAATACAAAATGGTATAGCCACTTTTCAAGACAGCTGACAATTTCTTATAAAACTAAACATACTCTTACCATATGATCCAAAATTGTGCCCCTTGGTTTTTACCCAAAGGAACTGAAAATTTATGTCCACACAAAAACTTGTGCATGGATATTTATAGCAGCTTTATTCATATTTGCTAAAATTTGGAAGCAACCAAAATGTCCTTCAGTACGTGAATGGAAAAGTAAATTGTGGTACACCCAGACGGTGAGAAATGAGCTGCCAAGTCTTAAAAAGACATGGAGGAAATGTAAATTCACATTACTAAGTGAAAGAAGAAAAATTGGAAAGGTTACATACTGTATGATTCCAACTACATGACACTGAAAAAGGAGAAACTATGAAGACAATAAAAAGATTAGTGGTTGCCAGTGGTTGGGGATAAGGAGGGAGGGGTGAAAAGGCAGAGCACAGAGGGTTTAGAGCAATGAAACTATTTTATATGATATTATAATGATGCATCTATGTCATTATACATTTGTTCAAACACATAGAATGTACAATGCAAAGTGAATCCTAACGTAAAATGTGGACTTGGGCAATAATAGTGTGTTAGCGTAGGTGTATTGATTATAACAAAGGTACCACTGTGGTGTAGGATACCAACAGTGGGTGAAGCTACGCATTTGCAGGAATGGGAGTTATATTGGACCTCTCCATATTGTGTGGTCAACTTAACTGCGAATCTAAAAGTGCTCTAAGAACATCAAGTCTTACTCATTAATTTAAAAAAAGAAAATAGCAATACAATTTACCGAATCAAAGTTTGATACCTTTTATTTAGTAGAAACATAGTGGTTTTAAGGAATAACTTACTCTTAGATATACAATCATATGCTTTGCTTTCAGATGTTTCCATAAATCTGACATAAACTAGTAGAATAATTATTTAAAAAGTATTGATATTATCTTAGCTTCATTTAAAACTATAAGCTTCCCCTTTATTTCCATAGAATACACAAAAGTATACATGTCCATTCTAGATTAAAAATAATTTAGTATGGGTAAAAGCAAAAATCCTGTAAAATTGTAATAATCTATCATATATCAAGTAGTGGTGACAATGAAACTTGTATGCTTTGTTCTGGGTCCTTTACACATTCATTTCCAGAGAAGACCCACGGCATCCATCATGCATGTGATTTGTGGAAGGAAAACTCTCTGTGCTCTCTCTAGGGCCTTCTCATCTCCTGCCAGGCCAGTGAACAAGATGAGTTTCTTTTTATAACGACAAGGCACAGAGATAATTCATCAACTGGAGAGCACAAACAATCCTTTATTCAGAAGAATGACAAAAGGTTATTTAGCTTCTGGCATCTACTACAGTTCTTGCAAGAACCAGGCCCAAGAGCCAATATAATAATTAATAAATTTCCAACAATAAAACAATATTTCATGAATGTTAAACAATGCCAGAGCCAAATTAAAACCTCCCCTTCTTGTATTTACCTATCTGAAACCTTCACTATAGAGCCAAATTTGCTAGTGTTCTGGCTATAAAATGGGGATAGTGAGGACATAGTAGGAAGATATTACACAAATTGGAAAATCCATATTATTAAGTGTCATTTAATCATATGGACAGTGATGATATCACCCATTGAACCTGAGGGAGAATAAGCTCTTGCCAAGAGTAGTGTATCAACTTAAATGACATGTGACTGATACCTTTCATCACATTATTCAATGACTAAAGGAGCTAAATTTAATGAAAAATACATCAACGCAATCAATTCATGAGTTCAAAAAGAAAGGAATTATACAATAGTATAATTAAAAACAAAATAATATATTATGTGAACCTCATATTTTATGTGAAATATAATGTCTAATTTTTATAAATTTACCTAACATTTTAGAACCAGATACTTGATATATGATAGATTATTACAATTTTACAGGGTTTTTGCTTTTACTCATATTAAATTATTTTAAATTTAGAATGGATAAATATACTTTCGAGTATTCTATGGAAATAAAGGGGAAGCTTATAGTTTTAGTTAGACATTCTGATATTGATTGCTAATGAAAAGAAAAATCTGAAAAATCCATGATTATAGAAATACTATTTATAATTTAAATAGTTTTGATAGCAAAATATGGACTAAAAAATAAAAGCAAATAAATAAAGACAGGGTAATAGGAACAGTGTACAGCAATTGTTTCAAATGGAATAAAAATAACTTTTTAATCTCTTTTAAAATATGTAAATATTGAAAACTTACTTTTGTAACAGCAGTTTTGGCTCAGACAGAACTGAAGAACAATAAAATATTGGTATTTTATTTTGTGCCTTGTTTGGTGTGGAGGGCAGGAGAAGGAAGGACACTTTCTAACTAGTAGAGAATATTTAATTGACTTTCTGTTCCCAAATAGTCTTAAATATGAGCCCCATGGGAAAGAACTTGAAAGAAAGAATCACCATCTTTCTGCAATTTGAGGACACCAGGAAGACAGCGAGGCTCTCAAGGAAGACGGTGATAAAATGAGTGATAAGACATCTGGTGGGGATGGGCTGGTTGAGCTGGAGCAGCAATGTCAGGGCATCAGAATGTGCAGTCATCCAAACCTGGAGCTTAGGCTGGGCTCAACCCCACCAGGACCCAACCTGCCTCTGTCAACCTTGTGTGGGGTTTTCTGCCCTGGAGAGGAGAGTTTGATATGATTGGAGAACTATATTCCTGGGGGAGCAAACTGAAGAGCTGGGACTTCTCTCTTAATGAGCAAGACAAGAGCAGTGGGTTGTATAACTCAGAGGACTGGCAAACACCCCATGTTTCAACTCACAGAGGAGCAGAGGGGAAGCAGGAGAGTAGTGTTCTCCATAGGAGAAGAACTGTTCAGCTAAAAGCATCTCTACAGGAAAAATTCATATACCTCTGTCCAATCTCTAGCATTTCTAAAGGTAAGTGATATCCCCTCAATGTATGACCTGGAAAACCTAGGGAACACTGAAGATCACATAGGAAACAGCCCTGGGTTGAATTTGCTTGTTCAAGGTAGTTCCCATAATCTCAAAAGAGACCAAACAGAAAAGAAAAAGAAAAGCCTCTGAACGACATACAGTCACCCAAGAGACAATAAGATCTGTGAGGGAAAAAATAGTCACATGCATCATAATATGACTCATTGGTTTATTGATCAAATAGAAGGAGCATATGCATTGATTAACCCTGTGTTTATATTAAAGGCAATAACTTCTAATCATGACACTAAAAATTATTAACCAAAATTACAAAGAGGAAGAAAAATCCAAAGCCAAAAATAAAAAAGGAAAGAACCCCAAGGTACAAATAATCTTTCAGTAGTGATAGGCTAGCCACTAAAAGCAGACAAAAGAACACTGGAGTAGATATTTCATATAGGAAAAAACACAACATATTCCGTTGTCCCGAAGGCAGAATTTTACAGCACACTAATTGTGTGACTGCCATTTATTAGGTAGCACATATGAACCTCTCAATGAGCATCTACTATTTCACTCAATTAATGAGGTAGTATTTATACCCTCTTTTTACAGTTGAGCAAACTGAGCTGTGACTAAATCAATTGCACGTGGTAACAAAACTGCAGGCTGAACAAAAAAACAGACAGAAGTCAAGCATAGATGTCTTGCTTCAAGCCAATACCCTTTACTATAACAACATTTGCTCTCATTATTGGTAATATAAAATGTCAGGAAAAGTGAATCATAATGAAAAGAATGCTATATTTACGGTAACATTTAAATCATTTTAGAATTCATAGAAGAAAAAAAAAATATATATATATATATATATATATATATATATCCTATCTAATAAAAGAGAAACATGGTAATTAGCGTGCAACCGCTACCCTTCCCATTGGCTAATGAGGGCAATATGCAAATTAACTGCCAGCCAAGATGGCGGCAGGCAGCCAAGCAGCTGGAAGCGAACATGAGTCTTGCTTGCTTCAGTGATGGAGGACTCCAACATTCCCCTCCTGCTACTGCCGGCCTCTGAGCTGCAACTCTAAACAACTATGTTACAAATATAGAAGCTAAACAAAACCCCAGAAACCTGCTTTCGTCCGCCGGGTCTCAGCCAGCAGGATCGCAACATTGTTTCAAATACAGAAGATAAACAAAGGCCAAAAACCTGCTTTCAGCAGCGGAGGCCTAAGAGCTGGAGCCAAGCCTCAGGGCTAAAGCTGGCCCAGAATTTAAGAAAAAACGAAGCGGTTGGGAGCTTCAGTCACCCGCCAGGCTGAAAACAGCCCTCAGCCCCTCACCCAGACTGGCCAGGCACCCCAGTGGGGACCCCCACCCTGAATGGTGTGTGACCAGGTGCAAACAGCCATAATCCCCTCACCCAGGCTAGCCAGGCACCCCAGTGGGGACCCCCACCCTGATCCAGGACACCCTTCAGGGCAAACCAGCCGGCCCCCACCCGTGCACCAGGCTTCTATCCTATATAGTAAAAGGGTAATATGTCTCCCAGCACCGGGATCAGCGTGACAGGGGGCAGCGCCCAAACCCCCTGATCACCCTGCAGCTCTGTGTGTGACAGGGGGCGGGGCCACAACCTCCCTATCAACTCTGCTCTGTTCGTGACAGGGGAAGGCACCCCAATCCCCTGATCAGCCCTGCTCTGTGCCTTATAGGGGGGAGCTCCCCAACCCCCTGATTGCCCTGCAGCTCTGTGGGTGACAGGGTGCAGCGCCCCAACCCCCTGATTGGCCCTGCTCTGTGTGTGACAAGGTCCGGCACCCCAACCCCCTGACCAGCCCTGCTCTGTGTGTGACAGGGTAGAGCCATAACCTCCCCATCGGCCCTGCCCTGAGTGTGAGAGTGGCGGCGCCCCAACCCCCTGATCGGCCCTGCTCTGTGTGTGACAGGGGGCACTGCCCCAACTCCCCTATCGGCCCTACTCTGTGAGTGACAGGGGGGAGCTCCCCAACCCCCTGATTGGCCCTGCTCTGTGCGTGACAGGGGGGAACTCCGAACCCCCTGATGGGCCCTGCTGTGCGTGACAGGGGATGGCGCCGCAACCTGCCCATCGACCCTGCCTTGAGTGTGACAGGGGGCGGTGCCCCAACACCCCAATCAGCCCTACCCTGAGTGTGACTGAGGGTGTCATCGCAACCTCCCGATCCGCCCTGCTCTGTGCATGACAGGGCGGCGCCCCGACTCCCCAATCAGCCCTGCTCTGAGCCCGACCAGGGGCTGCACCTAGGGATTGGGCCTGCCCTCTGCCACCCGGGAGCGGGCCTAAGCCAGCAGGTCGTTATCTCCCAAGGGGTCCCAGACTGCGAGAGGGCACAGGCTGGGTTGAGGGACCCCCTCTTCCCCCCGAGTGCACAAATTTTTGTGCACCAGGCCTCTAGTATATTAATAAAAGGGTAATATGCTAATTAGACTGGACATCTTCTGGATGTCCTTCTGGACAAAGCCACGGTGGCAGGGGCTGAAGCAGAGGCAATTAGGGGCCATCAGGCCAGCAGGGGAGGGCGGTTAGGGGACAATCAGGCTGGCAAGGGAGCAGTTAGGGAGCGATCAGTCTGGTAGGGGAACAGTTAGGGGGCGATCAGGGCAGCAGGCAGAGGTGGTTAGGGGCGATCAGGCCAGCAGGGGAGCAGTTAGGGGCATCAGGCAGTTGAGCGGTTAGGAGCCAGCAGTCCTGGATTGCAAGATGGATGTCCGACTGCCAGTTTCGGCCTGATCGGGATTTAACTCGTAGTCTGACATCTCCCAAGAGGTCCCAGATTGGAGAGGGTGCAATATATATATTAGAGGCCCGGTGCATGAAATTCGTGTGCAGGGGGGTGGGGGGGTCTCTATGGGTGGCCTGCAGGGATTGGGCCAAAACCCACAGTTCAACCCCTCCTGCAGCTCCTACCTGTAGCTCCTGCTCATCCTGGACCCATTGTGCCTATCGTGGGCTTGAACCCAATCAGTCCCAATCGGAAGAGGCTTGTGCTGCCACAGCAGTGCTTGCCAGCCATGAGCTTGCATCTGGCACCTCCCAAGGTGAGTGGCCTATGGGATCGAGCTGAAACAGGCTCTCTGACATCCCCCGAGGGGTCCCAGATTGCGATAGGGCACAGGCCAGGCTGAAGGTCTCCATGGATGCACAATCAGGCCAGGGATGGACCGTGGGAGGGCTCCAGGACATGTCTGGCCCATCTGGCTCAGTGCCAATTGGCTAGACCCCAGCAGCAAACTAACCTACCGGTCAGAGCATCTGCCCCCTGGTGGTCAGTGCACATTGTAGCAACTGGTCAACTGGTTGACTGTCTGCTCCCCACGTGGTCACTGCACATTATAGCGAGCTGTTGAGCAGCCTTAGCATATCATTAGCATATTAGGCTTTGATTGGTTGTTTGGTTGTTCTGCCATTTGGTCTATTTGCATATTACCCTTTTATTGTATAGGATATATGTGTATATATATATATGTGGATATATATATGTGTGTGTGTGTGTGTGTGTGTATGTATGCACACACACACACTGTTTATAAAAACAAGGAAAGGTGTAATACATTTAGAAATAATTTCATCAATAAAACATGCAATAAAATTTCTACATTTGCAAAAATAATCAATTACCTGGGAAATTCATTAAAATAAATGGTTAATTGCTAGTTTGCTTAAGGGCATTATCCCATGGTAGAAATACTGAGTAGAACTATATTTTCAGAACAATCATAGAATTCAAATACATTACCTCTTATTGGAGAATAGTAATGACCATCTGAAATAAAAAATACAGTTCAAACAACAGCAAAGATTAGTTTTAAAAAAGAAAGGCTATTGTGCTTTCATTTTTTCCATCTTAATTGGATGAATTTTATTGTCCCTTGCCAAGCCTGAAAAGGTTTCTCAACCAACTCCTCCAATCTCAGTGTGACAAAATGATAAGGATGCTCTTGCAATCTCCTTTCATTCAGAAGCACATATTTGTATGGCCCAGAAATAGAGCCTGAGGTTAATTCTTTTTCATCAGCAGAAAACATGTATTCACTCCCTACAGTGGGAGTAAAAATGTTAAGTAAAAGGAATTACTTCCCTGCAGAGAAGTGTGAAGCAGCAAGTGTTGAAGGACCCAACTCTAATTCAAAACCCCACTTTCAGCCTGAGGTGAGTGTAGAATTTGGGTACAAAGCAGGATTGTGATAGGAAAGAATACTGCATGTTAAAGCAAGAAACTTACAAAACAATTTTAAAAACCAAAGTCTCAATAACTGAGTAGAAAATAAGACCTGTGGAATTCTTTTTCAATTTGACTCTTCTTTACAAGATTAGAATCTTCTCCCTAAAGAGTTTTTTAAATATCCTATAGTCAGAAATTTTAACTTGCTGCTAAACCTGGGACAAATCAAGTAAATACTCTAGATACACCTTTAAATATCTGCTTCTCTTATGTGGCTTCTTGGTCTTTGATGCTTTGAGCTTATATATGCCAAAACCTCTATTGACCCTTTGAATAAATGTTTGATTTTGACTCTTCTTTACAAGATTAGAATCTTCTCCCTAAAGAGTTTTTTTTAATGAACACTAAACACAATGCATGACAAAACTAATAAATAGCATAATTCAGGAGTTCTTTACATTTTTGTGATATGGAACCCTTGGCCATCTGGCAAAATCTGAAGTCCTTTTCCCAGAAGGAAGACATTTCCAAGAAAGAAATAACTATCCCTTTAATAGGTTGATGTCCAAGCATTCCAAGTTCTCTTCTCTTTCAAGAGCATTAAAAAAATCCCTTTATCAAATCAAAAGATAATAAACATCATTTTGATAATAAAAGGTATAGTTCATCTGGTTAGGGTTCAATGTTTACCAGGAGCATCTTTATTTAAGTAAAAAGTGTGTTTTTATTATATTCATGGATTTATTTATAAACACTTATAAATATGTGTCAGTGGTTTTAGAAAAACATAATATTACCTATTTAAATTACTTGTTTGTTGATCACTCATTAAATACATATACATAACACTGCTTTTATGAGAAAACTATTTGTTGAGTGTTGTGCAGCAGTGAGCAATATAAATAAAGTTGGTTATCCCATGAAGCCTGTATTATAGCAGGCCAAAAAGTCTTCAAACAAGTAATTACTTATGCCATTATTTAATAATTTCAACAGCAGAGAGGAAGAGACTGCCAATGAGACTCTATAACAAACGGATCATGAATGGTCAGGGAAGGCTTTTGAGGAACTGACATTTTCACTGAGCTTTGAAGAATAAATATGTAGTTATTCACTAAGGGTAGGTGGGTTAGACAGGGTTCAATGGTGCAGAGTTTTCAAGATGGAGAGAATTGAATGTGCCAAAGTCCTGGGACAGAAAGGAGCTTGGTATATTGAAAGACACCTAGGAAGGGAATGGCACAGAATATAGCTGAAGAGGTAGCAGATATTAAATTCTGTAGGTTATCATGGACTATATTAAACACTTGACCATTATCCCAAAATGTATAGGAAGCCAATGCAGAATTTTAAGTAATGCAGTAATGTGATGTGATAGATCGACGTTCTTAAAGCTTCACTTTGATTGCAATGTGATGACTAGATTAGGTGTCCAGAGCTCCGTGAGGATCTGCCAGTACAGATCCTAACCCAAGCAAGAGATGAAAGAGACTCAAACTCAGGCTATGGCAGTGGAAACTGGAAAGAAAGTTAAGGAGGACTCAGAAATTAAAAGTGATAACTAGGTAAAGGGGATGAAAAAAAGATAAATGCCCATCGTGATTCCCTGTTTTCTGAGTTGAGCAATGTTTGAAGAGGGACACCACTTACTGAGACGCGTAACACAAGAGGAAGTCTGGATATGAAGGAATATGGGGATGAGGTACAATTTGTTTAGTTGTAAACTTGTTGAACTTGAGATATCTAAGAGATATCCAAATGGAGATGTAAAGTAGGCTCTTGGGTCTCTGGGCGGGCTGCTCAGAATTGGGGTCTTGCCCATATATCTACAGAGGAGTCATTGATCTTGAGGAACTCTGACACTAAAGAGTCATATTTAAGAGGATACTCCTGAAGATATTTCTGAAAGAAATGAAAATGATAGAAAGAAATGATAAGAAAAAGAGGAAGTGTGGCCAATGAGGTCCAATGCTGCTGAGAAATCAACAATGAGGAAAACTGAGAGATGGTGTTTGGTGACCTTAAGCCTGATCATATCTGTTTTGGTAAAGAGTTGATGTGAAGCTAATGGTTTGAAGTGTCAAGGGGAGTTGGGAACATGGAAATCTTGGGTGGAATCAGGTCTTTGCTAACCCTGTGCTGTGAATGGCAGTACCAGTGTGGAAAGCAAATGTGAAATAAAGAGATTTTAAGGGTCATCATATTATCAGAACATTTGAACCATAAGATATGTACTTTGCAAACTCTCTTTTTCCTCATTTCCAGCTGTATTCTGAATTACTGATGCTGATGGAAAGTAAATTTAAAATAAATTGGATGTAAAGAAAATAAAAACATTACCTATTTCTGGAAATGCTAAAGCACATATGAACTATCAGTGTAAGAATCTCAAAGTGTATTCCAGCTGTCTGGTTTTTTTTTTCCCATAAATTCACCAAATGCCTTGTACAGATGTTCTGTATAATGTATAAATAAGCAAATCAATAACTTGAACAACATTCCCTATAGTCCACAGATTTAAACTCTGAAATAAAAAGATGTGCTCATAGTGGTCTAATGAAACAGAAGCAAAGTTAGAACCTGCACAGATCATTGATGGCTGTCAAGATCTTCTGGGAGGAGGAATTACTGGTAACTAAAGCTGGCTACCTTTCGTATCATCAAGATTAATTGGCAGTTTATGACACATATGTGCCATTATAGACCTCCTAATTACCACATTTCTGATGTTGCTATTTTCCTATTTTGTTGCTAATAACTCGTGTGTTATTTCTTCTCTTCAGTGAGCAAGGGAAACAAAGTGCCTTCAGTGGGGAATAATAAGTGAAGGAGAAAGAACCCAGTCAGGGCTCTCTTCAGATACGCATTCAGAATTTCCCATGAAAGGTATCACAAAGTGAAAATTACCAAGTATCAGATTTACAGTGCTGCTCTCTGTAGCACCTTTGGAAATGGCATGAAATCTTTCAGGATAATTAGAGACTGGTAAACCAACAAATTAATAAACTATCCCCAGGTGGCCTCACAAAGATAATGGGGCTCCTACAAAGTGACAGCATTCTCAGGGAGAACAGCGGGCACCAGGAATGCGTAGTTCTGTAACATCAAGTTGGCCGAATTGATCAACAATCTTAAAATATAAGCGAAAACAAATAATTTAATTCAAAAACTAAAATTTTTGTAAATGATTTTGTATAAAACATATTTATAGAACTCTTTCTTATGGACAATTTTGCTTTTACAAATTATCAGATGACAAGAATACGGCTTTGCACATTATCTCATGCTGTTCAGTATTTGGCTTGAAGCCCAGGAGAGGGTCATGCCTTTATAATGATGGAAGATGCAACTATACAAAGCCAAGGGGTGCAGCAAGTACCACTGAGGGATAAGAAAATGAGGTGTCTGTGATGCTTTGCACACAGTAGGAACTTAGAAAATATCTGCTAATGCATTTGTTCTATATTTGTTGCCATATTGCTTAATTCTTATATATTTACTTAGTAGGAGTTAACCAATATTCTAAGTATCCAAGTTGTTGTGTATAGAAAATAATATCTTTGAGACCTCAGAATAGTCATTTGATGTCTTTAAGTTTCAATTTCCTCATTTGTAAAATAGGGTTAATTATGTACAGAGTGTCCCCAAAAAATGTATATACCCTTTAACAGCTGATAGCTTAATTTTGAAAATGAAATGTATTTTAATAAGCACAGTCTTTATAATTATTCAAAGTGTATGTATACATTATGGAGACACCTTATATAAACATACATATGCACATCCTATCTAATAAAAGAGAAACGTGCTAATTAGCCATATGTCCACTACCCTCCCCATTGGCTAATCAAGGTGATATGCAAATTAACTGCCAGCCAAGATGGTGGCCGGCAGCCAGGAAGCTTGAAGCGAACATGAGGATTGCTTGCTTCAGTGACAGAGGAAACCAACGTTCCCCGCCTGCCTTGCTGGCCTCTGAGCTTGCAATTTGAAACATTGTCACAAATATAGAAGCTAAACAAAACCCCAGAAACCTGCTTTCAGCCAGCCGGGATCTCAGAGTTGATACAATGTTTCAATTATAGAACCCAAACAAAACTTTCAGCAGCAGAGGCCTCAGAGCTGGAGCCAGAGCTAAAGCTGGCCCAGGATAAAAAAAAAAAAAAAAAAGTAGTGGTTGGGAGCTTCAGTCACCCGCCAGCCTGAAAACAGCCCTCAGTCCCTCACCCAGACTGGCCAGGCACCGCAGTGGGGACCCGGACCCTGAAGGGTGTGTGACCAGCTGCAAACAGCCATTATCCCCTAACCGGGATCAGCGTGACAGGGGGCAGTGCCCAAACCCCCAGATCGCCCTGCGGCTCTGTGTGTGACAGGAGGCGGGGCCACAACCTCCCTATCCGCCCTGCTCTGTTCATGACAGGGGAAGGCACCCCAACCCCCTGATCAGCCCTGCTCTGTGCCTGATAGGGGGGAGCTCCCCAACCCCCTGATTGCCCTGCGATTCTGTGTGTGACAGGGTGCCGTGCCACAACCCCCCCCCCCCCACGGGCCCTGCTCTGTGTGTGACGGGGTAGAGCCATAACCGCCCCATCGGCCCTGCCCTGAGTGTGAGAGTGGCGGCGCCCCAACCCCCTGATCGGCCCTGCTCTGTCTGTGACAGGGGGCAGTGCCCCAACTCCCCTATCGGCCCTACTCTGTGAATGACAGGGGGGAGCTCCTCAACCCCCTTAACAGCCCTGCTCTGTGCATGACAGGGTACGGAGCCCCAACCCCCCTGATGGCCCCTGCTCTGTGAGTGACAGGGGGCAGCGCCCCAACCCCCTGATTGGCCCTGCTCTGTGCATGACAGGGGGTGGCGCCGCAACCTCCCCATCGACCCTGCCTTGAGTGTGACAGGGGGCGGTGCCCCAACCCCCCAATTGGCCCTACCCTGAGCGTGACTGAGGGTGGCATTGCAACCTCCCAATCCACCCTGCTCTGTGCATGACAGGGGGCGATGCCCCAACTCCCCAATCGGCCCTGCTCTGAGCCCTGACCAGGGGCTGCACCTAGGGATTGGGCCTTCCCTCTGCCACCCGGGAGCTGGCCTAAGCCAGCAGGGGGTCATCCCCTGAGGGGTCCCAGACTGTGAGAGGGCACTGGCCGGGCTGAGGGACCCCCCCTCTGCCCGAGTGCACAAATTTTTGTGCACCGGGCCTCTAGTCCTATATACTAAAAGCCTAATATGGTAAGTGACCGACTGTTCATTCGACCATTTGACTAGTTGCTATGATGCACACTGACCACCAGGGGTCAGACACTCCAACCAGTAGGTTAGCTTGCTGCTGGAGTCCGGCCAATCGGAACTGGGCATGACAGGCCAGACACACCCTGGAGCCCTCCCATGGTCCCTCCTATGATCCCTCCCTGGCCCCAGTTGTGCACAGGTGGGGTCCCTCGACCTGGCCTATGCCCTCTGGCAATCCAGAACCCAGCTTAGGGGATGTCAGAGAGCCAGTTTCAGCCCAATCCACGCAGGCCAGGACGAGGGACCCCACCAGTGCATGAATCCGTGCACTGGGCCTCTAGTATTATATGTGTGTGTGTGTGTGTGTGTGTGTGTGTATACACACATCATATAAGTAATTATATATATACACATATCTTCTTACATGTTAATTGTAGGGGGAAAGGTGAACTCTCCATGATAAATCTTCAAAAGTTGTAAAAGATCTATAAAGTTGTATATAATTCATAAATGTAATGTAATCTATATATAATTTAGTTTTAGTTTATATAATTACAACAAAGAGCAATTCAAGTATAAGTAGGCTCCAAGACTTAAAAATGCCTTTTGGCTTGCTGCTAGCTTGATCATTGCTTAATCTAAATGTTTTAACATGAAACCCCTTTGTGAAGGTCATAGAGAAAGTTATAAGTACTGCCAGAGAGAAGGTGTCGATTAAAATTCAGTGATGTGTGCCATTTGCTATTTCTCTTTCCCAATTGTTCTACACTTAGTATCGATAATGCTGCACCAAATGATTAATACCCTTTCTTCAGGTGGCTGATTTCATAGGTTAAAAGACCACACATATATGAAAAATATACTGAAATATTGAGCAACATACACAAGTACACATATACAAATGAACTGGGAACATATGTGTGCACATGAAGAAAACATTAGCTAGAAAACATGGAGTCCTCTTGTGAGAAACTGGGAATTGTAGGAATATCAGACCAGCAGTTCACATTCTCAGGAAGCATTTGTTAAAGATATGACATGACATGGCACAAACCTCAAATCAGCTTAATTTGTGTCATCTAAGAGTTCACGCATGAATAAAGGTATCTCATTTCATTGAAATGGCTCCCTTAGATCTGGAGATTTATTTATATACTTTAGAGATTTTGAGACATAAGATCCTCACTTCCCAAGTCTCCAGGAAAACTGCCAAGAACTAGAGTTTAATGTTTATGTCCAAAAAAATTAATAATCACTTCTAACCCTGAGGAAAAGAAATTCGTTCTTGGTAATAGAGTTTGATTGCTTTAGAAAATGAACTATTTACCACTTAAAATGTTTAAACTTGTGAAAATATTTGTAGGAAAAATACTACAATATGAGTTAAGATATAAAATTGTGTCCAGCCACCTGAAAGTCTAGGTCATGACAGGTACTACTCAATCAAGAACAAATGTTAGGATCTGCCATTGATTTGCGATCTGTGTGTACTCAGACACTATTACCACAGGGCCATGACTACACTAAGGTATGTAGATGCCCTGGATGTACATCCAACATTAAATAATAGTTCAGCATTTATTTAACAAGCCATGAAGAAACCCATTTTCTTTTGATGAAATGTTTTTATCTATATTTATTCTTTATAGTATGAAGTATTTTGTGAGATGTACTAAATATAAAAATAAAATTCTATATAATAAAAGCGTAATGTGCTAAGTGTCCGGTCATCCATTCAATCAAGGCATAATGCTAATGATATGCTAAGGACACTCAACTGCTCACTATGACATGCACTGACCACCAGGGGCCAGACGCTCCGACTGGTAGGTTAGCTTGCTGCTGGGGTCTGGCCTATCAGGACTGAGCAAGATGGGCTGGACATGCCTCGGGGCCCTCCTACGGTCCCTCCCCAGCTGGCCAACCTCCCGCGTCCCTCCCTGGCCCTCATCATGCACCAGTCGGGTCCCTCGGCCTAGCCTGTGCCCTCTCACAACCAGCGACCCTCAAGGGATGTCAGAGAGCCAGTTTTCAGTCCGATCCTGCAGTCCAGGCCAAGAGACCCCACTGGTGCACAATTTCATGCACCGGGCCTCTATTTTTAGTATATTTGGAATTATCTTCCATTTCATATTTTTCCTGTTTCTCAAAATTGGACAAAATCTGTCACTCAAAATCACTAGTAACAGTGATAACATAAATGGTGCATAGTTAACTGGACTATTGTAGCATGAGTATGATTGAGGAGGAATTTCTAAGTGCAAACTAGGTAGGGAAAGTCCTCTCCAATTCTGGACTTTAGGTTTTTTTGTTTATCTTCTGCCTCTTTTAAAAATACTTTCTAGATTTTTTAAAAAAGAATTATTACTAGGGCCTGTGAAAGTTTGAGGGCTGAGCCTTCAGAGGTCATCTGACTTTCTGTTTACAACTCTGAAATACCTTATTGACAGAGTGAAACAACCCTGGAGGCTGTCCTCTTGGAAGGTACAGATGCACAGTCATTACATTTTCTTTGAAAACCAGCAGCATTTCCCTTAGTGTCAACCATGCACTAGGCTTTGGGTTTGATGTGGAGATACACAAGAAGCACCTGATTCAGGCTTTCTCAAGACTCAAAATATAGCAAGAAATAGATACAATTGGTCACGTGATACTCTTCCGTGTGCTGGGTGCCGTGGTTAGGAAAGTAAAAGCCAAGCATGTCCAGGGAGCTAGTAGCAAGGCAAGTAACATCACAGCTGGGGAGTTAGAAAAGGGCTCTCCTTGAAAATGAAGCTATTTAAAGGAACAGTAGTAGAGTGGAGGAAAAAAATGTACAGGTTGTAGTACATTTACAGAATGGAATACTATGCACCTATAAAGAAAGAAGGATATCTTACCCTTTGAGACAACATGGAGGGATTTGGAGAGTATTGTGTTAAGTGACATAAACCAGTCAGAGAAAGGCAAATAGTGCATGATCTCACTTATATGTGGAATCTAATGAACAAAAGAAATTTACAAGCAAAATAGATCTGGAGACATGGAAGCATGCAACAGACTGACTGATCTCAAAGGGAAGGGGTGGAGGGGAGAGAAGAGATTAACCAAAGAACTTTTATGCATATATGCATAACCCATGGACACAGACAATAGTGGGGTGAAGGCCTTTATAGGGGCTGGGTGTGGGTAGGAGGAGTTCAGTGGGGAAGGAAAGGGACATCTGTAACACTTTTTAACAATAAAGATAAATTTAAAAAATAAAAGAAAAATAAAAGTTTTAGGATAGGATATAGGAGATAGGATAGGATAGGATAGGATATAGGATAGGATATAGGAGAACTGGCATTCACCAGCCTGCAGGTGGGAGTGTAAATGAGTGCAAATTTGAAGGAGGAAGTTGTTAATCATAGCTAAGGTTTTATCTTCTAATCAACAAAGAGGTTTTCATTATTAAAATGACCAAATATATTATGATATATGTATAAAGATATTTATTACAGAACTGTTTATGTAGGTTATTTTTTTAGACATCATAAAATAAAACAAGTGCCATAATCAATAAAAATCATTATTTTAAGGCAAACATTAAAAAGAGCCTAGGCTTACTTGGGCTTTATGAATGTAGATTTATTTTTTCTAATGTGAATGTTCATTTTATGATTGAGTTTTAAGAGAATATCAATTTGTGAATTGTCAAAATTTTTTTACCAGGTTTTCAGCTGGTTTTCAGGGTGAGGAAGAACTTGAAGGCAATTCCTATAGCTTACAAAGCCCTTCATGACTTTTTAACTGTTTAATAACTTTTGTTTTGCTTAACTATGTGTATAACTTTAATCCCAAGATTGTCATAGAAAGAAGTGTCTATTATCTTGTGAGTTGATACTACTGGATATCTATGCAAGTTTAGAAGAGGACATGAATATGGCTTTCTGAAGAAAAAAAACAACAAAGTCAGAAAACAAAAATCCTTCGTCTAGAGAAAATGTATTCATGACGATTCATTAAAAACAATGCCCTCACACTGCTGCATAACTTTCTTTTTTTGCCATTTTAGAAATAATTGGTACTCATTACTAAGAGGATTAAAGAATAGAGTGAGAAAGGCTGAAAGAAACTGCTGGTAAAGTAGCAGAAGGCCCACAGCTTCCAAACCTCAGAGATGGATTAAGAAGGGATTAAGTAATTAATAAAGACTTAGTAAGAAATCTAGTTAAAATAATAAGTCATATTTCTTTAAATCTCACTCTAATTTAGTGTTCTGTTTAAATATAAGCAATATTAATTAGCTATAACCATCTATGTATAAATAGTCTTTGTAAGAAAAATCCTCTATTTCTCTCCATCAGCTACATGTGTTAATATTCCATACTCACAACCAAGCATCTGTCAGTTGTGGTGAGTTAACATCAGAAAGACTGGATATGAATGTTCCCTGATTGCAGAATCCATAGTTAGTCTCTGCACTGCTCATAAATTCAATGTATCTCAGATTTTCCCGTGTTTGAATAAAAAGATTTATCTATTTAATATCCATATGGAAGTTTATTATAGTTTTCTTTCAACTTTTATAAATGTTTATAAATTTTCAAAAATATTTTAAAATAAGAATGTAAGCCCTGAGAAAATATTATTTTTATATACTTGAATTAAATCATTCACTATGTGCACGTTAAATCTTTTTCTATGTGCATTTATTTTATAGAGTATGGTTGAGTATCTAAATACTTGTGCTTCACTGCCTGAGTACTAATTTTAGTTTTTCATTTACTGGTTGTGTGGACCTGGACAGATAGTTAACTTCAGGGTGCCTCAATTTCCTAATCTGTAAAGTATGAGTAATCAGTGTACCATTTTGGTATGGTTGCTGTAAGGATTGAATTAATTTATTCCTGTAAAACACTTGTAACTTTGCCTAGCACAAGGTAAATACTTAAAAATATTAGTCATTATAATATTATTACATACATGCATTAACTCATGTGCATGATCCACTCCATATACATTTGCAACAGAAAAGAGTATACACTGAAGTTGTTGAGTAACTGATCCCATTTTTTATTAGCAAGTTCAACTGATTATCTCAAATTATAGGTTGTTACTAGATGTTGAAATGATGCCACTATATATTCTTTGGAACAGGAGCAGGTAAAAATAAATCCCTTGACTATTTAGGCAAAATATGGCACATACCCAGAAAGCAGATACTGTGGTTCACGCCTCATACACACGCCTGTATTGAATTCTCAGACAAGTGACTCAATGGCTGTGTGACCTGGGGAATAATATTTAAGGTTCCTGACCTTCAATTTTTTTCATTTGTAAAATGAAGTTAATAATACCCCATAGGCATATTTTCAGGAATAAATAAAATTTACCATAAGAAAACTTTTAGTACAGAGTATGGCATATAATATAAATTCAACAAATGGAGATCTCATTTTTTTTACTACTTGAGAAATATTTATGAAAATCTAATAATTAGATGTCTCGGGGACTTGTCACTGGAGGATAGGTAGGCTAAGAGATCCAGAAAATTCCTTCTACCATTACTCTTAGGAAGATACTCATATTTGTCATGTTAGAACATCAGTATTCCAGATTTTAAGCCCAAACCAGAGGGTTACACTATCAGAATTTAGTTTCCAGATATGGAGAATTTTATTTCTATCTTTACTATGTTATTTTTATAAAACAAATCAAAAGTTCCATAATTTTTGTGTTACAGTGGTAAATAGGATTTATTTATTTATTTATTTATTTATTTATTTATTTATTTATTTATTTTAGTTTCTCTTTCTGTGAGTTCATTATTGGTGTATAAAAAAGCAATAGATTTCTGGGTGTTAATTTTCTATCCTGCTACAATGGAGTCAAGAAAGCCTCTTCAATAAATGGTGTTGGGAAAATTGGACGGATACATGCAAAAAAATGAAACTACTAGACCAACAACTTACACTATACACAAAAATAAATTCAAAATGGATAAAGGACTTAAACGTAAGGTGGGAAACCATAAAAAATCTTAGAAGAAGACATTGGCAGCAAAATAGCAGACATTTATGGTAGCAATATCTTTACCGATACAGCTCCTAGGGCAATGGAAACTAAGGGGAAAATAAACAAATCAGACTACATCAAAATAGAAAGCTTCTGCACATCAAAAGAAACCATCAACAAAATAACAAGAAAGCCCACTGCATGGGAGAACATATTTGCCAATGTTATCTCCGATAAGGGTTTAATCTCCAAAATGTATAGGGAACTCATACAACTTAACAAAAGGAAGATAAACAATCCAATCAAAAATTGGGCAAATACCTTTCAAAAGAGGACATACAGAAGGCCAAGAAACATATGAAACATGCTTAAAGTCACTAATCATCCTAGAGATGCAAATCAAAACGACAATGAGATATCATCTCACTTCTGTCAGAACAGCTGTCATTAACAAATCAACAAACGACAAGTGCTGGTAAAGATGCGAAGAAAAAGGAACCCTCTTGAACTGCTGGTGGGGATGCAGACTGGTGCAGCCATTGTGGAAAACAGTATGAAGTTTCCTCAAAAAGTAATCCCACTTCTAGGAATATATCCCAGGAAACCAGAAACACCAATCAGAAAGGATTTATGTTCATAGTAGCACAATTTACAATAGCTAAGATTTAGAAACTGCCTAAGTGCCCATCAACAGATGAGTTAATTAAAAGACAGTAGTACATCTACACAATGGAATACTATGCTGCTTTAAAAAAGAAAGAACTCTTACCATTCGCAACAAGCATGGATGGACCTGGAGAGCATTATGCTAAGTAAAATAAGCCAGTTGGAGAAAGATAAATGTCATATGATCTCACTCATTTTTGGAATATAATGAATAACATAAACTTATGAACAAAAATTGATCCAGAGACATAGAGGCATTGAAGAGACTGCCAATACTCAGAGGGAAGATAGGGGAGAATGAGGGGGTGGGGGATGAGAGATAAACCAAAGGACTTGTATGCATGCATATAAGCATAACCAATGGACACAGATGGGGCGGGGGTGAGGGCATGTGCTGGGGGTTGGGGGTAGCCGGAGAGAGGTCAATGGGGGAAAAAGGAGGCTTATGTAATACATTAAACAATAAAGAATTTATTTTTTTAAAAAAAAAAATGTTATAAGTAATTGACAGAGAAAAATATGGAATGATTTAAAAAAAATCCTGAGAATATAAAATAATTATGGTTATAATTCTATAGTTTATATGTATATATTATTTGAATATTTTATTACTTTGAGTGATATCATCTTCTTAGGTAATTTATTTTCCTCCCGAATTTAAAAATGAAGTATATTTATCTTGAGAGTCATGAGCATATTTTTTTAAAGGTTCATGTATTTTTCTACTAACAGCAAATTCCAAAAGATACCATTTTTATTGTCTAGTTGCTCATTACCTGAAAACCAACATATTCACTTTATCACATTCTTTAATAATTCAATGAAAATAATTTAATCAAAGATTGCTGGTCCCTTTATTCTTTTTTGATGGTCTACCAACCTTTTCTATTGGTCCTCTCATGCAATGAATTATTGTATTTGCAATGGATTCTGATTTAATAAATTTTAAACTATCTTCCATTGCCAATTATATTATGTAATTTTTACTAATTCATTACTATAGTCTAATCTCTTTATAATTTCACAGTTTTAATAAACACATGAACAACATGTATGTACACTAATTTTAACCTTGTATAGAAAACATTCACATCTACAAGAAATCCTTGCCGAAACCGGTTTGGCTCAGTGGATAGAGCGTCGGCCTGCGGACTGAAAGGTCCCAGGTTTGATTCCGGTCAAGGGCATGTACCTGGGTTGCGGGCACATCCCCAGTAGGAGATGTGCTGGAGGCAGCTGATCGATGTTTCTCTCTCATCAATGTTTCTGACTCTCTATCTCTCTCCCTTCCTCTCTGTAAAAAATCAATAAAATATATTTAAAAAAAAAAGAAAAAAAAAAAGAAATCCTAAGATTACAAATGCTATCCTATATAATAAAAGGCTAATATGCAAATTGTCCCCTTGATCTGGAGTTTGACAAGGAGTTCGACTAGGGGGCAGCACCTGCCCACCAAACACCCGTGGCCCCTCCCCCCGGACGGCCCCTTTCCCCGGCCAGCCTGGCCTGATCAGTCCCGATCAGGGTGGGCTGGCTGGACCCTATCTGTGCATGAATTTGTGTACCCGGCCTCTAGTCATTTATAACTTTCATTGATTTCTGCATTCAAATATTGCTTCATTGACTCATAAGATGTATACATGTAGCAAAACAACTTGAAATTCTACATTAAGTTGAAATCATCATAAAATGCATAAAATAATAATGTATAAAATAGTAAAGTTAAATAATACTCTAAGATTATAATATTGTAGAAAGAAAAAATAGTTCATGTTAATGTTAGATGCTGTTTTGGGAAGTAAAAACATATAAAAATTTAAGTATAATACTTCTGTTTTTCTATTTCTGAAACAATAGAAATAGAAAAACAGAAGAGAAAAAATTAAAATAAAATCTCACAAAAACGGAACAAAATAAAACAACACTATTAATTATATGATACACATAATAAGATAAAAATGAAATTCAAGTTGATCAGTAAACACAATGAATACACACTAAACTCAGTTCAGAGAAAGGAACTCTTAGAATACATTAAAAATGACATTTGTATGTTGTTTAAAAATGAAAACTGAACCATAATAGTAGAGGAAGTATAAAATAAAGATATGAAAAGGGAAAAATTAGGTAAACACTCATAGAGAAAAACTGGTATAGTTTTACTGATTTCAGAGAAAATACACTGCATGACAAAAAGTAATATTGCAGGTAAAACCGGTAATTACATAGTGATAAAAAAAGAACAATTCACTGGGAAGACATAATGATATTCCAGCTGTATGTTCCCAATAGCATTGTTACAAAACACATTTAAAAACCTTGAGGAATTATAGGAGAAATTGACAAAAACAAACATTGAATTTGACAATGTTAAAATCATTAATGTAACATAGTAACAAATCATTTACAATAGAAAGAATAAGTCATGGAAATGCTGATTATTTCAAAAGAAACCGAAAGTAGAACGTCTAAAACTGAAGAGGACTGTTTTGCTCAGGTATGCACCTTGAGCAAGAGAAGGTCAGCAATGAGTGTGGGAGGGAAATATTAGAACAATTAGTAAATAATAATTAGAATTAGACTCTCGCTTCTCTTCTGCTATTGCCTTGAGCTAAATAATGCCTGTTTTAAGAGCTGTGGTGACTCAGAGTTTTTGTTCAGGTACCCAAGGAGTATATAAGGGTGGTAGAGAGCCACATGCATGAGGGATAAAAAGTAGAAGGGAAACTAACAAGCTTTATGAAGTCTTTTATCCACAACTTTTGCTCCAAGTCCCTAGACCAGTGGTCGGCAAACTCATCAGTCAACAGAGCCAAATATCAACAGTACTTCTTCAAAATAGACTCACCCAGGCCGAAAACCGACTTCTGCGCATGGGCCACGAAGTTTCAATCTCACTGTACGTGCACCCTCACGTGGTATTTTGTGGAAGAGCCACACTCAAGGGGCCAAAGAGCTGCATGTGGCTCACAAGCCGCAGTTTGCCAACCACGGCTCTAGACCAATAATCACAATCTAAGGTTCTCACCTTTTTTGTGTGTGCCATGAACCTCTTTGACAGTCTGATGACACCTATAAATATCATCTCAAAATATTTGTAAACTAGAGGCCCGGTGCATGGGATTCATGCACTGGTGGGGGCGTGGCCTGCAGGAATAGGCCCACTGTGGGAGCACCACTCATCCTGGTCAGCCGAGCGGCTGTGGACCCACCCTCTGAGTGGCTGCTCTGCTGTGGGAGTGCAGCTCATCCCAGTCAGCTGAGCAGCGTCCCATTGTGGGAGTGCACTGACCACCAGGGGGCAGCTTCTGCATTGAGCGTCTGCCCCTGGTGGTCAGTGTGCGTCATAGAGTCTGGTTGACCAGTTGTTCTGGTCATTCCACCATTTGGTCACTGGGCTTTTATTAAATAGGATATGGTATATTAAATAAAATACAGCATTGCAAGGTAAAGAATTGAATTCAATAATCAAAATATTTTAAAATCTCATGACATAGCCTATGTATGTATGCATTTATTTTTTAATATATTTTTATTGATTTTGAGAGAGAGAGAGGCGAGTGATAGAGAGATACAAACATCAATGAGATAGAGCATCATTGATTGGCTGCCTCCTGCATGCCAATAATAATAAGTAGAAATAATATTTGAGATATCTCCAACTATAAATGGTGTTGAAACATCTATTGATAGCTATCACTGAAAACATCTGTAGTGTATATTGTGATAATGTTTGTAAGAAACATGCCTCTGATTCATCTTTATAGAAAAGAAACTGCATGTGGCCAGGCAGTTACTGAATTTCCTCAGAGCAAACAGGATGTGGGGGGTTGGGAAGAGAGTATGAGAGCTGTGCACATGGACAATAGTACATTTTCCAGAAAGATTCCCCTAAACAAAGGGAGGTAGAAACAGCTAGAAAGGTCTCAGCCCAATATTTTAATGGCCCAATGGGAGACAGCAAGACCTAGGCAAGGTATTAGGAAACAGGTGATCTCATAGGACTCAGCCAATGAGGAACTGGAGGAGGGACTAAGTAAATAGGCTATGTTCCCTACCCCACATGTGTTCCTGTACAATGGGCGCCCGCTCTGAGAGTGTTATTAAAAGTTTCATTTTTGCCATATTTCCGTTTCCCAGTCCATCATTTGAAATTCGGACAGGTGAGCCATTTCTCACAATGTCTACATACATTATTTAAAGAAACGCTAAAATTCAGTTAGATAGTAGTGAAAATAAAAATGTGATTCTGTTTCATATGTTCATGGGCCCCCTGATGTGATATTCTCTCCTAATGCTATTTCTCCTCAGGGTCAGAGAGTGAAGCCTTGACCTGAGGATTTATTCTGTGGAGCAACATAAACTTTCTATGATTTTGTGATGTTTGGATCTTTCCCTACTCCCTAGGTTTTACCCACTCCCTCAAGCCCTGGCTCATTGGAGCCAACAGGGGCTGTCATCTATGCTGTCCTCATAAGGGGTTTAGCCAAGTAGTCAATACTAGGGAAAAAGGGATGGAGGTGGGGAAGGAGGGGGGAGGAAAAGAGTGCCCATCCCTGACCACTTTACCTAAAACAACCTTGTAGAGAAACATTACAAATCAATCGTTTTTATTCAAAATACCAAGGGGTAAGATCAATTTTTAATTTGAAATCCCTATTTGATATTTTGAGGAAATAGAAAAATGTTCCCATCATTCACTTAAAAAGAAAAACCTATACAAATATCCAGGAAATTTTTGATACTGTATGGGAGATGTGGAGACAGGGGAGATGGGGTTAGGAAAAGAAAAGATTACCAAAACCAAAAGAGAAAGGTAGATGTGTGTGTGTGTTGGGGGTAAGGGGCAAGTGCTATATAGTAAACCATTTGTATTGAATATTAATAATTTCAAAAGTACTTTGGAAAGAAATGTGAACTTTTCCTCACACTTTCTATAAAAGAGAAATTCAGGAATATTGAAGTTTAATTATAACATATGAAAGTATATGCCCTGCTGGTATGGCTCCGTGGATGAGTGTTGCCCATGCACCAAGAGGTCTAGGTTCAATTCCTGGTCAAGGCACATGCCTGGGTTGCAGGCTGTCTCCCCAGTGGGGAGTGTGTAGAAGGCAGCCTGATATTTCTCTCTGTACAATGTTTTTATCTGTCTATTCCTCTCCATTCCTATCTCGCTCGGAAAAATCAATAAAATCTTATTTTTAAAAAATGAAAGCATAAAAGCACTAAAAATTTATACAGAGTAATTATCTAAGAGTGAGGAAGATATTTCCAAATATGCCATCAAAATTAAAAATAACACACAGAGGGCAATCACAAAATGTCATCATAAACAAAAATTGAAAGACTATTGACAATTTAGGGACAGTGGAAAAAGATTGGAAAAACAAAGTCACTATATATAAATTAATAAGAAAGAGATAAATAACAAAAGAACTCAGCAATTCATAAAAGAAATAAAAATCACTAACAAACATAAGAAGTGTTTTGTCTATTAATATAAAATAAATAAAAAAATTCATGTGCCAATGAAATGTAACTTTGTCACTTATCAAAGTGTCAAATATTTTTAAAATGAAACTATTCATGCTAATTAGAGTGTGATTAGATGAGTACTTTCAAACTCTGCTGTTGATAGTATAAACTGGAATAATACATTTCCTAGAGACCAATTTGGGAGTGTCTCAAAAAAACCTTAAAAATCCTCATATGTTTTATTTGAGCAATTCAACATCTAATAGCTACAATTATTTTTTTCAAAATATAACAATGCTCATAAAGATAGTAAATTAATGTATTCACAATGTATCCTGCCATACATGATTCATTCTATATAATAAAAGGCCAATATACAAATTGACCAAACAGTGGAACTACTGGTTGCTATGATGTGCACTGACCACTAGGGGGCAGATGCTCAATGCAGGAGCTTCCCCAGGTGGTCAGTGTGTTCCCACAGGGGGAGCATCACTCAGCCAGAAGCCAAGCTTATGGCTGGTGAGTGCAGCAGTGGTGGTGGAAGCCTCTCCCACCTCTGCGGCAGTAAGACATCTCCCGAGGGCTCCCAGACTGTGAAAGGGTGCCGCCTGGGCTGAGGGACCCCCCTGAGAGCACAGATATCATGCACCAGGCCTCTAGTTTAATAAATCATAATACACCCATATGAAAATGTTATATCCAAAAAAATATCTAATTTAAAGAATATGTAGGAACACATGGTTCTCATCAAATGTTAAATGAAAGAAGCAAAATAAAAATATTTCTAAATTGATCCAAATTTTGTAAAATAAAAAATTAATATTCTAAGAAGGTCAGAACAAGCTAGACCAAATTGATAACATTTATTAGATCTGCATGACTGTTTACATGTAATAGTTTCTTTTTGTATCTTTTCCACTATGATTCATATTACTCTACTAGTGGCCTGGTGCATGGATTCATGCACATTGAAAGCAAATTAATTAGAAGAAATATTTGTGCAGTAATTACATTACTGCAAAAAATTACATGTCAAAATGGTATACTAGGTGTACCAGTTAATAATGAGGATTTTTTTCAATAGACGGAGTTACACATATGTTGATATATATGCGATTTGATATGTATGCTATTTTGTTGTATTGACAACAAGCTTCAAAACTTCATATGTCAAATTTGCTGAAGGTGTTAACATCATAGATATTTTTACACTTAAAAATGTCAAATTTCATGCCAAAGAAAGAGCATTTGCGGGAAGTTATAATTCATTACTTTATTTTGAAGAAAAGTGCTGCTGAATACTTTGGGAAGCTTATGGTGAACATGCACCATCTGAATATACTTTGTGAACACTGGTTTAAATTCTTTAAAAGTGATGATTTCGATGTGAAAGACAAAGAAAGTTCAGGTCAACTGATAAAGTTTGAAGACCAACAATTACAAGTATTTTTGGATGAAGGTGCGTGTCAAACTCAAAAACGACTTGCAGAAAGATTAAACGTTGCTCAGCAAACAATTTCCAATCATTTATAAGCAATGGGAAAGATTTTAAAGGAAGGAAAATGTGTGCCACAGCAACTGAACAAAAGACAAATGGAAAGCCGAAAAGTCATCAGTTATGTTGCTTCCATGGCACCAAAGTCTTTTTTGCATTGAATTGTGACTGGCCATGAAAAATGGATTTATTTTGAGAATCCCAAATACACAAAATCATGGTTTGACCCAGGTCAACCATCAACATCAACTGCAAGGCCAAATCGCTTTGGAAAGAAGATAATGCTCTGTGTTTGGTGGGATCAAGAAGGTGTGGTGTATTATGAACTTTAAAACCTGTTAATACTGATTGTTACTGATAACAAATAATCAATTTGAACCATGCTTTGATCATGAAATGACCAGAATGTTCCAGAAGACACAGCAAAGTACTTTTGCTTCAAGATGACACACCATCACACACTTTAAAACCAGTTAAAGACATGTTAAAAGATCTTGCCTGGGAAGTATTAACCCACCCGCTGTATTCCCCAGATCTTGCTCCTTCAGATTACCACTTGTTCCAAACCATGGCACATGCACATTCTGAGCAGCACTTCAAAACATACGAAGAAGTGGAAAATTGGGTCTCTGAATGGTTTGCCTCAAAACAAGAAAAATTCTATTGTAACGGTATCCACAAATTACCTGAATGATGGGGAAATGTGTAGCTAGCTATGAACATTACTTTGAATAAAGCACTTTTGATATTTCTCTTGAAATTATCATGTTTTTGTTGATTACAAAATCCACATTAACTGGTACACCTGGTATATAATACTAGAGGCCCGGTGCATGGATTCTTGCACCAGTGGGGTCCCTTGGCCTGGCCTGTGCCCTCTCGCAATCTGGGAACCCTCAGGGAATGTCGGAAAACCAGTTTCAGCCTGATCCCCACAGTCCAGGCCTATAGTATGCATATAAGATATTTGATAAATGTCTTCCTGCCCTCCCCCTGCTCCCCTTCCCTCTGAGATTCATCAGTCTATTCCATGTTTCCATGCCTGTGCATTGAGCATCTGCCCCCTGGTGGTCAGTACACGTCATAGCTACTGGTCGAATAGTCGAATGGTCAGCCAGTCACTTAGGCATATATATTCTATCTAATAAAAGACAAAAAGGGTAATTAACCATACCTTCGTTACGCTTCCCATTGGCTAATCAGCGAGATATGCAAATTAACTACCAACAAAGATGGTGGCTGGCAGCCACGCAGCTGAAACGAACAGGAGGCTTGCTTGCTCCAGTGATGGAGGAAGCCAAGGTTCCCCGCCTGCCATGGCCCAACACTGAGTTCCGGAAGCAACAGTGTTTCAATTATAGAAGCTAAACAAACCCCAGATACCTGCTTTCAGCCAGCCACGACCTCAGAGCTGGGAGCGCCAGTGAAGGCAACAGAGTTTCAATTATAGAAGGTAAATAAATCCCAGAATAAAAAAAAAGGAGAGGCTGGGAGCTTCAGTCACACCCCAGCCTGAAAATGGCCCTCAGCCCCTCACCCAGGCTGGCCAGGCACCCAAGTGGGACCCCCACCCTGATCCGGGACATCCTTCAGGGCAAACCAGCCAACCCCCACCCGTGCACCAGGCCTCTATCCTATATAGTAAACTGACTATATAGTAAACTGACTCTAACAGCAGAAAGACTGGGAATGACTGGTCACTATGACACACACTGATATCCAGGGGGCAGACGCTCAATGCAGGAGCTGCCCTCTGGTGGTCAGTGCACTCCCACTGGTGGGGAGCTCTGCTCAGCCACAAGCCAGGTTGATGGCTGCCAGTACAGCGGTGGTTGTGGGGGCCTCTCCTGCCTCCTCAGCAGTGCTAAGGATGTCCAACTGCAGCTTAGGTCTGCTCCCCGCTGGCAAGTAGACACCCCCCGAGGGCTACCGGGCTGCCAGAGAGATGTCTGATTTCCAGCTTAGGGCCAATCCCCCGGGGAGCAGGCCTCAGCCAGCAGGTGGTCATCCCCTGAGGGGTCCCAGACTACGAGAGGGCACAGGCCAGGCTGAGGGACACCCCCCCCCCCGAGTGCACAAATTTTTGTGCACCGGGCCTCTAGTATATATATAATTATAAAATTAAAATACAAAATAGTTTAATATCGCTATTTGACCTTTATAATAGAAGTTTCAAAGATGAAAGAAAATTAGTAAAATGTATATGAAAATAATATATAAATTGGTTAATAAATAAACAATATTTTGTTGATGATGTTGCTTTCTTTCAGCTTCAGAGGTATGTTGTGCCAATAGCTGGTCTTCAGATACATTCTGGCTTTGCATGAGATTGGTGCCAGCAAGAGCTTTATATGTATCACGCATGCGTGAGTCAACATTTATTTTTAAATTGCCAGTGTGCATCATATGTACTGGCCAGTTGGTAGGTCCAATGGATAATCGGTCACTTAGTCTTTTATATAGATAGATAATAATGACAAACATCATTTTAAAATTTGAGGACCTGCCACTAAAAATATTTCTTTAGTTGTTACAAATCATTACTGAATCTTATCAAATTCTAGAAAAAATAAAAATTCTTAAAGTAAAACCTCTCAAAAAATGGCATATATTGAAGGCATAATTGTTCTGGAGCCAGGGTGACTTGGTTTGAATGTGAGCTATCTATGCCTCAATTTCCTCATCTGAAAAATTGAAATATTACGACTACACTAATAATAATAACAATAATATATCCATCTCAAGGTATGTTTGAGAATATTCAAATGAGTTAATACATGTGAAGCATTTAGAAGAGTGCCTGGCATGTAATAGATACACTCAGTGGTTCTCAACCTTCCTAATGCCGCGACCCTTTAATACAGTTCCTCATGTTGTGGTGACCACCAACCATAAAATTATTTTCATTGCTACTTCATAACTGTAATTTTGCTACTGTTATGAATTGTAATGTAAATATCTGATATGCTATATGTGTTTTCCAATGGTTGCTACCCACAAATTGAGAACCGCTGACAGTATAAGTATTTGGGTACACACATAGGAGCTCATCGTGTTCATGCAACACTAATTACTTAATACTCAATCTTATTTTACTTCTCTGTGATAAACAAATGAACTCAACAATTTGAAATCTGGATACAGTCTATTGTTGAGACTCTATTGTTACTAAACTCAAGTAACATTTATTAAAAGAGCTTAGATAAGTGAGTGTCTAATTAAATAGAATAATTAAAAAGCAAGAACTATCACCTAGCCAAATTATCTAGATTTTCTATTGATGAATTAAAAATTTACTAAATTTACTACCAATTTAATCAAGCTAAATTTTGTTGGTGTCCTTGATTGGGTAATTAAGTAATGAGATACAGAAAGTAACTGCTATAAATCTGTCTTAGCATCTATCCATACCCATGGATTAACATCTTGGACTGATTCCTCTTCTTATATTCTTCATCAGTTTATTCAAATCTGCATTGCATGTGTGCAGAACATCAGCAATATGGCAGGTTCATCTTTAAAATATTTCAAAACTGGAGAGAAGTAATTGGGCTTTGGTTTATTTTACATTTTCTGTTCAGTGAACGTTAGATATTAATTTCAAATGAAAACCCATTCTTCATTTCTTTTCCTAGAAGTCATGTATTTGTTTTCTATATCAGTTTAATGTCATTCATCTGATTCTGAGTCTGCAAATTCATAATGCAATGCCTAGTTTGTGGCCAGCTCTGATGTTCACATGTTTTGCACATTTCATTTGTACAAATAACAAAAGAAAATAATGGAGGGTCAGAGAAGAGGAATTGCCTAAACTCACACAAACAATATGTGGCCGCCCTGGAATATGCTCCAGTCCCTCTGAACCAAATCTAGTACCTAGCTCCATGGAAGGCAGTTCCAGCCCAGAACCACACAAGTATGAGAGCTAATAAATACTCCTTTTGCTTGTAAAACTGGGTTGTGGTTTTATAGTATGTATCAGTTCCGTCTCCTCCTCTTTCCTTCCCCCTCTTCCTCCTTCCTTTATTTTCTTACTGCCTTCATCTTCACTCTTACCCAAGGCCAAATATACACCATCTGTGTTATGGATTTCATTCCTTCCATCTACTCAGAAACTCTCCTCCACCAAATCATTTCATCCTAGCCTTTATTTTTTCTATCTTCAAATGATTCCTTTCTATTCAGTATTTTTTCTATTGTGTTTCAATGCAGTCTTTTTCACGTAACAAACAACAGACATCTTTTTGAAAGGATAGTCTACACTTGTTTCCTTCACTTCATCAGCTGGTTTCAATCCTTTTTACTGTGTTGACATACTATTTCCAAATCCAATTTTCACTTTTCTGTCCATGTTTTACTTGGCCTATCTTCAACACATGACATTGTTGATTACTAACTCCTTGAAACCTACAACACCTTTGACTTCCATGCTTCTACTCTCTTTGCTTTTCCTCTTTCATTATTCAATCACAGGTCCCTTCTGGAAATCCATTTCCATGTTTATCCCTCAAATTGTTATCGTTCTTGGCCTCATCTCACTTTCCTTGCTTTCACCGACCACCATGTAAGTGATATCCATGTCCACATTTCTAGTCCAGATCTCTCTCCTGAATTCTGAGCAATAAATCCAACTGGCTGTCAATGCTCATTACACTAACTGTTACACAGATACCTCAATATTAACAAATCAAAACATGAATCTGTCACAACCAGTTAGTTCTCCCTACCTGCTTCCTTATCTTAGTCAAAGTCACCACCATTTATAGCTCCCACAATGACTCAGGTAACACCTTAGATTCCTCCTTCTTTCTCCAACTCATAATCAATCCATAATTAATATTTATGTATTCTACCATCTACATGTAAAGGAATATTCTACCTTTCCTAGTATACTGAAATATTTTATTACTTTCCCTGTTGGTGGTAAAGCCCATTCCACTCACCCTCCATAGAATGTCAGAGTAACTCTTCAAAATACAACTTTAATCTTTTACTCCACTAAAATGGTTGACAAGGCACAGACTCTTTCCCTTAGCACCTAATGACCTTTCATCATCTGGCCCTGCATATTCCTTCAGTTTTATTTCTATCACCTATGACGTCTTACAACAGTTTCCTAATTGCTCCATATTCTCTTATGCCTCTAAGCTTCTACCTGTCCTGTTTATTCTTCCTTGAACTCCCACACCAGTATCAAGCAGGCTTGTATACAGAAAAAAAAATCCCAGAAATTTTAGAGCAAACAGATAATAGATTTATAATTATAAATGTAGTCATTTTGTCTAATTATTTTAACTACTAAAAGGTACAATATTAAGCATATCCAAACCCTTCTTCCACATACAAATTAAAAGAAGAAAAATAATTGTTATACATCTTATTATAAAGTTTTGGCTTTTTCCAATACCTCCCTAAAATCTATCTTCAACTTATACCATGACTACCATCACCAGAGGACAAAGTTCCTGCTCGAGTTGTACTCTGCTGTACAAAGGAAGAGATCCGCTTGCTTCTACGTTGACTTATGTCTTCCGGCCACATAGGGTTTTTGTTCTCTTCTTGGCCTTCTCCTTAGCTAATTCTCCAGCTTATCTCACTCTACTATCAAGTAATCAATATTTATGAGACACTGGAGGCAGAGAACTACAGTCATAAAATATCATAACACCATGTTGGCTTCACTAATTTTTCAGAGGAGAAAATGACTCCCTTCCTTCCTTTCATCCCATTAGCTGCATTGAACACCAATTCTTTTAAAGCACAATGCTTGTTCAGTTAATAAATGGACTCAATTAACTAATTTCTAAAAGCATTCTCCTGTTGCTCTCTTTCAGAAACTGTTTCAGATGCAAAGATTAAAGTATTTACATCATTTCCAAATTTTATAAATCTTGCTAAAAGTGCTTATTCAAAAAAGATGAAACATACACTTCAAGAATGATTAGTAATAATTGCTGTTCATTAAATAAATCAATCATTCATTAATGAATGCTACAAATATTTGTCAAATTCCCACCATATGTCTATCAGTCATCATATAAGAATCTGAGGATTCAACGGTAGATATGATGTAGTATTTGTTCCCAAAGAGGTTGGTTCTAATATGCAGTAAAACTTGTAAGCATAAATTAGCATACCATATGAAATGTTTTGCTTTTTGTTCACTGATTCTAATTCCTACATTTTGTTGGAAATTAGAAAATATAAATACTAAATAACTCTACACATTTAACTTCATGTAAGAGAGCTAAGTAATCAGATGCTAAGTAATGAATATATGTAAGTACATATATATGTAAGCATGTGTACATGTATATGTGCAGAGATTATAGTTATCTAATATAAGGCATTTTATTAACTAATCAGAAAACAATTGAATGATACTTTAGGAAAAAGTTTAAAGCATTATATACATGTCACTTATAGTATATATAGTATTGTCTACACTAACACGTTATTTGTTGTTTTTACAATAACATTACTTTTGTAACTACATCCCATTTTTCATAAATTTCAGTAATTACAGGGGTGGTGACTTAAAAGACTAAATTAGTAAAAAAATAAAGTGTCACTTTCTATTCTTTTTTAGAAACTCATTCAACATTAAGTTTGTAAGATTAATTCATGTTGCTCCATGGAGTATAGTTTGTTCTTTTTCATTGCTGTGGAATATTCCATCACATAATTGTACAACTGTTTATCCATTTTATTGTGGATGAATATTGAATTATTTTCAATTTTGACTTTTAAGAATAAATCTATGTACATTCTAGAACAAAACATCTATTAACCAGTGTCTAAGTTGATTCCAGTAAATTTGATTTTGCATTTAAAATACTTTAACTATAATTAGATTATGTAATATCAGTGTATAAGACACCATATCAACTTTCTATGAATAACATCTGCCATTTCATGAGTACTTATAATAAATAACATGTATATTTTATTTTTAAAGCAACCAAGGAAAACTGTGAAAATAAGTATGCCTATATCAATCAAATTGTCAGAATAACTTCTAACATATTACATTAGGCTAGTGGTTCTCAATTTTTTTCTGGTATGTTCTTACAAATAATTTTGAACATTTCAGTTAAATGTTGCACACTTATATGTGTAGATCTTTACTTTATATACATATGTATATGTATTTTCTTTATTATACCTATTTGGATGAATCCATATCTATAGATATAGACTTAGATATTTTTAAGAAAATAAATTTGGATTAATTTGTGGGGGGTGGTAAGACAGCATTCCACAGAATATGTGGCACTTTTCCAATGTATGAATTCTAGAAGAGTTTCTTAAAGCAGGTATTGATTCACATTGATTTTGTTCATTTTCAAGTAAAAGAAGCATCATTTATACTAATAAAAGGGCAATATGCTAATTAGACCGGTTGACTGGACATTTTCTGAATATCCGACTTCCTTCCAGACAGTTGGGGGGGGGGGGGGGCCAGGCTGTCAGGGGGGCAGTTAGGGTGTGACCAGGCCAGCAGGGAGGCAGTTGGGGGCAATCAGGCCAGCAGGCAGAGGCGGTTAGGGGCAATCAGGCAGGCAGGCAGGTGAGCAGTTAGGAGCCAGCTGTCCCGGATTGTGAAAGGGATAACCAACTGCCGGTTTAGGCCTGAACCCTGGGATTGGGCCTAAAGCGGCAGTCGGACATCCCCCAAGGGAACCCGGATTGGAGAGGGTGCAGGCTGGACTGAGGGGACCCTCCCCCCCGTGCATGAATTTTGTGCACCAGGCCTCTGGTCTTATATAATAAAAGGCTAATATGCAAATTGATCAAACTGCAGAATGACCAGTCACTATGATGCACACTGACCACCAGGGGGCAGACGCTCAACAAAGGAGCTGCCCCCTGGTGGTCAGTGCGCTCAACCAGAATCCGAGCTCACTGCTGGCAAGCACAGTGGCAATGGCAGGAGCCTCTCCCACCTGTGCAGCAGTGCTAAGGATGACTGAGGGTTCCCGGACTGCGAGAGGGTGCAGGCCAGGCTGAGGGACCCACCCTCCTCCCCGAGTTCATGGATTTTGTGCACCGGGCCTCTAGTTCTTTTATAAACTACTAAATATCCTACCTCATGATAGATGAGGGTGGTTTTCAGACTCCCAAAGACAGACTAAACTTCAAAGGAAGAAGATAAAGAAGGAGAAGTAAGGAAGAAAGAAAAGAAGATAAATTACACACAAGACTATAAACTTCACTAGAAACCTGGCCTAGGTTAACAACACATTTTACCTCCAGTTTGTTCTAAATTTGAGGCTAACAGTGACACTTCTGCTGCTGCTACCAAAAGAAATTTTTCAAGGGAAAGGCAATCCTGTGCGAAATGACCACAGAGACCAACATTCCTAATTTTTACAGGTAGGAAACCTGCCACCTCCTTAAAAGGAGCGTTGTGTTATTAGTCCACTGGCACCTAGGCAGCTGTAGAGTACAGAGCAGTCCTGTCCTTCTGGCCAGTTTAAAGATGCTGAGAAGCTGACTTAAGAATGTTTCTTTGGGAACTGAATAGGGAACACACATGTTTAAGTAGGAAATTACTGTCCAATGCAGAAAGAAAACCATTATTTTATTATGTAATATTTCTACTTACAAACAGACAATTGGAAGTAGAGGAAACTGAAGAGGAGGAGTGACAGTTTTCAGGAAGAGACCATGTTGCATCATTATCTGAGAGAAATAGTACTCAAGGTTCAAATTTCCTAAGTGGCAATTATTTCACTAAAGTTCCAAGTTTATAATTTTTTTCACTCTAGAATACAAGTCCCCACTGGAAGGTTAAAACAGAGAAAGTTGAATTCATTCTGAACACATTTTCTGCAAATCAGCATTTGCAGAATTTCAATGCTCATTTTCCACAAAGAGGAATTAATTCCACTTTTAACTCAATCGCCAACATTCAAAATGAACAGACAAAACAATGCCTTCTTCAAAGTTTGTTTCATGATTCTTGAAAGGACAGGTACTCTTACTGGGACAGTACAGATTCTCAATTTGCAATAATTATCAAGACAACTTTTAATATTTCTTTTATTTTGTAATTGCTTAAATTTGCAAACTTAGAGAAAACATTTAAACTGTTCATAGAAAATCTTAATATGAGAAAAGACAATGGACCTTCCAGGATTTCTGTTGTGTGATTACTAACTCCATGGCTATCAACAATTTGATTTCTTATTACATGGAAAAATTTTCACACTACATATTTGAAAATAAGCTTTATACAGAATTGGCAGATTTGCTTCCTCAGTATATCCATCTTTTGTGAAATAAATATGTAACTCTGATATACTGTGTTTTTAACGGAATTCATAATCCAACATTGTTTAATTATTCATGATGAGAGGTACATCAAGACAAAAGCTTCCTGAGATGATAGGTAAAATCAACATGCTATGCTATTTGGGTCAAATACTCAGAGTTGAACAAAAATGCCTTAACACTATATAAACAATAAGTCTTAAGTTAACACCTAAAAAATGCTAAGAACAAGATACTGTAGCTACAGGAATGAAATTCTCCAAGAACCTGTATCCTTCTGACATTTTTTTTATGTGTTTACATTCCAGGTAAGACTATTTCTTTATTAGTAATAAAACAAGAGCAAAATATTAATTTTTAACTAAAATTATTGACTAGAATATAATTTTAATAAATCTAAGGGGATTGGCAATACTAATAAAGTCCATCTACTCAAAGCACAATGCTAGATACTGGGAGTGCCTGAAGGTTAACTCAAGGACAATTTGCTAAATGAAGCTATTCTCCATTTTAACTATCCTATATAATAAAAGCCCAATATGCAAATTATCCCCTCAACTGGGAGTTCGACCAGGGGGCAGGGCCAGTGGCGGCCACAGCAGTAAGTGGCTGGGGGAAGGGAGGCACCCCTGCACTAGCTGGAAGCCACTAAGAACCCTATCCATGCACGAATTTCATGCACTGAGCCTCTAGTTTAATATAATTCCTGACTGTAAATTTTACTCTTGAAATATCCTTTTGGGTAAGGAATATCATTTCCTGTATGGCTCACATAAACTTTCAATATAAGGCAAGATTTAAGGGGGCAAAACAATAAAATTATCAATAAAGACATGAATAAGGATAAAACATACAAATGATACATGAGACTTTTCTGTAGGAAAAAGAAAAAAGGAAAAAGAAAGACAATTTTAACTTTATGGTCAAATTTTAAGAGATTTTACCACTGGGTGCAGTAAAAAGCTAAGTATTTTCAATTTTATCTTATACTGTAAAGTAACCAGCATCCTGTTTCTGTGTTTAGGGACTAAGAATACTGTATTCTTGATTTTGAATATAATTATCTTTTCTTAAGAGAAAAATGGCCTGTTCCCCAAGTCCCAAAATTCTGTGATATCGCCACAGTCTCTCTAAATATTTTACTTCTGGTGAGTTTTATATTAACCCAAAACAATTCTAAAGTAATCATCAGATTTGAATTTCTGGGAGCTGGAATTCATTACCTTTTTTCTTGCAATGTCAACACTGCTAAAATTTGCAAATCTGCCTGCTTCAGCAAAGTATGGTTTCATAATCTCTAAGCAATCATAAACCTATCTATTTGGATAGGAAATTTCTCTGTTGCACAGGAATACCAGGTATCATAGAGACAGTTTTAGAAACATTAAGTCTGTTTACTCTTACCACTTAAATTCTGAAAAGTAGACTCAAAAACAATGTCTCCTGAGAACCAGTAGAAGAACAAGCTCACATACATTGAAAGCCTGCTTTTAACAAATTTTTAATGTCTGTTGTGATGAGTTGGTGATGTCCCTCCAAAATTGTATGTTGAAATCCTAATCCCAAGTATCCCAGAATGTGAGCTTATTTGGAAAAGGGGCTTTGCAGATGTAATTAAGATGAAGTCATACTAGAGTAGATTGGGCGCCCAATCCAGTATGATCTGTGTCCGCATAAATGGGAATTTTAGGCACAGACATGCATACAGGAAGAATATCATGTGAACATAAAGGCAGAGGTCAAGGTGGTGCAACTCAAAAGTAAGGAACACTGAAGACGGCCAGCAAACCTCTGGAAGCTAGAAGAACTGGGAGAGCTTTTTTCTCGCAGCCAGAAGGAATCAACCCTGCTGACACATTGGTCCCAGACTCCCAGCCTCCAGAACTGGGACAATAGATGTCTGTTGTTTAGGCCACCTCACTCATAGTGCCTTGTGATAGCAGCCCAAGAAAACTAGATACATCTATAATAAATTTTTACCCTGGCAATTATCTGATTCTGAAATACTGTTGGCTTATTGTGAGTTTGTATTCTAATGGATGTGTTTCTTTGTAGTCTGTCTCATTCACATTTCTGAACCTACAGAAGCATACCAAAGTGTAATGTCTTCCTTCAATAAATTTCTGAAATGACAAGGGCTTTTATTCTATTCTATTTTGAAGATCAATGTATTCTTTCATTTGATTTTCTTCTTATAAAAAAAAATAGAATTCTCATCTGTTCATTGCACATTACATAAACAGTTACGAGCTGAACACTCTTCAATACAGATTTCAACTTTGTTTAAAGTTGTATCATTTTGAGGCCTTTTATAATGGATGAGGTAAAGCAATAAACTCCACATAGTCTCAAAAATAAAGAAGAAATTAACTAAGCACAAACAAGCTCACAAAAACACAGGTTGCGTTTAAAACTCTTGCTTCACCTTTAATAGTATAAGAATTTTAATTTCCTTTAACTGTACCAAATTCATGATAAGGATGACATATTTGTTAATCATATCAGGAACAACACAAAACAAGCAATAAGAACACCAGCTGACTAGCATCAGGGCTATACCTTCTCATCACCTGACAGAGGGATAATAAAACTTATTCTTTTGTGAGAAGTATTAATGTTGTTTAATTAAATTACAAACTAGTCCCTGAAACAAGCAGAGAGCCAACCATTGTTCACTTAATGAGCATGTTTTGATTCATAAGGGAATTCTTAAAGTAGATGTCTTCCCAATCTTTCCACCTGGTTACTAGGTATATGATGAGGGGAGAGGTAGGAGTTGATGCTGAAGGAGACACGACCTACAAGACTTTGGGAACCTGGCTAAAAACTGAAGATATGACTCTAAAAGCAAAGAAGAAACATTAAATCATAGCATTCAAAAATAACATATCTTTATAAACACCTTTTATAAGATAATAGCTGCAAGAGGATATATTTGGGTCTAGCAGATGAAAAAATACAGGTCGGAAAGAGTGAAATCAGAAAGACTATGACATTACTTAAGCATTCCTGAAGTGAGATTAAAAAAAAATAATAAAGTAAAGTTGTATCATTTTGAGATGCCTCTTATAATCTATTCCATCGAAAAAAGGGCATTACCTGTAGAATTAGCATCATTATTATTCAAGAGTAAACTCTACTGATGGCTAGGCTATAGATATGAAGATGGATAAACAAGGGTTTTAACCACAAAGGAGGTCATAATCTGCCATGGGAAACTGATAAACAAGTAATTGAAATGAACTGAGCTGTATTCTACAAAAACTGTAGTTAACATGTTATTGAGAGCTTACTATTTTTCCATAGATTGTATGAGGCACATAGAACTGTTATCTCATTTGATCCTAAAACAGCTTCAGGAGGTGAGTACCATTGTTCTTCTTACCTTACAGGTGAGCAGCAGAAGAAGAGAAGGAAACTAATCAAATGTGTACACTAAAAAGTGACAGAGCCAGGATCCAACCACACAAATTCATGCTCTTAGCCTCTGTCACAAATGCTATCACGTTAGGGGTAGGGAAAGAGGTCAGAGAAGCCAAAACAAAAGTATGTATTTAAGCCGAGCCATGGATGAATTTGACAAGGAGATTAGGAGATGGATATATCTGGAGAAAGAATTCCCCAGGAAAATGATGCAAGGCACAGGCAACCAGAAGCAGTCTGGTATGGATGGAACTGATGACAAATTAGGGAACAGTGGTGGCTGAAGTGGGACAGGAGATTGAAGACAAAGTGTGAGCTCTAAATGTCCTGCAAAGCAGTTTGCAGATTACTCTGTAGGAAAAAAAAAACAAAAACCCTATTGGATCTTGACATATAAGAGTGTGAACCCTAAGAGGAAAAAATAGGCTCCTAGTGGCTAACTGCAGGGGGACTGGGGGGAGAACCTAGCAGTCATTTCTGCACAAGGGCCTCTCATGCAAAGTGCACTTTGCACCCTGCACTAGACTGCCCACCTCTACCTATGTGCCACTAAACTGCCTGCCTCTGCACTAACTTCCTGCCTGCATTGTGTTTCTGCCATCCTGAGTGAACTAACTGGCATTACCCTACCAGTGGTCGGCAAACTCATTAGTCAACAGAGCCAAATATCAACAGTACCACGATTGAAATTTCTTTTGAGAGCCAAATTTTTTAAACTTAAACTATATAGGTACGTACATTGTTATTAACTTAATTAGGGTACTCCTCAGGCTTAGGAAGAGCCACACTCAAGGGGCCAAAGAGCCGCATGTGGCTCGCGAGCCGCAGTTTGCCGACCACGGCTAAGCAATGATACAGCCAATAGATGAAAGAAGCCTGGATCTCTGAATGACCTCATGGAGCATATGCCTCATTGACCCTTACTAAAATGTGAATGAAAAATAAACATTGTGCTAACCCACAACTGAGAGCTATGTAGCTATTTACTAAATAGTAACTATATGCCAGGAAGTGTTTTAGGTGCTTGCCTTACATTATCTCATTTATATACATGATGAAGACTCTGAGTCATTATGACGTAGAGAACATGGTTTGAAAACAATGGCAAATATATTAATACTTGTTAATGGCAAGAACACAGAGAGATGGGTATTCTCATATATTTATTGTAAAAGTATTAACCCTTATAATCTTTCTGAAGTCAAAGTTTGACCAAATTGTGCTAAATTTTTACTAATTCCATTAAAAGTCTGAAGCTATAACCCACTTATCTTTTGACCCTCTACTTCCAAAAATCTATTAGAAATGTCATAGATGTACAGAGTTATATGAGATTATAATTGTGAAAAAATTGAAACAATCTAAGTGACTAACAGTATGTACATGTTTAAAATAGTTCTAATATCCATTTGATGAAATATTATACAACCATTAAAAATCACGTGTTCCAAGAATAGTTAATGATGTGGGAAAATGTTCACAAATAAATTCATGACATATACTAAATACAAAATATTTCAACTTTTAAATGTATGAATGCAAATAAGATAAAAATGAAATAAAGCCACATGTTAATATTAATTATCTATAGATGATGAAATTAGACTTTTCTCCTTTATATATAATCTCTATTTTAAAATGCTATATAATGATCTTGCATTATTTTTAAAATCAAAATATATGTTATAAAAATAAAGAAGACAAGAAATTTTCTAACCCATTTTTGAAAAGTTTCCACATAAAGTTGATTAAAATTGAAAACTGCTGGTGCTTAAATCTGTAAGTTCTATTTAATTGGAAAATTCACTTATGTGAAACAGCTGATTCCCTGATGATGGTAGATAAGTGAGGTGTTATTACAGTATTTCTAAAAGTTGTCTACCATCTGTGAGTTTATTTTTCAATTATCTGTTGTTTTTCACATCTAAATTTAAAATTATTTTCAAATATAAATATCTGTGACTTATGGTGATTTGTTTTGATAGCTTGAATTTCTACTGCTTTTAGTTCCATCAAAACTTTTCAACAATAAACTCCCTCCTCATAATAATTGCAAAATATTTCCCCAACTTACAGATAAATCAAGTCCAGACAGATATATTGTAATACACCTAGAACACAAAGCAAGATATGCCAGGCCAGTGGTGTGCTGGAGCTGGCTCATACTGGCTCCTGGGAGCCATTCTGCACATCTTCCCCACCTCTGTATCAATGGTATCATTCCTTAGCTAGAAATTGGCCATCATGTAAATATCTTCACCTAGCAAGTCCTCAAATACTATATCAGGGCTTTTTATTTTTTATCTTTTTTTTTCAGTTAGCCAGTTTATTAGTACACCACTGCATGTATTCAACAACATGATTCTTCTCATGATACTTAATTAGCCCAAGATCAGGGGCTTGTTGAAAATTCAAAAAAAAAAAAATATTTGGGATCAAGTGCTCAATGGTATATTCTAAGAAACTAGAACCTTGTATATCATAGGTGCTCAATGAATATATCTTTTACATATTTACTAGACAAGCTAAAGATGATGAAACTTTTCTCTCGAGTCATCTAGGCATCTCCCTAACTTCATCTATCCATCTTCTCTAAAACCTTGTATGTTTATATTTGTCTGTTTACTTATAATTGTTGTCTTTCCATCAGTCCCTTAAGCAATCATCTTCCATTCTCATGTTCACTGGCTCCTACACCAACAATTCACGAGTCACCAATGACCTCCTTATTCACAAACACAATATTCTTTTCTTCTCTATATTCCCCTTTCTCTAGAACATTTTATACGATTGACAAAATTTTCTTTCCTAAAACTTCTTTATCACTAGACCTTGGAGGCACTTTTATATTCTACCACATTTTTTGTTGTTGTTGCCATTTTTACTTTCTTCATTTCTTTATCTTTTAGTCTTACCTAGGATTTATACAAGTTTTAGCAATCATCTCTTTAACCTTATTTCTTTGTGATTTTCACTCAAAAAAAAAAAAAAGGATGGCTTCACCTCTCATCTTTAATCCAAAATATTTACTTCTATAAATTTCATCCTGCTTTGTCCCTAACTTCAGTCAGAGATTTATAACTGCCTACTTGACATTTCCATTGAAAGTCTAGCCTTTACATCAAATTTGCTAAAACAAACTCCTTTCCTCAGATAACACCTGTGTGTTTTCATGCTAGGTTGGGGTGTTCCTCTTCTCCCTGCTGTCCTGGTAGGGCCACCTACCAGGATCTCTCCCAGCACAAAGTTTGGTTAAGGTTGCCACAAGACGATTCAGTTGTCCTGTACAGCTCCTTCCTCCAAGTTCGCAGGAACAAATAAAATCAATTATTCCTTGGTGGGGGGAAGTAAGCATTCTTTGGTCATTGCTGGAGCCAGCATCTTCTGTGATACTGTGTTCTGAGTTACAGGACACAGCACCCTGCAAGCATGGCAGCAGGTCTGTAAACTGAACAAAGCTGAATCACGGCCTGATAACTTTGAAAACTCTTAATTTCTCTGCAGAGAAATGACTAAGTATATTATCAGGAAATGGAATTATGAAATATTTTCAGATCAAGTGAAGCTTCTAGAGGTGAATTAATATAAAATTAAGCTTTGAAAGATTACCTTAAGTAGAAGCTGAAGGAACTGTATATATTCTTTGAAACCTAATGATTTGAAAACCAATATCTCACTGCCTACAGGAGGCAATCCAGAACTGAAAATAATTTTTAAAAAATAGTTCTAAATCCAAATAGGTCATTTGAAGATTAACCTTTGCCTTTAAGGGCTTCTGAAAAATGACTGTCCATATCTATTCAATAATCAGTATGTTCATTAATTACTAGTGTATAGAATTGTAATGATACCATAGGAACTTGTTTTAGGCATAATATGCATTTATGGTAAATCGTGTTAAATAGAAAAAGACATCGGAGATTTGGAATCAAGCATTGTCTGACTCTACCACTTAGTTTCTTGGAAAATTTGGGGAATTCTTTAATTTTTCTAAACCCCAGTTTCCATAATTATAAAATTAGAATAATAAAACTAATTTATAGGGTTCCTGTGTGAATTAGATATAATGTACAGTATACAACATGCCTCTTTATAATAGACTCTCAATAGATGATATTATTGATTATGAAGCCTGAGAATCTGAGCAGATATATAATAACAAAATGCCCCCTAGATTAATGCCTAAAGCAATAGTTCTTAAAATTTTTGGTCTCTGGACTTTTTAGACTCTTAAAAATCATGGAGTATACCAAAGGTTTTTTCCTATATTTAAGACATACCTACAAATATTTACCATAAAGGAATATTTAAAATATTCATTGTTTCATTTTTAAATAACAATAATGGATCCATCACATGCTAATATTAGCAGTATATTTTATATAAAGTAATGATATTTTCAAAAACAAAAACAATCAGTGAGAAGAGTAGCATTGCTTTACACTTTTACAAATGTCTTTAATGCTGGGCTCAATTAAGACATGTGGATTGCCATATCTGCTTTTGCATTCAATCTGTTGTGATATGTTGTTTTGCTTGATATATTAGAAGAAATCCTGGCACAGACAGATATATAGATGAAAGGATATCAAGCACTGATACCCTTTGTCTGAAGTTAGTCAAGATAGTTTTTCAAAGGAAGTGAGTCATGTCAATGCAATGATGATGAAGATGTGTAGGGTAACAATAATAACAATAATAAATTAATTCTAAACTGGCAGAAAAGCTACAAGACAACATCCTAGGCAATGTTAACATCTGTGATTAAGGTTGGAATGTGGAAATGAATGTACCCAATGTAAAATACCATGAGAAGACTAGGTGAGCGAAAGTAATAGATTTGAACTGAAGAGAACTGAGAAAAAAAAAAGTGGAGATAAATGAGTGTTTCAAGGGTAGAGGAAATGTGGGAAGTAAAAACTTCTGAATGCAATTGGGAATAGGCACACTTTGATTTATATTTTGTATTGATTTGTTTTTAAATTGTTTAGAATGAATGATGTCCTACTGATGCTTTTTAAGCAAGATGATCCTTATTAATGAAAGTGGAGTTTTAATTATTCAGAATAGTCAATAATACTGATGTTTGGGGATAATTATAGAGTCATAGATCACTTGTAAAAATTCTATCATCCCCAAGGATCTTCAGCCCATGCTTAGGGAACAACAGGTTTCTTCACAGAGCTAGATTTGAGCAAATAAAGTATCTCAGAGGGATTAGGACAAGATGGAGGTCATGCCTCTCTGGATTATAAAAAAATCTTCGCAGAAGATGTGAGGGATGAATGATGGATAGATGGATAGAGGAAGCTAAGAAAGGACTAAGTTTGAATTCTGAATAGAATAGCTAGGTAGAAGACTTATCACTGGAGTTAAAAAAAATTCAAGAGAAAATAAACATCTATTTTTGAATTTCCTTGGAAATACTAAGTTAGCAACTCGATGAAAATTTAAAAAGAGAACAAATGAATAGCAATCATTTGTAGTATAAGGGGATATTAAAATGGTGAATACTAACCACTGGATACAAAATAATTTGAAATAGAAAAAATCTTATGGTAGAGAGAGCAGTAGAAGGCTATTGTATTAATCTGGGAGTGCAATAACAAGGTTAAAGTCACCTTGGAGGCAGAATTATCTGAACTACAGAGTGGCTATGGGAAGACACAAAATGATGGGAGGATGTGGTGGTGGTGGCAGAGAGAAAGGGCTTGGTGACATAGATTTAGAAGTGATCTAATGAAATGCATGAGAGGAGAGAGAGAGAGATTGAGAGAGGGACTAGAGTCAAAAGGTTAAACTTTAAAGAACATTTAATACAAATTAGAAAGAGCAATAAAGGTATTGAGGAAAACAAGAAGTGGCAAAAACCTAAGGGAAAAAGTTAAGCAAAAAAAAAAAAAGTAGCTTGAAGGGCAGTGAAAAGGGCAAGAATGGTTCTAATAGTGTCGCTGGTACTTTGCTTGTTTTCACTGGAAAAGCAAATAATTAAGCATATAAAGCCTAGGTGGCCCTTGTGACCTCATGCAACGCCCTCACGTCATCACAAGATGGCCACCCCATGTCATCACAAGATAGCCGCCTCAAGATAGCCACCCCCACGTCATCACAAGATGGCTACCCCCACATTGTCACAAGATGGCCATCATTAGATGGCTTCCACAAGATGGCCGGCAGGGGAGGGCAGTTGGGGCTGATCATGCCGGCAGGGTAGCAGTTATCAATCAGGCTGGCAGGGGAGCGGTTAGGGGGCAATCAGGCTGGCGGGCAGAAGCGGTTAGGGGCAATCAGGCAGGTGAGCGGTTAGGAGCCAGCAGTCCTGAATTATAAGAGGGATGTCCCAGATTGGAGAGGGTGCAGCCTGGGCTGAGGGACACACCCCACAGTGCATGAATTTCGTGCACCAGGCCTCTAGTTTAATATAATTGGGATACTACTCTTTTGGGGGCTTGAAATCAGGGTCACTCAAAACAGGGCAGTGACTACTGCCATTTGGTGAACTATTCCCTATCAGTTTGCAATGAGATAAGTAGAGAAATATGAATAGCCTTGAAAAATATTTATAAAAATTTGACATTGTTATATTGTCTGCTGAATCTAATCATCAAAACTTCATTTGATTTTTCATTTAATTTTTCCTTAAGGAAAATGGTCCTTCCAAAAAATGGCCTGTCACCACTGACAGTCTGAGAGCACAACTTTACATGCTTTATCTGATCTATTTCTGAAAACTATTCTTACACTAATTTTAGAGTTGAAGAATTGAGGCACTGAGCAAACTCACACAGCTAGTAAGTGGTAAGAAATTCAACCTATGTAGGTTAGGGAAATCTAAAACAATGGGTGAAGAGAAGGAAGGAGCAGCAAGCAAAGGAGATTTTTCATAGGATATTACAGTATATTCTCAAGGTGTAAAGAAATTGTCACATAGGGAGAGATTCTTTCTAGTTTCTTTTATGGACTAAGTCACAAATGTTTACAAAACAACACTAAAACCAATTTGAAAATTTAAAAATGGTCTCAATGTTGACTTTTGAGGTATTATTCTCTTCCTCAAATATGTAATGCAGGCCTACCACATACATAGTATAGTGCTACGCTGAAAGGCGGACACTTTTCTAAGCCTCAGTTTCCACATCACTATATAATGGTCATGATAACAGAATCTTCCCATTTGAGAGTTAATGATGTGATCCTCGTAAAACTCAGCACAATGTCTGACTAATGCAAGGGCTGAAAAAATGAAAATAGAAATAACTGAGGTGGGAGGAACAAGTGTACTCAGAAGTCTATATATTCCCAGGAGGACTGTATAACCATATGGTTAGCTACAGTGTAAAATTCCCCAAGTGCTTGCTAAAAGCTCTAACTGAATTTGGTACTTTACCACCCTTTTAATTCAGAATCATGGATTTCAGCCATGCATAGACAGTTCAATCTGTTTGATTGATTTCCTTACATCAAAGCTCATATAGGTGCTAATTGCTTGGAGTTGACTGAGAGATGTATCTAACTTTCTTGTAATGGACCTCCCTGGCACTCAATAATTTCCAGAGTAAACTGCTGTCTCTCCATACTCCTGTCTTTCTCTCTGATTCATTCTTGTGTGAGATGCTGTTTAAATGTCTAGGAAGAAACAGACTAAGTTCCTATCAAATCTAACTCTAAGAAGATTACGGAATGGACAGAACTGGGCTTTAAGTCTAGAGAGAGACATTCCCAGTCAGTTCTTGAACTGTGGGTATATCAGAGTCACCTGGGACCAATGTCTAACCTTAAAGATAGATTTATTTCTAAAAACCTCTTTTTATTGTCATGTAGATACCAAGAAATGATTATAGCCAAATTAAAATTTCTTTACTCTTTGTAGATCCAACTTTTGTCTGTGCCAGGGAAATAGAAATTCTGCATATAGACCACATATAACTTTTGGCAAACAATATAAATAATTCAAATAATCAAAGGCTGACCCTACTGAATGGCTCTTCTACCCCTGCTGGTTTCCAGGAAAAGCCAATAAAAGATGCCTTGAGTTCTTTTACTCTGAGGTAATACTTGGGTCACAACATGCAACACTTTAATAGTTCAATCATAGCTGGTTGAACTATTACAGGAAGAAGGGATGTCAGTGTTTGAAAAACAATAGAGACATAAAATAGTTTCATTTTACTATTCCAGTTATTTATCAATTTATACATTTCTGTTCTTCCCAACTAAACACTAAGCCCCCTCGAGGCTTATAATTTTCTGGAGGCCATGTTGGTTGTCTTAGTTATGAAAATGTTGCCTCATTTAATAGTTGTTTTTTTTTTTTTCTTGTGGGCTGCTTTTTGCCAGCTTAAGAGGATTTCACAAATAACTAAGTGAACCTATAATACATTGTCCAAAGAGCAATTACAGCACATAAAAATTCCTACATGATTTTTAAAAATATATATTCCAACTCTGAAATTTGTAATCAACTCTCATTACCACAGTGCCTAACCTACATTAGTAGCTCTTTAAATATGTGTTAACATGTTAGTTAATAAATATTGATTTAAAAAATTATTGTTTAGGATATGTACTAAGAATTTTCATTGCAACAAAAATAATTCTGCATTTCCCACTTCCATTCACATTTCCTAGAAAAATAATTGCTTCTCATTAATATTTTAATTTTAAATTACAGCTCAAAAATCCCCAATAACCCTGAATAAACAGCTTTATAAATAAAGCCCATGATTATAATTTTCTTTTAAATAAACTAAAAATATGTATGTAATATGCTTACAAAAAGTCCTATTATAGTATTTCAATCCAAATTATTTAGGACTTGCCTCTCAGTCAAACCTATTGCAAGGACTCTCTTGAGAAGGGTCTGTTTATGGCTTATACTTAGAACATAAAACTATCATGAGTACAGTTACAATAATAGTTTTATTTTTCTTCTTTAAATGCAATCAGACATTAATTTCTTCAGATTATTTGTTATTAGAAAAAAAGTGAGCACAGAAAAGTCTGTCATAATTTCCCATGATCTTATTTTCAATAAGAAATTAAGTATTGACCCATTCATCTAGAAGCCACCTATTTGTCAATCTCTACTTACCATAACAAATTAAAGAACCAGAAAAGTAGCATGTGAGGCCTCTGATTAAGCAAATAATGTCACAGAATCTGTGTGTTAGTTTCAAGAGGATTTTCAGAGATTCTTTCCAAGACTATTTGCTATGTCTTCCACACATGCACATTTGTGCATGCACATACTCATAAACATGCACATATCTGAAGGATTTGGGGATTTGTTTAATCTACAGAAAAGCAGAAATAGAAAATTATAATTGTGGGTGTGGCTAACTGAAGACATTGAATTTCATTCACTCATTAAACAACTACATTTTTTAAAAATATTGATTTCAGAGACAAAGGAAGGGGGAGAGAGAGATAGAAAACATCATTGATGAGAGAGAATCATTGATCAGCTGCCTCTTGCATGCCCCCTACTGGAGATCGAGCCCACAATCTGGGCATGTGCCCTTGACAGGAATTAAACCTGGGATCCTTCAGTCCAAAGGCTGATGCTCTATCCACTGAGCCAAACCAGCCAGGGCAATACAACTACATTTTAATTAACTGAGTTAAACAATGAGCTGAGTATTAAGATACTACTATAAGATCAAGTAGTTTAGTGGAGAAGACAGGAATTCATTGGTAATCTAATAAATATACAAATTAATGAATGTGCCCAGCTGCTATGGCTCAGTGGTTGAGCATCAATCCATGAACCAGGAGGTCACAGTTCGATTCCTGGTCAGAGCACATGCCTGAGTTGCAGGCTCAATCCCCAGTAGGGGATGTGCAAGAAGCAGCCAATCAATGATTATCATCATTGATGTTTTTGTTTCTGTCTCCCTCTCCCTTCCTCTCTCTGAAATCAATAGTTGTTGTTTTTTAATTAATGAATGCAATAAAGGAAAAGTACAGGGAAACTATAAGATTTAAAGAGAGGGGCAAGTCAGGAAACTATAAAATACTTCCCTAATGAAATGACTTTTGAATTAAAATTGGAAGATAGACAGGCATAAACTAGGTAAAGGGATGGGAAGAACTTCAAGGGGGGGAAAGCTGAACATCATGTAGGAAGTCACTAAGGCACAGGGCACAGTTCAGCTGTCTGAAAGCAAATACTTGTGGCTGGAGGGCAGAGATCATAGGATAATGTGGTGTTTGGCAGAGTTGGAATGGCAAGGGATCTAGCCATGAAACATGCATAGGTGAGTAGGTTAGGATAGGGATTTGGATCTATTCTAAGAACAATGGGAAGCTATTCTGAAGAAATAGATATATGAGGAAGGACTCCAGAAGAGCATAGAGTCCCTGAATCCAAGAGAAAAAGCCTTTTTTCAAAAAGAAAGGAAGTCAAGTGAAATAAAACTAAAAATCACAATATAAGTATTTTTCACAAAAGTATAAGAGAGCGATTTGTTGGTAGGATCTGGCAGAAGCAATAACAAAGTAGTGTGGCAGGCAGCATTCTACAGACTATCCAACAGCCATTGCCTGTTTTGTTTTTTGCTTCTTGACAGAGCCAATCTCTCACAAGTAAGGCTAAAGATGCTAGAGCTTTGCTTTACTAGCCTCTCTTGCAGCTACAGAATGTTTCTGTGTTGGCCAGTGAAACCTGAGTGAGCTCTGCTGTTGGTTTCTTGAAAGGTTTTTCTTCCTCAATAAAATGTTAAAAAGTGAGAGATAAAAATATGTTCTGTATGGGGAAGTATCCTTAGAACTGCTGCAGCTACCTTTTAACCATGAGGGAAAGTCATAAAATCACAAAGCAGCAACACCTCTGAATTGGTAAGCATGCAGCACTTTTCTTACATAGGAAAATGAATACTCATTGAATACTCATTGAGAATGACCCAGAAGCTCAGTCCTCAATCCTCTTCTTTAGAAATACTTTCCATAGCTCTAAATACCATCAATATGCTGATGATTCCCAAATGCATATTTTAAGCCATAATTCACCACTGACTGCTAGACTATGTCTTTAACATGTGCCGGGGTCCAACCCCAGCAGGTCCAGGGGTTCCCAAAGGCGTAGACGGAGTCGGCGAAGAAGGAAGGACACGGAGACAGTGTTCAGTTGATCAGCAGCCTAGCCAGGATCTCCAGCCAAGTTCTGGTCTGGATCTCCAGAGAGGTTCTGCTGTTTATTGTCTTGTTACATCCGTATTTATACCAGTTGATTTTAATCCTGTCAATTTCTATTGCAAAGGTTAGGGCGTTTCTTATCTCCATTCCAGGGAGTAAAGATTATGTAGCTTAAGCGTGATTGTTTGTAGTTGAAGTGATTAACTACCCACCTGGCACTTAGTTAAGGAGTTTTATCCCCTCCCTGACTTCAGGGAAAAATCCCTACCTGGGGAAACAACCTTTCTCGGAGAGGTGACCTTGGTTAAAACACACAGCGCTAAGGGGAGCAAACATATTAAGAACAGTATGCTATATACGCCAGGTCCCTTGAAACATATGCTGTGCAGATGTTTCTTTCCTGCAGCGACTGTGTCAAGCAGCAAGGATGGACCGGCAAACATGTTATTGGTTTGTTTCTTTCACATGTCATAATTCTTGATTATGTAATTACTACTTGCCACCCACTACCCTCCACCCCCAACTCACATGCAAAATACTTTATTTCTTCTATTTTTAGGTTTTAATTCTTGGTAAATGCCAATCTCAACCAATTAGTTGCTTACACCAAAGACCTAGAATCATCCTTGATTCCTCTTTTTATGTCATCTCTAACTACCCTCATATTCAACCAATCAGAAAGCATTATTATCTATACTTCCCATATATCCAGATTCAGTCCACCTCTGTCTCTATTGCCTCCACTCTAGACTAAGCCACCATCAGCTCTCACTGAGACTAGTTTTCAATCTCCAGGTAGCACCCAAAGTTGTCTTTTACAAATAGAGATCTGATCAACCCTCTGTTTCGTTTAAACCCTCAATGGCCTTTCTATTGTGTAAAATACAGTTCAAAATCCTTAGCTTGACCTATAAGAACCTTGAGGACCTGGCCCTGCCTACCTCTCCAGGTTCCCTCTCCCTCGATGTTCCTTATTTATTTTATTCAGACCACTCTCACCCATCTGCTTTGGGAACAGAGCCTCCATGAATACTAGCCCCTGGAGTCGTGTACTACAAAATCTGCACAATCACGTGCAATAGCCCTGCTTCAGGGAACTGACACTTGTTCTTTCTTTTTCTGGTACTATTCCCCTGATCTCTGAATGGCTGATTTGTCAGCTCAAATATCAATAATAATGACAAGGATGATGGTGGTGGTGATGATGATGATGATGATGATGATGATAGTTGATTGCCTACTGTCTTCCTCAATTTATTTTCCACCTTTGCTTTCTTGCTCTGTGCCTAGGAAGGATGACCTCCACTGCCTGCCCCGCCTTAAACTCCCTTGTCCCTGAATTCTGGTTGTGGCCTGATAATAAGCAGAACCAGGAGACTGAATGATGACTTGATAGTGGCCAAGTTTCTCCATGACCACAGATCTTGGCTACTGCTCCCTCCCCACTGGTTCTGGCAAATAACACCATTCATTCTCTTTGTCCTTTTAGGCTTAAAGGTAGTTTTGTCTTCCTAATGTTGTTATTACCTGGGTGGTTTTCCATCTCCTGCTGGTTTCCTTAGCTAAGCCTACAGCTCTGTAAATGGCCCCTTGCTTAAACTCTCTTCCGATGAACTCTTTTAAGTATGACAATTGATCTTTGCTAGATTCAACAGTTACACTGAACATTTCCCATAATCCAGGCACTAAACACATTGCATATATTTAATCTTCACATTAACCCTATTAGAAAACTCCTGGTAAGGCTCTGACTTTACAAATGAGGAAACTCAGAAACAGAGAATTTAAGCATCTTGCTCAGGGTTACCCAGCCAATAAGTGGTGTAGCTGGATCTCAGTCTGTGCCATATTGCTTCTCGAAGAGCATCTTTCCCTGCCACCCTTGAAAATGCTGCCTTCTCCCACCCCAGTCACTATTTCATTCCACCTGCTTTATTTACTTCCTGGAACTTATTTTTTAATTATCATTTACATAATGTTTTATAAAACTTTACTGTCTGTCTCTACCATAGAATGATGACTCCATGAGACCAGGAAACAAGTTTGCCTTGTCCATATCTATACATACAATGTACAGAATAAAAGTTGACATATTTTAAGTACTTAACACAATTGACTTTCATTTTAATGCGGCAATAAGTAGAATGAATACTGCCAAGAAAGTTGACAGAATTTCTGATAGCTTTTATTTTCTCTGAAAAGCAGAATAAGTCCTCTGCTCACAGTCAGGGGCCAGGTGGGTAATCAAATGTCTGCTGAAGGTGGAGAAGCTCTGAAATCCGTATTACACAAAAGGAGACAAGAGAAGGCAAATAGAACTGCTAGGCTACGCTGAGGGCTCAGCTGTAGTTGGTCAGTGGGAACTTAAAGTGTTCCCAAACTTTCCTGTTTTCTGATTTCCTCCAGCAATGCTCAGTTGTGCTGGTGCAAGCACAAAGAAAATAAACCCTAGTGGAGTCAACCGAGAACGAGGAAAAAGGCCGTTGATCTATAAAAAGAACAATGGCTCCAAAGGTTTAGCAGCCTGGAGCCAGTTAGTGTGGAAGAAATCTGTCCAACATGCCTCAGCAGGTACTCAAAGCTTCAGTGTATTAGAGTGGAGGGCAACAACTGAGCTCGCCACATGGGGAGGGCAACAAGCTCACAATTGGTGTCAGTTCAGCCATTTACTAGCTGTGTGATCATTGGCCAATTACCTAATCTCTCCATGTCTCAGGTTTTGCTTCTGTCATGTGAAACATCTATGGCTTCCTTGAAGAGTTGTTTTGAGACTGGGAATTAAGCCTTAATTAACCTGGGAATGTCATACCTATGGAATAGATCATTCTATCATAATATCAGCTAAAGAAAAGCACTGATAGACAGGAAAACACGATAGTCCTTCACATGAGTCGGTTAGTTATGTATGTCTTTATAGTTTTCTTTTCTGAAGCAGAGAAAAACAACAAAGAAAATATTTTTATAATTTTAAAGAGCCATAAAATATAATGTAGGGTGGGCAAAAAGTGTATACCCACACTTTGAATAATTATAAAGGCAGTGTGTATTAAAACACATTTTCAAAATTGAGCTATCAGCTATTAAAGTGTACATACATTTTTTGGGATACCCCGTATATATGTATATACATGAAAAATGGATTAATTATTCAGGATGATCCTGCAATGCATAGTTGTGACCACCTAGCCTCTGAAACCAGGAAGTATAGAAATAAACTAATATGATAAAAACATTATCAAATTTTAACCTTTTTTGAGTATTACCCATTTTCTTCAAGGCAGCCAAATTGAAGAAAGTAAAATATATAATAGATATTTTGGGCTTTCAATTTTACTTTTACAAAATGATAAGAATCAGGGCAGGCAGTTTTTAAAGGCCAAATTCTACACATTTGTACTTAAAAGTAACAGTGGTAATACCTAGGTAATCAATCAACTATGCAAAAGTTACCTTGTCAACTTGAAAGAAGAAAATGGCAGAAGCAAATGTGGAATAAATGTATACCAAACTTGCATGAAATTACAGGAGTGGCTCATTTAATTCAGGCAGAAGCCTAAGTTTTATCTTCCACTTTATGGATATTAGAGCCTATCCATTATGATGAGCAGCATTACCTGCTCTCCTGCTACACAGACAGGTAGCCACAGAGATCTATCAATCACTTTATCTAGGCATACAGCATAGTATCAAATATGAAATAGATTTTATTATAACCTTAAAAAAGCAGACATTGAACTTTTGGAAAAGATGTTGGAAATCAGAGTTTTATGAACAAGACTATAATTCTGAATTTCCATAACCTTAAATTTACTTAGTAACATTGCCAAAATTTTTAGAAAGTGCTCAGTATGTGCTATGCTTTTTAAAAAATGTTTTTATTTATTACAGAGAGGAAGGGAGAGGGAGAGAGGGATAGAAACATCAATGATGAGAGAGAATCACTGAACAGCTGCCTCCTGTACGCCTGCCTCCCGCCCCCCACCTCCCACTGAGTCTACAACCCAGGCTTGTGCCCTGACCAGTAATCGAACCCTGACCTCCTAGTTCATGGGTCAATGCTCAACCACTGGTTGTGCTGTGCTATACTTTTAAACTGTATTTTTTGCAGATTTTTTTCATGCTAAAACTATATCTAGATATCACCAAAAATAGAGTGGAACACAAATTATGAGCAAATAAATCCATAGTGTCAATATAATCATATATAGCTTATTAACCCCCCCCCCCAAAAAAAAAGTGTGTTCACTGGTCAGTTAAGTAAGTGATGATTTACAGAGTGGGTTGCTGTCAATAAATAACAGTAAGTGGGTATAAATGATCTATTTCAAAAGTGCATTACCTTGAAAGAACTTGATCCCTTCTAGTTCTTTATAGCATTACAATATTCAGTACTTAATGTTTATGGGTTTAACTTGCATAATGGTCTTTCTACTGAGAAAATACAATGAAATTGTTCTCTAGAAAAAAATTTCAGCTTCACAGTATTATTTACACTTTTTTTTTCCTCCTAAAGGGAGGAAAATTCATAAGTTGCCAGAAAAAGCAGTATTACTGGAAGCTAATACTACTTTTATTACTGGGAATTAAATCCAAATATGAAGTCTGAAAGTAAATTTAACAGACCTGCTGTGGGCCAGCAAATATATAGTGGTTCTACACAGACAACCATGTGATCTATAGAGCTCTGCGGCCAAGCTTATCCATAATGCAAATACAAGTTAATGTTTACTCCTTTCTTCCTTCTCATTAAATGTTTCATATTTAGGAAATAATTTTTTTAGAAGAACTCAAGTCAATAGAAAAGATAATTGATGACATTGTGTAAAACAGTATCAGGAGTAAAGTACATTTCCAAAAAATAATAATAATAATTTAGTCACAAAGACTTTAAGTTATCCTTTTATGAATACATATGTTATCAAAAGAAAAAGAAAAATTTGGCATTCAATTTTAAATCTTATGTTTCCACTACTTTAAAATATACAGTTAATTGCCTTCCTGAGAAAGATTAGTATTAGTACAAATGCTTTATTACACCAATGGACTTCAAACCTCTCTGCCATTCCTTCTACAATGGTTATATAGAGTAATAAATTTGTATTATATTTTGTTAATAGTTAAGGAAAATATATATGTATGGTTGTTAGACAAAGTCATACTATATTAATCTGGCAAAGTATAAGTTTTAAAAGACTTATAGCTTACTACTATTAATAGCAGTCAGGTTATTAATATCTTTTTAATTCAGAAACCATAGGAAATATTGTCTCCCAGTGTTTGTCATGAAATCTTGCAAAACTTTAATGGAATGAATCAAGCACCTTTCAAAATGAATGTAATTTTTTTCAGCTTCATTTTTAAAAAAATCTTTATTGCTGAGGATATTACAGATGTTCCCTTTTTTTCCCTATTGATCTCCTCTATCCTGCACCCATCCCAGGCCTTCACTACGCTATTTTCTGTGTCCATGGGTTATGCATATATGCATACAGGTTCTTTGGTTAATCTCTTCTCACTCACCCACCCACCCCCACCTTCCCTATGAGATTTGGCAGCCTGTCCCATGCTTCTATGTCTCTGGATCTATTTTGTTCATCAGTTTATTTTGTTCTTTAGAATCCACATATGAGTGAGATCATGTGATATTTTCCTTTCTTTAACTGGTTTATTTTGCTTAGCATATTATTCTTCATGTCCCTCCATGCTGTCTCAAAGGGTAAGAGATCATTCTTTTTTTAACTCTTGCATAGTATTCCATGGTGTAAACGTACCACAACCATTTTATCCACTCATCTACTGATGGGCATTTGGGCTGTTTCCAGATCATAGCTATTGTAAATTGTGCTGCTATGAACATAGGGGTACATATATTCTTTATGATGTAGAGCAGTGGTTCTCAACCTTCCTAATGCCGTGACCCTTTAATACAGTTCCTCGTGTTGTGGTGACCCCCAATTTCATTGTTACAAATTGAACATAATTAAAGCATAGTGATTAATCACAAAAACAATATGTAATTATATATGTGTTTTCCGATGGTCTTAGGTGACCCCTGTGAAAGGGTCGTTTGACCCCCAAAGGGGTCGTGACCCACAGGTTGAGAACTGCTGGATTAGTGTTTTGGGTTCTTATAATACAGTGGGGCCTTGACTTACGAGTTTAATTCGTTCTGAGACTGAGCTTGTTAAGGAGCTCATTAAGGAGCTCGTCAACTCAAATTACTCTGTCAACTCAATGCAAAAAATCGGCGGAGAGACAGCGGGTATCTCAAAAAACTCGTTAGTCGGGACACTCGTAAGTCAAGGCCCCACTGTATACTAGAGGCCCGGTGCAAAAAATTCATGCACTGGGGTGGGGGGGTGTCCCCTCAGCCTGGCCTGCATCCTCTCCAATCCTGGATCCCATCAGACATCCCTCTTGTAATCCAGGACCACTGGCTCCTAACTGCTCGCCTGCATGCCAGCCTGATCACCCCTAACCACCTCTGCCTGCCTGCCTGCCTGATTGCCCCTAATTGCTCCCTTGCTGGCCTGATTGCCCCTAATTCCTCCCCTGCTGGCCTGATCGCCCCTAACTGCCTCTGCCTCGGCCCCTGCACCTGGAACATGGCTTCCCTCCCTCTGGCTGGCTGCAGGCACCTGGGACCCAGGCCAGCTTCATCCGGGCTAGCCACAGGCACCTGGGACCAGGGGTGGCTTCACTGGGGCCCAGCTTTGTCAGGAAGGACATCTGGAAGGTCATCCGGAAGATGTCCAGTCTAATTAGCATATTACCCTTTTATTAGTATAGATTCCTAGAAGTATAATAACTGGGTCAAATGGCAGCTCCATATTTAATTTTTTGAGGAAACTCCATACTATTTGTAATTTTTTAAAGTTTTAATATAGTCATGAAAATAATATGTTATAGTTGTTTCTAGTCTAATGTTAAGACTCATTAAGTACTGAAGATACAAGGAAACAAGTAAAATGTAAACCCTTTAACAAATATATCTGTACACAGTCATTTATGTGGTAACAAAGTCACAAAAATTAGTCTCTCCGTCCTTGCGGAATATATTAGATACTTTGAATGTTATACAGTATCTTCATTGAATACAAGAAAAAATGTTATCTACCTTTTTTTTTTTTAAAGAGGGACTAAACCAAATTAACCCTAGAATGAAAATAATTAGAAAGAATTAGATGGGAAATATGATTAGTATTTCAAAGGGAAAAAATAACCATTCAACACATTTTAAATACAACTCAATACTCTATTCACTCATTCATTCATTCATTCATTCAAAATCCTTTCTAGTTCTTTATAGTATTACAATTTTCGATATTTAATGATTTTAAAATCAAGAGAAAATTGACAATATATTCAACATAAATCATTGCATGGAGGAAATTGTGTAACAGAATTAAGCTCCCAAATATTGTTGGCATTTTCCAACCTACCAGGACACTTTCATTCCTCCAAATTTAATTGCTGTTTTCACATATTTTTACATAATTTGAATGCAAGTGTCATGATTTTGAAGTTAAAAGGGCTTATATGCACGTCAACTTTTTATAATAAATACTTCTTGAGATTTATTTTAAAATACTGCAACTAGCCCTAGCAGGTTTGGCTCAATGGATAGAGCATTGGCCTGTGGACCAAAGGATCCTGGGTTCGATTCTGGACAAGGGCAAATACTTTGGTTGCAGACTCCTCCCCAGCCTGAGCCCTGGTCAGGGCTTGTGTAAGAGGCAAACAATTGATGTGTTTCTCTCACATTGATATTTCTCTCTTCTATTCTCCCTAAAAGTCAATGGAAAAAATATCCTAGGGTGAGGATTAACAACAACAAAATACTAAAATTAGAATATGTAATGCAAAAGATATCCAGATATTTACATCATGGCCTGGTGGTTAATAGATTTAACATGGGCTTCATACACATTATTTTGAGGTGCATCAAAAGTGCTTTTAACAGCATAAAATAAACTTCAGCTTCTTTAAATATGTGAACCTAACATATTTTCCCCTTATGTTCTCCATCCTGATACACATAGTTTATGCGGATAGAAGTATAAAACATTTTACTCCATCTCAAGGTAATTCCTTTGTATGGTTTTCTACATATTTCTTATTTAACTCTCACTCATCCTTTGGATTAAATTCCACAAATTCACAACTACAGTGGGGCCTTGACTTACAAGTTTAATTCGTTCTGAGACCGATCTCATTAAGGCGCTCGTTAAGGAGCTCGTCAACTCAAATTACTCTGTCAACTCAATGCAAAAAATCGGCATCGGCGGAGAGACAGCTGGTATCTCAAAAAACTTGTTAGTTGGGACACTCGTAAGTCAAGGCCCCACTGTATTTTTTTATTTATTTATTTTTAAATATATTTTATTGATTTTTTACAGAGAGGAAGGGAGAGAGATAGAGAGTTAGAAACATCGATGAGAAAGAAACATCGATCAGCTGCCTCCTGCACATCTCCTACTGGGGATGTGCCCACAACCCAGGTACATGCCCTTGACCGGAATCGAACCTGGGACCTTTCAGTCCGCAGGCTGACGCTCTATCCACTGAGCCAAACCGGTTTTGGCCCCACTGTATTTCTTAATGTAATCTTAGAAGTCAACAGTGAACCTCAACAGGTGTAAGAATTCATTCTCCAGGCTTTAAACCAGTGTTTCCTAAACAGTTGTCAAGAGGAAACTAAAGAATGTGATGTGTGCTATGAGGGAAATAATACCCCCCTTGTGCAAATAAGCTTTGTTGGCTAAGCATTAAACTGACTTCAGCAAGTTCTTTTCTGTCCAGTTCTCAGAGCCTGCAACATGCTAATGTATATTGCTAAAACCTAAGAAGGAATTTAATATGCAACATTTTCCCAAGCATCTTTGACCAAGTAAAGTTTAGAAAAATAATATCTCTGTTTCTACTGAATATAATTTGTAAATGCTGAAAATTTTTCCCAAGTCTATTTTTGAAGAACTTCAGAAAAGAGAATTCTGAAAATATTCACATAACATCTCTGTTTTTAACGTTCCTTACTAACATGTACAACTGATCCCGCTTCTTACATTCAAGGAAGAAAAAGGAACATTCAAGGTCCATTAACTGCCCCCCAGTCTGGAAGACAAAAGCACCTTCATTTTTTTTCTCTCCACTGAATAATTCTAATTCCTTTTAAGCTTTCTTCAGAGGTCTTATTTTAAAACTGTTGAGTCATTTTTAATGCTCTCTAAATCTTCTACAGTTTGTCTATGACTTTCTTAGATATTATAATCTTAAAATTTGAAAATAAAACAATAAAAATAAGTAAAAACTTTTCTCAATGATTCCTAGTTATTAACAGATATCAGGAGTATGTTAATCTAGAAAAAATAAGAGGTTTATATAGTACAGTTTTAGGAAAGACTGCATCGTAGATCTGTGATTCTAGCTCCTGTGGTATAGCCCAGAATCTAAGGAAATTTTTCTGAAAAAAGTTGGCAGGTCTACTTAATCTTTTTTTTCTCCTTCATTTCTGCCATTTTTTCTTTATATAGTTTTAATAATAAAGACAATATAAGACTCAGTTTATATCGTATTTAAACTCTATTGCTATCTTAACCAGGGAAGTGGATTTCTGCTATAGAAACTTTACTGCAAAGAACATGTACGCATCCAAAATATAAGATTTTCTCTATTGACAAATGAATTGGGTATTGGTTTGGAAACAGAGTCCAAAAGAAGAAGAAGAAGAAAATACCATTAAAATGAAATTATCTCAAAATAACCAAGTGACCAAAGGTATAATACTATTTCCTCAAGATAAAAATATGTTCCAGGCAGTGCCCTCGGCGGTCCCAGAGCTGTCTCTTGCTTCAACAGCGTTTGGACAGAACAGACCCAGGGACGCCCCTTCCTCCAGCCTCCGGCCACTCTCCTGCGTCTCGTCCAGTCACCACCTTCAGAACCACCTCCAGGACCTGCCCACACACCGGGGTTTTCTACCTTAACTCCTTATTGCCGAACAGCCATGAGCTCCCAAATCCGTCAGAATTATTCCTCCGGGGTGGAGGCTGCGGTCACCCGCCTGGCCAGCCTGCATCTGCGGGCCCCCCACACCTACCTCTCCCTGGGCTTCTATTTCACCGGGACGATGTGGCTCTGGAGGGCGGGGGCCACTTCTTCCCCAGTTGGTGGAGAAGAAGCGCGAGGGCGCTGAGCTTCTCTTAAAGTTGCAAAACAAGCGAGGTGGCCGCATTCTCTTCCAGGACGTGCTGAAGCCTCCCCAGATGAGTGGGCAAAACTCAGGCCGCCATGGGAGCCGCCCTGGCCTTGGAGAGGAACCTGACCCAGGCCCTTGTGGAGCTGCAGGCCCTGGGTTCTCCCCTGGCAGACCCTCAGCTCTGTGACTTCCTGGAGAATCACTTCCTGGGTGAGCAGGTGAAGCTCATCAAGAAGATGGGCAACACCTGACTCACCTCCGCAGGCTGCTGGCTCCCAAGCTGGGCTGGGCGAGTTCTCTTTGAAAAGCTCACCCTCAAGTGCAACTAGGAGCTTGTGGAGCCCCGAGGCCTTCGAAGGGCCCCTATGCAGCATCCCCTGGTGTCTCTGGCTTTTACCTGAGCCTCTCCCCAAAACTACTAGCCATTCTTTTAACCACCCTGAAGCCCTCTCCCATGCATTGGACCAAATGAAACAATAAAGCTTTTTGCAGAATATAAAATCAACCCCAAACTAAGGAATTCTTGAGGACTAACCTCTCTTTATATTAAGTCTGCAGTGTTAAAAACAAAATGCAAAATGCCAAACTTCATAATCTGTAGGGACTGGATATTTGGAATTTCAATTTCAGGGCTGAAATGAAGAAATTGGCAGTTAGTGGGAAATAGACTGAGTGATGGAAATGATGGCAGTGGTGAAGGGTGATTGACATTAGGGAAGGCAGAATCAGGAAAGGCACAGATGGAGGGCCAGGAAGCAGTGGGAGGGCTGCCCAAGTGTGTTTGGAGTGGGGCGTGAGGGGAGTGGGTGGTGGCGATCCAAGTACAGGCATTAGCAGAGGCCAAGCCAAGAGTGATGGTGGCAGGAGCAGCATTGGAGGAGCCGAAGAGGGTAGCTCCTGCATGATACTTGGCACATATAGCCTTGGGGGTTGCATTTAAAGACATCGTGACCAAATGAGAGGAAAGTCGGTTCTATAAGCTAAATAAGGAGTCAAATCAGAGCAGGGAAAGCCAGCTACAAGCTAAGTACCAGGGAACACAACTGGGATTAGAAACATCATATCTATCAAAGTTCTGTAGGAGGAGGAATGCTGGATACCTTCCAATGCATGTTTTATTTCAGCTTTAACTCTCTCTTGCTAATGTTCCTGCAAAAGCCTCATCTTCCCTCATCCCACCTTAAATGGCTCTGATCAATGTAAGCGATGGGTCTGGGCAGCAGGAGTGAAGGTGAAAGCAGCAGTAGCTATTGGCACAGTAGGCACAGTGGCACTGGGGTGGGAGGTAATGCTAGTTGCTGAGGAGCTGGTTGCAGTAACAGAGAAAGCAGAGAAGCAGAAGGAGCACTAGTCAAGCTATTTTAAATGTAAATACTTTCCAGGCAGATCATGTCTTAAATATCTGCTTTAGCTTTCCTATCTTATTTCTATATCCAAGGATGGAATTTTGACAATCAAATACGTTATGTAGTGTATCTTACTGCTATCTCAATCATGCAAGAATCAGAGTGCAACTCAGGGGATTTGAATAAAAGATAATTAACAGAGGTGTGAGCAGGGTGAAGGGAACCAATAAGGAATATTGCATCACCCAGAGAATACCAGCTGAAGAAAGGTGTTCTTGGCCTGGGACAAGACAAACAAAGCTAGCAGTGTTACTGGAATACATTAGAGCTGGGGGCATGGACAAGGGAACACACAGCAAGGGTGATGGTCATGAAAGGATGCAGTCACTGCTAGAAACCATGACCCATGGAGGCAAAAAATGGGGAGATGGATAACAACCCAAAATTTCTCTCCTACTAACCCCCACTCCCCTGCCATTGGCTGGCATCTATGGGATTTGAACAGAAGCAGCTATTAAAGAAACCTAAGTAAATGCAATTCATAGAGGTCAAGGTCAGCCTCCCAGGGCATAGAACAAGGCAGAGAAGAACAGAACATGGATCTGGGTGAGGTGGGGTCACAAAGAGATAATAGCCAGTAGATATCTTATAATATCAATGAATGCATAATTAAACCATACCTAGAAATCAGCTCTCCTGGACACAAGTATAGAATCATCCCCATTTGGCTTGTGTCTAGCAAAGGGTGCCCAAATTATGAGATGGGCCATAAGTGATAAAACATTCAGAGTTGTTAAAATATATTCCAGAACTCCTATGTGTTCCATGCATTATCTGGCAAAGAATGGGAGCCACTAACTGGAGCAAACAGAAAATGTGTGATACAGCAATGTTTTTATTTCTAAATAACTCTTAAATAATTTAGTTATTAGAAAAAAAAATCTATAAATATTTCTTATGAACGTATTTGAATAGTAGCACCTAAAATATTTTTCTTTCAATGTAGGTCATTTAAAACTGATTTTTTAAAAAATATATTTTATTGATTTTTTTACAGAGAGGAAGGGAGAAGGAGAGGGATAGAGAGTTAGAAACATCGATGAGAGAGAAACATCAATTCAGCTGCTTCCTGTACACTCCCTACTGGGGATGTGCCCGCAACCAAGGTACATGCCCTTGACCAGAATCGAACCTGGGACCCTTCAGTCCGCAGGCCGACGCTCTATCCACTGAGCCAAACCGGTTAGGGCTAAAACTGATTTCTTAATAACTTAGCAAAGCTGTAGAGCAATTGTTTCTGTCATTTTTTTTTCCAGCAAGCACTGGGTTCATTTAGTATTTGGTGAATTAATTTAAAAGAGATTTTCAGACAGGCTGGAAAGTCAGAACAAAACTGCTAGTCATGTGGCTCATGTGTTGTTTGATTTCATCCTGACTTTGAAGGTGAGTCAGTTAGTTTCTGGATATAGGTACAATAAGCAGTCAGTGTGGTATAGGTAGTTCTGTCAGAATCAAAAGACATTATTTCCTCCTCATAATATCCCTTCTTCATTAAAAATGTTAGTTTTCTTTCTTAACTAAATGCATGGCATAATCTATACTACATTTTCCCCTTAACATTAATTTCTGTTATTGAACTGATGCCAAATATCACAAAATAATGTTTTAGTGAACATGAGGTGTTTATAGATATCTGTACTATTAAAAGAGGATCTAACTTTATTACATAAAAACAGCATATATTTAAAGTGAAAATAACAGCTTAAAAGGCTAAGAAATTTTTAAAAATAAAATCAACTGTTGTATGGCAAATGATGGGAACAGAGTGAGGATGAAAGTGAGACATAGCGGCTACACTCAAAACATGGTTAAAGATTATGCCAATTTGTGAAAACCATACCATATATTCTATGGAGAAAAGCATTAAAATTATTCAACAACAAAAAATCAATGGAACAAAAGAGGTAAGTCATTACTATGGAGGATAGTCAGAATTGCTGTTTTCCCTGGGAGCCTTTGTTGAGACTTTTCTAACACTTCAATGGTTGAAAGGAAATCAAACTGTGAGAACTTACTGCCACTCCAGTGAGCCCTGGGGGATTTGTCACAAAATTGGAACCTGAGTGGCCTCAAGCTTCACAGCTCTGATCCTCAGATGTGACAAAAAGCAAAGGGACCAACAGAGAAAGTACAGCATTAGTTACACGGAACCGAACATCATAGTTTGAATTGCGGGGCGAACTTCAGGCCACCTTTTCTGTTTTTACATTAGGCCAAATGACCAAATAATTTCCTTCCAAACATGTGCTATACTTAGGAGTTTTCAAGCAGCAACCATTATTCTGTAGCTATTCACAGAGAATTCTGAACTTACTCTTATCTGGAAGAAAGCTTCTTAAACACTGAAAATGGGATAAATAACAAAAAACTATAGTGTATTTGCAGCTTTTTTAGACTATATTTATGTTGTCATTTTACTAAAAAACTAAGAAAGTATAGGAACATTCAAGAAACTTAACTCTTGGTCCCAGAGAGATGAACATCAACAGCCTGTTTTGGAGTTACATAGAAAGCAGTTGACTCCAGCTACGCAATGCCCTCTGTTCCCCGAACTCTGATATCCTCACTAGAAAAAATACTTGTTTGTCTCCACTTGAAACATAAGTGTACTAGTTGAAATAGTGTCTAAATATTGTCTCACTCTAACTCAATGTTTCTTAGGTGAGCCCATGGATCTGCAATCACCTGGAGCAAGCATGTCAAACTCAAAGGCTAACACAGGCCAAATAAACAAGGCACATGGCCCACAGGCCACGAGTTTGGCATGTTTGACCTGGAGTGTCTGATTAAAATGAAAATTCCCAACCCCCTTACACAGGTAATCCACATGCATGTTACATTTGAAAACCACTGCTATATTGCCCTAACCGGTTTGGCTCAGTGGATAGAGCATCGGCCTGCGGACTCAAAGGTCCCGGGTTCGATTCTGGTCAAGGGCATGTACCTTGGTTGGGGGCACATCCCCAGTGAGGAGTGTGCAGGAGGCAGCTGATGGATGTTTCTCTCTCATCGATGTTTCTCTCTATCCCTCTCCCTTCCTCTCTGTAAAAAATCAAAAAAATATATTTAAAAAGAAAACCACTGCTATAAAAGAGCTCCTGTATTATTTCAGGAGCAAGAATATTACAACTAGATACCTGTAGAAGAACTTAGGAAATGAGTGGAGACCTGAGGGAAGAATATTTGAGTAATTCAAAAAGAACTAAAAGTGTCTTAGATAAATTAGCCAAAATAAATTGTTTTCATTTCATAATTCCCCATCCCACCTGACCCCCACTTTCTGGTTAAAGTGGATTCTAGAATTCTGTGTAACCATTTATATTCTACTACTATAGTCTAGAAAGGAAAAAGAAATGTAAGCTTAAAGATCAACCAGTATGTTACCTGATTCTTAAAAATATTTAAAAGTCTCTAACTCTTTTTTTAAAATATATTTTTATTGATTTTTTACAGAGGAAGGTGCTCCTTCAGGGGAGCAGACCCAGAAGGACTGCCAGAGCCCAGGTGAGGTGAGGAGGGCATCTTTGCAGAGAACAGGGCACTAGCAGCAATGGGTTTCATTCAAAGGAACTGAAATCTTAACAACACTGGAAGCCATGTTCCTCCCTAACAGATAAGCAATCTGCAAATCTGAAAAGGGAGAAAACCAGAATGAATTCTGTGGTGTTTGATTTGAATTTGAAGTATTAATGTAAACTCATTGTTTTAAATAGATGGGTAGCAAGTTATAGAAATATCGATGTGAATTTATATTCCCCAGCTCTGCTCGCTGAGAGCCTAAAAAGAGTGACACTCCAAGAGTAACACCCGGCACCCAGATCTCAGCTTTTAAATATTATTTTCTTCTAAAAGGAAACAGTCACTCCTAGAAGATAACATAAGAGAAAAGTCTAGATGACCTTCAGTATGGCAATGACTTTTTAGATACAATACGGAAGGCACAATCTACGAAAGAAATAATTGATAAGTTGGACTTCATTAAAATTAAAAACTTCTGCTCTGCAAAAGACACTGTCAAGAGACTGAGAAGACAAGCTACAGGCCGGAGAAAATGGCTACATAAGACACATCTGATAAAGGACTGTTATCTAAAATATACAAAGGACTCTTAAAACTCAACAATAAGAAAACAAACAGCCAGATTGAAAAAATGGGCCAAAAGACCTTGACAGACACTCTACCAAAGATATACACATTGAAAATAAACACATCAAGAGATGATCCACATCATATGTCATCAGGAAAATACAAACTAAAACAATCAGGTACCACTAAACACCTATGACAATGGCCAAAAGCACAACACTGACAGCGCCAAATGCTGGAGAGGATGAGCAGCAACAGGAATGCTCATTCATTGTTGGTTAGAATGCAAAATGGCACAGCCATGTTGGAAGACAGTTTAGCAGTTTCTTGACAAACTAACCATACTCTTATTATACGACCCAGCAATCACGCCCCTTGGTATTTACCCAAAGGAGTTGAAAACTTATGTCTACACGTAAACCTGCACATGGATGTTTATAGCAGCTTTAGTCATACTTGCCAAGACTTGGAAGCAAGCAACAACCAGTAGATGAATGGATAAGTAAACTGTGCTACATTCAGACAATTAAATATTATTCAGCACTAAAAAGAAATGAGCTATCAAAACATGGGGGAAACTTAAATGCATATTACTAAGTGAAAATCTGAAAATGCTGCATATTGTATGATTCCAGAAATATGACACTCTGGAAAGGACGATACTATAGAAATCGTAAAAGATTAGTGGTTGTCAGAGTTTGGCAGGGAAGGGAGGGATAAATGGAGCACAGAGAATTTTTAGGGCAGCAAAACTATATTCTGTATGATACTACAATGGTGAATAGAAAGCATTATACATTTGTCAAAGTTCATAGAATGTACAACTCCCAACAATAACCATAATGTAAACTATGGATTGGGGGGGATAATGTGTTAATGTAGGTTCATTCATTTTTAACAAATGCACCACTCTGTTGGGGGAATGTTTATAATGGGAGAGGCTACATATGTGGGGTCAGGGGGGACATATGAGAAATCTCTGTACCTTCTCCTTAATTTTTGTGTTGAATTTAAAACTGCAATAAAAATTAAAGTCTGTTTCATACCCAAAAATATATCATGCAAAAAACATTACTTACCAAAACAGAAAAATACTTAAAGATATTGACTTAATTAGATTTGTCACTAGATATACCATACAAATAAAAACATTTCTATGCATATATAGGAAATAAATATTTTGTATATTATATTAATTTGATACATTTGATAAGATAATTAGCATGACTGAAAACAGGTATTGACTTCCTACTTGTTCAAAACTATTCTTTTCCTGAGAGGAACAAGATGGAGTGTAAATGACCAAAAAGAAAAAAAAGAAAAGAAAGAAACAGGGCACCCTGGAGAAATGCCTGGTTCCAGGCCTAGAGAATGGAAAGCACAAGATGAGCTTGAAGCATCTTACTGTGCCAAAAGCAAGGCACTGCTCCAAGCATGACAGGGACATGGTGAAAGGGCACAAGGTCTGCCCTGCATTGTTCTGACTGGTCAAACATGGGAAATATGAGCATAGAAAAAAAAATGGAACAACATGTTATAACCCATTAAATAAAATTAAATATAAGGAGTACATCCTGATAAAAAGTTAATTAAGTTAGCTGGAAATGGGATATTTACACAGTGATCAGTATCTCCTTCAAAATAATGATTAATTACAAGGGGGGAAAGAATAACTTTACAGGGAAGAGGACTGGCAAGCATCACTTTAAGCCCCGCCTCAGAGGATGCAATGAGAAGTACATAGCATCACTTCAGTAATATTCCTCCCAAAGATGCATGTTCTAGAGCTAGTCATGAAAAAAAAACATCGAGGTGCAGCCACTATGGAAGACAGTATGGAGTTTCCTCAAAAAACTAAAAATGGAACTCCCATTTGACCCTGTGATCCCACTTCTAGGAATATATCCCAAGAAACCAGAAACACCAATCAGAAAGGATATATGCACCCCTATGTTCATAGCTGCACAATTCACCATAGCGAAGATCTGGAAACAGCCTAAGTGCCCATCTGTAGATGAATGGATTAGAAAACTGTGGTACATCTACACAATGGAATACTATGCTGCTGTAAAAAAGAAGGAACTCTTACCATTTGCAACAGCATGGATGGAACTGGAGAGCTTTATGCTAAGTGAAATAAGCCACTCAATGAAGGAAAAATACCACATGATCTCACTCATTCATGGATAATAGAGACCATTATAAACTTTTGAACAATAATAGATACAGAGGCAGAGCTGCCTCGAACAGACTGTCAAACTACAGCAGGAAGGCCGGGGAGGGTGGGGGGGCAGGGGGGGGAGTAAGAGTTCAACCAAAGGACTTGTATGCATGCATATAAGCATAACCAGTTGACATAAGACACTGGGGGGTAGGGGAGGCCAGGGGATTGTCAAGGGCGGGGGGGAAAAAAAGGAGACATATGTAATACTCTTTGTAATACTTTAAGCAATAAAAAAAAAGAAAAAGAAAACATCGAAACCAAACTAACTGATTGTAGAACAACTGCCCTATAACCCTTAAAATGTCAAAGTCGTAAAGTCAAAGAAAGATTGAGAAACTATCAGATTGAATGAGAAAGGCTAGAGTCATGGCAACTAAATACAAAACATGACTGTAAACTGGGTTATTTTGTTACAAAGAACATTATTGAAACACTTGACAAAACTAACAGGATGTGAGAACTAGATGGAGTAATAAATATATCAGTATTATGTTCCTGATTTGGATTGCTGTATTGTGATTCAGACGGAGAATTTTTTATGTTTAGGAAATGCACACTAAAGTATTTGAAGGGGAGATGGACAACTTACTTTCATATTGCTTAGGAGAAAAATAGGTATTTGTACTCTGCTTGAAATTTTTATAAGTTGAAGGTTGTTTCAAAATAAAAAGTAATATAAAATTTAAATGCTTTGAAAAATTGATAGACTGAGATCCTGCTTCTGAAACTTCAATGGTATAAAGATAACTTAAAATGTACTTGGTTAAGTTAATAAAATTCTAATAATATTTTTAACTTAACAAATATCCCACAATCCACCTGGAAGAGTGGATAAGATAGTAAAAAATATTTGAAAAAGAATAGTAATACAAACAACTTATATTACTTAATACTATAAAATTATTAGAAATCCTATATAATAAAAGCCTAATATGCAAATTGTCTCTTTAACCTGGAGTTTGACCAGGAGCTCGACGGCTCACTACGATGTGCACTGACCACCAGGGGGCGGCGTGGAACATGGTGGGCTCCAGAAACTCAGCGCTGGCAGTGGGTGGCAGTGGAGGCGTTGCCAGCCCTACTGGGCCCCAACGAGAGGAGGACCATGGTAGGATGCTGAAGCAGGTGAGCAGGTGGCACCAGCCAGACCAAGGTGGATGCGGAGGCCCAATTGCCCCGCCGATTGCCTCGCAGATGGCGACCAGTGGCCAGCAGGCTCTGATTGCCCGATTGGGGCAGACCCCAGGCTGGGACAGAGAACTGAGGGTGGGTGGTGGCAACCAACTTCTTGCGGCACCCAGGCAGGGGGTAAGGGGGCTGAGAACTCTTGCTGGCTACCTGCGGATGGGGGTGATGGGGATGGAGGTGTAGTGAGAATGTGGGGTGTCAGAGGAGTTTGCTCTCACTCCCCCTGCTTCCCTCCCCCAGGACGCCAGGGCTCACATGCTTGGGAAGCCCCTGAGCTCAGGTGCCAGGCACCCAACAAGGAGCCCACCCCACGGCCTCTTCCAGGTAAGGTGGGCCGCAGCCGCTGGGACCACAGGGGTCGGTCGAGCTCCCCGAGGGGTCACGCAGGAGCCGGTCTGTGAGGCCACTCAGGAGAGAGGGTGCTGCCCACCCAGCTTCTGTGCAGCACCGCTGGGTGGCCCAGAGGCCCACACTGCACCCCGTCCCATGGCATCTGGCCACGCTCACCACATCTCCACATTGGGACCCAGGCACCATTACTCAGGCAGAGGGGGCTGTGTGGGGGCCCGGGGACCCAGGTGCTGCCCAGGGCCCAGAGGTCAGCTGGTACCTGCCCTTCCATGCCAGACACTCATGCTTCGATTGCTGGCCAGGCCTAGGGACCACATCAGTGCACGAATTTGTGCACCAGGCCTCTAGTATATAATAAATAAAAACAATGTATTATTTTTCCTGATAAACAGATTTTAAAAAATTAAGAAAAAGTCCAAAGTATGCAGGCACATGTAAATAGTTTGTGCATGATAATGAACACGTTTAAAATTAGTATGGAAAAATGGGCTCTTCAATACTGCTATTTAGATCCTTATCTTGCATTTCACAACAAAACAAGTTCTGAATAAGACAAAAATGTAATTGCAAAAAACTCAAAACATAAAGGTACCTAAAAATATAGATTAATATGTATATAATTTGGTGTCACTGAATCTAAACTTGATGTCAAAGAAACCATAAAGGAGACCTACATTCCCATAAACAGAATAAAGGGACAATATGTTAGAACAATTAGGTAAATCTCACAGATGGAATTAAATTAGCATTAAATATATTTTAAAATGTTAAAATTATTAGTAACCAAAGTTTTGAAAATGTAGGCAATGAGAAAGATCACACCTACTGGATTGTCAGGTATTAAAAGGAATGCAATATGCAGAGTTGAAGACAGGACAGTGAACTTTTGAAAGAGTGATTAAATATGGCCACCACCATTAGGAAGGGCACATTCAGAATATACGTTAAGAGGATCAAAAATGTACATATCCCTCATCCAAAAAATTTCCCATCAAGAATTTACCCTAAGGAAATAATCAAATAGCTCTGCAATGTATATGCAATGTCTATTGTTGATAACAGGATAAAAAATGATATGATTTTTTAAAATCCATAATAGATTTTTAATTATATCATTGAAACAATAAACTAATAACTATGTCATCTAATACTTCACCTATAAATATAATAAATAAATGCATGACAGCCTTAACAGAGCATTTTTTGTACTTATTCATTTATTTCTTCCTTTTAGCTTATAGAAAGCTAGATACATAGATGATAGATACATGACAGATAGATAATGATAGATAGATTTTTAGAGAAAGAGAAAGGGAGAGGGAGAGAGAGAGAAACATTGATGTGAGAGTGAAGCATTGATCAGCTACCTCCTGCACTGCACACGCTATCTACTGGGGAACCAGCCTGCCTCCTGGGCATGTGCCCTGTCCAGGAATGCACAACCCTTCTGTGCATAGGATGACACCCAACCAACTGAGCCATACTGGCCAGGGAACATTTTTGTATTTAAAGATATGTGAGTGTGTATATGCACACACTTTCAAAAATAATGTGCACACAGTATCAGAGGGAGAGAATTAAAGACTAAAAGAGTCAAGGAAAAAAGTAGATGGATAGTTACCACAGGATAAGATTTTAGCATTTGTCTATCTGCACAACTAGTCCTTTTCTAATTATTATAAAATAAACATGTACTTAATATTTAAATCAATAATAAAAGCTATAAAAAGTCGTGAAAAAAGCAATCTGAAAATTGATAAAGATGAAGAAAACCTACAGAAAAAAAGTTTAGTTACAGAAGAAATAAAACATTTAAAGAATGCCACTAATTTAATTTTTTTATATTGTGCATTCCCTTTATTCTGTATTACAATATTTGCTATCTGATTTACATGTAGCAGAAGTATTAAGTTACAGAACAGTTGTATAACTCATAGCCAACATCACATCTTAAAAACTGCAAGTCATTGTTGCAAGCAATCTGTTATCAATTTTCATATTTCTGTGTGGTATGTGATATAAAACTTAAGCAACCCAAAAGAATTAACATTGCTATTTGATACCTATTTTCTGAGAGAATGTAAAACCACATAATGATAAAATATGAATTATTAATTTTATAAAGGGAATGATTGTTTCCATGAAATTAGAAATGCTTATATGATTCCAATAATTAAGCAAGATAGGAAAACATTCTTTTTAAATGAAAATAGATTACTTAGAGAATTGAAGTAGCAATTCAAGAACTATTTTAAATAATTTTAATTAGTGAACTTTAAATGATTATCTGATTTCATAGTCTTAAAATTGGAAAAGACAATTTTTTTAAATCATCAGAAAAAAAACTTTAATTTATTTTCTACTGTCATAAACTCACATGGACATTTAAATTCAAATAGAGGCCCAGTGCACATATTTGTGCACTGGTGGGGTCCCTCAGCCTGGCCTGTGCCCTCTCGCAATCTGGGACCCCTCAGGGGATGTCAGATAGCTGGTTTCAGCCCGATCCCCGCAGGCCCAATCCAGACAGGAAGGAGCCCAATCCTGTGCATTGAGCATCTGTCCCTTGGTGGTCAGTGCACGTCATAGCAACCAGTCAACTGGTCATTCAGTCATTCAGTCATTTGGTCATTCAGTCGCTTAGGCATATATATATATATGAATGAATAACTAAAACAAATATAATTTGTGAAGACATAGGGAATACCTTATAACACGGGAGAATATGCCCAAATGTAATACCTAATACAAAAGGTAGACACTTTTTATATACAAGCAAACACAAATTAATGGATTTTCAAGGTCACCAGCTTGTACTCATAAGAAGTTTTGATTTTACAATTATAAGAGCATATACTGATATTATTGACCATTAACGTTGAATTAAAATAGATAGGTAAAATGTTACAGTTCATTCCATGGTAACAAAAGGACTTATTCTATAACAAATTTCAAAAACAACGGTAGACTTCAAAATAAATACTTGGGTTTTCTTATATCTCTATTACCGTGCATTAGGCTCACTTCAACTACTTCAACTATGTATTTTAAAGTGATATAATTGTTGTGCTTGAACTATGTCAGCCTCCATTTGGTCATATTAAATTTTAGAGGATACAATATTATTTGCAACCGTGTATCTCACCACTCCTCATTTCCAATCTTGATTCCTACATGTTTTGGATTGATATCCAAGAGAAGAATGAACACAGTTTGCATGTAACTTTCTACATTGCTTTTACTAGGCAAAGTCTCAGGAGTAAACTTGACATGGGTTTGCTTTATGCTCAAATGCATTATTTTCCGAATTAAAGCAGTTCCTTAGAAGTTGGGAAAGCCAAAGAAATGTGAGTTAAGAAAAACAGTTCATGCAGAGGAGGCAACTGTTCCCGCATGCCCTGTTTCTCCTTTGGCTTTTCAATATCATCTCTGCAGGTTGGGTAATCAATGAAAGAACAGAATGGAATCAATCCAATGAGGTGCCACGTAATCTATACACACTGTCTCACTTAATCTGAGAGAAATATTGTTATTTCCCTTTTACAAATGCAATAATAAGACTCAGAGGGATAAAGTTATGTAGTTCATAAGTTTGAAGAACAGAATGCATATCTTGGGCATTTACCTTTGCTTACTCCTTTGGTGGTCTAATGCAGTCTTGTGGCTTAAATACCATTTGTATGTCAACACTCCAAAATCTATATCTATATCTATATCTATATCTATATCTATATCTATATCTATATCTATATCTATCTATATTTATATCCATATCCATATCTATCTACATATCTATCAAGCTTGGACCTCTCCCTGACTCTGGATTCCTTTTTCCATAAGATATCTCTACTTCGAGTCCTAAAAGACTACTCAAACTCAACATGTCAAAATTGAACGATTGATATTCATCTCTCAAAGCCTGCTCCACCTTGGCCTTTTCCATCACAGTTGATGGCAACTTCATCTTTCTATTTTCTTATGCCAAAAACCTGGAGTCCATCCTGGACTCAAGTTTCATAATTTACTTCCAATCTGTAAGGAATCCATAGGCTCTATTGTCAACATATTTCCAAACTTCAACCACTTGTTTACCGCCTCCATATCATCATCCTGGTAAAAGACATTATCACTGCTCATCTAAATTATTGCCATAGTGTTGTAACTAGCTTCTTCACTTAAAAACTTGGTCCAAAAATCAGAATTATTTTTTTTTAAATGCAAGACTATATAACTCTTCAATGAAGTCATCTTACTCAGAGTAAAAACCAAAGTCTTTACAAGGGTCTGGAAGGTCCTACATGATCTGCACCACATCCCTTACCTCCATGAACTCATTTCCTAATAATCTCTCTCTCACTCCCCTAACTCCACTTTGGGTGCTTCCTGGATGTTCACAACAGGCATGCACTCACTGTAGGAATTTTACAGAGACTATTCCCCCCACCTGAAAAGCTCTTCCCCAATAAACAACTTACTCCTTTATCTCCTTCAAGTTTTTTCCAACTATCGCTTTCTTAGTGAAATTTATTTTGACCATTCAATTTTTAATTTAAATACCTTCCCTCCCCAAAATACCTCACATATTTTCTCTGGTTTATTGTTTGCTTCATGGCACTTAACATCTTTAAACAAATTATACAAATTTTTATTTATTTTGTTTATAGTCAGCCACCCCTAAAGTAGGATATGAGCTCTATGAACACAGGAATTTATGTCTATTTCATTCACTGTTACAACCTAAGAGCCTAAAATTGAGCCTAGCCTTATAAACTAGAGGCCTGGTGCATGAAATTCATGCATCTGGAGGGGGAGGTCCCTCAGCCCAGCCTGCGCCCTCTCGCCATCTGGGAGCCCTTGGGGGATGTCCAACTGACAGCTTAGGCCCGCTCCCTGTGGCTTCTGACATCCTTCTGACAGCCGTTAGTCAGACATACTTAGCGTTACCGCAGATGTGGGAGAGGCTCCCGCCACCACTGCAGTGCTCGCCAGCTGTGAGCCTGGCTTCTGGCTGAGCAGCACTCCCCCTGTGGGAACGCACAGACCACCAGGGGGCATCTCCTGCATTGAGCGTCTGCCCCCTAGTAAGTGCATGTCATAGTGACTGGTTGTTCTGCCATTCAGTCAATTTGCATATTAGCCTTTTATTATATAGGATATCTTTGATGAAATGACTGACTCAATCTAACATTATATTCTAGTCAACTTTGACTATTAATCCTATCTCATCAAACTTTCCCTACCTCTTTGTTTGTTTCTTACTAAGGAGCATTTTACCCTTAGATTAAATACCTCTGGATTCATTAGAAATTCTATAAACATCTGATTGTTCAGTTGCAATGGAATCTCCATGAAACCATGTCAGATCTTAACTAATCTGAAATCATAACATGAAACTATGTTCATCCTCCACTGAATTTTCATCAGCCAATCTTTCCAGACAGAAATACCTTTATATCTAAATTCCTTATATTACTCTTAGGAAATAAGAATATATGACCAGAAGAACAAAATCAGCAAAAACAAAATGGTAAAGTATGAAAAAAATCTGTTGAAACAATAGTGAAGTGAAGGATAAATGCAAAGACAGACCAGAAAAAAATATTTACAAATGCTCAACAAAGATGTATGTCCATGAAATTAATGTTTCAAGATTTGGGTCATGAAGAAACTCTCTACAAAAGTATAGAACATAAGAATAAAAGGTACAAAGTAGAAGTCACCTGAAATATTTAACCTATCAAGCTGCTAGTGAAAGGATCACAAACTCTCTGCGAAAGCAAGTCAATATCTGTCCAGGAAAAGCTGAGTTGAGAATAAAAAGCAATGAACCTTTATTGAGCTCATCCTACATCAACATATTGGGCACTTAGCAACATATTGATGCTCATAGAGGTTAGTTAACTTAAATGAGTTCATGAAATGGCCAGAAACAGAGAATGGATTAGAATATTCCTACTTGATTCTAAAGCTCACTCACGAGTTCAGAAAGCAATAGCTTTTCTCTGCAATAGGTCAAAGCAGAAGTTTTTGGAGCCAAATAACAAAGATAACTGGTGGGGGGAGGTGGTGGTGAGGATTGTCAAACCATACTACCTACAGGCTCAGCAAAAGCTATGCCTTTGTTTGAATACCCCATTTTAAGACCCCCATAAGTGGTATAATCCTACTCCTCTTTAGAATTCAGGTACCTCTCTGTCACAGTATGACTGATCATCAGATAGCATTGACTATCCTGTCTATGCAAATCTATCAGCAGAGGTCGGGAGGAAGTCTTCCAGAAACATGGCAACAATCCACTGAGGGAGACAATCAGCATGGTCACCAGTCCTCCAAACATTCACTGAGAACCCAGTAGGGTTCATCTCTCAATCTGCTTGATATAAGGAATATTGAGATAAAATTCACAAGTCCTCCTGTCTCAGTCCATTCAGACTGCTATAACAAAATACAGACTGGGTGGTTTATAAACAATGCAAATTTCTCACAGTCTGAACGCTGGAAGTCCGAGATCAGGGTGCCAAGATTGATCAGGTGAGGGCCCTCTTCTGGGACTGTTTGAAAGGAACCCAGCAGATATCCCTTTACCAAATGGGGAACAACAGAATAAGAATGGGCAGGGCCTCAGAAGCCAAGCAGAAGTCAAATTATCACCAACTTGTTGCATCTCCAAATTCCAGACTCCCTAAGAACCTATTTTATATCCTGGTGCTCTCAGGAAGTAAGGTGGGATCTTACTCTAGCTATAGCTGTCACTATTGCTCCATTGATATTAACTTTGAGAAAGAACTGCAGAGACTGGGAATTAGGAGGGGCCAACAAAGATAAGGGTAAAAAAATAGTTTTTGCATTAATTATACTTCTAAGTATTTGTTTGCAAATCTGACAAGTCATAAGTAACCATAAGAGAGAAAAACTAATTGGTAAAAGATTGTAAATATTCAAAATATATATATATAATTGTCATAGTGGGTCTTAAAAGAAAATTATATATGCTGATGATAAAGAAAAAAGGAGTAGACTGGGGAAAATGTGAACAGGTCCAATAAAGGGTAGGGGAACAAAAAAAAAGGAGAAAAATAAACAGGATAAAAGCAAAAAGTAAAAAAAGAGAAAAAGGAAACACCTCTGACCCTTTCTTTTATAACCATCTGCGAAGCACTGGATTTTACTACCTCAAGTCTTTAGTGAACATGGCTGAGGCCATAGGATAGGGATTCTCAGGATTCCTTCATTGTGGCCTGACAGGTCTGTCCATTCAGCATGATATTCAGTCACTCTCTGGACAATGTGACACACAGATGACTGTTGAAGGATGGAGCAATCCACAGAAATAGATAGATAGATGATAGATAGATAGGTAGGTATATTGATGATAGATGATAGATGATAGATAGGTAGATAGATGATAGATGATAGATAGATAGATAGATAGATAGATAGATAGATAGATAGATAGATAGATAGATAGATAGGATAGAGAGGGAGATTACAACAATACAATGCCAAATTTTGAGTCACCACGTTCCCCAAGTGAAAAAAAAAACAAAACTACCTTACTTTCTGTACATTGCTAGTAGTAAAATATAAAGATTCCAGTCCTTCAATAGAAACTACATCCTTAAGTTATGTGTTACATAGTAATGCAGTGCTTGGGCTTTGAGATCCCTTTCTGTGAATGCCATGGGTTTGTTATTTCTAAGATAAACTCAGTTGAGTCAACTATAATAATCACACCTAGTAATAGTGAATATTTATTTTATTTATATACCTTATGTGTCAGGCTCTGAGCCAAGCACTTCATATACATTTTTCTTTATTCCTTGAAATGCTTCAAAAGTAAAATGATGCTTATATTCCTTAAAGAAATCAAGGCAGTGATGCCAAATAGCCTAATGTAGAGCTGCAATTCACATATAGGCCTCTCTGACTATAAGGCCTGTGCTCTGAATGACTCCACTCCCTGACTCCACTATAGGATGCTGCTTCTGCTCTGATACACTCAACAGTATCCTGTATTCATGTAGAGCTTAATAATATATAAATTGCCTTTTCAGACTGTGGCTCATTTGATCCTTGCAAGTACTCTATGAAACAGGCAAAGATATGTTCTTTCCCATTTTATAGGTAAAATCAATGAGAGTCAGCCAGATTAAGTGGCTTCCACCAATCTAATTAGTACATGACAAAGTTAGAACATCATCCAACTTCAAGTCCAGTGCACTACCTACTGCATCAAACTCTTTGCCATCCTACTTCTCCTAGGAACAAGCAAGATTTGTCTTCATACTGCTAAATGACTTGAGGAATAAAAATAATAAGCATCAGAGAAAGATACATAATGCTTGTCAATTGCCTTAAGTTATCGTCCCCTCCTACCCCCTGCCATCTCATTAGATTTAAACAGCAATCCCCGTATAATAGGGAGCTGTAAATTTGCCTGTTTTGCACTTGGCAAAGGAGATTTTTGCTTAAAGCATTGCTTGAAGATCCAGAATTTAACCCTTACCATTGAGCTACTATAATTAGTTGGAGGAATGTTAAATCTAAGTATTTGAAATCACCCTTTAATCACAATTAGCTTGAAAAACAAATGTGGTTTTCAAGATACTCCAAATGTTCTGATTTTTTTTAATAAACACTGAACCAAAAAACAGAGACCAGTTTCCTCCTTCAGCGCCCAGTTTCTTTCTATGTGTTATTGTGAGTTTTTATTTCAATTTATTTGCTTAGGGTTTCAGGTGGACTTCTTTGATGGAGCTTTTCATATCTGCCTCTCCAATGCTAGTCCCAAGATCCCTGCCCATGTCAGAATTTCTGTTTCCTGTTGATTATTTTTTTAGGTCCTATATCCTCAGCCTTCTCCACACCACTCACTCCATCCCCTTGTGGTCCTGCTCCAACAAACCTGACTGCAAAGTGAGATGTTGCTCCCTAAATCCTCCTTCCTTGCTCCCTCCAAAGACATCATTGTGCAGGTCCTTTTCCTTTCAAGGGTTTTACTGTTAATCACAAGAGGGAAATCAGAAGAGGGGAGGACAGCACTCACCTTGGAGCAGTTACACAAGCCAGAGTGTCCTTCTCATTTCATATCTAAAGCTCCTGATTTCCATCTGAGGTAGCAAACTGAAGCCTCCATATGTCTCTCCCAAATAATAGATAGCCATTGAATCATTCCTGGGCAGGGAATTGGGTATCCCACTCACCTGCCCTTGCCCAGCATTTTGTCTACTACCACTGAGAATACTGTTATAGGCTGAATGCTTGTGTCCCCCCCAAACTCATATGTTGAAATCTAATCCTCAATGTGATATACTTGGAAGTGGAACTCTTGAGATTTGAGTAGGTCATGAGGATGGAGCTCTCATGTATGAGATTAGTGCCTTTATAAAAGAGACTCCCCTGGAGGTTCCCTCCCCATTGTGTCCTGTCTTTATATGGAGAGAAGACAGCCTCAGAGGCAAATTTGATTCCAAAATCCCATGGCCAGAAAGACATTTGAGCAGTGTCCCATTGCATTTCCCCATAGATTAGATATGGGCAGTTTGTCAGGGAAGTAGCTTGGCTGGGGTGGCAACGCAAGAAGAGAATGAAAGGCTATTTATAAAGAAAGAAGATAAATACTGCCAAGAAGTCAAGTCCAACTAGTCTTCACTCTCATGTTCTCCTTTCCATCTGTAGCACAGACCATGAATAAAAAAAGTACTGAGAATGACTGTTACATGGAAAGAAACCTAAGAAACCACTTGTCACCAATATCATGCACTGCAAACTTTATTGTTTTATTTTATTTATTATAATCAGGTAACAAAGTGCTACTATATGAGCCAGCGGATATTATTTTTTTTATAGAATCATTCTTTCTTGTGATTGTGTGTAATGAGATTTACCTGATGTTGTCAAAGCTGTACTGCCTGGGTGGCAGTACAGTTGGTTGGAATGTTGTCCTGTACACCAATAGGTTACAAGTTTGATCCGAGGTTGGGGAGCATACAGGAGGCAACCGATTGATGTTTCTGTCTCACAGTGCTCTCTCTCTCTCTCTCTCTCTCTCTCTCTCTCTCTCTCTCTCTCTCTCAAGTCAATAAAAACATATCCTCGGGTGAGGATTTCTAAAAAGAAAGAATGAGGTCCTTTTGTTTCAAGAGGATCTATAGCAATTCTGCCTTTCCAGTGTCCTTATGATCTGGGTTAGAATGTGTGAAGATAAAACAACAGAAAACCTACTCATGTTCACTAAATCTTGGCTGGTGAAACCTCCCCTCCAATACCAGACAGTTGGAATCAATACATTTTCTTGAAATATTTTGTCAGTGTGGTATTGTGAGTATCCTAGAAACTGTAGGCATTTGGCTGTTTCTTCGTTGAAAAGGTCACTGTACTAATAAAGATATGTGACTTCTATTTTTCCTTTGGTGTACTGATTTTCTCTTCCCACCATGGGACTCAAAGACTAGCTTACCTGATGTCCTTACAGCAACCCTGGTTCTACTGTTTTACAACAAAATCACTAGTACAAAGATGTGTGTGTGTGTGTGTGTGTGTGTGTGTGTGTGTGTGTGTGTGTGTGTTAGAGAGAGACAAGAAATGAGAGGAGGAGGAGGAGTATGGAGAGAGAGAGAGAGAGAGAACACTGGCATCTTCATCTAAATAGTTTTTATTATTTTTGGTAGCATCACTTACATTACAAAAAACAGTACACTGGCATAAGTTTCAAACATAAAAACTTGCTAATAGTATTCTAAAAAGGGACAATAGCAAGATTAGAGGGAATACCCCTTGCTCCAAATATAATTTTACATTTTAAAATATGATTTACTTTTTGAATTTCAGGCAGGCAACTACCACTCACAAATATTTCAAGTGGGAGAAATGAAGTGGTTGCTACTAGGTCCATAATTTGGAATTGCTGCTAACAGACTTTCCATATCAACTTTTCTGCCATTCTTTTTTTTTTTTTTTTTTTTTTTTTTTAGAAAACACAATAAAATCTTAATAGTTCTGCATTTCAGACCTTATTGTCAGCTCTGCTGATGCTGGAGACAAAACTGTGTAAGTGGCTCCCTCTGGTGCTGCTACTAGTATTCGTGTTTTATTCACAACCATAGATGTGAACCAGATTGTCTTGGAAAGGTAAGTAGAAGCCCTCAGGGCCTGTATTACTAGAAGTGTCTCCTGGGATAGAATTCCACTTGGAATAAAAATAGATGAGGATGACATCTGTTATGATATGAGAACAGACGTAAGTTCTTCCTTGGCTTTTCCCTTCATTTCATATACACCAAGGGGAAGGAACTGCAGAAGGTAACAGAAAGGTCATGTTCACTGAACCTTGGTCAGAGTTCCACATTCTTATTGCTGAAAAGGCTGATACTCCCCCCAAAAAATTATTTTAAATACTTCTAATGGATCTCCGCATGGCCATCAGTCACCAGCCTAGGACTCCACGTTGACCTGTGGCTTACACAGCAGTGATGAGAACAAAAGTAGGTGCATAAAAAGTCTGTTGCAAGAGGCAACTGAAGGATCCAGAACAGCATCTCTGAATGGCAGTGGGGAGGAAGCTGGAAAAAATCTCCTGCATGGCAGCGATCCATAATGGACGATGATGACCACTCTTTTCAATATCAGTCCCACCCACCGACAGCCAAAGTTTTAAATGTAGGCTTCTGCGTAGGTCTCTACAGTGATTAGTCTAAGGCAGTCTCCAGGCTCTCCCGTGTTGATGTTGTCCTCCTTCCCCCCCAAGAGGCAGCACATCCTCCCTGATACATTTCTCTAAAGCACAGCATAGCCTCCACCAGCAGCCAAAATGTTAATGCATTATCACTCTGTACACTGAGAAAACAAGTGACCATATGTAGCCTCTGCCAGTGGAGCTGTAACTGTGAAGAACAATGGCTCTGAGTCAACAACAGAATTAAACTACTCCCTCTTGTGAAGCTCTTCTGAATATTTTAAGTGTTGCCTTGAAAGTGTGGGATTATGTGCAAGCATAAACATTAACTTAATGCAATTTTTTTTTGGTTAGAAACATGCCAGAGTTTAAAAATCAGAATTGAAATGCAGAAAATAACTTTGGGATAAATTTAATTTTTTTCAAATGTGATTAAAACATGATTGAAGAGGCATACTTTAGGTATAATTAAAGTTGTTTTGTAATTAAGAGATTTAGGCATGTATAGAAAATGATACAGCTTAGTTTGGAGATTTTACAAAGGCGCCTATTAAACACTCCCTCCCCGGCAAGCCCATGACTCAAATGTTTTCACATCCTAATGCTGATAGAGCCCTTCAATTTCTTAAGGCTGTCAATTTCACCATTTCTAAATGCTTTATACTTCCTTCATGTGTGAGTAAAATAAAACAGCCCTACCTTTCTTGCATTACCCAGGCCAGGGATGCAGAATACTCTAATTTCAAAGGCTCCAAAGAATTCCCAGAATCTCAGGCATGGTTTGATTTATCCCTTTCTTCTCCACTGTATCTAGCACCATCTCTGACCTAGTACATAAAGGGAGTGTGATAAATGGCTGTTATTGAGTGAACAGAGTGTGTTTGTGAATCCACGTGAAGGGTTATCATAGTAATAAGAACACTTTTGGACATTCTTTATGTGCCAGGCCAAGGTGCTATAATACATTATTTAATTTAATCCCACAACAGCCCTATGAGGTTGATATTATCAACCCTATTAGACATATACATAAGCTAAATCAAAGAAAGGATGAGGACTACACAGAATTACCCATTTTAATACTAACATGGCAACAGGATCACCTTTTGGGCTAAAGAATGAGACAGAAGAAGTTTGTTTTCTCGGTCTTGTCAATTTTTGTTAGCCCCTTTCCAACATCCCAGTTTCTCAGTGCTCTAACCTCCCCAGGGGTTGGCTCTTGGCCTGCCTGTAGGGCCGGCCCTGAAGCATCCTTCTGGTGGGAAACAAGACTTCCTCTCACTGGCAATAGACCTGGTTTAAACTGCTCTTTCTGGCCTTCCATTCTTTCTAGCTGAGTATCACACGGAATGAGGCAAAATTCATACAAATGTATTCGTACTAGAGTGTCGGCTCCTGACATTCAGAGTTAGGAGGCTTTTGCAATAGTCCCACGGTGCAATGGAAATTTTGATACAGAAAGGGAGCCAGGGAAGAGACTGCAGGGATCAGGAGGCATGGGTATGGAGGGAAATAAATCATATTCATGAGAGTAAGAAAAATGTGTGCTGGATTAATTTTCCTGGTGACCAAGAACACATTTCCTAGCGTCTTTCCCGTTTCTCATCTAAACAGTCTATGAAATGTGAATAACCTTTCAAAGGAAAGTAGTTGTTTCTTCTCATGCTTTCTCGTATGTGCCTTTTACCCACAACTTTCAATTAAATCACACAGATAGATGGACAGACGGATAGAGTAGATACACACACACACACACACACACACACACACACACACACACACACACTATAGCTTTGCAAGCTTGAGTATAGTAGGAGATTTAAGGGATAATGCAAACTTAAAGATACTCTTTATGCTCTCTGTATCTCCCCGATAGATGATTCCACTCCAGTGACTGTGTCTTCTTTCTGTCCTAGAGCATCATCACCTCACTCTCTTTACTTTCTGGGTTGCATGGTAGATAGAGAGCCTCATACAGAGAGTTGGTTCTGTGAAGTCTCATGCTTCTTTGGTGAGGTAATGGCATTCTAAACTGAATACCAGGACTATTCCCAGTGTGTATCTGACTGGCAGAGCCATCATGAACCAATTCGTGAGAAATTATGACCATGTTTATGGAGTTCCATAGAAAACATGCTCGGATTCCTTCCCTGTTCCCAGGGTGCTGCTTATTCTAGCCACTGACTCCCAAAATGAGCTGCTGTTTTTTACAGAGAGTGGATTCAAGGAGAGTCAGGAGGGACATATTGATTTCATGTGCAATTTAGTAGAAACAGAGGGATATATCTCACTTGAAACTGCACCTCTTAGACCTTAAAAAAATATTACACGGTTGTTGTTTTTTAAATGATGAGGATGGTCGCTGGATGTTAAAAGACAGATTAGCACCAACCAGAGCCTGTCTCCTTTAAGCAAATGAGACATTTTGACCACAAATGTCCTGTAACCAGCAGATCTGAAAGATATTGAAAGGGAGGATGGGCAAGAAGATACGTTTGGAATGGCAGTGTTTCTGATACTTCCTGGGGGGAAGGCGCCCAAGTTAGGAAGCAGTATCTGCCCAGGCTATGATAAGAAGAATCTCCTCATTGGATGACAAACAACCAAGCTATCTCAAATTGATTTGGTATCAGCCAGTGACAATAATAGACATATGCTCAGAAAGTTCTATTTTTCATTTTGAATAAATTAATTTGTTTTCTGTTAGAAATGAGTTTTTCCGTTTTTCCTGATATGGGTGATATAAACCATTTTTTCCAAGGACTTGTTTATCTCAGAGTGAATATACAATTAATATTTATGATCTGCAGAGGTCCTAAGCCAAACTGTTCAACACAGAAAGAAAGATATCTATCTTTTCAATAAGCACCATTTTTTTTCTACAGTAGTATTTCTCAATGTGAGTTTTTTATTTTTATTTTTTTTACTTTCGAAAAAGTCTAGAATGACCAATTACCTCTGCTACATGTCTTATTCTTAAATTTTATTGCTTTAGTTCAAGCAATGCTTTGATTTCACTTCTCCATTTAGACATAACCCAATCTTCTTCAAGGGAGGGTGAAGAGGGAGAGGGGTAAGAGATCAACCAAAGGACTTGTATGCATGCATATAAACATAGCCAATGGACAGTAGGGGGGTGAGGGCATGTGCTGGGGGCGGGTGGCCAGGGAGAGGTCAATGCGGGGGGGCAGGAGACATATGTAATACTTTCAACAATAAAGATTCTTGCCTGTACTTCTAAACTAATAATTTTATAGTCACAGATATATATCACATAGGGTGCTGATATATGTATTACTGCCCTGTAGATAAAATGAAGGCATTACATGAAGGCATTACATGAAGATCAGGATAGTCTGGTACAAGTCCGATCATTGTATACCAAGCAAGTGATGTCTTATCTCAGCCTCAGTTCTGTCCCCTACAAACTGAGAAGGTTGACTTATTATTGTCTAAAAAGCCATTATGGCCCTTTGAACTTCTCAGCTGGAAACGCCATTGGATATTTATTGGAAAAAAATTAAGTTAATTATTTCTTTTTGTAACATGTTTTACAGATCATCTGGAATCAAAAATTGTGATTTTCATCTTTAGTCATAAAAAATGTGGTTGCAATGTGAATATAATCTCAACACCCTAATTAGTGGTCGAAGACTCTAAGCCAGGGGTCCTCAAACTTTTTAAACAGGGGGCCAGTTCACTGTCCCTCAGACCGTTGGAGGGCCGGACTATAGTTTAAAAAAAACTATGAACAAATTCCTATGCACACTGCACCTATCTTATTTTGAAGTAAAAAAACAAAACGGAAACAAATACGATATTTGTATTTGCATGTGGCCCCCGGGCCGTAGTTTGAGGACCCCTGCTCTAAGCCATCAAATTATCTTTTCCATCTTAAATTCTGATATCTTGAATAGTTTTCTTATGGAGAAAGTGACCTAAGTATAGGATTAAAATAATTTAATCATTCTATGAAACTCTACTTACTTGCAGCAATATTATATGTGCATTTCTACACTTTAATTGTATTAAAAGAGAGCCTCAAGAATATATAGTCAAAAGAGGAAAGGTTTTTTTCATGCTCTATAAATCACCTTGCTTTTTGGGAAAATAGGTAGGTGAGAGGGAACACAGTGTTTTCTTTGTGGCGACTGCAGCTACAATAAGGGAAAGGAGAGTGGCATACCTCTGGAGAGCTTGTTATTCATCAGAAAGTAAGTACCCAGCTTTCTGACCACTTAAGAGCAGTGGCAATTTTCAAATACAATACGGGGAAGAAACACTGTTGTCTGTGGAACTGCACAGTAAGAACTGTCAAGCTATATCCACAAATACTAGCCCCTGACTGATCCAACCCCAGACTCTTCCTTTTATTCATATATTTTTTTTAAATCAGTGGTATGTGGTTGGGTAATGTTAAAACAAAACACAACAAAACCTTCATTTGTATCTGCCAATTTTCTCTTGCTGAAGATTATCTTTTTAAGCAGAACATTTATATATAGTGATAGTTAATTCCTTGTGGAAGATTTCTTTGTTCTTAATGGAAATATGCATTATCTCCTTGCCTCTTCTCACTTTTGCATCCTTTATTGGCCTTTGATTTGTTCAGTGCTCTTTCTCATCCAGGAGAAGGGTCCTTAATCCTAACAGTTCTGTTGAACTTTCTGCATTGCTTACAGAGCAAATACGATATTTATGTGGTGAGGTGGGCACAGTTTTGGGAATTCTTAAAGTAATGTATTTGTGGCTTCTATACTTTTTATACCTATAAAAGATTGATATTTTATGAAAATCTACATCTGTTTAAGTCTAAGCGGTTTTTTATTAAATTAAAAAATACAAATTCTAAATGATTTAATTGGGGTGTGTCTTCTTTCTGAAGTTTATCCTATCTAATAAAAGACAAAAAGGGTAATTGACTGTACCTTTGCTACGCTTCCCATTGGCTAATCAGCAAGATATGCAAATTAACCACCAACCAAAATGGCGGCCGGTAGCCACGCAGCTGAAGCGAGCAGGAGGCTTGCTTGCTCCAGTGATGGAGGAAGCCAAGGTTCCCCGCCTGCCACGGTCTGGCTCTGAACTCCATAAGCAACAAAGTTTCAATTATAGAAGCTAAACAAACCCCAGATACCTACTTTCAGCAGGCTGTGGCCTCAGAGCTGCAGTGAACAGGAGCCAACTCTCAGCTCCAGTGACAGCAACAAAGTTTCAATTATAGAAGGTAAATAAATCCCAGAATAAAAAAGAAAAAAGAAAAAAAGGAGAGGCTGGGAGCTTCAGTCACCGGCCAGCCTGAAAATGGCCCTCAGCCCCTCACTCAGACTGGCAAGGCACCCCAGTGGGGACCACCACCCTAAAGGGGGTGTGACCAGCCTGAAAAAAGCCATCAGCCCCTCATCCAGGCTGGCCAGGCACCCCAGTGGGGACCCCCACCCTGAAGGGGGTGTGACCAGCTGCAAACAGCCATCAGACCCTCACCCAGGCTGGCCAGGCACCCAAGCAGGATCCCCACCCTGATCCGGGACACCCTTCAGGGCAAACCAGCCGCCCCTCACCCGTGCACCAGGCCTCTATCCTATATAGTAAAAGGGTAATATGCAAATTGACCCTAACAGCAGAAAGACTGGGAATGACTGGTCACTATGACACACACTGACCACCAGGGGGCAGATGCTCAATGCAGGAGCTGCCTTCTGGTGGTCAGTGTGCTCCCACATGGGGGAGCTCTGCTCAGCCACAAGCCAGGTTGATGGCTTCCAGTACAGCGGTGGTGGTGGGAGCCTCTCCTGCCTCCTCAGCAGCGCTAAGGATGTCTGACTGCAGCTTAGGTCTGCTCCCCGCTGGCAAGTGGACATCCCCCGAGGGCTGCCGGGCTGCCAGAGGGATGTCTGATTGCCAGCTTAGGCCCAATCCTCTGGGAAGCAGGCCTAAGCCAGCAGATGGTCATCCACCAAGGGGTCCCAGACTGTGAGAGGGCACAGGCCCGGCTGAGGGACCCCCTCCCCCCCGAGTGCACAAATTTTTGTGCACCGGGCCTCTAGTATAAAATAATGATGCATCCTGTAATCCAGTGGTTCCTTAGTTTGGGGATAAATATGATATATTAAATATATAATTAAACATTCTATTCCCTGAGAGGGGCTTTGGAAACTTGCAACTCCTAGGGCTAATGCTGTGAACCATAATCATTTCACAGTGTATTGTTGAATACATCTACTGCATAGGTGCAGAAGAAAGAAATTCAGAAAGCTGCTTAGAAAACATACCCCCCTGGTGGTCTTCACTTGATACAAGAGTGCCCACTACACTGTGAATCTATTTAAAACCCAACTTCCCTATGTTTCCACTTTCAAATATTCCTACTAAAACAAAAAGGGGGAGCATCTGTTTCTGACCTTAAACACGGATGGAGTTACTAATTATAATTTTAAGTTTGGTTCAGAAATCATCACCTCCCCCCACCCGGAGGCAAGGAGTTCAGGTCAAAGGTGGTTTCTGAGATGCAAACAGCTTCAGGCATGGAGCCTGAAAAAAAGAGCACAGAATAGATGGAAAGATGAGACTCCAAAAATGCATCCTATGGAAAACAGTGGCGTTTCCTCAACATATTAAATATGGAACTGCCATTTGACCCAGTGATCCCAATTCTAGGAGTATATTCTAAGAAGCACAAATCAGAAAGAAAATATGCACCCTTTTCCTCATAGCAGTGCTATTTACAATAGCTAAGATCTGGAAACAGCCCAAGTGCCCATCAGTAGATGAGTGGCTAAAAAAAACCCAAAAACTGTGGTATATTTACACTATGGAATACTATGCAGCAGTAAAAAAAAAAAAAAAGGAAGGATCTCTTACCCTTTGACACAGCATGGAGGGACCTAGAGAGTATCATGCTAAGTGAAATAAGTCAGTCAGAGAAAGACAAGTATCATATGATCTCACTCATATATGGAATCTAATAAAGAAATGAAACTAAACAACAAAATAGATCCAGAGACATGGAAGTATGCAACAGAATGACAAGTCTCAGGGTAGGATGGGGGTGGGGTGTGTCGGGAAGAGATTAACCAAAGAATGTACATTCATATATGCCTAACCCGTGGACACAGACAATATAGTGTGGTGAAGGTCTGGGCGGGGGTTAGGGAATGGGGAGGAGGGCATCAATGGGAGGAAGAAAAGGGGACATCTGTAATACTTTCAACAATAAAGAGAATTTTTAAAAAAATAAATAAAATGCTGATAGTAAGCATTTGTTTTTAGACAAAAAATTTGCATTGAGACAAAAAGATATCAAATCCATTCTTTCTAGTCATGAGTCTTTCACTATATGGCTTTGTTGTTAAAGCTTATTTGCCCCTTTATACTAGATAGAAAATTGATGAGTAGAAATAAGGTTACTGCCCACGCTGGGTAGCTTGACTTGTTATAGCATCATCCAGATAAGCCAAGGTTGCCGATTCGATCCCAGGTCAGGGTACATATAAGAATCAACCAATGAATGCATAAATAATTGAAACAACAATTTGATGTTCCTCTCTCTCTCTTCCTCTCTCTCTCTCTCTCTCTCTTCCTCTCTCTTTTACTCATTTTCTAAAATCAATACATTAATAAAATAATAATAAAATTAAAGAAATTAAGTTACTGAAATGCCAGAGAGAAAAAAAGTTGAAAAACAATTGCTCTCTGATCATAGAGCAAAATATGTATAATGAATTCATCTTATTTAAACTTTTTCTTCACCTTCCTTCCCTTAATTCCATCTGCCTGCAAATTACAATGTGGATCTCCATCAAAATAATTCAAGAATCACTGGTACCTTTTCCCCCTGAAATTCCATTGTACATGCTGATGAGAACATAATTTGGCAGTTTATTGCACACAATTTCTAATTTCTAAACATATATTCATTCAGGAAAATAACATTTACTGAGTGATATATGACAGCCTTCATTTGTTTGCACATGCATATATACATGTACGTATGTATTCTTCCTCCCAAAAATAATTGGAAGCAGCTTATGATTAAAAATCCCAAATCAAATCTTGAAGCAAAGTTTAAGTTAAAAATGGATTCAAACAATGAAGCAGGGTAAAAGAAGATGGTTAAGGACCCCTTTTTCAATTGAATACAACATTGGCTGTGCTTCCATGAAGTCAGACAAAATAATGAAAATAAAGACATAATTTTCTATGAGAGATAGTCACTGCCCTGTGAGTTGAAACTAGATCTGTCCCTTAGATCCTCCAAATAAGCAGTTGGAGGATCTAAGGGACAAAAGCAGGGTGATCATCTTAATTTGGGCATAAAGGAGATTAAGTCCTTCTTCATGAGAGTAATTGGCAAAACGGTTCAGTCATTTCTCACATTATTCCTCAATTATTATTGTAAGAGCACATGACAAACACAGATGATCTACTAAGTTAGTAAGGAGGACATATTCTGGTTTTACATGATGTAGTTATAAGTTGAAAATGTAGGACTTTAAACATGTAATGTAACATAATTGTGTTAGTAATGATTCTTTCTAAGGAAACTTTATAGATTTTCTGATTCTCTAGATATTATTATTTTTTAAAATATCTCTGGGACACCGTGAAAGCAATCATTCTACATCAGAAGCATGCAGCCTGACATGTATACAATTTATATCCATGGATTCAAAGACCACTTAATGTGTGTGTGTGCATGAGTGCACATGCTCAAACATCTATATATATAAAAGCCTAAGCAACCATTTGACCATTTGACCAGTCACTATGATGCACACTAACCACCAGGGGGCAGACACTCAATGTAAGAGCTGCCCCCTGGTGGTCAGTGCGCTCCCACAGGGGGAGCTCTGCTCAGCCAGACTCAGGGCTCATGGCTGGCCACTACCACAGCAGAGCAGCAGTGAGCCTACCAAGAGGAGGCAACAGGCATAGGGGGGCCAGGATGAGCAGGAGTGACAGTGAGGAGCAGCAGGTGGAGTTGGACTGCTGGTTTCTGCCTGATCCCCGCAGGCCATGCCAAGGGACCCCACCCTCTAGTTTATTTTTTTATTTTATTTTTTTAATTTTGTTTTATTGCTTAAAATATTACAGAGTAGTACATTTGTCTCCTTTTTTCCCCCTTGACCTTCCCCCAGCCTCCCCTACACACCCCCAGTGTCTTGTGTCCATTGGTTATGCTTATATGCATGCATACAAGTCCTTTGGTTGATCTCTTACCCGCCCCCCCCCACCCGCCTCAGCCTTCCTGCTGTAGTTTGACAGTCTGTTCAATGTTGCTCTGCCTCTGTATCTATTTTTGTTCACCAGTTTATAATGGTCTTTATTATCCATAAATGAGTGAGATCGTGTGGTATTTTTCTTTCACTGACTGGCTTATTTCACTTAGCATAATGCTCTTCAGTTCCATCCATGCTGTTGCACATGGTAAGAGTTCCTTCTTTTTTACAGCAGCGTAGTATTCCATTGTGTATATGTACCACAGTTTTCTAATCCATTCATCTGTTGATTAATTATAAATTCCTATTCCATATTCTAAGAAATTTGATGGGGACATAATATTTATGGCACACCCTACAGATACCCTAGGTTATAGCTATTACCTCCTGTTTCTAGTGAGCAAGAGTTCTGAGTCTGTTTGTGTGACATCACTATGTCCAGAGAAAGCAGACCTGTCCTCCAGCCCAGGGGAAGAATCATCATTGGTCAAAACCAGTCATGGGAGGCATTTTCTCTTTGCCTGTGATTAGAAGTGGGATAGGTCATAGGTTTAGTCAAGCAGGCATAAAAGAAATCTGCTGATAGCTTTGGAACATTTTCCTCCCATTTCCATGAGAAAAAGCCTGCCTCTCTCGTCTTTTTGCTTTGAGTTGGACTATTTGAAGAGGTGACGTTTGACTCTGTGGTAAACATATTATCTTCTTTCCAAGATGGGGAGCCCACAGAATTCCAGGAAAGTTGTCTCAGAGCCCTGCATCCTGGAACTGCTGAGGTAGCTAACCCTGGACCAGCATACCTCCAGAATCCTTGTTCTGCAAGATAACGAAAGTGTTTGCTATATAGGCCTGTAATTGAGCATTCTGTTACCTGCAAGCCAAAGTTTCTTAATAGATAGCATATCTTATATTTCTATATTCTACACAGAACTGAGCACAATTGGCATTCAACAAATTCATAAAGAATGAAAGACAAGGGTAAGAAATTAAAAAACAAAAACAACTTTGTACTCAACCAGACAAGATCATTTACCATCACAGTAATGCTAATATATCTTTGTAAAGTAGAATTCTTTCCTATAATGGTACCTAATAGCACTTCTTTTTACCACACTGAGATAAATAATTGAGCAACCTAATTTAAAGTTACTATAGTCCATGATAACACATCTGTACAAGAAACCATTATTTAACCTAATGCCATCACTAGGGAGTGCTATCTTTCTAAATACAAGCTTTAGTAAGGAGTATAAAAACAATAGATCTGCATTTTTATCTCCTTTGACAACATTTCTCACTATTTAATTCATAGGTATAAGTAGCAAACTACTGCTTTATTCAATGGACTACAGGAAATGAGGTGCCATCTGACATATATATAGAGAGAAAGATGTCGCCATTCTGCCCAGTTATTTTCCAAGTAAAATATCATCAGGGAAAAATATCTCAGTATTATCATAGTTGTTTTATAAATATTTAGCATGTGAAAAGTATATCTACTCTCTATTATATCTCTTTACTTTTTCTTGTTTTAAAAGTATTTAGGTGAATTTTACATATTCATTTATCCTGTAATAGTGGCAAACATTTCTAGTTTTCAAACACAAATTCATTTCCCACTCTTTTTTCATATTCCGATTTTCTCCAAGGTAGTGGTATACCACACTAAAAATATATTTCCCAACTTCTCTTGTAGCTGGAAGTGGTCCTCTGACAGCTCTGGAAGTGATATGAGAATGGAGAATGGAAGTCTATGGGGACAATGTCCACATCACACACACACACAAAAAAAAGACCAAATGCTCAAGGAAAAAGCTGGTTTGGCCCTTTCCTGTCCTTTTTTTTTTTATTTTTTTTTACAATTTCATAGTTATTTTCCATTTATTAAACAAACAACAATAACAAAGAAAGAGATCCCCACCACCACTGCAATGCAAAAAATTAAAATAAAATGGAGAGTAGGAAACAGGGAATTGCCTTCCTTTGATGCAAGAGTAGTTATTGTCAAACCAGGATGATTTACCTCCGAAGACATTGGACAATGTCTAGGATATTCCTGGTTGTCATAACCAGAGGGGTGAATGGGGCATGCTACTGGTATCTAGTCAGTAGAGACCACAGGTGTAACTACACATCCTACAATGTACAGAATACTCCCCCATGGCACAGAAAAACTTATCTGGCCCCAAATGACAATAATGCTAAGGTTGAGAAATCTTGTCCCAGGGTAGTCTTTGCTATCTTTCTGGGGGACCTAGAAAGCAGGCATGATGCTAGAGGCACAGCAGCAATTTTATGACCATGAGAAGAAAAGTTCCAAAATGATAAAAACAAGCTGATTCCTAAATGATTAAGCAACTATCTGCTGAGTTTTTATGATGTAAGGTAAATCCTTATTTGCTTAACCCACTGTTAGTCAGGTTCTATTGCCTCATAACCAAATACATTTTTGAATGATGCATTTAACATTCATTTGTGGTCTACTTTATGTTAAGACATGGGGCTAAGCGTTCTGAATGAAATGATAGATCAGGTATGGTTTTTGACCTCTGGGGACTTGCTATCCAGGGAGAGTGCCAACCATCAAGAAGTGTGAAAAGTAGGCTACTCCTGGTATGAAACACGTCTTTTGAAAGCTCAGGGTAAGCATACAGGAAGGAAGCAGGGTGATGGAGGAAAGACTATTCTAAGAAAACAAAATGTTCTCTAGTCCTACAGTTGCTGAGTGTTCATGGGGGGTGAGGGGGTAAGGAGGGACAATGGGAGATAATACATGAAGAAATGTCAGCATAAGCAAAGCATGTACTATTGAGGAAAGTAGTAAATAAGACTCTTGTGAATGGAATAATGAATATACTAGGGAGGAGTTCCAAGTGCAATGTATTTAAATCTAAAAAGTAAAATTGGGGAGTAAATAGTGAAAGGAGATGAATGCCATCAGTGTTCTAGATTTTAGCATCCTAGCTATTGGGAACCACTGGCCATCATTATTAATAAGAGACCTGCAAGGCCAGACCCATGTTTTAGGAAAACAAAAACACAAGTTTGCTGAACTGGACTCAAGTGATTCCCTTTACAAAATAATTGAAATATAATTGAGGAATCATAGGAATTCAAATAGGTATCTTCCCATTTACAATCTAATAAGATGAAAATCAACATCAACCTTCACTTCAAAGGACTTTAAAATGTGCAAAAGTGTATTGTTGAATTGTTGTGGTTTTAGATCTTACTGCCAATTCCAATTATGTTTTGCTTACAAAAACTACAAATTAGTATTTGTTAAGGTAATTCATAAAATAATTTCTTTGTATAAAAATTTAAAAAAGAATTCTGAAAATAAGCTATTACTCTGCTTAAAAAAAAAAGGCTATTTTTCAATTCAGAGAGCTCAGATTTATATATGTATTCTCTAGTTATAGTTACTTAATTATCCTGAATTTAAGGAAATAACCATGCGGAAGTAATAGAAGGGGAACAAAATATGAGAAGTTCCAGGTTGGAAGAGATTTCAGAAAGTCAGGGAAGTCACCCAGGCATGTGAAGTCATCAAGCCTCTAACACTCTACCTGCAGCAGATAAAGTTCTCAGCCTACCTTCTGTGAGTTTATATTCCATCTTCAATTTCAAATCAGTCCAGACATTTATGTTTGAAAATACATTATATCTAAGTATTAAAGGAAATTTTCACAAAATAAAACACTGCAGAGGGAATAAAGGTAAGATGGACAGAAAGTACCTTGGGGATGGAAGGAGGGAGGCTGAGAAAAGGAGGGGGAGCTAAAGAGGACTTCTCTGCCCCTCGCTGCAGGAACTAGAGTGTGTAGTCTGCTGCAAGACTGACTCCCTCAATTTCTGCTTATGTTAAGAGGATTGGAAAGGCTAACTGTAGAATAGCAGGCTTACAGAAAACAGTTACTTCTTTTAATCAAACCATGTAATCAGAAGGCCTGGGTAATGATTAACTTCCACTTTCTCTGTGAATCACTCAATCACTCAGCAGTGCCTACAGACTTAGATTCATTCTCTGCCAAGGGCACAGTAAACAATGTTTATACTTAACATTTAATATTTAAAATCCGTGCATGGCCCTTGCTTCTGAGCTCATTTCAGAAAGCTAGTGTTCTGCTAGGTTGCAATGGCTGATTGAAATGCCAAGACATTCAATAGGTTTTACACTCAAACACATGTACCCTTACCTTTCCCTAGTGATTATATATATATATATATATATATATATATATATATATATAATCCTATTTATAATCAAGCACAATAGGTTTTTAAGAAATATATTATGACCCAGTATTTTTATGTACGGTATGAGAACTTACATAGAGAAAACAGACTACTGTAGTTTCAGTATAAAAAGAAGAAAAAATAATATATTAAGTACCTGTAAAAATGCAGAGAATAGACACAAGGTTAGCTAGCTCTCTAAATTTACAGTTCCTAAGTCCTATGTGGTCCTGGAAATGAAAAAAGAACAGTACAAATACCTTTGTGGAGGCCAACTGCTCGTGATTTAGAATGATCACAAATGAATCAAATTTTGGACACATAACTTCCCTCGTCTCCATAAGGCACTAACAACCTCCTCTGGAATAAATTATTCCCAGTTTTAAATTCCCTGCAGGTGGTTTTTCATGTCTGGACAGTCAGGAGCCTGCGGAAAGCGTTTTCAATGTTGAGACTACCTTCTCTCCCCAAAGGGGTTTATCGCCCAATAAGGTATCATCTCTAGTCGATGCTCATCGAGGGGGATCTAGGGAGTGACATGTTGGCTCGAACCATGCAGATCTGAAAACCACTTGGCAGAAAATGTGGGGAAGAACAACTTTCTCATCCCAGCCAAACTGAGAATCCGAGCCACCCCAGGAACCACCCCGTGGGCCTTGGGAGAGCAGGCGGCTGGAGGCGGCTCGCCTGCGCTCCGCCGGGCTGCAGGCGAGGGTTTTCTTCTGGAGGCGGCATTGTTCCTCCATCTGCTCAGCCTCCGCATTCCCCGGGAAACCCTCCCGCGCGCTCTGTTCCTGATTGCTTTGGTACCTCTCTGCCGGAGATCGGCTCTCGGTCTCGGCGGTCCCTGGGCACGGCTCTAGGGTGACAAGCTGCAGTGACTGGGGCGCCGCTCTAAGGCGCTGGCGGCGACTGCACCGGTCCGCCGTGCGCGCCTCCCACTCGCTCTCTCCCTTCTCCCCGGGCCCCTCCGGCTCGGACGGGCTCTCCCGGCCTCCCGGCCACGACTCCCGCTCGCCTTTCCCGCGATCCCTCCTCTCACCAGCTCTGCCGGCTCCGCGTCGGCCGCCCGGACAGCGGCCCCGGGACGGACGCCTCGCGCCCGGAGACCGACACGAGGGACGGAAGGGTCAGGGCGCCGCGGGGAGGCGGGAGGAGGGGCGGGGAGAGCCGGGGGCAGGTGGGGGCGCGGGGGGCGCGGTGGGGAGAGGAAGCCCAAGAAGAGAAGATGCATCTGCTCTGAAAGCGCCAAATGGAGAGAGGACAGAGGGGGCAGGAGTGGGTTAGAGCGAGCGGAGAACACCCACCGGGAGGGGTGGGCAAAACGGGCAATTTGCAAACTGCCGGGGCGAGAGGGGGTGATCCGAGGAGGATGCAGGAGGTTGGAGAGAGAGAAGAGAGAATGAGGCAAGTGCCCCCCTCTCCCGTAAAGGTCGAGTCTGAAAACGCGTCCCCTGAACTGGGAGTTGCACCGGAGCTGGTCGTGCTGTGTAAACGGTAAACGGTGGTTTTAAAAAGAAATTAAGTGGGGATGCAGCTGTCCCCACGCCAGGCTCACTCCGTGGCGCTGAACTCGGGTAAATGACCCTCCAAGTGAAAGGAATCTGCTTCCTGCAGACACCGAAGCTGAGTGTCCTCCACGGTGGACTCCTCCCGAGGTATCGGTTTGGTTTTACATGAAAATAAGCGTTTGGGGGAGTTCCATGAACCCCGGCGCTAAAGAAACCACCCAGTTCATTAAAGTTCTTTTTTTTTTTTAAATGATTTTTATTTTTGTCAGAGGATAGAGGTGAGGGGTTGGCACCAAGAGATGTTTAAAAATCAGCTATCTAGGTAGCATGATTCTTCAAAAAAAAAAAAAAAAAAAAAAAGACAAATGGGTTTCCTAAAACAGCTAAAAGGGGACTGGAAAACTCAGTTCCTGGGGTGGAGGTTGGAGAGGGGGAGAGAGAAGTATTTAAACTCTACCAGACGATTAAGCCTCCAGCACCACCACCCCCACCCCTCCACCCCCCATTGGAACTGGCAAAGGGTTAAGTTAAGGGAACGCAGGAGACCGAGCAGGGCAGGGTTGGTGGAAGGTGGGAGAGGAGAGGGAGAGGCAGGGAGTAGGAAGTTGGAGCGATTCCGGAATTAAGATCAACGCTGGAGCTCGGCGGACGCAGGAAGCTCCTTACCTTTCTCGCTAAGTCCCGTTTGCACCTGATCTGCAACCATAAATACTTGGAGATGCTTAGTGTGCAGCCAAGCGATGGCCGAATGTTAAACAAGTCTCCACGCTCCCTCCTTTTCTGAGAAAACAGGCTCAAAAAAATGTTCAGACTGTTCTTATCCATCGGCTCCAACACATTCCGCTTTGTCGGGAAGAGCGACGAAAACCCAGTGCCTGGGCACGCGTATATGTATTTATATGTGATGCGGTCGGGATATAAACATATATACGTCTCCTGCATAGAAATCCAAGAAGAAAAAGCACCACAGATGCCTCTCAGAGACGGAGGGGACGGGAAGAGAAAAACTTGGCAAACCAAACGTATCCAAAGATTTCTTTTCAGGAGCCACCTGCTTCGATGTGCAGAATCCCCGAGAAGGTTTAGAGGGAGAAGGGGGGAAAAAATTAAACATAAAATACCCCAAACACACACTTGAAACTGGAAGAAGGCTAAGACGCGTGGATACGGAGAGGATGAGCTGATCTCCCTCCCCAGGGTACAGATCCGTCAGCCAAGTGAGCAGTCGCCTCGGAAAATCACTGGCGGGGAGGCGGCTGCAGATGCGTCCCCGGCTCCGGTCCCCGCCGCCGCCGCCGCCGCCGCCGCTGCTACCTGTAGACACGCGCACACACGCACACACGCGCGCACACACACGGCACAGCCTCCTCTCCCTCCCCCGCCCCCCTCCGTGGCGTCGCCGGGTGCAGGAGTCTGAATCAAGCTAGACCCATACTTCAGACCTGGTCCTGCCCCCTCAGAGCCACGATTTCCTCCCCCGCCACCAGCCCTGGCCGGGTTCCTCGCACAGCATCCTCTCCCCTGCCCCCCCACCCCCCGGGCCGGAGCCGCGATCGCAGTGGGGGTAGGCTTTCAGGGACGCGGGTCCGGGATGGCCGACTGGATGCTGATGGTGGTCGCTGCTTGGACAAGTTTCGCCCTCCTCCCTCCCTCCTCCCACAGCGATCCTGCAACCTCCGCCCGCAGCGCCCGCTGCGCCCGCAGCGCCCGCAGCCCCCGAGGCGGCTGGAGGGGTTAAGGCCCCCGGGCGTCACGTGTGACGTCCACCAAGCCACTCCGAGGAGCGTGTGAGTGAACCGGCGCCGCCACCGAGCCGCGAGGCCTCGGACGCCTGGAGTTTCTCGGTTCTCGGCGTCGTTGTGCTCCCTTTCCAGGCGCCTTCGCCTCGGAGACGGAGAACGTGGAGTTGGAGGCAACAGCCTTCAACTGCGCCTCTTCGGGGTGTTTTGTGTGTGTGCGTGTGTGTGTTTTTCCGCTTGGTACATCTCTTGGCACCAAACTCCCCCCCCACCACCACCACCCCGCATTTGTGGTTTTCACCAGCTGGAGGCAGGAGAAGCTCCGAACTGTAGCGCCTGTTTTAGTCCCGCTGGTTGGAGCAGTATAAATGCAGCGCCGCGGCCTTTGGCCTCTTCCCTCTGGCTGCGCCCACATCTGCTGCCGCTGGATGGGTGATTGTTAAAAATTCATCCTAGCTAATCGGTGCTGGCTTTTAGGACGGGTGTGACTCGCTGTATACCACATTGTTTCACCTATCCACTTCCTACAAGCTTCTCTGGGTGAATTTTTAAATAAGTGAGTTGGGGGACGGGGCCATTAAATTAATTGATTGCAATGTGTAATAATCAAAACAACAACAAATATCCACCAACAGGAAATCGCTAGGGTATTTCGGTGACACTTGGTCTAGAAAAGTGTTCTTTTTTTTTTTCTCAACACACTCTTTAATCTGTAAAATTCCGGGAAAAGAAGGAATTTTGAAATAATCAACACTTAGATTGCAGTTGCCCTGAAGTGTTACGTTTAATAACAATAAATAAGAAATCCAGGTTCCAACATATGTGATCTGATTTTTCAAACAATCTTAAATATGACATAACATTCCTTCTTCTTAGAAAGAATTCAGTACCACATTTTCCCAGGACCTTTGCATTTACCATTCCTTCTGCCTAGGCAGGTAGGACTCTTTCCTGCTTTCACCTAAGTTTCTGCTTAGACGTCTCCTTCAAAAGATGTCTTCACTGACTACTCTCTAAAATAGCATTCTCCTCCCCTTCACTCTCTCTCCTTAACTCTTATGTTTGCTCCAGAGTTCTTATTATAACCTGATTTTTATATTAATTTTTTATTATATGCTTCTCCTCACCAAAAGGTAAGTGCCAGGAAATGAGAGACTTAGTCTGTTGTGTTTACCACTGTATGCCAAGCACCTAGACTCCTAGAAGTTCGGCTGAGTCATTGTGGTTCTCTATACATAGTTGAATGAGTGAATGAATGAATGAAGTCAATTTGACTCATTAATAGCAATCTTGAGGGCATGATTATAGACTCCCTCTAACTTCAACCAACAATTGAACATAAAGGCCTAGGAATTTGCTGAGATGTTCTTGAAGACATTTCTTAAAAATGCATATCTTACTTAAAATACATTAAAGCCATAGTTAAAGGACATAGGTCCCACTTTTTTGAGATAATGTTTGGAATGGACATAAATTAGCCCTAAATGTGTTCATAAAGCAATGATACCATACTTCCTAAGACGTTTTATTCATTTAAGAGCCAATGGCACTTTATTACATATGACTTAGATTCTGCATTTGCTCATTTCCCAGAGTTTTACTATTTTAAATAGTGTATCTAGGTAATGTTCTTTTCTTAACTTCTGGAATTATTTTTTCATTACTATTTTAAAATCTGAAATTTATAGAAGCCGTTATACAAACCTGAAACCACATTTATAATATACTGTGAATTTAGTTCTGGAGTCAAGATTGCTTTGTATTATTCAATAAATGACCTCTCACTCACCAATCCTTTGAGTGCTTATCTTTCCCTATTACCTCATTATCGAAGGATCAAAACAACTATGAGGCATGGTCCTTTTGCCATGTGTACAATATCTTTCGGGTAAGATCATTCCTAGACAATGAGATGCCTTTGTGCACAATAGAAAAAAAATTTCCAAGGAAGGACATTCCAAGCAAAGAAGCAACACATGTAAAGGCATGAGCTTGCTAGCATGCAAAATGTTATTAAAAGCAAGTAGCTCAGGTCAGCTGGAGCCTGGGAGGCATGTAGGGGACTAGTAAGAAATGAGTAAAATGGGTTACATAATGAGGGGACTTGTGTGTCAGACAATGAAATTTGGACTTGGCTCCTTGGAAGGTCCAGTGAAGGGCTTTCAGCAAGGAAGTGGTGCAATACACTTGTCTTTTAGAAAAGACTGTCCACGGCAGCATGGGAAGTGCATTAGAAGAAGAGGCAAAACCAAAGGCAGGAAGCCAGTTATGAAATTATTGCTATAGAATACAAAAGAGATGCAAATTTCTGCACTACATAGTGACAACACGAAAAAGAAATTAAGAAGAGTCAATTAATACAACACTTGGGAATTGATTAGCTATGGAATATGAGAAACAATTTTAAAAGATTTTTATTTTATTTTTGAGCTGGAGCAAGTGGATTAATGGTATTGTCAATCATATCTTATGAAGTGGGGATTTTTTTACGATTCCTATTTTACAGATGGAGAAATTGAGACTCAGGGGTTAAATTACTAGATCTAAGGCATAACAGTGTAAACTTCAAACTATGCCCGGTGGCTCCAAATTCAATTAACTTACCACTATTACACATTATCCTCTTGAGCTAAAAGAATAAGCAGGTATGAGAATATGGCTTTCGAATATTAGTTGTTGCAAGTTTGTACTTAAGAGAAAACTACTTGAGTTGAAGATTACTAGTAAATGTCTGAGGTTTAATTATTCTACATTGCTAAAAAAAAAAAAAAAAAAAGTCTAACTGTCTACAACTTCAATAAGTATAAAAAAAAGAGATAGAGAGAGAGAGAAAGAGAGAGAGAGAGAGAGAGAGAGAGAGAGAGAGAGAGAGAGAGAGAGGCAATCCAAGGCAGCTGGAAAAAACCCAATGGAAGATTGAATTTCTAGTTAGACTTATAGGTTTCATTAGACTTAAATATGTGGAGGAAAGATAAAGAGCTCATGGTCTGAATAAACTTGTCTTCTAGATAAACTTTTTTTAAGAAATATAAAGAACTGGCTTCTGATAATGGCTGAATAAGATCCTATTAGACTGACCTTCATAAAGACTATAACTATAAGCTCTGGACATAACACACAAAAAAAAGCAGCTACAGAAAGGGCCTTTATAGTAAACCGAGACATGCAGGTTCTCATAGGGAATCCACACACAGAGAAGGAAAATTAAGTAGAATGAGTTTCCATTTTTGCAGTCAGTGTGATGGGAAAACCAGTGATTCCTTGCTTTGAGAAACCAGATTATTGAATCCAGGGGAATCTGAGAAAGAGGAGACTCTCAGGTAAAATCAAATAGACATACAGCAAATGCTCAAATTCTGTCTGCTCACCTCTTTGGTTGATCCCTGAACCATACCCATGTGCAGCAGATCCATAACAGCTCAGTTAAAGAAAGCAGATCTCAACATATATAATTACTTTAAACAATAAAAAATTAATTAATTAATCAATTAAAAAGAAAACAGATCTCAGTTAGCATTGGAATTAGTGTTCAAATAGTTTGCAAGTGAAATGCAACCAAAATACGTTTTTGCAAAAATAAAAGAAATAATACTCTTTAGAGGAAAAACAGTACAATTCATAGTCTCCATAACCTAATAGTCATAATGTTCAAGATGTAATCCAAAATTACCTGAGATACAAAAATTCAGGAAAATAGAGTATGTTGTCAAGAAAAAGGAGAATCAACTGAGACCAAAACCTAGACTATCTGTATGTTGGAATGAGCCAACCATGATTTTAAAATAGCCATTATAAGTACCCTCACTGAAGTCAAAGAATGTATCCTTGCAGTGAATTAAAAATAACTAAACAGGTAAATAGAAATAATAAAAAGAACCAAAGGACATTCTAGAACTGAAAAATAATATGTATGAAATAAGAAAAAATTACTGCTGTTTTAATATCTTGGTTTCCCTGTCCTGCATGTCCTGGCTTACTGGCCTGTATCATTTAATCAATTTCCTTTTAATATTTCTTTTTATAAACTTCCTATAACTTCCACGGACATTATTACAACTTTCAAAAATATTTTTACAACTTCCTGAAATAACCACCTTTAGAAACCACCTCTTTTTCCTTCAAAATGCATAACCATGCCTCAGTCCTTCCATTAAGTATTTCTACTCTAATATTCTTTCATTCTGTCATACCATCAGTAACTTGTACAGATCATTCCTTTCTCTTTTTTTAATGTATTAGAATTCTTCATTCTTAGAAACCTTAATTTTTCAATGATAACTAAAAAGTAAACAGCCAGTGTTTCTTAGATTAACATTTATGAACACACTTTAAATGCACTTTTACTTTCCAGAAAATATACCTTCAACAAAGTACAAGAGACCTTCTGTAATAAAAGCTAAGAGCAGGTGAATTAAAACTTGTCTAGCAGTTAATGTTTCAGGTGGTGTTGTTTTTTAATATTCTAGGTGTTTATTATTTAATCCAGCAATGTTCCAAAGCCTTTAAGTTACCAAAGACTTTGGAAAATTATATATAAACATATGAGGCTGGAGAAAAGGCAGGGGGAGGAGGGAGCAGGCCCAGCAGTCTCTTCCCAGCCAGCCTCTAGTGCAGTGGTTCTCAACCTTCCTAATGCCGCGACCCTTTAATACAGTTCCTCATGTTGTGGTGACCCCCAATTTCATTGTAACAAATTGAACATAATTAAAGCATAGTGATTAATCACTAAAACAATATGTAATTATACATGTGTTTTCCAATGGTCTTAGGCGACTCCTGTGAAAGGGTCGTTCGACCCCCAAAGGGGTTGTGAACCACAGGTTGAGAACCGCTGCTTGGATTTAAACTGCCAGATTTTTCCTTAAAGATAAAATGCTAAGGTTACTGCTGTGGCTTCTGTTTCTGGCCATCCGGGCCAGCCATTCCCTGGGCCACTTGTATTAAAATTGTGAACATTATGTTAGTTTTCTGTTTTTGCCTTTCTTATTTTTATGTACGTAGATATTCTGAGCCTCTTTTAACAGCTTTTCTGCACTTCTATCCTTCCAGTTCTCTACCTTTGCAGTTTTCTTGAAATGTCAGGCCAACTATTGGTGACAAAATGTAATTTTTATTATTTCTTGGCCCAACAGGTCCGGCCCAGAGTACTTTCTCATTTGATCTTTTAGTCTTTGGTAAAATTCGGAAGGCCCTTCTTCTTTGCCTTGCTGAATATTGATGGCCTAATTTAGGTTCTGAGTCCCACTGGAGCTCCCGGGTTTGGAAATATTACATCTGCTGGAAGCACACCAGGGCTAGCCAGGTGCTCCCTTTACCAGATAGCCATAGCGGACTTTCAAATCATTCCCCGCTTCTTTTAGTCTAGCTAGTCAACTGTCACGTTAACTTCCTTTTCTCTACTGCTCCAACTCCTTTCGCAGCCTAGAAAAGCTGGTTTCTGGTTGTGCAGTGGCCTCATGGCGGTTGGAGCCTTATCAATATAGCTCTCCTCCCAAGGGGGAGGCTGGGATTGTAAATCGCCATCTTGGGTGTTCCCTCAGATTGTCCCCCTGGTCACATAGGGAGGGGAAGGCAGGACAAGAGTCTCATTCCTCTGTCTGCCCTTGTTCTCTTTTAGTCTTTTTTACGTTACAGGCTGGCCCCTTCCTCCAACAGAGAGCACAGTCAGTCTCCTCTTGAGTGACTGGACAATCATTATTAACATATTTATAATTATTACTGAAAAGGCTTTATCCAAATTCTTCATTTTAGTTACATCTATTTATTATATCTTAACAACTTTGAGATTTTAAAGACAATTATTACCTAAAGCATTTTCTTGACCAATAACCATGATTGCCCTTTTTGTTCAAGGAAAGGACACGCTAATCTGGCTGGGAGTTGTATGCCCCCAGGACCCTTGGAATGTGGTCCATCCTCATTCAAGAATGGCCCATTATTATGGAAGCATTAATCTTGTTACCCAACCCAGCCTGCATAGCTTACTTCGTTATGTAATTTCAAGTATATTATATTGGTCTAATTTAGTTAAAAAGTATTTCTTTTTAGGGAGAGAGAATAAATCTCTGTGTCACCTCAGGACACTTGAGATGTCACAAAGCTGTCTCTCAGTTAAATTCTTGAAATATTACATTTGGAAAAGCTGTCAAATATACCCAATTTAAAGAATATCAAAACTTAAACCAGATTTAACATTAAAGATTTGGTCTTGACCACAGAATTAATTATTTTTGATTTGGCTATTAAATTTTTATATTTTACTTTACAGTAAAGTAAAATATACTTTGACTGGCCCCTTCCTCCAACATCACAGGAAAAATGCTGGGAGGACACACCTATCGCCCACTCATTCCCTTACTGCTGTACCCTTAACTGCTTCATAGCAGCCTCAGTTCTGCCTCGGCTGGCCTGCACAGGTTTTTGATGTCACAAGCAAGTGTGGGCCACCAGCTTCATGTCCTGGTCCCTGTCCCCATTAATACCCATGCTGACAAATGGATGTTTAATGGACACATGCTGGGAGGGGTTTTGCAAATTTCTCCACCCTGCCAAGTTTGGCAAGTACCACCTCCCTTTCTGCCGCTTGGAAACCTCTGGGCTTTTTACTAAGATTAAAATGGCCCCCTTTTTTTCTGTTCTTTTCCCTTCTCACTTTGCCTCAGGTGGGGAAGATAATGGTTTGTTAATCAAGGTAGGCTTGGAATTAGTTGGTCTTTGTTTAAACTTTCCTAGGTTGTAACCTTTACAAATTTTATACTTCCTTAGAATCTTAAAATTTTAACCCAGCACAGCAAAATCATAAATCAAAGAAGAGCAAATTAAAGTCCCTAAAAGTTAGAAAGCCAAAGTTACATTACAGACATAAAGACAGAACTCTCACTAGCTAAGAGTTTCTGGTGGGCTAACACCTTGACAGGAAGAGCAAGGAGTCCCCAAGAATAAAGATTTTTGGCAGCTGCTGGGACATCCTGAAATCTCTGTCACATGTTCAGCCTCACCACACACAACTGGGCTTCCCCCAAAGCGGGACTTGCCCCATCTTTAAACAAATTAAACAACAAAGATACATAAAACATCAACACACACTCTCATACAGGCATGCACAACACTAAAAGTTCACACCGCAGCAATGTCTTCTGTTTCTGGTTCAGGGCACTGCCTCTCCCCAGAATCTGAGCATTCTCCCCAATGGATAATTTTGGGAGAATGAATGTATTTCCCATCTTCGGCCATAAGATGGGGGCCCCTGATTTTGCAGAGAGACATCTGCATTGCAGGCAGTGGTCTGGGCCCTTCTTAAAATTCTTTAGCATACATTCTAAGGCAGCAGGTTTCGAGGAACTACTTCCCATGTTTGCAGTTAAACCATGTAATCCCTCCCAGTTAACAGAGACACAGGACAACACAAGGTAGCTTTCTCTTCATGCAGGCTCTCACACGCACAGTCACACAGCAGTCAGTCTGAGTTTTGACTTCCACCCATAGAAAGTCCTGAACTGAGGCAAATAATTTGCCTAAGTAGTGCTCAGCAACTTCTTCTGCCCCTAAAGGCAGGCCTGAACTCGGACTGCTCCCCCAGGGAAAAACTCACCATCAAATATCTGGTTCCAGAAAGGGTTTTCCTGTCCTCCTTAGAGTCCACTGGAGAGCAAGTGGGGGGCTTGGTTATATGGGCCTGATGAGAATGGGACACAGTAAATCACTGCAGGCATGCCTCCCCGTCATCAGGGGCTCAGTCGAGTGGGCCCACCCTCCTGCTGTCATGCAGCAATGCCTCAAGGGGGCAACTTGGGCTCCATGTTCTTGGTGAGGGAACAATTTTTATGTTTCAGAATTTACCAAGTGACCGAAAAATACACAGGAGTACCCAGAGATACAGGAAAAACCTATTTATTTCCAGATGTACTAGTACCATGACTCAGGGGAGAATATTTCCAAATCCTGAGTAAACCAATATGGAGGAAGCTTTCTCTTTATACCCTTTGGTTTCTTTGTCCCCCATATATGGATCAGACTTCCGGACCTTTCGTGGGCTTTGCAAAAAGCCCTGTGTGTTGGGATGGGGGCTGTGAGACCACACCTAAAGGCCTGGTCTGGTACCAGTGCTGATAACCCCCTCCAAGGGTTGTATATTGTTCATGGTTTATGGCCTCTGTAAAATGTGAGTACTTAGATAAACAGGTCTTACAAGACCAGATAATTAAGGAAGGGGCAGTAGACTATAGGCTAACAGGAATGTGCATTAAGTATACTAATTAACTAGGTCAATGATGGTGAACCTTTTGAGCTCGGCGTGTCAGCATTTTGAAAAACCCTAACTTAACTCTGGTGCTGTGTCACATATAGAAATTTTTTGATATTTGCAACCATAGTAAAACAAAGACTTATATTTTTGATATTTATTTTATATATTTAAATGCCACTTAACAAAGAAAAATCAACCAAAAAAATGAGTTCGCTTGTCACCTCTGACACACGTGTCATAGGTTCACCATCACTGAACTAGGTACAGAGTTAGGCTGCTGGTCTCCCCTCCCCCAAAAAATGTCTTATTTTTCTCCTCAGCCCTATGTTTTTTTCCATGGACTCCAATTCTAAATATTCCCTAATCCTGCCTATAATCCCCTAAAATTCCTCTTTCAAGATGATATAATTTTGATTACCTAATGCTTTTCTCAAAATCATCAATAGTCTTCCATCTTTACAGTAAAAACAAAGACTTCCTTTCAACATCATCACTCTCTTTATAATGTAACTGACAAAAACAAACTCAAGCTCAATAAAATGAAACAAGCAAACTCTTAAAAAGCAAGAATATAATGTTGCGGGTTGTGTAACTGAGAAGTTTAGGGTGTATTGAGCACTCATCATGACTACATTCAGAGGCCTAGCTGAGGTCATTTTTTTCTCTTTCCTTGTCTTCCTTCCTCAGCTTGTCTCAGCTTTATTTTCAGGCAGTCTCTCTTCAGGTCCGGAGCATAATGACTGTCAGCAACTCCAATAGCCCTTCAACCAGCATCCCCAGGGAAAATCACTTTGTGAACTCCAGAAAAGAAATCCTATGGAGGACTTTAAATGATTTCGCTTGAATCACTGTGACTAGAGATGGAGTTAATATGGTTTACCAAGCCCGGGGCACATGATATACCTCTACACTAGATAAGGGGGCCCATCAGGATTTACACAGACAGTGGAGGCTGATGTAGTAAAAGCCTAGGATAGTTACCAGAAGAAGAGAGGTGAAAAAATGTCCTGGGCAGACTTAACCTACAGTCTTAAGTGTGGTTTGCCACATGCTGCTCCCAGGGTTTCTCTCATTCACTCCTTCCCAGTTCCTTCTATCTAGCAAAAGTAAATTATATGCTGCGAAACCACATCTTGTGCTTTTTTATCTCTGAGTCTTTGTTCCATTTGCTTATGCTGTTTTGAGTTCCTTCTCTAAACCTGCCTGGTGAAATATAAATTCTAGAAATGACCACCACATTGCACCTATTGGATGCTTAATGAATGGTCATCAGAAGGGGTTGTTTAAGTCATTCATTACACATTCAGGAGACAAGAAGATGCACAGACAGTCACTACCCTCCAAGAGCTTTTACTTATAAAATTAAAGGGAACAATACGCAAATCACCAAAGGATGAAACAAAACAGTGAATAAAAAGAGTAATGGGAATTCAGAGAAGGAAAGGATCAAGGGCTGAGGAGAGGGGGAAGTTGACTTCAGGAAAGTCTTTGATAAGAAGGAAGTAGCTCTTAAGAAATTGAAATTCAGTGCTTATTTGTTTTGAATGAATAGATGAACAACTGAGTAAATTGATGTAAGTGAACAAACCAATAAAGCACATAAAATTTAAATCACCCATAAAGGAAGGAAGGTTAGGTTTTTAGTTCAATAAGGTAGTGGAGTCAAAAACAATATGTTTTTTGTTTGTTTATTTGTTTTGTTTCTTATTTATTTAGAGGAGAACTGAGCATATTTGAAGAAGAGAAATGTGAAGTGGGATATATTAAATTCATTAAGAAAAATCCTGCTAGAGGTAATATTTAGGTTCAGAAAAGGTGAGGAGAATGAGACCCAGAAAATAAATGAAGTCTTAATGCCAAATCTTTTAAGAAAAAAATCTTAAATAGATTTAGAAAATAATAATAATAATAAAATATTATAGGAAAATCCCCTTTTTAAAATGATTGGCTTACATTTAAAATGGCAAACCTTAGTAGTTCAGCGTGGATTTTGCTATTTATAATGAATAATTGTGTTTTGTTTTAAATATGCTCAATATAATTTATGGACTACATTAAAGTAGCAAAATACTTCCTTATATAATATACAGTGCCTATTTCTTAATAATCTACTTTAGTCAAAAGTATAAAAGTGTTCTCCTAGTCATTTATGGTAAAATAGAGGTGTCGAGTGTCCGTTACAGTATTAGAAAATCAATATAAATATTTTTTTGTAAAGGAAACAAGAAGTGATTTAAGTATCTTCGTATTCAAGTTGTAGATAATTGCCCTCTCACATTTCTTTCTTGTTTTCTCTGTTTCAGAGAAATAAAAGGACTTATTTGATACCTAAAATAGTAATTACAATTTTTAAATTCATGAACCAGATTGCAAGCCTAAAGTAGCAGGTTCACATTTATTCTAGCTTTCTCACAATGGAAAATATATCAGAACTCTAAATCTGTGATGTAAATATGAAAAGGAATCTTTTAGATTTTACCTTAAATCTATATCCTTCTATGCTGAGATTTCTGTTTATTTATGTAACAGCCACTTAGAGCAAACTATAACATTTTTGATCACTAGAAGTATTAAGTATTTGTTCCTAAGGTCCAGGAAGGTAATGTGAAGCTTAGAAGTCTTCCCAAAGAGAAAATTTTCTCTTGTAAACATTGCATGGGGAGGGAGGAACCAGGTAAACTGTAAAGTTGTTACACTTGATGAGTAATGTCCACTGAAGGACCATTTCATCATTCTGAGTCAAAGCTAATTTTTGCAGAGTCCAGAGAGATCTCATTTTTTTTTTTCAATTTGGTAAGAATTTCAAATATGGCCCTACCTCTGTATGTTCCTAATAAAATGCAATGTACAGAGGGGAAGGGAATGTGGGAACAATGCACTCCCATGAATTTTGCTAAGCATTTATTTATCAGCTTATTTCTCCTGAACACCTCCTAGCACCCTGCCTGAGGCGCAGGTTCAATGATTTGCATACCCGCACCCTACAGGTCTTACTTCATAGTGTTTTCTCTTCCCAGAGCATCCCCTTTCCATGCACTTCCTCCCCTTTATATTTCCCAACCCGGCATTCTCAAAACCATGTAGAGTTCAGCTCAAACATCCCCTCTTCCATGAAACTTCCTTCCTCCTCCACTCCCTCTCCCCCCCTAAGATGGAAGTAATATTTTTTCTACTGAACTGCTCTGGCATTTCATCTGTAATACCCTTGTAGCAGACATTACTATTTGATTCATAATGATTTTATGCATTACTCATCTATTTGTAAAGTGATATATAGTTTCATTTTATTTTTTAAAAAATTGTTAGAGTCCCTGGCACCTTGGTTATCTTGCACATGCAAACTCTTCATAAACATTTTTTAGTAGATGAATAGATGAAAAATAAATACAGGCATACCTCAGAGATACTGCAGGTTCAGTTCCAGACCACCGCAATAAAGTGAGTTAATCTTTTTGCTGATGGAGGCTCTTAACTTCAATTCGTAAAAACCGCAACATCTGTGGAGCACAATAAAGTGCAATAAAACAAGGTCTGCCTGTATGTTAGAAAGAAGAGTAGTTAAGAGGTTATTGCCGTCATTCAGTGCTGCTCACACCCTCATACCAGGATGATGGTAGTACAGACTAGGGTTGTGACAGTGGAAATGGATGTAAGTGGAAAATTGTGAAAGCTATTCAGGTAATAGAATTGATAGGGCATGGTGAGAAAGGTGAGGAAGAGGGAGCATTCAAGATCATCTCCAGATTTCTTGCTTGAGAAAATGAGTAGCTGACTGTACCTACCGTTAAATTCTAAAGATAGAACTGTTTAGGGGGGAAAAATAATTCATTTTATTTGGATGTGTTGAATTTTAAGTACCTGTGAAATTCAAGTGGATAAAACCAACCAGGTGGGTGATTATGGGTCTGAAGTCCAGGAAATCAGTGTGGATATATGTTTTGGAATTGTCAGCACATGCATGGTAACTGAAGCTGCACAAGTGACTGGGGGAGATTGTTAGGGACAGTTTGTAAACAGGGAAGAGAACAGGCTTAGAACAACAGCATTTTTTGTTTTAGATAAAAAAGGAATCTGTAGAGAAAGATAGTGGCTGGGGGAGGGACTGGTGAAAAACATCAAATACTAGTGAGAGGGAGCAGAATGAGAACTGGATAGTGTCCAAGGAGGACATTGGTGGCCTCCGTGAAAACATTCACTGTGGCACAGTCAAAGCAAAAGCATGCTGAAATGTGTTTAATGGTCAGAGGAGAGAAAATAAAAACAGCAATCATGGAAAATTCATTCATGAAATTTGATTGTAAAGAGGAGGATAGAGATAGATTTGTAGGTGAGGAGTGAACCTGGGTCAGAGGAGGTATTTTTGTTTTACTTTTTTGTTTTTATTATTGGAGGGATTGATTTTGAAGTGTTGATGGGAAAACAACAAGTAGAGAAGGTCAGGTTAATGGTAACAGAGAGAAGGTTGATAAGGTTCTTGAGGAGGTAGAATGGCCATGAAACTGAAGCTAAGAGAGGGGAGATAAGTACAGATCCAGGTAAACTTGTAAATTTGATGGGAAGTTAAAGGAGCTTCTGCTTGATGGCTTCTATTTGTTAAGTGACATAAGATTCAATGTAGAGGGATGTTGAAAGTTAGAAATGGCGAAATAATATTTTAAACAGCATAAATACATATGGTTAATAGTCATTAAAACTAAAAACTAAGTATAATGTCATTAACAGCCACATTTAAAGTGCCCTTTGTGTGTGAGGGAACAGACTTGACCATTTTATGAATTTAGGATGGTAAGGCTAGTGGGTAGAGCCTAATGTACAATGTATAAAGAAGTAAATGTACAGGGCAAAAAATACAAGGCTGTGACTACTTAGGTCTTATTCCATGCTTTGCCCCAGGAATAAATAACTGAGTGCAAGCAAAGACACACATGAATTTAATTTTGTATATATACATAAATACAAATAATAGCGACAACAATAGACAACATCTATTAAGAGCTTTCTATGAGTCAGACACCATTCTCTTTATATGAGCTTTACAATCCTATGAAATAAGTGCTATTTACTATCTCCACTATTTAGACACTGAGCTTAAAGAACTTGAAAGAATTTGAGGAATCATGAACTCACACAGAGGGAGAACTGTTGGGACTGGGATCTATCTATCTATCTATCTATCATCTATCTATTCTCATTACCTCTGTGGTACAATTCCATGCACTATTTACTATGTATAATTATCCAAGTTGTAGTACTGGATAAAGTATTTATTTGTGTTGTTAACCATACACTGTTTACTATGTACATTTGCCCAAGTTTTGTTACTAAATGGAAGTGTAAAATTGATCTCATCTAGATTTCTGGTCAAGAAACATCAACTTGACTGGGCCATGGGATGCTTAAATATTTGTTTAAACATAATTCTGGATATGTCTATGTAGATGTTTCCATATAAAATGAACATTTGTATCAGCAGACTGAGTAGAGAGATAACCCTCCCAGAGGTAGATGGGTTTCAGTCTATTGAAGGCCTGGATAGAACAAAAAGGGAGATAAGAGAGAATTATCTCTCTTTGCCTGACACTCTTTGAACTAAAACATTAGTCTTCTCCTTTTTTCAGATTCTGACTTGGACTGGAACTTACACCATCATCTTTTCTGCTTCCCAGGCCTTCAAACTCAGATTGAAACGCTGCCACCAAACCTCCTCAGTCTCCCATTTACAGGCTACAGATTTTAGGGCTTGTCGGTTTTCATAATCATGAGTCAATTTCTTATAATAACTCTATATACATATATAAGTATATATACAGAAACAGCCAACAGAATATATATTGATATGCATATAAAATACACACACACACACACACACACACACACACACACACACACATATATACAAACACATACACACACATCCTATTGGTTATGTTTCTCTGGGGAATCCCCAAACAAAGACTGATAACACATCTCCACTGGCCCAAAATAGAAAAGAAAAACACAGCGGTAAGGAGAGTTAAGGTCACAGGCCTGTTGGCTTCTAGATCTGGAAGAACTTAAGCAAACCAAGAGATAGTCAGCTCCTGCAAATAAAAGGGACTAAAACATTACTACACAGCCAGGGACAAGAGGCTGGTTCTTTTGTGCCATCAGGGATTAGAACTAATAAAAACAGAGACCCCTACCTACCTAGGTCTTCTTTGAGCAGGGCAAGGGGCAGCTGTGCCATCACTGGGTTGGAGATGAGTTGTGCAATATTGCTATATGTATACTAAGAGCTCCAAGTTACAAAAATAAGATTTTGTTCTGAACTTGGGAGCCAGGGATAGAGGGACCAATAAAATTACTAGAGAAATGTGATGGGCACACACACAGAGAAATCAACTTCTAAAAAGAATAAATAAAAGGCTGCAAGTTAGCATCCTAAATAATAATCAATAATATTGTTGAATTGTTGAAAAATCAATTAATAAAAATTACAATCCAAAGACAAATTCACTCCCAATGAATTTAAAATAACAGAGAATCTAAAAATCATCTTACCATAAGTATACTTAACATCATCAAAGAGATAGAGGAAGAAATGATAACCTTAAAAAATAAGAATCAAAAATCATCATCTATAAAAGAAGAGAAAAATATGAAAATAAGTAGTCCTGGAAAAAAATTATAAATACTAAAAATAACAAAAATAATTTTTAAAAATCTCCAGATTGATAAATTCAGAGATCATATTGAGGATCTCACCCCAAACATAGCAGGAAAAGAGCAAGATAATAAATATTTTAAAAAGTTACAGCACCAGGTGCTTCTGCCTGTGCTTTAACATATGGAGTGTTGCACCTACCCTGAGAACAAGAACAAGCCTGAGAAACTGCAAAATTAGAACCTCTCTTTAATCCATCAGAGAACTAAGTTCACAGGGTAATTAGTAGGATGAGTTCCAAGGAAAAGGGTCCCTCCAAGCAGAGACAGGGCATGAACACACTTCACTCGTGTTAGATAGTGTGAGGAGAGGAAGAGATGGGTGCCAGATGCACACAGGCAGAAAGAATTCAGCTAAATGTTCAGGCAAATTGTGAGAGAAAAGACTCCCTGAGAGCCACAGACACTACGGGAATCCTCACTCACTTACACTCTTCTCTACAGGCTTCCAGGGGATGCTAATGAGAAAGATTGCTGGCAGGGATGGTGACTACAGGAAACTTCTCTCAGTGGTGCGGGCCTGCAGGAGGAAAATGTCCTTTCTGCAGGGAAAGCAGGAAGCCCTCATCACTGGAGGAAGGGCAGCAAACTATCACCCCCAGAGCACAGTTGAAGACCCATTGCACCTGGGAGATGGCTAGAAAAAAAATAGCCCTCTGCTTCACACTATAGATGCCGCCAGAGATAAGTCTGCCAGCTTACTGGCAATTTCCCCCTGTAACAACATGGTTTCTATCTTTTGCTCTATTTTTTTTAAATATATTTTTTATTGATTTCATAGGGGAAAGGACAGGGATAGAGAGATAGAAACATCAATGATGACAGAGAATCATTGATCAGCTGCCTCCTACATGCCTCTTACTGGCGATCCAGCCTGCAACCTGGGCATGTGCCCTGACCAGGAATTGAACCATGATTTCCTGGTTCATGGGTTGATGTTCAACCACTGAGCCATGCTAGCTGGGTTCTGTTATTTTTTTAAAAAAATAAAGATATAATAATACATAAAGCTGTATGACTTCCTGGGCAGTATAACTTAAATTTATCTATCAAATAAAAAACCATGCAAGTTTTGCTGAATAATGTTGTTCTCACTCTCGAGGCAATCATCTTCTTCACAGTTGTTGTATATTAACCCTTGGGCTTTTACTATCATTATTTTTTTTAATTATCAATAATTTTAACATCAATGATGCAATGATCACCTACCTTCTTATCAGCCTGCAGACTTACTGAAGTTTATGTGTTCTATGATGAATGTGAAAATAAAATATCCCTCATCGTTTCAAAAATTTATTAGAGCATTTTGAGAAAGCTGATTACTGTCCGAAGAGGATGCTGTTCTACTGCTGACATGATGGCAGGCCACACATTTCTCCAGACTGTCCCTCAACCTGACCCTGAACAGAACTCCAGGCATAGTGCCTACCTCCCCAGCGCCTTCCTCCTGATAACAAGAGGTTAGGCGTACTGCACTTCTCTCCTGCTAAAACGGTTACTATAGCCTCATCATTCAAATGCGTTATTATATCTAAATTGCTGCATTGTTTAGGAATTAAGTTAAATAATGAGGTAAAAATTCAGGAGCAAACGAATGCCTACAACCACCTCTAATGAACTGCAATTAAAGACTATTTTTATCCAAGTTCAATGCCCTCAATAGCTTGTGCAGAGTATTGAATAACTAGATTATACCTGGAGGTTAATCTCAAGAGCTAAATATTTTCCTGCTATTGTCTATAAAGAATTCACCATAAAAAACATACCCCCCCCCCAAAAAAAAAAATCTTAAACCAACCACACCAAACAAAAACAGTAGACAAGTTGAGGAACATACTATCTGTATGCCTCATCTCTTTCTGAGATGACAGCCTCAAACACTACTGTTATACCTATGTCACTTACCACTTTTACCCTTGGTCACTGGGTAAATGCAAGCCTCTGTTGGGAACTACTGTGTCAAGCCCTCCATCCACACACAACTTTGTGATTTCTTCCTTTTGACTTTTTTTTTTTAGTTGATTTTCCTGTGAATCTATCCCAATGCTCTCAAGAACCCTTGTTCTGTGGCAAATACATTTCTTTCTTTCACCGAATGCTTCCTTAAACTTCCTACACTAACAAAACCCAGGAGGGGCATAGCTTCCCCTAAAGACCTGTCAAGTACTGCCTGTTTATACTCATGTGCCCTGGTTCCGTGACCTAAGAGAGCAAAAGGCACTTCGGCAACCTCTTAGCTCAACATTGCTAACTCCAGATATATTGTTTTTACTCTTGAGTGTAAACTCTTTCCTGATTTGATGTGTAATATTTGGTACCACTCTTCTTTGCTGCTGTCACCCATGGACCTCTGGTCATTTGCCTCTGTTGAACATTTGATAAAATGACTCATGATTTTCCTTTTCATCACAACCCTGCCCTCATCATAGGGACCTTCAACTTTTGCTTGAACAACCACCAAGATTCTCAAAAATGCTTCCAGGATTGAAAGTTCTAGAGCAATACTGTCTTATAACAATTATCCATAAGCTTATGGTATTTTAAAGCAATTATTACATACCAAGAGGGTCCATTTCCTTTCAAAAAGCAATCGATGTATGAATGTTTATAAAAACTACAAATAGTTACATTGTGCATGTGCACTCCTCTTGAAACCCTTTGCTAAGCGGAGTGGGGAGGGCAGTTAAAGGAAATAGTCCTGTCTCAGGTCTTTTGCATTCATTTCCTCATCGTCCAGTGCTGCCATCTGCTGACCTCTTCTGCATCCCACACTCTGTATGTCCTGTATTAGATCAGAGCCAAGGTTATTAATTTTAATAGAAGCTCTCAAACTCCCTGGATAGAGCTGCCTTACATTTGGACACTTTGGAGGTTTTATCTGTGGTCTTTCTATAACCTGCAGCTACTCCATTGTCTGCATAATTCTGGGATTTAAAATGTACTCTTCTTCCAAAAGCTCTGAAAAATGCCCATCTCAGCCACTTAGTGCCTGGGAACGGTCCTTCTGCAGGACATGCTCTCTGCGTTCTGTGCCTTCTGACTCCTCCTGGCCCCTTCTATGCCATGCGGCAGCTTTAAGAGGCCTGCTTATTAGTTCTCTGGCAGGAAGATGGCAGTTTGGTCCATCTCTGTTCAAAAAAAGCTTCTCCTTTGAGTCCCACCCCACAAAGACTCCCTGTCTGAACAGAAAACCAGAATCCAAATTACTTGACCACAACACCTGATACTGCTTCCGGCCTCAGTTACAGGGTTGTACTGCTCAGCTTTTCATGCCCACTTTCTGCAGACAACAGGCAGGAATTCCTGTGAGAAAAAGCATTTCACAGTCTCAGTGTCATACTTTCCTAGGTGATTAGGAAGAACAAAATCTGACTTCTGAGTTATGGGTCTGAATCACTCAAGTATTATTTTGACATTCACATGGTTAAAAGAAATCAACTATGCATCAATTCAACTATCACAGGGTTCAACATGTGTCCATAAAAATATTCACCTTTCCAGTGAGTTTGGGCCAGAACTTCAAATTTGCTCACAGAGAACAACCCATATGCAGAATGGCTGGTGCCAGCATATTTCAAAGTATGGTCTGGATCCCTCTTCAGATCCACGGATCACAAGCTCTGTGGAGTGGGGCCCGGGGAACTGCATTTTCAATGTGCTAAACGGGTAGTCCTTATGCACAAAGTTGAAAATCATTGTGCACATGAAGGCTCCATCAATAGCTCTACTATGGCTATGCATTAGCATCCTCTGCAGAGCTTTTAAAAATATACAAATGTCTTTTCTCCACCCCAGACCTACATTGACTCAGGGCTCATGCTTATCAAATGCTTCTGATAGAGAACTACAGTCCTGAACATCTACAAGAGATTAAAAATAATAGAAACCATTTGTTAAACACTTGATAAGCAAAGTACATGTTAGCATATAATTTAATTCTCACAATGATCATATGAGATTGGAAATATTGTTAAGCATTTACTATTGTTGACATTTTTCAATAGGTAACTTAGAGATCCTAAAGAAGTCACACACTGAGGAAGTTGTAGGACTGGGATTAGAACCGATTCCATCTGACTCTGAGCTGACCTGCTCTTCTTCTTCACTGTCACAGCCATTGCCTTCCTGCCATCGGGTGTTTATAGCCACCGTTTTAAGCATGTGCACAGATTTTCTTCCCTTATTTTTCTTTTCTCCTGTTTGGTTTCAAAATTAGCACAATCTTCTAATGTTTCAGTTCTTTAGTTTTTTCTTGGCAATTGTTGATATGCTACTTGTGCACAGAGCATTTCATGAGAGGAAGAGGCTTACTGTAATAGATGATGGCTTAGCTTGTCACCAGAGAGAGTCTTCACCCACAGGGGGATTCCTTCCTTGATTATTGATTACTCCTTGTCCAGTGAATCAGGCAGGGTGCTCCGCATGTGTGTTCCTTTAGCAGGCTTTCTCTAACTGTGTCTTCCCTGTCAACCGTGTTATTGCAATGATACAGTTGGACTGTTCTGCCAGATTATGAGCTTCTGAAGATAGGAGGTGGTGTTGCTTGGTTCCCCATGCCCAAGACTGACAGACTGAAGGCCTTCAGGACAGTGTGTTGAGAAGCACATGGCTCGGTGCACCACCTCCACCACACGTCCACCATACTTATGTATACACTTGACACTAAACTTCCCAGAGTCTTTACTCCTCTGTCTGTAACACAGGAACAATAATATGTATCTGTTAGGCTTGCAGGGAAGTAATGCACACAAATCATGTGATGCTGTTACAAACACATAGAGTGGCTATTATTGCAATATAGTATACAATAAAATGGTCATTCATCCACTCTTCACTGAGTGTCTACCATTTATGCCAAATACTGTGATAGATGATATCGATATAGCAATGATGAGCAATATAAAGCTCATACGACAGTATGGGACATTGATAAAAGAAAAACTACACAATTTTTAATAAATTATATGAATAAAAAGATAAGAACAGAAGAAAGGGTGATTTGAAACATATAATAACAGCAGATAACTTCACCTGAGGCAGAGCAGAGAGTCACAGAAGCCCTCCTGAGAAAGCCAAACTTGATCCTTCTCTTTTTCTTGGCAAATTAGGAGGCAGCATTAAGTCTCAGGTAGAGAGGAGAGAAGAAAGATTCAGAAAATTGAAATAATTATGGCAGGTAATGGGAAAAGATCTGACTGTAAATGATAATAGAACTCTCAGACAGTACTGAGGAATCAGTTCATGATGGACATGAATTCATGGTGAGAAAAAAATCTTAATTGCATGGTTTTCTCAAGGATTTAATAAACTTGAAAAAGTGAAGTTGTTTAGTTGTGTTCATTCAGGTTTCCAGATTGGCCAAGAAAGTGGTAAAGGGTTTCAGAATATTGAGAAAAGGGTGATTAAAATTATGGATCATGTACTCTTGATTGGATACAGATGAAATTAACAACAATAGATGACTGACAGGAATGCTGAGAGAGGCATTATCTGGAAGTCCCGATGAGATCAGAAAGCTTATAATGGAAGTAGATGAGCAGATAATTTGAATTTAGGAAGTTGTCATTTGAAAGTGTAATGCTTGAATTAGGTAATTCACAGATGGATCAGTCTGGGGGAATACCAATCAAGATTGTGATCATGAAAATTGGGTGACTGAGGAGGAGAGATGGAGAATATCACTGAACTCCTGGAGGCTTGGAGAGTGGAGCACTGAAGAGTGTCTGGACTTGCACAGTGATCCTTGCCATTACTATTACATAGTGAGAAAGAACAATCAGGAGGTTAATAACAACTATGCAGGGGAGAGAAAATGAGATCATATGGGAACAAGAAGTTAGGCAGAATGGTCTGGAGGCAACTAATAGGAGCAAAGAAGACACCAGCACCACCTGAATTTAGTAGGTTATGAAAGTATAAACTTCTCCCAAGTGAGAGTTCTGCAGAGCGTGTGTTGTCCTGGGGGGAGGGGGGGGGTTGGGGGGAGTGGTAGCCAATTTTAAGTTAGGAAAAGAAAGCCGAGATAATATTCTAAAAAGGTTCAGAACATAAAGGAATATTTTGATCATGGAGTCCTGGGGGCTCAGGAAAAAGAGGGAATTAAAAAAAAATTAGGTCAGGGAAGAATTACACACTTTTACATAGTTTATGTGTGAAAAAGATAGGTGAAAGGTACTTGTACTTGACAAAAACAGCAAACTTGGCCATGGAGATCTCACCCTATTCCTGCCTTGGACAATGGAGGATACTTTAACCGAACCAACTCAACTGCAGCCCAATCAAAAGCCTCAAGTTTTGGGCTTAGGACCTAAGCCTTAGGTCCAGACCTTTCTTTTTCATTTTGCCCCTTACTTATTTGACAAATATCTACTGAGTGCCTGATATAATCCTGGCCATGTTATACGTGATTGAAATACATCAATGAACTAAACCCACAAAGAGCCCTGCTCTTAGGGCGTTTATGTTTAAGAGAGGTAAGGCAGAAAATAAACAAGCAGCTATACATAACAAATAAGAACATCGCATACTATACTAATAAATGATGGGTTCGATGGAAATGAAAAACACAGATCATAAAAGTGGTGGTCATATGTGACAAGAAGAAGGGTTAGAATGGCACAGGGTGGTCAGGTTAGGACTCAGTGAGATAGTGAACAAAGCTTAAAGGAGATGATGGAATGAGCCATGTGGATACTTAAGAGAGGAGCATGCCAGGCAGAGGGAGCAGCCATCGCAGTCACTAAACAGGCATGTGCCTGGTTCTATTTTAGGAAGAAGCATAGCCATGTGTTTAAGCAGAATGAGGAAACGAGTCATCGGAAAATCAGAACTTCTCTAACTTTAATGTGCATCCAGATTACCTGGAGATCTTGTTAAAATGCAGTATCAGCCCGAGGCAGTTTGGCTGAGTGGATAGAGTGTTGGACTATGAACCGAAGGGTCCTAGGTTTGATTCCGGTCAAGGGTATGTACCTAGGTTGCAGGCTCGATCCCTGGCCCTGGTCAGGACACATGTGGGAGGCAACCAATCAATGTGCCTCTCTCACATCCATCTTTCTCTCTCTCTGTCTCTCCCCCTCCCTTCCACTCTCTCTAAAAAAGAAAAAAATGCAGTGTCAGCTTTAGTAAATGTGGCGTGACGGCTAAAATTCTGTATTTCTAACCAGGTGACAAAGATGCTGCTGGCCCATGGCCCATGCTTTGAATAGCAAGAATTTAAATGACTCTCACTTTGGAAGAGTGAGAAAGTAATTAAATTATGGAAGTATAATATTGTTGTGGCATGGTATTAAGGACTTACCTGAGGTTTCTGGTGATGAGCTTAACACAGTGTGGTGATGTGTTTTCTTTAACCACATTCATCTGTATAGAGACAGGAACAGAATTGGTAAGAGTTGGATTTAATCAGGGTGGTAGTTTTGCCATGATGAAGAGAGAGCATCTAATGGAATCAAGCATGTACACAGGCAGTAGTATAATGATTGACCATGGGATGAATATGGGTAATGACATGGCTGACAAATCAAAGTGGCCTTGTGGCCTTTCACAGCTAACAGGGCAGTGGACTTAAGCCATAGTTATTAAACATGTGATCTCACCCCTCATTGGGTCAGTGGTAGCTTCAATAGTTTAATGGAGAGAGAGTAATTTCAAGGCAACTTGCATTGATGTGTCAATGATGTCAGGAAGTTTGTGCTATTGATGTATGGATGCTGTTAACACACACATACACACACACAGTAATATGCTATATTGTTAGGAAATGGAAATTTGAGATTTAGGAAGTAATCCATCATATTGTCTTTTTATTGTAGTTCTGCTCACCACTGTTTGAGTATCAGCTGTTCACAGCCTTTAATTACTTCATGAACGTGTAGTCACTACTGTGGCTACAAGCAAACCTATCACGGACTCTTTAAAACTGATTTACCCACCACTACAAAAACTTCCTGAAGACTCAAGAGAAAACCCCAAAGCCCGAGTTATAGACTATCACACAGAACTCTTCCTTCTTTTTCCTTAGGTCTCAGTTGGTACTCCATATTGCTCTCTGGTTCCATTACTGGTATTCATACTGATTTTGATCTTGGCCTCTGATTCTTGAAAACTGAGCATTTTTCCTACTTCTCCACTCATCTACGGCATCTAGATCTTTTGTACTGCAGATTTTCTGGGTTAGCTTGCCCCTCTGGCCTTATTATAGTTTTAATTAGAATTCCAAGATTCAATTACTGACCACTCCTCTCCTCAACCTCATTTTCCCCAACAAGATGGAGAGGAAAGATGCTCTCAGTTTCTATTGCTCTCTTTCCTCCCTTCTTATCCATTTGTTTTCCTTAATATAATGCATGTTACTCTTTCTCACACATAATAATTCCATTTCTTTATACTTTATTCTTCCTTTTTTCCTCTTGAAGAAGTAATCAGTTATATCATGGGGCTGTAACTTTGGGGTCTTCATATTATTCAGGTTTGTTCATTTGTTTATTTCAAGTGTCTACAGGGAGCAATTTTGCATGATAAATGGAAGGAAATGGACAGAGCTGATACTGTGTGTGCATGTTTTCTCCAGTTGTCTTCAGATTTGGACCAAAGCCTGAGGTTTAAGGATGCCTGGTCTCCAGATAGCCAGCTTTACTGCAATAAGCAAATTGTACATAGAGATTAACACTAATAGCTACAGTGGGAAATAACATTAACTCTGCAATTAAGACAAAAACTTTATATACATAAGGAAATGGGAAGGTTCTTTATGAAATCATAAACTTTTTTTAAAAAAGCTGGATGACACTGAGAGATCTTTCAAATAAATCCTGAGATGAGAAAAATTAAATATGTTCTTATCAATATATGTTATCACCTCCATCCCTTGGAGGCATTTACTACAAGCTATACTGGAATGATAGAGATGAGATATTCATTAATTCACATATCTATTGATATGACTTTAAAACAATGTTTACATTTCTCTGTCTCTTCAACACTTGGTTCACAGCTTTATTATTCTGCTTTTTACTCAAGGCATATCTGGAAGTACAAGAAATAAGACCCAGAGATACAAAGTTTCCCTCTGAATGTTTAGACTATTTAAAAAACACATAATTTGAGGAGTCATTTCTCCCTGAAATAGTTAGTTGTAGTTTAATAGTAAAAATAACCTGTACAAAAAAGAGAATTTTTAAAATCTGGTTGGGTTTTTTTTTTTTTTTTTTCCTGAAGACTCTTTAAGGAGTGTAGCATAGAAATTATAAATGTGTCAACTTTAGAATCAAACTGGGTTCAAATCCTGATTTTTCCATTTTCTGACCATAAAGTAAGCAAATTACTTAACCTCTCTATGTTTCATTTTCCTTAACTATAAACTGAGATTATTGCCTGTCTCACAAACTTGTTAAGGATTAAATATATAACCCACACTAAATGCAATGTAAGTCTTCAATATTATTATTGACTAGAGGCCCAATGCATGAAATTTTTGCAAGAGTAGGCCTTCCTTCCCCTGGCTGCCGGCACCAGCTTCCCTCTGGCACCCAAGACCCGGGTTTTCTTCATAGCCCCAGCTTCATCAAAAGGTCATCTGGAAGGACATCCAGTCTAATTAGCATATTATTCTTTTATTATTATAGATAATTTGAAAGGGGAGTGACTGGAAAGGTAATGTGAATATTCTGATCATGGCAAAAGAACATCTTCAGTGATTTATTAATTAGTATCCAGGTCATTATTTCCTTGTTTGAGAGGTTGATCATCACCCTCAACTGCACTTATAGTGTCTAGTTTCTAGACCTACAAGGGTGACCAACACACTCTGGACTAGAGTAAGTGGGCTTATGCCATCAATCCTGTAGTCCCCTCACCTGATGACCCTGTGCATGCTGAAGTTCTTCCATTCAACACACACTATGCTGCATTTCTTATTCACCTGTCTGCATTTCTATGCTGCATTTCTTATTCACCTGTTTGCCTTCCACATCAGATTCTGGGCTCCCCAGGACAGGGACCAAACTTATTTATGTTGGTGTCACCATTGGGCAAGAGTGCTATTCTTATATTTGAATAGAATTTGAATACTGTGCTGGAATATAAACATCTTACAGACAGTGCCTATAACTTATTTATATTTGAAGTGCTAGATTATAATGCAATGCTTAGTGCACAGTGGGCACTGAGTGGCTGCTGGTCAAACCTGACTAAATAAATGTTGAGGGGCTCTGACCAGTTTGGCTCAGTGGATAGAGCATCAGCCTGCAGACTGAAAGGTCCCAGGTTCGATTCCAGTAAAGGGCTTGTACCTTGGTTGTGGGCACATCCCCAGTAGGAGGTGTGCAGGAAGCAGCTGATCAATCTTTCTCTCTCATAGATGTTTCTGACTATCTATCCCTCTCTCTTCCTCTATGTAAAAAAATAAAATAAAATAAAATATATATTTAAAAAAATAAATAAAAAAGAAATGTTGAGGGTTTTTTAATGATAAATCTAGACAATTCCAAGGCATAAGTATCAGAGTTTCATAGTGTTCAGTTGATAAGGGCTCATTGGCACAACAGCTCACAGAAAGAAACTAGATTAACTTTTTCTTTCTTAAATGAAATGAATAACATTATTCACATATGTCAATCATTTCATTTTAAAAATTAAAAAATATGGTTGAAAAATGGCGGCGGTATAAACGGACGTGTCCTGTGCCTTGTCCTGGAGCAGATAAGGGTGAGCAGCTGAAACGGGTAACATACAACCCAAATAGGCAGAGGATTTTCAGCTGAGAGACTGTCTGCAGCTAGGAAAGACCGAGAACCCCCAGGAAAAAAAGGACGGTTGGAGACTGCGGCTGAAACCTCTCATGGTGCGCCAGCTAAGCAGTGGAGACTGCGCCATCTTGGGTGGTTGTTGCCGGCATCCAGAGACCAGCTACTAACCTGGAAACAAGGGATCACAGCAGCGTGACTGCGTGAACTCAGACGAGCACTGCTTCTTCTCACGGAAAGGTTAGACATTCCCTAAAGGTGCGGTTTGCAATTCGGGTTGGAGAGAGAACCCAGCTCTCGCGCGCGGGGCAAAATCTGCGCCCCACAGAGTCCGCAGCTGTTGGGACCAGCGTGACCCGCGAGTGAGGAAGGGGCCCCACAGGGCTGCTGGCAGAAGGGAACGCTAAAAATAAGCCCATAGCTGGACTGGATGTAAAAAAGCAGCCTTGGACTTTGCCAATCTGCTGGCTGCTTGGTGCCAGGGGCGAGTGGGCGCGCGGAGACTGTGCGCAGACCTGGAAGGTGGAGGCTTGCGAATTCGCACAACTTATCAGGCTCTTGTTACAGTTCCCCTTAGATCCGTGCATTTGATTATTAAACCCAGTGCATGGGATTCCCCAGTTGGGGTCATTCGCAGAGCCTGTAGGGGAAAGTTCTTTTTGGGGAGCCTGGGAAACAGCGGCAGTAACAAAGAACCAGCTCTGGGCAGTGGTCTTTCCCAAATCAGTTCCAAATACCATAGAGGGAAAAAAAAAAAACCCTACTGATAGAGAGGACTTATAGCCTCGAAGGTCAATCCAGACACACTGCCACCCAGAGGCAGAGCCACGAACTGTCGCTTCTGTGATCACAAATAAAGGCAGTCTGGTAAACAAATACAACCTGCCTTAAAATCAGGTCTGTGGTTTACTGCACGAGGGACAGTGTATCGCAGGGAAGTTCAACACTCCCCTGAATCCCTGGAAGGACTAAGGCATGCCAAAAAGAAGAGTGGAAGATTTGAAGCACCTTCACTTCCGAATATTTTTATATATATATTTTTTTTAATTCTTTTTTCACCATTTCATTAAGAACCTATTTTATTATTTTTTTTTATTTTTTTTAATCACTTGATTTTACCTTTTTAATTACTACATTTTTTTAACCAGTATTATTGCTATCCTTTTACCATTTTTTCAAGTGTCATTTTTTTTAAATTTTTTTTTCTTTATTTTATTTTGGGATTAGTGTTCTACACTCTATTTTCATCGTTCCTTTAGCTTCATTTCTCTCTATCTCACATTTACCCTTAAGCCAAAACTCTCTGCCTCACTTTTCCCCTTTTGTTGTCCTGTTTCTCTTACCCTATTCCTGCTTTGGATTTTCCCTATTCCTTCTTTCTACCCACTGTCTAAATTTCACCCTACCTATATATCTAATTTCCAATCCCTCGCTCTAAATCCATATACACCTCTCTCTTATCTTTCTTCACTATCTAATTTTTTTTTTCTCTCTCTCTGTCGTTTTGCTAGTGTTTGCTTGATTTTGAGTATATTGGGGTTTTTTATGCTTGTGTGGGAAATTGTTTTGTTTTTCATTTTCATTTTTCTGTTTTGCTTACTTTTTCTTTATCTGGTTATTTTTGTGCTTCTGTTTACCCTTGCCTCGCTTGATATTGGTGGTTGTTTGTAGTTTGCATTAGTCTCCAGGGATCTGCTGCTGGAGTTCATTGAGATTGATTGCGGTTCTCTTGGAGTTTTCTCCCCATACAAATAGCCTCTTCCCCACCTCTATTTCATTCTCATACTTTTTTTTTTTTTTGTCTCTTTGTTTTTTTCTTCTCTCCCTTTTCCCAATCTCATTTCGGCACTCCTTTTTGTTTTTTATTTTTCTCTTTAATCTTTTCCTCTTTTTTCTTCTTTATCCCCTAATTTTCTTCCCTCGGAGGGTCACCTTTATTTGGGGTTACTAATATTGTGAATGCATTTAGTTCGGTGCCTTGTACGTTGTGCCTTGTTGTGTTGTATTTTGTGCCTTTGAATCAGCGCAGCAGAGAGAGAACTACATAACCAAACACCTTGAGAAGAGAAATCATGGTGAAACAAAGAAACAACCCAAATATGAAAGAAAAACAGGCATCAGCAGAAAAGGAAGTAAACGAAATGGAGGCAATGGAGGCAAGCAACCTGTCAGAGAAAGAATTCAGAGAAATGGCCATAAGGTGGATGAAAAGAATGGAAGACCAATTCAACAATATGTGTAGGAACCAAGAGGAAATGAAGAAGAACCAAGAGGAAATGAAGAGAAACCAAGAAGAAATGAAAAATTGACATCACTGCCATAAAGAACTCAATAGAAAGCATCAACAGTAGACTAGAAGAAGCAGAGGACCGCATCAGCGAGCTAGAAGACAAGGTAGAAAAAAATACCCAAACAGAACAGCTTTTAGAAAAAAAAATTAAAAAGCAGGAGGAGAGCCTAAGAGAACTCTGGGACAATGCTAAACGAAACAACATCCGAATAATAGGGGTGCCAGAAGGAGAGGAAACTGAGCAAGGAATAGAAAACCTGTTTGAAAAAATAGTAACAGAAAATTTCCCTGATATAGGGAGGAAAAAACTCACACAAATCCAAGAAGCTCACAGAGTTCCAAACAAAATGAACCCGAAAAGACCGACACCAAGGCACATAATAATTAAACTGGCAAACACCAACGACAAAGCAAGAATCTTAAAAGCAGCCAGAGAGAGACAGAAAGTTACCTACAAAGGATCCCCCATAAGACTAGCGACTGATTTCTCAACAGAAACACATCAGGCAAGAAGGGAATGGAATGAAATATACAAAGTCATGCAAAGGAAGGGTCTGAATCCAAGAATACTATACCCAGCGAGGCCATCAATCAAAATTGAGGGTCAAATCAGGAGCTTCACAGACAAAAACGGTCTACGGGAGTTTATTACAACCAAACCAGCAATGCAAGAAATGCTAAAGTGTCTGCTGTAAATAGAAAAAACAGGAAACAAAGAAGGAACGCAGCGGTAAAGAACAAAAATGGCGATTAACAAGTTTCTATCAATAATAACTTTAAATGTAAATGGATTAAATTCCCCAATCAAAAGGCATAGGGTAAATGAATGGATAAGAAAACATGACCCATATATCTGCTGTCTACAGGAAACCCACCTCAGAAAAAAAGACGCACACAGACTGATGGTGAAGGGATGGAAAAAGGTTTTTCAGGCCAATGGAAGTGAAAAAAAAAGCCGGGGTAGCAATACTTATATCTGACAAATTAGTTCTCAAAGTGAAGGACATAAAAAGAGATCAAGAAGGCCACTTCAGGAGAAACCAAGATGGCGGCATAGGTTAACGCCGGAGATCGCTGCCTCAAACAACCACTTCAGAGATATAACTAAAGGACAGAACGGACATCACCCAGAACCACGGGAAGGCTGGCTGAGTGGAAATTCTACAACTAGGAGGAAAGAGAATATCAGACCCAGACTCAGAGGAGGCGCAGTGCTGAAGTGAAATACTCAGGTACAGAGTGCGAGCGGAGCGGGCTGGTGGCGGAGGGCGCGGTTGTTGTTTTCAATCGGGAGGGAGTTTCAGACTCTGAGCTCCAGATCCGGGCGAGTCTCTGGGGACTGAGACTCAAACGGGAGAAACGGGACTGTCTGGCTTCGGTAGGAACTCGAAGGCAGCTTTCTCTCCAAGGTTTGCAGCCATTGCTGGGGCTCTGAGAGGCAGAGCCCCTGGGGAAGGAACTGAGAGTCGCCATAACTGCTTGTTCCGCCCGCCCTGTAGATCCCCGGGGACCCGCCCCGCCCAGGCCCTGCGCAGCGCCATTTGCCGGATAGCCTCAGGCAAACGCTAGATTAGCACCGCCCTAGAGATCCAGCACAGAAGCCCTCCCACTACAAACACAGCAGACTCTCATAGCCAGTTAGCCTGGAGGTCAAATCACCCCGGTATTGCCGACATCAATCAAGGCTTAAAGGCAACAAGACTGCGGACAAAGACCACTAGGGGGTGCACCAAGAAAGCATAAAAAATGCGGAGACAAAGAAACAGGACAAAACTGTCAATGGAGGATATTGAGTTCAGAACCACACTTTTAAGGTCTCTTAAGAACTGTCTAGAAGCTGCCGATAAACTTAGTAAGGCCCTCGAAAAGACTGGTGAGACCGCCGATAAATGTAGTGAGATCCTCAAGAAATCTAATGAGACCCTCGATGTTGTGATAAAGAACCAACTAGAAATTAAGCATACACTGACTGAAATAAAGAATATTATACAGACACCCAACAGCAGACCAGAGGAGCCCAAGAATCAAGTCAAAGATTCGAAATGCGAAGAAGCAAAAAACACCCAACTGGAAAAGCAAAATGAAAAAAGAATCCGAAAATATGAAGATAGTGTAAGGAGCCTCTGGGACAGCTTCAAGCGCACCAACATCAGAATTATAGAGGTGCCAGAGGATGAGAGAGAGCAAGATATTGAAAACCTATTTAAAGAAATAATGACAGAAAACTTCCCCCACCTGGTGAAAGAAATAGACCTACAGGTCCAGGAAGCGCAGAGAACCCCAAACAAAAGGAATCCAAAGAGGACCACACCAAGACACATCATAATTAAAATGCCAAGAGCAAAAGACAAAGAGAGAATCTTAAAAGCAGCAAGAGAAAGAAACCCAGTTACCTACAAGGGAATACCCATACGACTGTCAGCTGATTTCTCAACAGAAACTTTGCAGGCCAGAAGGGAATGGCAAGAAATATTCAAAGTGATGAATACCAAGAACCTACAACCAAGATTACTTTATCCAGCAAAGCTATCATTCAGAACGGAAGGTCAGATAAAGAGCTTCACAGATAAGGAAAAGCTAAAGGAGTTCATCACCACCAAACCAGTATTATATGAAATGCTGAAAGGTATCCTTTAAGAAGAGGAATAAGAAAAAAAAAAGGTAAAGATACAAATTATGAACAACTAACATGCATCTATCAACAAGTGAATCTAAGAATCAAGTGAATAAATAATCTGGTGATCATAATAGAATCAGGGACATAGAAAGGGAATGGACTGACTATTCTTGGGGGGGAAAGGGGTGTGGGAGATGCGGGAAGAGACTGGACAAAAATCGTGCACCTATGGAAGAGGACAGTGGGTGGGGAGTGAGGGTGGAGGGTGGGGCGGGAGCTGGGAGGAGGGGAGTTATGGGGGGAAAAAAAAGAGGAACAAATGTAATAATCTGAACAATAAAGATTTAATAAAAAAAAAAAAAAAAAAAAAAGAAGGCCACTTCATAATACTAAAGGGAGCAGTCCAACAAGAAGAAATAACTCTGGTAAATATATATGCACCCAATATAGGAGCACCCAAATACGTAAGAAAGCTTCTGGAGGAGATCAAGGGAGAGATTGACAGCAATACAATCATAGAAGGGACCTTAACACCCCATTATCTCCACTGGACAAATCCTCTAAACAGAAACTCAGCAAAGAAACATCAATCCTAAATGACTCACTAGATCAGATGGAATTAATTGACATCTTCAGAACATTTCACCCCAAAGCCACAGAATATACATTCTCCTCAGGTGCACATTTGTCATCTTCAAAGATAGACCATATATTGGGTCACAGACAAAGTCTCTTCAAATTCAAGAAAATTGAAATCATATCAAGCATCTTCTCAGACCACAAAGGCATAAAACTGGAAATCAACTACAACAAAAACAATCCAAAAAAATCAAACACATGGAGACTAAATAGCATGCTATTAAACAATGACTGAGTTACCAGTGAGATCAAAGAAGAAATAAAAAAACATCATGGCAACAAATGATAATGAAAACACAACAATCCAAAACCTATGGGACACAGCAAAAGCAGTCTTGAGAGGGAAGTTCATAGCTCTACAAGCCTACTGCAAGAAACAAGAAACAATGAGAATAAGTGACCTAACTCTACAACTCGAAGAGTTAGAAAGAGAGCTACAAAAAAAGCCCACTGTAAGCAGAAGGAAGGAAATAACAAATATCAGAGCAGAGATAAACGACATAGAGACCAAAAAAACAATACAAAAGATCAACAAAACCAAGAGCTGGTTCTTTAAAAGGATAAACAAGATTGATACACCTCTAGCCACGCTCACCAAGAAACAAAGTGAGAGGACCCAAATAAACAAAATCAGAAATAAAAGAGGACAAATAACAACAGACCCCATAGAAATACAAAGGATTGTTAGAAAATACTATGAACAACTCTACTCCAACACACTAGACAACCTGGAGGAAATGGACATATTCCTAGAAAAATACAACCTTCCAAAACTTAACCAGGAAGAATCTAAATATCTCAATAGGCCAATAACTATGGAGGAAATCGAAGCAGTAATCAAAAAGCTTCCAGCAAACAAAAGCCCGGGGCCAGATGTCTTCACAGGGGAGTTTTACCAAACATTCAAGGAAGACCTAAAACCTATCCTCCTCAGACTATGTCAAAAGATCCAAGTGGAAGGAACACTTCCCAGCTCATTCTATGAAGCCAACATCACCCTAATCCCAAAACCAGATAAAGACAATACAATGAAAGAGAATTATAGGCTAATATCCCTCATGAACATAGATGCCAAAATCCTCAACAAAATCCTAGCAAATCGGATCCAGCAGTACATCAAAAAGATCATACACCATGACCAAGTAGGATTTATCCCAGGGATGCAAGGATGGTACAATATCTGCAAATCAATAAACGTGATACATCACATAAACAAATTGGGAGAAAAAAACCACATAGTCATATCAATCGATGCGGAAAAAGCATTTGACAAAATCCAACACCCTTTCTTGATAAAAACTCTCAGCAAGATAGGAATTGAGAGATCATACCTCAACATAATAAAAGCCATATATGACAAACCCACAGCCAACATCATACTCAATGTGCAAAAACTAAAACCATTCCCCCTAAAAACAGGAACAAGACAGAGATGCCCCCTCTCACCACTCCTGTTCAACATAGTACTGGAAGTACTAGCCGTTGCGATCAGACAAGAAGAAGAAATAAAAGGCATCCAGATTGGAAAAGAAGAAGTAAAACTGTCCTTATTTGCAGATGACATGATACTCTACATACAGAACCCTAAAGACTCCATCAAAAAATTATTATACTTAATAAATGAATTCGGCAATGTAGCAGGATACAAAATTAATGCTAAGAAATCCATGGCATTTCTTTACACCAATAGTGAACTTACAGAAAGTGAAACTACAGAAGCAATCCCATTTACCATTGCACCAAAAAAATTAAAATACCTAGGAATAAACTTAACTAAGGAGGTAAAAGACCTATATACCAAAAACTACAGGACACTGAAAAAAGAGATAGAGGAAGACATAAACAGATGGAAGAATATACCGTGTTCATGGATTGGTAGAATCAACATCATCAAAATGTCCATACTACCCAAAGCAATTTATAGATTCAATGCAATCCCCATTAAATTACCAACGGCATATTTTACAAACCTAGAACGAACGTTCCAAAAATTCATCTGGAATAAAAAAAGACCCCGAATAGCTGCAGCAATCCTGAGAAAGAACAAAGTAGGTGGGATCTCAATACCAGATATCAAACTGTATTACAAAGCCACTGTTCTTAAAACAGCTTGGTACTGGCACAAGAACAGACATATAGATCAATGGAATAGAATAGAGACCCCAGAAATCGACCCAAACCACTATGCCCAATTAATATTCGACAAAGGAGGCAAGAGCATACAATGGAGTCAAGACAGTCTTTTCAATAAATGGTGTTGGCAAAATTGGACAGATACATGCAAAAGGATGAAACTAGATCACCAACTCACACCGTACACAAAAATAAACTCAAAATGGATAAAAGACTTAAACGTAAGACGGGAAACCATAAAAATACTGGAGGAATCCACAGGCAGCGAAATCGCAAACATATGCCGAAGAAATTTCTTCTCTGATAATGCTCCTAAGGCAATGGAAACTAAAGAGAAAATAAACAAATGGGACTACATCCAAATAAAAAGCTTTTGCACAGCAAAGGAAACCATCAACAAAACAACAAGAAGACCCACTACATGGGAGAACATATTTGCCAATGATACCACCGATAAGGGTTTAATTTCCAACATTTACAGGGATCTCATGAAACTTAACAAAAGGAAGATAAACAATCCAATAAAAAAAATGGGCAATGGACCTAGATAGACACTTTTCGAAAGAGGACATACAGAAGGCCGAAAGACATATGAAAACCTGCTCAAAGTCACTAATTATACAAGAGATGCAAATCAAAACGACAATGCATTATCATCTCACACCTGTCAGAATGACTATCATCAACAAATCAACAAACAACAAGTGTTGGAGAGGATGTAGAGAAAAAGGAACCCTTCTGCACTGCTGGTGGGAATGCAGACTGGTGCAGCCACTGTGGAGAACAGTATGGAGCTACCTCAGAAGACTAAAAATGGAACTCCCATTTGACCCAGTGATCCCACTACTAGCAATATATCCCAAGAAACCAGAAACACCAATCAGAAAGGATATATGCACCCCTATGTTCATAGCAGCACAATTCACCATAGTTAAGATTTAGAAACAGCCTAAGTGCCCATCAGCAGATGAGTGGATTAGAAAACTGTGGTACATATACACAATGGAATACTATGCTGCGGTAAAAAAAAAGGGAACTCTTGCCTTTTGCAACAGCATGGATGGAACTGGAGAGCATTATGCTAAGTGAAATAAGCCAGTCAGAGAAAGATAAATACCACATGATCTCACTCATTTGTGGATTATAGAGAACAACATAGACTGATGAAAAGGGACAGACCCAAAGACTGAGAAACAGCAATCAGGCTATCAATCCCCAGAAGGAAAGTAGGGGAGGGCGGGGGTAAGGGGAAGAGATCAACCGAAGGACTTGTATACATGTATATAAGCCAAACCAATGGACATGGACAATAGGGGGATGGGAACATGAGTGTGTGTGTGGGGGGGAGGGTGGGGGTTAGTGGGGGGGATGAGGACACATTTGTAATACCTTAACTAATAATAATAATAAAAAAAAGAACTCAAAAAAATATGAAAGTAAAATATGTTTTTGTGATATTTTTTATGTTTTTGTCATTTTTAAGAATAAAAAGTTCCTCACTATTTCCCATGTTTATCCTATCTAATAAAGAGGTAATATGCTAATTGACCCTCACACTGTCGCAAAGATGGTGATGCCCACAGTCAATAAGGAGGGAATATGCTAATTGACTGACCTGCCCTCAAATATGGAGGTGTCCAGTCCCCTCAGCCCCACTGCGGTGGCAGGCGCATGGCAAGATGGGCCTGGCCACTCCATGTGCCTGCCTCCAGAGTCCCCCAGTCCTCTCAGGCCCCCCCCCCCGCTGCCCAAGGCCAACCCAAGGCGCAGGCAAGCCTCGGATGGTGGATGCCCTGCCACCCAGGGCTGCCCGAGGCGCAGGTAACCAAGGCCAGCTGAGGCTTGTGCTGCCAGCAGTGGCAGCAGCAGAGATGTGATGGGGCACCACCTTCCCCCTGATTGCCGGGTCACCTCCCGCCCCTGAGGGATCCCAGACTGTGAGAGTGGGCAGGCCAGGCTGATGGACCCCACCCCCACCCCCCCAGTGCATGAATTTTCATGCACCAGGCCTCTAGTATTATAATAAAATGGCTTTTACATGTCAATGATTCCTTATGAAAATAAAAATAGGGATTTATGAGGTGACATTTCACAAACTTTTAATGAAACAAATATTAAACCACCAAGCAACCTGAAACAAGCTTCCCTTGTTTCGTGTTTTCTGTGCAGAAATAGGTTTTTGCAGAGGCAGGAAGCATCGGGAGAGGGGACAGGTCATTTCTTAAGTTGCACACTGTTCCATGCCATAGATTTTATTACGTTGATAACTCCCACCTCAAAATCTTCCAGCTCAAGTTCTGTTTCATAATCAGAATTTAGGAATCCATTCATCTGCTTTTATGCACAGTCTGTTAAAGGACTGAAGTCATCTCTGGTCAAGCATTGAAGAGATTTTAAAATCTCAATGAACATCAACTTTAATACAAACAACTGGGAGGGAAGCTTGGGAAGACCAAAACGACCATTCAAGGGTTACACTCAAGAACAGAGGGATTTCTTTCTTGAGAATTGATTAGACTTTTGAAAGATAGGTAGAAAGCAAGACCTAACTTGCTGGGTGCCGTTCTTTGGACTGCGATGTCCTAGTAATTCCTAAGACATGTAATATAGACATATAATTAGTATCCATGCCACAGAACATCCTCTTTTAGTCAATGATGGCTCTGAAGCAGTTTTCATTGGTGAATAAAGAAGCACTTAAACAGAAGGAAAACACACACACACACACACAAAGTTTTACTATGTGAAGTTACTTGGCTTGCATTCTCATGTTCAGTTATTTTATTCCAAACATTTGAAACAAATAGAAGAAGAGAATAGAAAGAATCACAGGAGTTGAAATGATTACTTTGAGTCTATTATAACTGAAAAAGAATTTTGCTCATATTTTGCAAATTGCACACATTACTTTTCTTGTAAGTTTTACCATATAGTTCTTAGGGACACATGATCCCAAATAAAAGCTACTGTGATCTAGTAATGGCCCTTCAAAGGATGTCCACATCTTCACCCCTGAAACCTGTCATCTTACATGGAAAAGAGACTATGAAGATGTGATTAAGTTAAAGAACTTGAGATAGATAGATTCTCCTGTAACAGCCAGGTGGGTCCTTATACAGTAGGGCCTTGACTTACGAGTGTCCCGACTAACGAGTTTTTCAAGGTATAGGCCATCTCTTGGCCGATTTTTTGCTTTGAGTTGCGAGCTAAAATTCGGGTTATGAGCCAGCTTCAGATACCCCACCGCTAGTTGGTGCAGCGAACATCACAGTGAATGCCACAACATCAGCCCAGCATCACGTGTCTCACTCGTTCACTTTAAGATTTGACATATGAGTAATTTGAGTTACGAGCTCCGTCATGGAACGAATTAAACTCGTAAGTCAAGGCCCCACTGTATAGGAAAAAGTGTAATTACAATGGTCCTTATATAGGAAAAAGAGAGGCAGGAGAGTCAGAGTCAGGAAGCAGGTGTGACAAACGTGGGGTCTGAGTGATGTCACCATGAGCCAAGGAATGCAGGTGGCCCATAGAAGCTGGAAAAGGCAATAACACATACTCCTCTAGTGCATCCAGAAGGAATACAACTCTTCTGACACCTTGATTTTAGCCATAGTTTTGATTCGTGACCTCCAGAAGTGCAAAATAATACATTTGTATTATTTTAAACAAACAAATGTGTGGCAATTGTTATAGCAGCAATAGGAAACTAACACAGATGCTATAATTAAAATTTAGATTTTGGTGAAGCTGTAAAACTAGGTTTCTGGGTCCTGAGAGGTTGTCCAGGCAAAACAGGAATACTGAAGTGATCGCACTGATATAATGGGTCACATGGAGCAGTGGTACAGTCAAAGTTCATGTAGAACTAGGGAGGGTGCTAAAAGTAGTTCCCCTAAAAGTAATTCAAGGGGCATGTATGAAAAGTTAAAGTTCCAAATTCACCCAAGTTTGTGAGACTTTACAATAATTCATATGCAAATTTTTCTGAGAAACAGAAAAATATTACTATCTTCTAGCATCTTTGACTTTATATTGTACCATCTAACTGAAAAACAAATATTTTATACCTACTGTTTAATTATTGTTCATCAATCTTCATCTTGGTTTGTCTTACACAATACATACCCACTATATCCTGAAATTACTATTTCCTGGTTTGACACAAGTTCAAAGTGAGTACATAAAGAGAGCAAAATTATACAACTTGGATTCAGCAGGTCAAACATCTCAGGAAAAACACAAAAGATCGTGAAATTTTTCATCAGAAGCATACATGAAGGACTATGCCCAAATTATAGTATACTAGAGGTCCAGTGAACAAATTCGTTCATGGGTGGGGTCCTTGGCCTGGCCAGTGATTCTGGCTGCAGGGGAGGGGACCACAGGAGGTTGGCCAGCTGCCCTGGATCAGGGCTGATGGGGACTGGCTGCCCAGGGGGAGGGACTATGAGAGATTGGCCAGCAGCAAGAGGTTGGCTGTGGGAGTGCACTGACCACCAGGAGGCAGCTCCTGTGTTGAGTGTCTGCCCCCTGGTGGTCAGTATGCATCATAGCGAGCAGTCAACCGGTCATTAGGTCACTGAGGCTTTTATATACTATATATATACTAGTGGCCCAGTGCACGGAATTTGTGCAGAGGGGTGTCCCTTAGCCCGGCCTGCACCCTCTCCAATCTGGGACCCCTCGGGGGATGTACAACTCCTCAATCCCTGTGGGATTGAGCCTAAACCAGCAGTCAGACATCCCTCTTGCAATCCAGGACTGCTGGCTCCTAACTGCTCACCTGCCTGCCAGCCTGATAGCCCCCAACTGCCCAGCCCCTCCTGGCCTCATGGCCCCCAATTGCCCTCCCCTACTAGCCTGCTCGCCTCCAACTGCTCCCCCCACCAGCCTGATCACCCCCAGCTGCCCTCCCCTCCTGGCCTGATCGCCCCTAACCATCTCTGCCTCGGCCCCACCACCATGGCTTTGTCCAGAAGGATATCCAGAAGGTCTCCCAGGAGGTTTCCTGGTATAATTAGAATATTACCCTTTTATTAGTATAGATAGAGGCCTGGTGCACTGATGGAAGTTGGCTGGTCTGCCTTGAAGGGGGTCCCAGATCACAGTGGGGGTCCCCTTTGGGGGTGGGGCCAGCCTGGGAAAGGGGCTGATGGCTGTTTGCTGACTGGCCATCCCTCCAGCAAGGTGAAGGTCCTTGCTGTGGGCATGGCCTGCTTGGTAGAGGGGCTGAGGACCATTTGCAGGCTGGCCATACCCCCTTCAGGGTGAGGGTCCCCATTGGGGGTCGTGGCTGGATGGGAAAGAGGCTGAAGGCCTTTTGGCAGCAGTTTGCAGGCCAGCCAAGGCCCTGGCTTTGTCCAGAAGGACATTCGGAAGGTCTCTGGAAGGTCTCCCAGTCTAATTAGCATATTACTCTTTTATTAGTATAGATAGATTAACCTGGGCCTCTGCCCTTTGTTATTAACTTTTCAGATATAAGCATGCTGAGCTTTATTTTGCCTTTCCCTATGTAAAATACAATGGCTAAAATACACCTTTGACTCAGCTGACCTTGGGTTTATATCCCAGCTCTCCCATCTACCAAAACCTTGCTTATCTGCCCCTGAAGTTACTTAACATCTATCTGTATGCTTTAGTGTCATCATCAATAAAACAGTAATAATAATATCTTGCTCGTCATATTGTTCAAGGATTTAATGAAAAAATATATAAAACAACAGAGAGTTTAACATAAAGCCCAATTAAAAGAGGATAACATAACATTCTTAGTTATTTCATTCACATCAAGAGAGCTGAATCATTAATGACTATTCATTGTATTCTAGTAATAAATTACTAAAAAAAAAGTCTATAATACATTTTGTCAAAGGAACTTAAGTTATAAATTGAATTTTATGATACCAAGGTCTGCCAGTTCTTTCTTGCCATTAATCTAATTACCTGGCCAGGTGCAAAACAAAACAACAAAAGAAGAATGGAGAGTCTCAATGTTCTTATCTTTGGAAAATTGTGGGGATTTTTTTGTTGTTGTTCAAGTTTAAACATGTTTTCTTTATATCATTTTATCACAGTTATTTGGTGATTTTCCAATATGAACTTCATGAAAAATCCACTAGATATACTTATTTCCTGCCTGATCTGCATTTTCATGGCCCAGTTTTTATACTTTTATTTTAATACTTTGTAATGATAATATTTGTAGATTGCTATCCCCAATTAAACTTCTCCTTTAGAGAAGACATTAGTCTTTTTTTATTATTGATTTCAGAGAGGAAAGAAGAGGCATAGAGAGATAGAAACATCAATGATGAGAGAGAACCATTGATCAGCTGCCTCCTGCACGCCCCCTACTGGGGATCGAGCCCACAACCCAGGCATGTGCCCTTCACAGGAATCAAAACCCAGGACCCTTCAGTCCCCAGGCCGATGCTCTATCCACTGAGCCAAATCGGCCAGGGTGACATTAGTCTTATTTATATCAAAATATCCTATATACATTAAGTGTTCCAAATGCTATATGCTTAAGTAAATGAGTGAGAATCATTAAAAAAAATACTGTGTTTGAGCCCTATCTGTACCTAATATCTGAATAATGAATCTACAATTTGTGTTCTCAGAACTAAACCATATTCTGTGACTTTCCCAGTAAAGGACCTGTCAAGGGACTGACCATGGCATGGGGTAGACTAACATACCACTTATTTCAAGTAATCTTTATAAATTAAATGACAATTTAAACAAATAAATCAAATTTAAACAAATAAATATTTCTCTTATTAGCTGACTCTATATGTTAAGACTATGGGCAGCCAATATTTTAATTATCCCCACTGTAGGTTTTCAACATAGTCTACTTCATCCTTGTTTTCAAAGACCTTACTCCCCACTGCCCCCACTAATCTTGACAGCACAGATTTGACTGGGTTGCTGTCCGTCAGTTCAAATGGTCATACTCTTGTTTGGCAGAGAATAAATTCTACTTGAAAACTAATAGATTTTCAATAAGTAACTCAGTGATCAAAAGGATACATATACAATAACTGCACTCTAAAATTGCCAAGTCATAGTTTTCCAATGACATTAATTATGTAAATAAATTTATAAATATCATAAAAAGTTAACAAGAAAACTTACATAGTTTATTGACCAATCCTATTAAAACACTTTGTCATTAAAAGGCTATGTACACTAATTTACCTTTATGGGATTTTATAAAAAGCACTGAGGCCAATATTTTTTCAAAATAGATTAACAGCTGTCAGAGGGGAGGGAACTAGGGACTAGGTGAGAAGAGTGAGGGATTAAGCAAAGGAAAAAAAAAAAAAAAACTCATGGACACAGCAGTATGATGATTTCCAGAAGGAATGGGGGTAAGGGAGGTAGAAGATGGGAAAGAGGGGATAAATGATGAGGAAAGGAGATTTGACTTTGGGTGGTAAACACATAATACAATATATAGATGATATATTGTAAAATTGTATACCTGAAGCCTGTATAATTTTATTAACCAATGTCAACCCAATAAATTCAATTTAAAAATAGGTCATCGATTACCAATGAGTCTATTTTATTTAATTACCATACCTGTCAATTGATATTTTGAGCATTAGCAAGCATGCAGCAAACTTGTTACGTGTAGAGAAAAATTGAAAAGTGTAAACCTTTACTTAAATATCTTTATTTTGATGCAGACAAGAGTGAAACTATGATTGCCAAGGGAAAAATGCATAAAATTGAATGTGGTTGAATGCAAAATAGACCTTAACAATGCTAGCTATTTAAGTAACAACTTTGAAAACATATTAAAAAGCAGCAGAAATAAAAAAAATAAATAAAAAACCTGTTTTCCTCCTTTGAAAACTACCTAGATTACTCTTTTCTTGTAAAAACAGTAGAGGATGTGCCATCAACTAAAATGAAAGCTTTGTTTCTTCTCTTTCTCATATGGGTTCTCAATTGATGGATAAAATATTTTGGGAAGCAAAGCCTAAGAAAGCCAAAATTACTAGGTTGATTTTGTTCTTGAAAACCATTTTGTGTAGAAAAGCTAATCATACTTTGGCAGATATAAGGCACCTCGTTTGAAGTTGGTTCATGCCACTAGCAGCTACTGTTACCTGGCAATACACATCAGAGGTTTTTATTGTACTAGAGGCCTGGTGCACGAATTCATGCAAAGGTGGGGTTCAGCCAGCCACCTTGATCAGGGCAATCGAGGCCAATCAGGTGGAGCTGCCAGGAAGAGTGGCCACAGACAGTTGGTGGGCTGGCCCCACCCCATGGTTGAACTCCCGGTTGAAATCCCCATAGAGGGGACAATTTGCATATTAGCTTTTTTATTATATAGGATTAATCAATGAGATGAACTGACATTTAGAATGTGCATATACCAGGCCTGGTAACTTTCTCCTTATAATCAAAAGATTCTAAAGGTATTTGAAATAAAAATGTCTTCATTGTTTCATTTTTTAATTTAGAGGTCAAAAAACTTTTCCTTTAAAAAGACATAACAAATGTGTTGTGTGGGTTTTTTTTTTAACCATTGAGGTCCATGTATGACCTTCTCCTCTTACTCCTTCCCCTCTTCCTCCTCCTCCTTGTTTTTCCTTCTCTTTCTCATCTTGTAAAATTTAAAATCCTCTTAGCTAGTGGACTGGATCTGGCCCACAGGTATCACGTGCTGACACCTGAATTAATTAGTTCAACAAGTAATTTTAGGCAATATGGCCACTGCTCTCATACATCTTACAATCTACTGGCAGAAACAGATGAATAAAAAAGCAGTTAGTGTGTCTGGTGCCATGATTTAGTACAGTTTGCTATACTTAACCCAAACCTCAAAAGTGAGCCAATTTGTGACAAAATTATTAATAGAAGGAGGTGGGGGTTAGAGGTGAACACTTTCTAGGGAGAGAGAACAACTTGTAAAAAGGCCCTAGAGTCAGAGTTTGGTATAATTGAGGAATCAGAAAAATTTTACATGGCTTATAATACTGAGAAGAGAGACTCAGAACAGAACATGCAAGACCTTATATGCCATGTTAAAACGTTTAATCTTACAGGCAATGAGGAGGCACTAAAGCAATTTAATAAAGGATACGAAGTGAGCAAATTTGGATTCTTAAAATATCCTTTTGGTTGCAAAGGGAGATTGAATTGGAGAAATTCAAGGTAGGAGGGAGGTCACCATTTAGGAAGTAGTAGCACTTAATATACAGAAATTAGTTCAGTTTGAGAAGCTAAATATGGAAGGATTAAAGTTGAAATCCCATTTCTAAAAATCACTCTCTTGACATCTACAAAACCTAACAAATGATATTTCCTCACTGACTTGTCTGTGAAGCTCAAGTGGAATAATGTGTATAAGATAATTTAGCAACTATGAAATGCTACACACTTATAAGAATATCAATGTTCATTATTATAATCATTTAAGTTAAAATTATTAAACACAGTAGCCTCAATAAAATTGTACTTTGAAAACCATTCAAGGAGAGAACTGGACATTTGCTTACTATACTTTATCTTTTCTTTCCTAGATCAGGAGGCTCATAACAATTTGTTCCAGTATAGCCTCTCAGTAATTTGTTGTGTTGTTGTTGTTTTATAAGCTGTTTCTAGATATCTAGATCCCTTGTTGTCTCTCCATATTTACTTTAGAACTGGAGAAGTGGCAAATAAATCATCATCTTAAAATTTAGCCCAGAATTTTTAGGAATTGAGGTCACACAAAAAATTACCTTTGTTTAGGTAATTTTTGCCTTTGTTTAGGTTACAAAAAATTATCATATATGCTTGGTCTACATGATATCAAGGGTATTTCAAACACTTCAGAGAAAATGATGTGACTTCTTCGTTTGGGACAAGGAAAGATTGTTGCTGTTGTTGTTTTTGTTGTTGTTGTTGTTTTTCCTTTTAAGGAGGCAAGGAAAAAGGAAGGCAAGGAAGAAATGGGGAGAAGTGAAGAGAGGAACCTGAGAAGGAAGTAATGATGGGGAGGGAGCCAGGGGAAGAACCCAGAGGAGTACAGAAAGGAGACATCTAGTTTCAATCTTAAAAGTGGGGGTTCTTCCGCACTTCAGAAAATTACTATCTTAGTCATGCCATAGTCATGGATATTTTGTGAGGACTGGATGTTGTAGGTAATTGTAATGGTTGTGAGTGAGAATTGGCAAGTGAGTTACATTTTGAGAGAGCTTGTTTGGAGGTTCTAGCAGGGGAGTGCAGCTACTCATATACCCTTGACTGAAGACTGCTCCTCTTCTCTAAGGGAAAGTTCTCCTCTTTGATCTAGCCACAGCCTCAGGAGGGATGCACCTGGATTGGTGAGGGAGGAGGAGGACACCCACCCAGCCAGATCAGTAGAATCAACCCTGGCGATCAATGGGGTGACATATGTGAAATCAATGGGGAGACAGATGTCACAGCTAGATCGCCCTCACATCCATAAGTTGCATTTTGTAAGACAGTACCAGTTGGAAGCAGGAGATTGGCTGATAAGGGAGGTCATGAGGATGTGAACCTTTGAGGTCCTCTTTATTTTTAATATATGTATTATTTTTAAAATATATTTTTATTGATTTCAGAGAGGAAGGGGGAGGCAGAGAGAGATAGAAACATCAATGAAGAGAGAGAATCATTGATGGGCTGCCCCCTGCACGCCCCCTACTGAGGATAGAGCCCACAAGCCAGGCATGTGCCCTTGACTAGAATTGAACCTAGGACCCTTCAGTCCACAGGCCAATGCTCTATCCACTGAGCAAAACTGACTTGGGCCTTCTGAGGTCTTTGGATTCTACATAGAACTCCAAGGAGCAGAGGGCCTGCCTCTCAGCTGACATGTCAGTTGCAGGATCATCATGCATTATCAGGATGGCTCAGAAAGCAAGCCTTGCTTCAGGTAACCAAGTCTATAGCTAGGAAGGTTTGAATCCTATCAATGCAGGGTGTTTAGAGATAACCAGCTAATGTATATTCTTCATACTTTATTCATTATTCAGTATAACCTAGCAGATGTTCAGGTAAACAAAGTTTTCTGTGAGCCCATGCCTTGTTTTTTAAAATTATCTGTTTTATCTCTTTCTTGATATATGAAAATGTAAAATATTAGAAATATTTCACATGTGCATTTCACATGAACATTTCAAAATTACAAATATAAAACAACATTTATATTCCTTCTGGGGAAAAGATATTAGTTTAGCCACTATATCGATGGAGCAATGAAATGAGTAAAATATTAACAGCTGATATATCACAGAGATGTTCTAAGAGTAGTAAACTTCAGCCCTTTCTTGTGCACTATATCTTTTAGAATGTAGAAGATAGAACACTGGATTAAATCCCCATGGTTGAATACCAGGTCTAACACTAGATAGCTCTGGGAACTTTAATGTGTCAATTCACGGCTCTGAGTCTCTTGTTTTCTCATTTGTAAGATGAATTGTTGAATATATTTTTTACTTGAATATCACAATTCTAATGAATTGCAATGAAAAGCCTAGAAATATACCATGCACTCATACTATTTTCTTAGTGACAGTTAAATTTCTCTCAGCATCACAAATTCATGGTACTGTAGATGGAATTACTTATTAACCCATGTAACCCGTAAGATCATAAAATATCAGAGTTGTAAGGGATCTCTAAGTACCAGCAAGCCTCTACTTTGGTACAATATAATCAATACATCTCCAAAGTGATCTTTCTCTAGAACATCTCCCATTACAGAGAATTCATTAATACGTGACATCTATGGGCTTGTTTGCTGGCATGAGGTCCTATGACTTATTCAAGACATTTATTTTGATGTCAGTTGCATATAATGATAACTGTTAAGCACTTTTCTGAAAGACAATGAAAGGCCCCTCTTCTTCTCCTTGCCCTGTAATTATAGATCCCCTACAAAAGGGTGTTGTTGTTTTTCTCTAGTTCATCATCTATACTGTTATTTTCCTTTTATTTCTTATTTTCAAACACACACAGAGGTTCTTTGCAGCAGATAGATAGAAACTGTTGTGCAACAGTGAATAGGTTGGTAAGGTCATATAATGCTGATATGGAAACCACTGGCTTCTATCCAACTGTGCATAACAATGGATGACCAGTCAGAGCTGGATTCACTCTTATTTTATTTTTTGTCACTCCTAATGGAGTAGTACAACAATTTTAAACTTTTCCCCTCTATGGCAAACATAAATTAATTACTAAAATTCTGTGGCACACTAAAAAATATCTTATATTTTTTGCCAATCTGACAAAAAATACTAGGTATACTTTTGATTCATTCACACTGGATGGCCACTATTGTGTTGGCTGTTGTCATTTTTTAATTATCTTTTTTTTTTTTTAACAATCTAAGGGAAAAGTGCTCAGTGCCCCTGACTAAATAGTCAGGTATTGCATATATATTTTTTAAATTCTTGTGGCATACCAGTTGAAAACCATTGCATGAGTATACAGGTAACACATATAACCATTTCCATTTTAGAGATGAAAAAGAATCCTTGAAATATCATATGCATTTATCTTAAGGAAGATTTGTAAATAGCATGTTCTTATCTTTAGGTAGATAGTACCATTTTGAAATGTTAAGTAACCCTTTTTTTAGTACACTTTTGCAGCCTTTATTCCTGAAAATATTTCAATAATTGTAACTAAATAAAAGGCTTGAAGCTCAATATTCTCTCTTTCACTAAAAGAGAAATGTTGAAAGTGGACTCATCATTCAATATGAGAGCGGTGCCAAAAGAATGAAAGAACCAGTTACAGGGAGAAGCAGTAGAAGCTGTGCAAGTTGCCTAAAGGGACACTTGGATTAACCTTCATATTGGAATTAAAAATGTGAATAATTTTCTATCATTTTTTCTCTGAATTCTAACAATGAAGACAGTCTTTGAACTTGTGTTACTTGTTTCTTGTTCTTTTATCGAGGCAACAACAAAGCAGGCTTTCAAGTTAGAAAGCCCAGGGCTTGAGTCCAAGTGCCCTACTTCACTGACTTTTTATATGATCCTTATGAATATTCTTAACCAGTTAAATTTCATTTTTCTCATCTAGAAATTAGTTACTAAAACAATGACTATATATAAACAAGAAAATTACCTGTAAGTGGAATACTATGTATCTATGCAAACACACTCCTTAATAAATCATACCTATTACTATTATTTGGATATATTGAATACACACATTGAACCTAAGTGCATATATTGAGGAACCACTAAATAAAAATAAAAGACTAAACTCTTAACTTCTGGATTTATAAAATTTATTCCTCTATTTAAAAAAAATATAGATGAACAAATAGTCAAAATGACTATATACTCAAAAATATATACTGGAATAAAAACATGTGTAAATCAAGACACTTCTGTATTTTTGGAAGTATGGAGCTATAAGATGGTTTAGTTTATCCTATGTTGCAGATGGTTGAATTTACCTTATGTTGCAGAATCTTTAGATGTTTAGAGAGTAGAATGAAGCCAAAGGACTGAGTCCATTTTACTCATAAGAATAACTTTTCTTAAGTTGCTAAAATAAAAGTCATATTGGCAATTTATGTTGGACACCCTCTATTTTCTCTCTCAGATACTCTCTCTGATCGTCCCCACCATGTTCTATATCCCATAAGACCAAGGTCAATTGTCTACATCAACCATTTCTCCTATCTGATCCCTTCTGCTTGAGTTCAGCCAATGGAAAGCACCAGCAGGACATAAAAATGAAGCAGCAAAAATTCCTCTTTTCTGGCCAAGACGAAGTAACATAAATCATATTTCATTCCCTCCTAAAAAGATTAATGAATTATACAAATATAAAACAGTAAATATCAACTATTGGGCATCAGGCAGTGCAGCACTGTAACCACTGAGAGAGAGAAAAAACAGTTTCTCAGGTTGCTGCCAGGAGAAAGTTTCTAGGTTCCAGTGTAGGAAGTGGAGATCTCTGTGTGAGAAGAGGGAAATGGGAAACAAAGAAGACCAAGGCAGATAGAGGAGAGAGCTGCACAGAGAGAGCTCTAGATATCTACAGAAGGGCCCCCTGGAGTCTTCAGCTGAGTACTAATGAGCATGTGTGTTATGAGGCAATGATCTAAGGCCTGAGGAAAAAAACAAAATCAAGGAATAGGCAGAACAATCTTTGGCACTAACACAAGTCAGAAATAGTTTATGTTCCCATCAGACAGTAAAAAGCCTCAGAATTAATGGGGCATTAAGTAAAGTACTCAAAATGGTGTTTATTCAGTTGTGGGACAAAATGAATTCTAACTAAAGGTTCTTTTGGTCCTATCAAACAAAGCTTAAAAGCAAGGATCAAACCACATCCTAATAATTTAACTGTTCTCCAAAGGAAACACAAAACAAAACTCAGGAATATTTAATGGAACACAAAAATATCAAATAAACAAAAAAGTAAACTCTTCAATGTCTGCCAAGCAGGAAAATACAACCCATAATGAAAAGAGTAATCGTGCAGAAGAAACAGACTATGAAACAATCCTGATAATAAAATTCATAGATAAGGATCCTATACAATAAAGAGGTAATATGCAAATTAACCCTCATGCCCTCACACAATGGCTGCCTATGACCAGGCTGGCAGGGGGGTTAGTGAGGGCGGACCAAACTACCGAACAAGCAGACTCCATGGGGCAACAGGCTGGCAGGGGGATTAGTGAGGAATGACCAAACAACTGAACAGCAGGCTGTGTGGGGCAACCAGGTCTGCAGGGGGGGCCTTGAGGGGCTACCAGACCAGCGGGGCTCGGGGGGCACTTGGGGGCAACCAGGCCAGCAAGGGTGCGGGGCAGTTAAGGGCAACCAGGCCAGCAGAGGGGGACACTTTGGGGTGACCAGTCTGGCAGGGGGGCAGCAAGAGGCGACCAGGCTGGCCAGGTGGGCAGTTAGGGGGTGACCAAGTCAGCAGGGGGGGAAGTTGAGGGTGATTAAGCTGTCAAGAAGGGCAGTGAGGGGCAACTAGTCCAGCAGTGAGAGGCAGTTAGGGGTGACCAGGCCAGCAAAGGGGAGCAGTTGGGGGCAACAAGTCAGCAGGGGGCAGTAAGGGGTGACCAGGCTGGCGGGGGGGGGGCACTTATGAGCAACCAGGCAAGCAGGGAAGGGGCAGTTGGGGGCAACCTGGCCAGTAGCAGGGGCCAGTTAGGGGTGACCAGGCCAGCAGCGGGGGGAAGTTAAGGGTGACCAGGCAGGCAGGCAGGTGAGTGATTAGAAGCCAGCAGTCCAGGATTGTGAGAGGGATGTCCGGCAGTCGGACATCCCCTGAGGGTTCCCGGATTAGAGAGGGTGCAGGCTAGGCTGAAGGGAGCCCCCCCCTTGCACAAATTTTGTACACCGGGCCTCTAGTATTAAAATAATATAGTTAAGATATTTTTAAGAAGGTAGAAGAGATTGAGCATGTTAGGTATAGCTGTGGAGATACACTAGTAGAATGCAATATGTATATGAAGATATAGGATGTCTATAATGATAAAAGCATAATATGCTAGTTGGACTGGAAGTCCTTCTGGATGTCCTTCCTTTTGGACAAAGCCGCAGTGGGCGTGGATCAAGGCAGAGGCGGCTGAGACCCTCAGCGGCGGCAGTGGCAGGCGGGGGCCACCGCAGAGGCCCTCAGTTGCAGCGGCAGCAGGTGGAGGCCGAGGCTGGGGCCAAGGCCCTTGCACAAATTTTGTGCATCGGGCCTCTAGTAATATGTATATGAAGCCTACATGTACAGTATTTATTAAGGCTATACTAGTGGACAATAATATCCGAGGCCTTCATATTCACGCCCACTCACTTATTGACTCCCCCAAAGCAACTTCCTGTCCTACAAACTCCATTCATGGTAAACGTCCTATACAGGTGTACTATTTTTAAACATTTATATCACATTTTTACTGTACCTTTTTATGTTTAGATATACAAAAAGCTACATTATGTTATAATTGCCCACAGCATTCAGTACAGTATCATATTGTACAGGTTTTTAGCGTAGGAGCAATAGACTATACCATAGAGCTTAGGTCTATAGTAGGCTATACCATTTAGGCTTGCGTAAGTGTACTCTATAATGTTCATGCAAAACAAAATTGCCTAAGGACTCATTTCTCCAAACACGTACCTGTCATTAAACAGCACGGGACTGTGTTGGATGACTTGGTATTATTAAGATGACAATTCTCTTCAATTGGTCTGCAAATCCAATGGTCCCAGTCAAAATTTCAGCATGAATTTTTGCATTATTTGACAAGCAAACTCAAAGTCATACAGAAATACAAAAGATTATATGAAGAATTAAGCAATGGGAATGTTTATAAATCATGAAATTTAAAGTTTATAGAGGTATAGTAATCATGACAATGTAGAATTACTATAAAGATAAAGATCATCTTGGTAGACTAGAGAGATCAGAAAATATGTGTAAAATTCACACACATATGGTAACTTGAATTTTGTGAAAATAAAACATTATTTCAGTTAGAAAAAAAGTTTTGTTTTGTTTTAACTAGGAGTGCTTGAACAATTGGATATTTATATGAAATACAACATGAACTTCAATCTCTATTTTAGTCTGAATGCATAAATTATTTTGAGGTAAACCATAGACCTAATAAAAAGCTAGGACCATAAAACTCCTACTAGAAATTATAGGAAAATAACATCATGAACTTCGGGTAGGCAAAGATTTCCTTTTCTAAAAGTATAAATTGGCATATTTATTTAGAATGAAAATAGAAATAAAAATAAATTATAATTTTAAAATGCCAACAATTACTGCAAGTATGAAATTCAAGAAAATAATATTAAATTGACTCATCATTAATTAATTATCTGCTTATAATTATCTGCTCATCATTAATTAATTATCTGCATATTTCTATATGAATATTTTCTAGCTGAAAACACTTTGATTGCCTTCTTAAATGACAATTATGCAATATTTTCTATAGAGAAACTTCAAAAATAATTCAATCTTTCCTTTAAAATGATTGATGAAAAACTTTCACTTATTGACCTTTTACAAAATCTTTTTCAGTTTCACAATTTGTTATGAGTAATGTCATATAAATTTTTAGGACTGCTTTTAAATTGGGAAATGTCTCACTCAGTTTTTTTATTATTATTTAAAAACTATAAAAGTTAAGAACATTTATAGTTTTCTTGTGCAACAACTAATCTTAAATATTCTTTGAAATGATATGCATTAACCATTTTGTTGTCAAAGATCCATTATGGGCACATATAAGAATTTTATGTGATCTTCATTCATGTCATATTTTTAGAGATGTATAAAATGCATGACTTGAGTCAATATTTTTGTGAAAAGGCATAAAACACACAACTTGTCACACTGAAGTACCAGTTATTTGTAATACTGCTTAAGGTTTGTGCTCATAAATACTAGGATTCTTACATATTCTTTTTTCTCCAGCTTTATTGAGGTATAACTGACAAACAAAAATGGTATGCCAATGTGTACAATGTGGTGATTTGATATACATATACATTGTGAAATAATTACCACAATCAAGCTAATTAATATATCTATCAGCTCATATATTATTTTATTTGTGTGGTAAGAGCAGTTAGGATTTACCCTTTTAGGATATTTCAAATATACTATACAGCATTATTAATTATAGTCACATGCTGTATATCAGATTCTCAGAACTTACATTGAAAGTCTGCTGTACACCCTTTAACCAATATCTCCCTAATTCCCATATCCTGACCTCCAGCTTCTGGCAACTATTATACTACTCTCTGATTCAATGAGTTTGATTTGTTTAGATTCCACATATAAGTGAGTGCATCCAGTATTTGTCTTTCTGTATATAATTTATTTTGCTTAATATAATATATTCTAGGTTCAGTCCATATGATTACAAGTGACAGAATTTCCTTTTTTGATATTGCTGAAAAATATTCAAAAAAAGAAAAAATATATATATGTATAAAAGCACTTAGGTTGTTTCCAAATATTGACTATTGTGAATACTGCTGCAATGAACATTAGAGTACAACTATCTCTTTGCAATGGTGCTTTTATTTTTCTTAGATATATGTGTATAATATTTCACATACATCATGCCTTAAAAATAATAACTTGTTCAAGACTTAGGTAAATTTGAGAAAAGTAAGATGATGCTAGAAATGATGGAGATAGAAGAGATTTGAGAGCATGGAACTATAGACAAAGTCAAATATTTGTGTAAGAGGGAAAGAAGGCACGTGGAGAAAGAAAGGACAGTGAACATGAGTTAACTCATCAATAACATCTTAAACCGATATACTTTTATTAACCAACCAGAGGCCTGGTGCATGAAAATTCATGCAGGGGGGGGGGCCCTCAACCCAGCCTGCCCCCTCTCACAGTCCAGGAGCACTCAGGGGATGTCCTACTGATGGCTTAGGGGAGCGGGCCTAAGCCACAGTCTGGCCTCCCTCTGTGGGAGGCAACCAGTCCGATCAGGGGAAGGTGCTTCCCCCATCACCCTGCTGCTGCTGCCACTGCTGCCGGCAGTGCTTGGACCGGCATGCTCTGAGGCCTCTCCCGTGCCTCCTTTGCAAAAGGGGCCGCAGCCTCAGCCTCTCACATGGTGCGGCACTGGCTCTCCCGTGGCCTCGGTCTCTCACATGGCACCGGCTCTCCCGTGGCCTCTGCGAAAGGGGCCGTGGTGCTGGACTGGACCACACTGCTGCCTCTCTCACGCTGCCAGCCCTTGGCCCTCACAGCCACTGTGGCTTTGTCCAGAAGGACATCCAGAAGATGTCTGGTCTAATTAGCATATTACCCTTTAATTAGTATAGATGTAACCCCAATAAATTTTGTTTTAAAAGCTCAAAAAATCCCCACAAGATTTAAAGAAAAGCAACTTGAAAGACAATAAAATCTTGTTATTATGTACAATAAATAAGAAAAATGGTAAAAGGCAGATAATGAATAGGATCAAACTTAGAGATTTAGAAATATGAAACAGGGATATTGTGAGAAAGTTTATGGCAAACAGAGACATAGTAAATTTTGCAATACAGGCAGTCCTCGGGTTACGTCGGACTTGAGGTACATAATTTTGTGGTTACGTCGTCATCTCCCATTTACAGTATTTATTTTTAAAAAAAGTTCCGTCATTTCAATGTATGTACATATGTGCTTTATGTTTTTTGCTATTTATTTACCACAAGTAAAGGTCAGGAATTATTATCTTTTGATTGTTTTTACTGTTTCACTTCATTACTGCTGTGTATGTGCTCCATGTGAGTGACGGAGGTGCTTATGTAGGTTGGTTCTGACTTAGGGCGAAAATCGCGTTATGTCGCATCATAAGAACGGATCTCCGACTTAACCCGAGGGCCTACTGTAGTTCCTTCCCTGACCAATTCTAGCTCCAATTTTAACATTGCCCTTGCTTTGGAATTCCGCACTGGTTGAGTGAAGAATAGTATGATTCTGACACAAAGAAAAGAAAAGATAGTGAGAGAAAAAGACTTCCTTACTTTTACCTTTTTTCATGTTGTGAATCCTCAAATATATTTTTAGTGTTCATAATTATCTTAAGGAAAATATATTCTTCCTTTTTTTTTCTCAACACAAGAAGTCACTATATGGTTATTATGTTAGAATGGGTATGTTAATTTACTCAGTTGAATCAATTAGGACACTCTCCCTAAAGAGAAAAACATTTTTACGTTTGATTAAAAACATCTTGTATGATTTAAGAGCAATTGTTAATCTGATTTCGCATCTTGGTATTATTTTCTAGCAGGTATGTTGACCCTGGCATCTTGTAGAGCAGAGAAGACCTTTGCAGATGGTATGGAGGACAGTATCATGTTATTATCATAATGTATGCAAGGGTCAATCAACAGGTTTAAAAAATCCATCTGAAAAAGGGTTTTCTACACTACAACTGTATTTACTGTTTTGGTTTGGCTTTTCTTTTAGTTATTTAGACTTCGCCTTGCCAGTCACCATGTCACTGAGAAAAAAAACACATTATGTATAGAGGAACAAAGATAAGCAAGGCAGTGATTTCTCGTTCTAAACAACTCAAGCAAGAAAACAAAAGAGGAGTATATTTAAATTACTGAAAGAAATAAACCATTAACCTAGATTTCTATAACCAATGAAAATACCTTTTAAAAATGAAGGAGGAATAATAACTTTTTCTTAAATTACAAAAACTGAAGGTTTTCATCATCTGCAAACTCATACTACAAGAAATCCTAAGGGCAGTCTTTCTATAAAAGGAAAAGAATACTGTGTGGCAATCTTGATCTATACACAGGAATGAGAAGAACTGAAAGTGAACTACATGGATAAATCTATAAGATATTTTTGTTTTGTGTAAATCTCTTTAAAATTAAATTGTTTAAACAAAGATAATAATGTAGTGAGTGGTTTACAACAGACAGGGTGGAAGAAAAGTAGGTTTACAGTTGTTCATATGGAAAATAATATAATAAATGAAAAATGCATGAATAAACTCTGCTTCTCATACTCACAACTATAAACTTTTGTCCCACCCTGTATGTAAAACTAAAATTATGCTAACAGCATAGAGGTCAGAAAGGAAGAAATGGAAGTATTACAAGGTTTTAATACTATATATTAAGTGATATAATGTCTCTTAAAGGTTAGATTGTGATAGGCTGAAACTGTATACTGGTAAAACTTAAAACAACCACTAGCATTAAAAAACACACAAAGAATTATGGCTAATAGTCCAACAAAGAAGCTAAAATATGATCATGAGAGTATACAATCTATACTAATAAAAGAGTAATATGCTAATTAGGGTGGAAGTCTTCAGGATGTCCATCCAAACAAAGCCACAGTGGCTACAAGGCCCAGGGCTCATGGCAACTGTGGGCTCATGGCAGCCATGGGTTCAGGCAGCCATGGGCTCAGGCAGCTGCAAAGCCCAGGGCTCTGGCAGCCATGAGTACCAGTGGCTAGGAGGCCCGGGGCTCAGGCCTTGCAGCCGTGGTGGCCGGCAGTGGCAGTAGCAGCGGGGTGATGGGGGTGTGCCTTCCCCTGGTCAGCCCGGTCGCCTCCCACAGAGGGAGGCCAGACTGCAGACTATGCCATCAGTAGGACATCCCCTGAAGGCTCCTGGACTGTGAGAGGGGGCAGGCCGGGCTGAGGATCCCGCCCCCCCCCCCGTACAAGAATTTTCATGCACCATGCCTCTAGTCTAAATATATATAAAACCCTAATATGCAAATAGACCGAAAGGCAGAACAACCAAATAATGGGTCGCTATGACATGCACTGACCACCAGGGGGCACGCGCGGAGCATGGTGGGTGTTGGTAGCAAGCAGCAGAGCAAGGAACATGGCAGGCACTGGCTGCAGTGGGATGGTGGAACAGGTGAGTGTGGCTGCCAGACCAAGGCAGGGTGCTGGTAACTGTCATTGGGGTGAGCCTCTGGTGGTTAGTGAAAATTCTTTGCTCCCATGCACTGCAGTCCTGCTGGCCCTCACACCTGCTGCCAGCACCGGCCCCACTCACACCTGCAGCTGGCGCCAGAGCCACTGCTTGCACCCACTGCCGGCACCTAGTGCCAGCCCCAATTGTCCCATAGGGCTTCTTCACCTCCCCCTGCTCCTGAGGGGCAATCAGGGAAGCAGTTGTCACTCGCACTTGCTGCTGGCACTTGCCCCAATTGCTCCGCGCTGTCAGCAGGTGTAAGCCAGACCGGCGAGGTCAGCGGTGAGAATGGGAATGGGGCTGCCAGCAGACAGGGGACTGGGGACCATGGTGGGAGGGGCTGGTGGTGGCATGGAGGATGAGCCAAGATCCACCCCTGTGCCCACCACAGCCTCATGGCCCACAGTTCCTTTCAAGGTGCATAAATTCGTGCACTGTTCCCCTGGTTAATCTATAAAAAGGGAGAAAATGAAGACAAGGAGGACAAAGGACACATGAGACAAATCGAAAAAAATTGCAAATGATAGATTTAAACCTAGCAGTATGAATCAAATCTAATGGCATTTAAGGCCAGTGATCTAAATACTCCAAATAAAAAAGAGAGATTGTCAGATTCAATATAAAGCAACTCCACTTATAAGGAAACACATTTTAACTATAAGAAAAAATGGGTTAAAATTTAAAAGGTGGGAAAAAAGATACCATGCTAACACTAAAAAAAGAAAAGGCCTGGAGTGGTTATATTAACATGAAAGAATATTTAAAGCAAAGAATAGCAGGTACAAAAAGGTCACTTCATAAGAATAAAGCTTTCAATTTATTGAGAGAATTTAACAGTCCTGAATGCATACACACTTAGTCACAGAGCTTCAAAATATATAAGGCAACAATGGATAGAACTTAAAGAAAAAATAAATCTATAATTATAGTCAGAGATTTTAATAACCCTATCACTATAATTAAGGGAATAATTCCAGAAAAGCAATAAAATCAGCCATCTTGACCTACTTGGCATTTATAAAAAATTTCACACAAATACAGCAGAGTACACATTCTTTTAACATTCATATGGAAGTTTTATAAGAATATACCATATCCTGAGCAATAAAAGAGGTATCAAAGTATTTGAAGGACTCAAGTCATACAAAACATGTTCTCTGACAAAAATCAAACTATTTATGTAATACACTTCAGTATTATTTGCTTTTTTTCACTCTCATTCTCTCATGTGTTTATGGTGGAGTTTTCTCAAATCTACATGATGTGTGATATCACAACAGATTGGATGCAGAAGCAGTTATGAAAATCCAACTGCTTTTTTCTTTTCATACATTAAATGTATTTTCAAAATTTAAAACTATACCACTCTGCTCATTAATATTTTTTGAAATATGGTTATTTTTTCACAAAATATATTGATATATAAGACTTAAATTGTTTTTAATTGTTTAATACTGATTCTGAAATTCCTCAGTTTTAATTTCTTTTTTTTAATTAAATCTTTATTGTTCAGATTATTACATTTGTTCCTCTTTTTTTCCCCCCCATAACTCCCCTCCTCCGAGTTCCCACCCCACCCTCCGCCCTCACTCCCCACCCACTGTCCTCATCCATAGGTGCACGATTTTTGTCCAGTCTCTTCCAGCATCTCCCACACCCCTTTCCCCCCCAAGAATAGTCAGTCCATTCCCTTTCTATGTCCCTGATTCTATTATAATCACCAGTTCATTCTGTTCATCAGATTATTTATTCACTTGATTCTTAGATTCACTTGTTGATAGATGCATATTTGTTGTTCATAATTTGTATCTTTACCTTTTTCTTCCTCTTCCTCTTCCTCTTCTTAAAGGATACCTTTCAGCATTTCATATAATCCTGGTTTGGTGGTGATGAACTCCTTTAGCTTTTCCTTATCTGTGAAGCTGTTTATCTGACCTTCAATTCTGAATGATAGCTTTGCTGGATAAAGTAATCTTGGTTGTAGGTTCTTGGTATTCATCACTTTGAATATTTCTTGCCACTCCCTTCTGGCCTGCAAAGTTTCTGTTGAGAAATCAGCTGACAGTCGTATGGGTATTCCCTTGTAGGTAACTGAGTTTCTTTCTCTTGCTGTTTTTAAGATTCTCTCTTTGTCTTTTGCTCTTGGCATTTTAATTATGATGTGTCTTGGTGTGGTCCTCTTTGGATTCCTTTTGTTTGGGGTTCTCCGCGCTTCTTGGACCTGTAAGTCCATTTCTTTCACCAGGTGGGGGAAGTTTTCTGTCATTATTTCTTCAAATAGGTTTTCAATATCTTGCTCTCTCTCATCTTCTGGCACCCCTATAATTCTGATGTTGGTACGCTTGAAGCTGTCCCAGAGGCTCCTTACACTATCCTTGCATTTTTGGATTCTTTTTTCATTTTGCTTTTCCGGTTGGGTGTTTTTTGCTTCCTCACATTTCAAATCATTGACTTGATTCTTGTGCTCCTCTGGTCTGCTGTCGGGAGTCTGTATAATATTCGTTATATATAACATCGAGGGTCTCATTAGTTTTCTTGTAGATCTCATTAAGTTTATCGGCGGCTTCTAAACAGTTCTTGAGAGACCTTAAAAGTGTGGTTCTGAACTCTATATCTTCCATTGACAATTTTGTCCTGTTTCTTTGTCTCCGCATTTTGTTATGCTTCCTTGGTGCACCCCCTAGTGGTCTTTGTGCGCAGTCTTATAGTTAAACCTTGATTGTTGTAGCTAATACCAGGGAGGGTTTGACCTCCAGGCCAAGTGGCTATGAGAATCAGCTGTGTCTGCAGTGAGAGAACTTCTGTCCTCTAGGGAGGTGCTAATCTAGCCTTTGCCTGAGGCTATCCGGCAAATGCCTCTGTGCAGGGCTTGGGCGGGGCGGGACGCACAGGATCAACAGGGTGGGCCGGAGAGAGCAGTTATGGCGGCTCTCAGTCCTGTCCCCAGGGGCTCTGCCTCTCTGAATCCCAGCACCCGCTGCAAACCTCGGAGAGAAAGCTGCACTCGCTCTGACCGAAGCCAGACAGTCCCGCTTCTCCCGTTTGAGTCTGGGTCCCTAAAGACTCGCCTGTATCTGGAGCTCAGAGTCTGCGACTCCCTCCTGATTGAAAACGCCAACTGTGCCCTCCGCCGCCAGCCCGCTCCGCGCACTCCGCACCTCAGAATTTGACTTCAGCACTGCGCCTCCTCTGAGTGTCCGTATGCGTTTCTCTTTCCTCCTAGTTGTAGGACTTCCACTCAGCCAGCATTCCTGTGGTTCTGGGTGATGTCTGTTCCGTTTTTTAGTTTCACTTTTGAAGTAGTTGTTCAAGGCAGCAAACTCCGGCGTTAACCTATGCCGCCATCTTGGTTCTCCCTCAGTTTTAATTTCTAATATTGTAAATATTGATAGATATAACTCATATAAAATAAAAAGGCCCTCTTTGTGTGGGATGTAAAACTGAAAGCAACTAAAGAATAAACAAGAAAAACAAAATCCAGCCAGGCCAGTGTGGCTCAGTGGCTGAATGTCGCCCTATGAACCAGGAATTCATGGTTCCCCATTCCCAGTCAGGGCATATGTTCGGGTTGTAGGCAACATCCTCAGTATGGGGTGTGTAGGAAGCCAATCAATGATTCTCTCTCGTCATTTCTGTTTCTATCTCTCTCACCCTCTCCCTTCCTCTCTGAAATCAATAAAAATATATTTTAAAAAACAAAACAAACAAATAAACAAGAAAACATAGGCACTGACAATAGTATGGTGGTTACCAGAGGGAAGGAGGGTGGGGGTAGTAAAGAGGGCCAAATATAATCATGTATCAAAGAATTGTACACTGAGACTTATAAATTTTATGAACCAAAGTCATCCCAATAAATTTAATTTTTAAAAAGAAAGAAAGGTCCTCTTTGGAGACTTCAATAATTTTAAAGTGTGCAAAGGAGTACTGAGAACAAAAAACTTGATAACCATTCCTTCAGAACAATTCAAACATTGCCACTCTTTGACTCATGAAAACATTACTGATTTTTCAACTGGATATCTCCATCTTGATGTGTCACTCACACACAAAGTTTAACATATTCAATAGCAAACTCATACTCTTCTCCTCTCCCACCACATCAGTTCCTTCTATTGACATGCCTGTTTTTGTTAATGCTTTATTTTTTGAGACACTGACACTTGAAACCTTGAAACAGGTATAATTTCTTCTTCTCTTTCCCATTTTTGGTATCTCTGTTAAGTGTTTGTATTTTGTCAGTTTATTTTATCCATCTATCCATTAGATTGCAAATTCACTGAGAACAGAGTCCATATATTAATCATCTTTTTTTTTATTTCCCATAATAGTGATCCCTTACTCAAAAATAAGACCTATTAGTGGAATGATCCACAAAAGATTGATAAAAACGACAGAAAATTGGTACTATTGAATGAATTCATTATTTAATACAAAATAACGAGTCTGTTCATAAGCCTCTGGTCATAATTAAACACAACAATGTGATTTTAATTATATTTGAATTAGCACCATCATAAAATACCAATATGTTAGGTAATGAAAAAATATTAATACATTAGTATATGGAGAGCTCAAGATCAGTTTAGAGCCGTGCAGAGAGTGCACTGGATAAGAGGAGTTCCATACTGCCAGATAGTTTAGATTTTGTGTTAAGGTTTTTGCACCTAAATTTATGCCTCTAATTAAAATAGCCATGAGTGCTAAAAGCTGGGTAAAGCATTAACTATGGCACCTGTGCCAGGACCTGGCTTTGTTCAAAGTAGAGATATTTCCAACCATATGATAATGATATTTGAAGAAGGAGAATTGTAACAGAGTCCTGACAGGAAACTGGGGGAAAGTTTGACAATCTGGCTACTGACTGACACCTCTTTTTTAAAAAAGTAAATCTTTATTGTTCAGATTATTACAGTTGTTCCTTTTTTTTTTCTCCCCATAGCTTCCTTCCACCTGGTTCCCACCCCACCCCATGCCCTTACCCCCTCCCCGCACTGTCCTCGTCCATAGGTGTACAGTTTTTGGTCAGTCTCTTCCCTCACCCCCACACCCCTTTCTCCCCGAGAATTGTCAGTCCACTCCCCTTCTATCCCCCTGATTCTATTATATTCACCAGTTTATTTTGTTCTCAGATTTTTTATTCACTTGATTTTTAGATTCACTTGTTGATAGATATGTATTTGTTGTTACTTTGTTGTTTATAATTTTTATCTTTACTTTTTCTTCTTCCCCTTCTTAAAGAATACCCTTCAGCATTTCATATAATACTGGTTGGGTGGTGATGAACTCCTTTAGCTTTTCCTTATCTGTGAAGCTCTTTATCTGACCTTCAATTCTAATTGATAGCTTTGCTGGGTAGAGTAATCTTGGTGGTAGGTTCTTGCTAGTCATGACGTTGAATAGTTCTTGCCACTCCCTTCTGGCCTGCATGGTTTCTGTTGAGAACTCAGCTGACAGTCTTATGGGTACTCCCTTGTAGGTAACTGAGTTTCTCTTGCTGCTTTTAAGATTCTCTCTTTGTCTTTTGCTCTTGGCATTTTAATTATGATGTGTCTTGGTGTGGTCCTCTTTGGATTCCTCTTGTTTGGGGTTCTTTGCACTTCCTGGACTTGTAAATCTATTTCTTTCACCAGGTAGGGGAAGTTTTCTGTCATTATTTCTTCAAATATATTTTCAATATCTTGCTCTCTCTCTTCTTCTGGCACCCCCATAATTTGGATGTTGGTACGCTTGAAATTGTCCCAGAGGCTCCTTACACTATCTTCATATTTTTGGATTCTTTTTTCTTTTTGCTTTTCCAGTTGGGTGTTTTTTGCTTCTTCATATTTCAAATCTTTAACTTGATTCTTGGGGTCCTCTAGTCTGCTGTTGGATCTCTGTATATTATTCTTTATTTCAGTCAGTGTATGCTTAATTTCTAGTTGGTCTTTTTCATATCCTTGAGGGTCTCACTAAATTTCTCAGAGGTTTCTAGAAGATTCTTGAGTAACCTTATAACCATGGTTTTGAACTCTATATCCAGTTGTTTGCTTTCCTCCATTTCTTTCATTTGTGACATGTTTCTTTGTCTCCACATTTTGGCTGCTTCCCTGTGTTGTTAGAGTGGCTTTCTGTGCTAGGTGTCCTATAGGGCCCAGCGCCTCAGCCTCCCCAATTACCTGAGGTGGACACTCTTGGTGCACCCCTTTGTGGGCTGTTTGCACAGTCTTGTTGTAGTTAAGTCTTGATTGCTGTTGGTAACACTGGGAGGAATTGACCATCAGGCCAATTGGCTGTGAGGACCGGCTGTGTCTACAATGGGAGAACTACTGTGCTGGAGACACCCTCATGGAGCAGGACTTGCTTCAGTTGGGCTTTGGTGATCACTGAATCTGCCCTTTGAGTGTGGCGCTTATGGATGTGAAGAGTTGCATTCTGGTATAGTCTCACTCTGACCACTGAGTACAGTGGCTCTTGGATCTCCAAGGAGGTGAAAAGTCAGCCATTGCCTGAAGCACCCCCAGCAGGAGCTATAGAGAGATCCGCAGATTCCTCCTCTTTGTTTGGGGTTTGGAAGTGCCCAGATGAGGTCCAGCTGTGAAGCAATGTGGGCTGCTGTCTAGGCCTTCTTTTGGAGGCTTTGGTGCTCTTTGACCCAGCTGCAGTTTGTTAGGTTTTAGATTGCAAAAGAACAGGCCATTCATATGCAAAAGTCTCTGCTCACAGCTTGGGAGGGGTTATAAATTGGGTGGGGTGGGGTCTCAGGGAATCATCAGGGCAGAGAAAACTGCAAAGTCTGCTCTGCCTTGGAGCGATCCTGGGGTCTTTGTGTCCCGTGGCCCTGTGCAGGAACAATGATTGCTGCAAGCACGCCTGCGAGAAAGCCACCCTCGCATTCCAGCCCAATGCCAGACAGTCCAGTTTCTCCCCGTATGAGTCTGGGTCCCCAGAGTCTCACCTGGAACTAGAGTTAAAAGCAATTGGGAGCTTGTATCTCCCTCCCAATTGAAAAAGACAATAGCACACCCAGCTGCCAGCCTGTTTCCACACGTGCCTCCATACCTCTGCACTTCCGCACCTCTGCACCTCCTACCCGCTTCAATGCACTTTTCTCTTTCCTTCTAGTTGTAGAATTTCCACTCAGCCAGCCTTCCCATGGTTCTGGATGATATTCGTTTTGTCTTTTAGTTGTATTTTTTATGTGGTTGTGCGTGGCAGCAAGTACAAGTGTGTACCTATGCCGCCATCTTGCTTCCTCCCTTCATACCTACTCTTATGCATGCTGTGGGAAAGTTCTTGCCTAGGGGTAGAAAAGCCAATAAATATAGGTATTTCAGAGTGGGATAATATCTGAAGCCAATGTAAGAGCACTGTGTTGGTGGTGAAGAAGTGGTAGGACCTTCATTGCAGATTGTCTTCTGAGGTTGGAGCTGACTGATGTGTGAGATTGCCACTTTGACACTGGCTAGACTAAAGACACTGTCTTGTTTACTAGTGCCTTATTTAGGTTTACCTTTATAGAACACAATTTTATTGACATTCTGCAATGATTATGTCAACTTATTACTCTTCCCCTAGACCACAGAAAACTATATTTATCTGAACACCTAACACAATGAGAGAAGCACTACTTCCTAATCATATAAACCAGTGGTTCTCAGCCTTCTGGCCCTTTAAATACAGTTCCTCATGTTGTGACTCAACCATAAATTTATTTTCGTTGCTACTTCATAACTGTAATTTTGCTACTGTTATGAATCATAATGTAAATATCTGATATGCAGGATGGTCTTAGGTGACCCCTGTGAAAGGGTCGTTTGACTGCCAAAGGGGTGGCGACCCACAGGTTGAGAACCGCTGATCTAAACTAATAGGTGAAGCAACATTTGAGAAATTTCCTTACTTTTAAAACATTACTTTCTTTGCCACTTTTGTTCTAAACCAATTGCAAATTCGAGTTTAGACCTTAAACTCTGCAGCTATCAGCTATGCCTACAGTTACAATCAATTGTGCTATTTTGACTATATTTATTTTTTAATCAAGGATATCATGTTAACTTAGGCCAGACATCATTTTGTTTTCGGCTAGTCAATTCAATTAAAGTAAATATTGGGATCTTAAAAGCAGCAAGAAAAAAACAGTTAGTTACCTACAAGGAAGTACCCATATGACTGTCAGCTGATTTCTCAACAGAAACTATGCGGGCCAGACGGGAGTGGCAAGAAATATTCAAAGTGATGAATAGCAAGAACCTACAACCAAGATTACTCTATCCAGCGAAGCTATAATTTAGAATTGAAGATCAGATAAAGAGATTCACAGATAAAAAAAAAAAAAAAAAAAAGCTAAAGGAGTTCATCAGCACCAAACCAGTATTACATGAAATGCTGAAGGGTATTCCTTAAGAAGAAACAGAAGAAGAAAAAGGTAAAGATAAAAAATTATAAATAACAAAGTGACAACAAATACATATCTATCAACAAGTGAATCTAAAAATCAAATGAATAAATAATCTGATGAACAGAATACACTGGTGAACGGAATAGAATCAGGGAAATGGAAATGGAACAGACTGACGATTCTCAGAGGGTAAGTGGTGTGGGGGGATGCGGGAAGAGATTAGACAAAAATCTTAAATGCATGTATACAGTACCTATGAACACAGACAATAGGGTGGCAAGGGTCTGGGTTGGGGTGGGAATTGAGTGGAGGGGAGCTATGGGGGAAAAAAGAGGGACATCTGTAATAATCTCAATGGTAAAGATTTTTTAAAAAAGGAAGAACAGAAAAAAAATAATGAAATAAATATTGGAAATAATTTAAAATTATAAAAGTGCAGGAAGAACTTTTTCTAGCTTATTTAATTCACACAGAAGTGAATCAGTTCAGTTTCTAGACTAGAAAACCATCTCAGGAAGAAAAAGAAAAGCACTATATCTAATTAAGTTTAGTAATCTTTTGATGATACCTTAAGTATCAATTTTTAATTTATAGTATGGAAAAGTTGAAGGTGGTTAAGAAATGAATCAATCTTTCATTCAATCAACAAACATTTATTGAGTGTCCAGTAGATGCCAGGAACCAATAGAGAAAATCACTACATAAAATATCCTAATTTCTTTTATAGACTGAGGCAAAAGTCACTCTATAAAAAGTAAATGGTCAATACTCTAGAGCCTAGAAAAAAACTTGGACCCAACTGCCTCCATTCATTTTTATTGTAAACAGAAATGTTATTAATAGCAGCATAGTGACATCCTTAAAAATAAATACCTATTTTAGTATTCTTCAGTATGGCTTAGATAAAAGTGAATGATTTAAGAATTCTTCAATCACTGAATTATTGATAAATTACAATGAAATGAAGCAGTTAAATCAAATGTGCCCAATTTCATTACAAATATAGATGAGACAATTGTATAATTTTAAGACCATTTTAACCGTCCTTCCTTCTACCCTTGTGAGATAGGAACTGTTTTCTGGTCTGAAGACCAGGTCTTTGTCTCAGCCTATCCTTCACTTTTTGGGCCAACACTCTCACCTTAAGCCTAACATTGACACTGATGTTGCTAACTAAATAGCCCATCTCTTATTATAGTACTAGAGGCCCGGTGCATGAAAATTCATGTGCTGGAGTGGGAGGTCCCTCAGCCCGGCCTTCCCCCTCTCACAGTCCGGGAGCCCTCAAGGGTAGGAGGCGACCTGGTGATCAGGAGAAGATGACACCCCCATCACACCTCTGCTGCTGCCACTGCCAGCAGCGCAAGCCTTGACCAGCCCTGGTTACCTGGGCCTCGGGTGACCCTGGGCAGCTGGCCAGTCACCATCCGAGGCTTGCCTGAGCCTCGGGCTGGCCCTGGGCAGCTGGGGGGCTGAGGGGACTTTGGGACTCCAGAAGCAGGCACATGGAGTGGCTGGACCTCCCTGCGTGCGGGCCCAGCTGTGCCATGCATCTACCGCCCTGTCGGGGCTGAGAGGAGTGAACACCACCATCTTGTGGCTGTGGGCGTCACCATCTTTGAGGGCATGGCAGTCAATTAGCATATTCTCTCTTTATTAGATAGGATTGCTGTACTGTTAGACTGTTCCATTCTTATCTAATTTCCCTGAACTTTCTGTTCACTATTGTTCCTTTAATATCATTGTTTGCCCATATTGCTGTTGGCCTGTCTCTATGCATAGGTTCTAAAACTTTCATCTGAGACTTTTTCTCTGTGGTTTGCTTTTGCATTGATTATTTGAAAGATAGAAAGAGCTCTTTTATCTGCCACTTAGAAAATCCTATTATTCTGATTTGAAGCTTCCAGGTGTATAATCAGAAAGGTATTTGGATACAAGGGAGAAAATATACTGCTTCTGCAACATGCGCATTAGCCTTCATTGATAAAGCACTTGCCACTCACAAGGCCTCCAGCAGAAATCAGAGACCCTGTAAAATAACCATCTCTATAAATTCACCTTTAATTATTCCTGCTTCCTGGGCAAATAAGCAAGTGATGTCACAAGAAGATTTTTGAGTAACACAAAATGAATTCTAAATCATTGCTAAGACCCCTTTCTTTCTAATTTTAAGTCACCATGAATAGAGGAATATAGTCCAAAAGTTCTGAGCATTTTTTAATATAAGCTGGGCCAGCATTTCCTGGAATTGATCTTGATTGAAGGCATCTGGTTTTTAATCTCAGCATTACTAAAAGGTTCTGAGACTCCAACTTGAGCTGGCAAATGAGTTTCAGTGGTTTGTGTCTGTAAAAAAAGCTTTTCCTTTTGGGACATCAAATTCTCCAGGTTATTTTAAAATTGAGTTACTTTGTGAAATCGGCACTGACATACTTTAAAGTTCCTTGAACTTCAAAATTCTAAGAACATGAGAGGTGATCTGATAGTGATTTTTGTCTATAGACTCAGAAAATTGATGAGTCACTATAAAATTCAGAGGTTTCCCACAATAATTACTACATCTTGGGTCACCATGATATCCTCTTTTTAAAAAATGGTCTCATTGCTCATTCCCATAAAATTGACAAGTAGTATTTATTCTAAGAAAAGTCTCTTCTGCTCATTGCACATACATTTTTCTTTGTTCAAATGAGTCATCTTCATAGGCCTGATAGTTTTGAAATATGCTCTAATTGGTCCATTACAATTGTTTTCAAGTTAGTTTTTTTTCTCAAATAAAAGTCATTTTTATAAAACTTATAAAAATGATGACTGAGGCAAAAGTTTCCCAAATTGAGGAAAAGGGGGAGTGTCTTGGACCTGAACTGCTCAGCCTACCTTCCTTTCCTGTTCCAAACCCAGAGGCACTTCAGCAGAAACCCAATACTCTATAACCCTCAGATGGAATAATTTGAAGCTTTTCTAATAAGCATTTCTCAAAACGGTAAAATAGAGAAAATGTGGCTTCGTGTTTGGAACAGGGAATCATAACGGGCATGGGCTGGGAATGATAAGGCAAAAATCCTCTCACAGCTGAACAATCTTGGACAAGATGTTTAACCTCTCTGAACCTTTATTTTATTCATCTGCAAAAGGAACAAATAGTAATCTAACACATGGTTTTGATGAATATTTTTTGAAATGACTACAAGGAACAATTTAGTACAGTACTTGTGTATAATTGTTACATTACTAATTGAAGTAAAAACTCCTGTTAATTAAAGTTATTAACAAAAATTAAAACAAAATTAAATCTTCGCATGTGGTCAAAAAAATTTAATATGATTCCAAAAGTAACCAAAAAGATACATACATAGTTTTAGTTTTTAAAAAATTGTGTTCTTGGAAAATCATTCATTTTTTTCCTTCCATGTAATCGTGCATTTTTTACTGATAAGTATTTAACACATGCTCTATGCCAGCTCTTCCTGCATGCTGGGATACTGAGTGAATTAGGGTTCTGTAGCTCTTCAATTCTTCCGACGTTTTTTGACTTGGCACTGAGTTTATCTCCACATGATTCTTAAAGGTTCACATGCAGAGAACAAGTAATCAACCAGCTTCAGTTCTCAACTCGGGCCTTCCTTTAGGGAACTATCTTGGTTATTTTGAGGACAAACAACTGCTTACTCACAGTGACTTTTCTGCATGACATATTTCCCTCTATAATAGAATCAGCCATTTCCCTGATACTTCTTTAAAATTAAGCCCTTCCTTCTGATTCTCTATGCCCTCCCTGTGATGGGCATAGGATACATTCCCAAAACAAGTTGATCGTAGATAACAACATATCTGAGCTGTCTCAGCTTGTTGTCCAGAGAAATACCTACACCAAGTAGTGCTTCAGTGTTATGAACTGAGCTGTTATCAAAGGCTGATACAAGAAATGGCCATTTAAAAAACGTTACTGTATTTTCTGTAAAACGTGGGTTGAAGACATTATCCATCATTGTTACTCAATATCCACACAATAAATTTCTCCTAGAATTTAGGGACAGGAAGGTATTTGTCTCACTAGATAAACTTTTATGTTTTCTATTATCTGAAAAAAAATAGTATAGCATGGTACTTAAGAAGATGGCTTTGGAGTCAGACTTGGATTTGAGGCCTAGTCTAAACTTTTTTTCTGACTGGAAAAATTTGAAAAATTTAACTCTTTAATCTTTGTTTTCTCATTTGTAAAAAGAGATCCTGTTTTATTTTTTTGTTTATTTGTTTTTTAATAATTCAATAAAATAATACATGTCTCATTGTATATAGTAAACACTGAATTGATATAATCTTTTATGTTTACTATGAGAAATATAAAAGCCCATAACTTTTCCTACCTGCCCTGTCCACCCTTTCCATATAATCCAACCAAGATTCTGACTTTCATGGCCGTCAGTTCTGGATCTTTTGTATAGAATTATTAACTCTATGTCTCCCAAAAATGTCTCCCACTTGGATTTTTATTTAATTTTTTAATTTTTGAATGTCTTATTGAATACATTATGAATTTGCTTTGGGCCATTATTATCTTGGACATTGTTTTCAATTAAACATCTTCAGGAATTATATTGCTTTAGATTTTTTTTATTTATTCCTTTAATTGATTAATTTATTTATTTTAAATAAATTTATGGCCATGTGGTTTATAGTCAATAAAATGAACCTATTTTAAGTGTACATGTGAGAAGTTTATGCACTCATGTAAACACTGCCAAAATCAAGATATAGAATATTACATCACCTCATAAAAGCTCCCTGTCACTTTTCCAATTAAATCCCTCACCACCCTCATCCCTAGACTCAGGAATCCATAACTTATGTAAATAGCATAATGTTGAAGTCCAAGCCTGCATGAGAGTTGCCTTCAGTTAACATTTGTCAAAATAAACATTTTTTTTTTTCATTTCGATTCTAAACCAAGATAGAGAAGTTTCCTTGTCTTCTTACCTTGTTGACTAGTCTATTCATTTACTAAAGTTAAAACTCATTAAAAATTTCACTTCAAATAAAGAACTCATTTCTAATTCTCACATAACATGGAACCAAGGACTTCTCTTGTATTGTATTGTTAATACAATGCAACTTTCTTATTTTAGAAGTTACAAAATTCCCTCAAGACTTTTGCAGTTCTAGAATTAATTTATTCCTCTAGATTTTAGCCATTTTTATTATTTACATTGTTAACGTAAAAAACATTCAAACCTGTAAGGAATTTTTGTGAGTTTACTTGAGCCAAACTGTTGACAATTGCCAGGAAGCAGAATCTCAGTGTATTGAGATGGTGCTCTGGAGAATGGCATTTTTCCACCTTGTTTTATATATTACAATCAAAGGAGAAAAGGTAAGTGAAATTTATTGGTGCTAGATCAGGGAGGCGGGAGAAAGCAAAGTGGGCGGGGGGGGGGGGACCTCTGGGATTGGATAAAAAGTATAATGATAGACACATGCTTCCTTTACACAGGTGGGTATAGGATAATTAACAGTCAACAAGTAACAGGATAACAATAACAATGAGGGAATTTGTGGTCTCTGCCAGGGTACCAGGGCTGTGCCTTGAGGGGTCTGGAAAAAGGGAAGTTACAAGTTATCCTGACATTTCAGGGGTATATTTTTTTAGATGCAAAAAGACAATAGGCTCAGTAAAGATTGAAGTTAATCTTTGTCAGGGAAGATACTGGCCTAGGACATGACTACTCACTATAAACTTCTTTTTAATTAAAAGTTTTAATTTCAGACCATTCTTTATGGTTACTTTAGGTTTCTTGAGTTTGCAAGGCCACCACGCAGGCCTTTCCTGAGTTAGTCAGGTTAGCATGTGGCCCCTTTTTGTCCACAATGTCTGGGTGTGTGTTTTTGTTGATTTTATTTGATCTTTAATTTCCTGAGGTCTTTTATTTTTTTATGGCATTTATTTTATTCGTTTTTAAGTTGAGGAATTTTCAGGATAATTAATAACTAAATATAGATAAAAATTGGATTCTATGTCACTTTCGCATTCATAAAAAAAAAAACACAATAAAATTTATTTGTTTATCATTGATGCTCAGGGTTCCATGCAAGGCTGTGCCATTACCAGCTTGCCTACTGTTTATTTGTTTTGGTTTGTTTTTTTTTAAATGAACAGTCCATGGAAACTTGCAGATATGTGTGGGAAACACACATCTTATTGCAGTACCAGAATAAAATGACAATTTGGAATCATGGCTAATCAACTAGGAGGCAATGCAAGCTCACATCAAATGTGAGCAGTGCTTGTCTTAAGGATTGGTTTGTTGGTTATTAAAAGCAACGAAACAAAAGTGGAGAATAACAACAACAACAAAGTTCTCACCCAAGTAATATGGTAAAGAGTTTAGGAAAAACTATAAAAGATTTCCGAAACTTCAGGACACTCTATTTCAGTCTAGAAGTGCCCCCTGGAACCTAACAACTCTCATGAATCTGACCTTTCTCTACCTCTTCATTTCTCTGAAACATACACTTGTTTTCTATCTCATGTCATTTCCTCGGGGTTCTGCTGTGTGTTAATGACTTTTAATAAGATGGAAAAATGCATGCTATTGTGTTTGGGTAGCAAATGATTTACCCAGGAAATATAATGCCTAAACCTAATTAAATTGCTTGTCTCCACAAAGCCCTCAAGGGGCAATGTTAATGGTGAGATTTTCAGACATTGTGTCAGCCTCATGGGGATCTATTTTTCATTGTGAGGGAATTTGGCATTCTTCAAATTTTACCACCACTGAATGGAAGATCACGGTGTGCTTTTATACTGTAGTGTAAGCACCCAGTTGATTTATAATATAATATCCTGTGAAAGTTAAGAAAAGTTTACATTGCGAAAAGAAATTTAAAAGTCTTTAATTTGGGAATATACTGATGGTAGTGTGAATTACAGGGCAGTGAGGATGAAATAGTTAAAAATAAAACTCTGAGTGGACAGGGTTTTGTTGATACTCTATTTAATACTTATATTTTACTAAAACTGCCTTGCCATTAAAACAAAGCCCTTGATTTAGGAAATACCTTTTCACTTCTTTTTGTATTTTTAAATTATTGATTACATATTTTTGAATATATTATATATTTGCATGGTTCAAAATCAAAACAAAATTACCCTGTTCTGTATTCTGTATTCTAACTAAGGCGGAAAAAAGATTAACCCAATACTTTAGGGAGTACATTAGGGGAAATGGAACCTTCTCAAATATAGAAATATCCAGAATAACAGAAACAAAATTAATGAAATTTCTGCCTTAAATGTTTAACATTGAACAATGCCATACTAAATGCCTGAAAAGTTTTTGTAGTATTTAGGAAAATGTCTGGCTTTGCAAGTACCAAGATATTCAGCTTATACCTGCACAAGAGGAAACAATACAAAATTATTACTAAAACCTGGACTTCCCACAAAGGTAGCAGGTAGATACACTTGGGTTATTTCAGAAGAGAGAGAGAGAGTTCTGTCTTCCTCCCCTGGTTAAAGATTTTCACCAGTTTCGCACTGAGGAGGAACTAGAAATTTCTATCAACACATCACTGAACAGTGTATATGTATATGTGTATGTATATAAAATAAATACATAAAAAGTTGGGGGGAAAGAATCCATTTGTCACAAAAAGATGTGCAGACTTATGGATCCTACCTGACTATTGCAAGCCCAAAATAGGATTTTCAGTTAAGCAGCAGCCTTTCCAGAAGGTTCTCTATTAAGACAAATTTCTTACTGTATGTACCACATATTACAAGTTATAAGCATACATTATTTGCATCATGATGACAATGCTTATAAAAATGCATTAAAACAAAAAGTACCAAAAAGGAGACATATGTAATACTTTAAACAATAAAGAATTTTTAAAAAGTATCTATAAATAGAGATCACAGAATCATAAAACATTAGAGTTGGAAAGAACCTAAGAACGACAGCTACTTCAACACTAATTATTGGACAGATGCTGTAATATACTTTTAATATACTGATTTCTTTGATACCGACAACAACACAATAGGATAGGTACTATTATCATTCCCATTAATTATATCAAGATGCAAATTAAGGCTCAGAAAGTTTAAGTGAGTTATTCCAGGTCACATAGCTTAATAATTTTTGAATTGGGGTTTAAAACCAACTCCAGAGTCTGTGTTCTGAACCACTAGAAGTCTAAGGATCATTCCCAAGTAAGTTGGCATACAGTATTACAATGGGAAGAAAAATATTGGGTTGGAATCACATGCAAAATTTATGACCATTGAAAGAAATTCTTCATCCACATTTTTAGTTTTCAATTACTGACATGTGATTGCACTTAAGAAAAACAGATTTGGCTGGCCCTCTTGATTATTCTAAGCAATTATATACTTTCCTTTATCTAAAAAACAACCCACAAAAGTCCATTAACAACATAGAATAATGGGGCTCATATTTTTTTTATAAGAGAACAAAGGCTGGAGCCTGCCACTCTTAATCCTAAAAATGTTTAAAACTTAAGACTATTTTCACTTAATACAAAATGACTTTATTAGAAATAATTGAAGTAATTACTCCCAAATTGATCTATGCTTCCGACTGCTTCAGATTTCTATTTTCTTTCTTTGGAGATTTCAATGTTTCAAATGTAAAGTGCTTTGAGACTTTTGTAAAAAGATGCTTTTAAAAATACATACTGTCAAAGTGTTACCAGTTTCTGTAAAACTCAGTTATATCAGACACTGTACATATTAAAATTTTGAAGTGACTCATCTTAGATTTTCTAGGTTGCTTATGTGACCTACACCACAGATATAAATGGTTTTAAACTAGAGAACAGGAGAGTGTCATTCTTTTAGTAAGATGACCTCAGATGAATACATGAATTAAATTATCTGGGTTTTATTTTTTACTAACTTGAAGAAAAGCTCTCTCTCTCTCCACTTGACATTCATAACATGCATGGTGCACTGGGAGACTAAATGATGTTAAAATATCAAAAAATGGTTTTAATCACTGCCATACAGATGCTACCTTGAATTCTTGAAACATTAAAAAAAACAGGTGAATATGAAAACCATTTTCTTAATTAAATAAATGTAAGAGTTTGTTTCTAAATATGATTGTTAATTATTTTTCAAGTGTTACATTAAAATACTTAGTGAATTTCAACTAGCTTCTTTTGTTAAATATGAGATGCTTTGCAATATTCAAGGAAAAAACTATTCTTTTGTCATTTACAATGTGTATATAAACATGTAATTTTCTTATATTCATCTTTATGTATAAAACATAGGAGTCATATGTGCCTCCCAATTTCTTATTTGCCCACAAATATCTATTTCATTCACTCATCCATATTAATAGATTTTTTAGCAGGGCATGTGGGCACTCTGAATAAAGACTACAATTCCCAGTCTACTTTGCAAATTAGTTATAGCACTGTGACTATGTTCGGTTAATGTCATGAGATAAGAATGTAGAGACAGTTAGCTTGTGAGAGCTTTTGGACTAAATTGCACCCTCCTGATCCCCACCCCCCGCCACCCCCCCCCCGCCACACACACACACAATTCATAAGGTGAGGTTCTAACTCCCAATTCCATTATGTTTGGAGATAGGACATCTAAGGAGTTAATGAAGGTTAAATGATGTCTTAAGAGTGAAACTCTAATTCCATAGGAGTATAAGAAGAGGTCCTTAGAAGAAGAATTAGAAACACAGAGTGTGTGTGCACAGAGGAAAGGCCATGTGAGAAGGTGGAAAGAGAAGAAATCCAAGGAGAAAGACCTCCAGAGAAAGCAAACCTGCCAATGTTCACCTTCTTCTTGGACATCTAGCTTCCTCAATTGTGAGAAAGCTAATTTCTGATGTCAAAGCCACCAAATCTGTGGTATTTTGTTATGGCAACCCTAACTAATAGAATTTTACAATAAAATGAATATGAATTAAAATGAATATGATTAATGAATATGATTAATGCTGGCTATTATGATTAGTTTTAGACAAGCAGTCCATACATTTATTGAATACAAAATATGCAAAGCCCTACTATAGAAGTTTTGAAGAATCAAAGGTCAAAAACATGATCCATGACCTCAAAGTTTGTAATCTACCATTACTATGGTCTAAAGTGTGTTCTATCAAAATTCCTGTGCTGAAGCCTCTTTGGGAAATAATTATGTTTATATAAGGTCATAAAGGTGGAACCTTCATAATTGGATTAGTATTCTTATACGAAGAGAAAGCACAGAGCCCTTCCCGACTATGCAGCTCCAGAGCAGCTATGAACTTGGAGTGGGTGTCCAAGAGTAGAAGTTGAACCTATGCCAAAAGTACTGCCTGGGTGGGTTTGCTTTCCCGCCTTTTCCCTGGCTGGTCTACATCTTCTGGTTTTTCCGAAAAGCCTTCCTTGTCCCAACATACACAGAGCAGAGTCAAACCTAAGGCTATGTCTGGCACTTAGCTGTGGACTTTCTCTTCTGGGTGACTGTACTCCACACCTGGATCACCATCTTCCAGATCTACCAGTCCCATTGGAGCATCTTTGGGGACTACCTCTCCCTCACCATACCTCTGTGTACCCCTGACAACTTTGTCTACACAGGCCTGGGACCTTCTCATTCTCCCACAATAGAGATAGGGGGTAGTAAATGGTAAAGCGGGCCAAATACATGGCAACAGAAGATGATTTGACTTTGGGTGGTGTTCATACAATGCAATACACAGGTTATGTTTATAGAAATATGCACTCAAAACCTATATAACCTTCTTAAACAATGTCACACAATTTTTAAAAGTCCCTCTTTTAAGTTACTATAGTTGATATTGTCTAAATTAAATACATATGTGATGTAATATTTTACCCGTGTTGTAAAAACAAAGTAATATTTTATTTAGTCAAATGATAAATGCTGTTATAAGTTGCTACTAGTTTATTAGAATAATATTATTACTTATGTGTGGCTCTGAGGAATGATATGTATATGTTACATATAATAGAAAACACCTCTTGCATTTGGCTATCATTTGTAACTAGAAACCTGGTGCATGGATTCGTGCACTGGTGGGGTCCCTCGGCCTGGCCTGTGGGGATCAGGCTGAAATCAGCTCTCCAACATCCCCTGAGGGGTCCTGGATTGCAAGACGGCAGTTCTCTGGTGACACACCCCAGAATTGGGCTCCCTCCTCTCTGGTTCTGGGTGTGTCACCTGAGAACCACAACTGCCAAGTCACCACAGCTTGGCAGAGCATCTGCCCTCTGGTGGTCATTGCACGAATGGTCAGAAGGTCACTAAGGCTCATATATATGTAAATATATATATATATATATATATATATATATATATATATATATTTACTTAATATTTTCTTCATGAATACATATTCTTAACACCAAGTTTTTCCTCATATCTGGCTTTCACACTGATGACTGATATGTACTGGAGTATATTTTTGCCACCTGCTATTGGTTCCAGTGGGCCAGAGCAAGAACATGATATGAATTGAGTTTCATGTTTAATAGTTCTTATATTTTTGAGCCAAAATGGGAAATTTTTTAGATAATTTAAGTTGCCAAGCTACCTGACAAATCTTGGAAATACCACAATCACCAAGAGTGATTCCTTTCACTTGATTATTCCATTGGCTTTAAAACTATTAATTTTATTTTGATTGTATGTATAGACTGAATCAGCATACATGAATATGATAGACTTACCCTTGGGCTGGGGCTTACAAAATTAATACCACAAATAAAAGAGAAAGCATATAGGATTCAAATAAGAGCTCTTTAATTATGAAAAGAGCGAAAACAAAGAAATAAAATATATCACATATTTTTATCCAGTTAGGAGCCAGGATGAGAGAGAGGTAGTATTCAAACTTTCAAGCTACATTTATCCTATAATAGTCACTATTTTTAGGCCTGTCTTTATATAAGTTGTAAAGGAAAGCTCAAAAAGTAAAAGATATGAAGGTTCCTCAAAATTTGCACTTCATAGAAATTCCAAAAAACCTATAATTTTCATTCAAATTAGGCATATACTGGCATATCTACCTAAAGGTACTTTTTCAAATGCATAGCACATTTTATTTGTATTTCAGTGACCTCATTTTAGCTTTTCTTTAAAGTTTTCTAACTCATCACATAGAATCAAAATCTAAGAGATAAAATTTTAAAAAATAACAAATGAAGTGAATTATTTTTTCTGTGCCTCCAACCTTCAATATGGACATAATAACATGTAAGAGTAACTGTATGAAAGGAGGAAAGATTATTTAATAGTCACAAATTGCCTGCTGAATAGCAATTTGTGGCAGATTTTTGCTTGAGCAGACAAAGTAAAGGATAAGAGCTGTGCCTTAGGAACTGGAAGTCATATAAAAGTTGAGGGATTTTAGTAAACAGCACAATTAAAGGGAGCGGTAAATATGGCCACTAAAGAGTCTAATAGTATTTTAGGCTATTCTAATAGAATCAACCATATGGCAGTTCCTTTCTATTTTATTTTGGACAATCGTAATCAGGTATAGGTGCCACATTTAAAAAATATAATATACATCAGCAAGAGCGAGCAGAGGAGAGTGATGAAAACAGTGAAAGAATTCAAAATAGTATTCAGTTGAAAAATCTATAGATGCCAGAAAGAAATGAAGAAGAAAAGACTCTACAGGTCAGGTGTAGAGATTGTGTTGGCAACATGTAAACACTCAACAGGTCAGGTGTAGAGATTGTGTTGGCAACATGTGTTGGCAACATGTAAACAGGTCAGGTGTAGAGATTGTGTTGGCAACATGTGTTGGCAACATGTAAACAGGTCAGGTGTAGAGATTGTGTTGGCAACATGTGTTGGCAACATGTAAACAGGTCAGGTGTAGAGATTGTGTTGGCAACATGTAAACACTCAACAGGTCAGGTGTAGAGATTGTGTTGGCAACATGGAAGAGACTACACTTGTCTTATAATAAGCCCCCAATTTTGTCAGAGAGAGATTTTGTTTAATAACAAAAATTTTCTAATGGATCAGGCTCTCCAAAGAAAGATAGATCCCCTCAAAAAGTTTTATGTTCCCACTCACTAAAGTATTGATTCAGACCACACTGATAGTTGGCAGAAATACTGTAGATTCAGTAATATAAGAGTAAATGAGCTATATAACGCTTAATGTTCCTTCCAAGCCTAAGGGCCCTTGATTCCAGGATGCTGGAACATATACTTAGCTAAGAAAAAGTAAAAATTATTTATTTTTATAACGAGTGTGACAACACATGAAAAAGAATCTATTCAACACATAGTTCAAATATTTCTATATCATAAATTTTGTAGACAATATTTTTTCCAAAGTGAAAGAGATCTAAAGGAAGGTAAAAATTTACCTGACAAAGATGTCATTGTTTTCTTTTCTGAAATTTATTTACAACAGAACTCAAGGTTTTAAATTTGAAGTAAGAAAAAATAATAGCAAATAAAATTTAAAGTAGACATGAGATCGTATTTCCAAGAAAAATTAAAAAAAAAAGTTTTTAATGAGCAACTCATATCAGAGGAGAAAAAAGAAATGTATGGCTATTTTGTAAGGGAAAGCAGAATGCTCATAGAAAAATACTCTGCTCTCAGTCTTTCAAAACACTGATACCTTATATATTTTGGATATTAACCCCTTATCAGGTGCATCATTGGAAAATATGTTCTCCTATTCAATGGGCTCCCTTTTCATTTTGTTGATAGTTTCTTTTGCTGTACATAAGCTTTTTATTTTTATGAAGTCACATTTGTTTATTTTCTCCTTTTCCCCCTTGCCCTAGGGGAAGTATCAGCAAACATTTTGCTATGAGAGATATCTGAGATTTTGCTGCCTCTGTTTTCTTCTAGAATTTTTATGGTTTCATGACTTACATTTAAGTCTTTTATCCACTTTGAGTCTATTCTTGTGTACAGTGTAAGTTGGTGGTCTAGTTTCTTTCTTTCTTTTTTTTTTTTTTTGTATGTACCTATCCAATTTTCGCAACACCATTTATTAAAGAGACTGTCTTGACTTCATTGTATGCTCTTGCCTCCTTTGTCAAATATTAGTAGAGCATAATGGTGTGGTTCAATTTCTGGGATCTCTGTTCTGTTCCATTGATCTATATGCCTGTTCTTGTGTGAGTACCAGCTGTTTTGATTACAGTGCTTTGTAATATAACTTGATATGTGGTATTGTGACCCCCCCCCATTTGTTCTTCTTTATCAAGGTTGCTGTGGCTATTTTGGGGTCTTTAAGGAAGATAAGCAATCCAATTAAAATATGGGCAAAAGACCTAAATAGACACTTCTCCAAAGTAGACATACAGATGTCCTAAAGACATGTGAAAAAATGCTCAAAGTCAATAATCATCAGAGAGATGCAAATGAAAACTACAATGAGGTATCATCTCACACCTGTAAGAATGGCTATCGTCAACAAATCAACAAATAGCCAGTGCTGACGAGGATGTGGAGGAAAGGGGACCCTAGTACAATGCTGGTGGTAATGCAGACTGGTGCAGCCACTATGGAAAATAGTATGGAGTTTCCTCATAAAATTAAAAATGAAACTGCCATTTGACCCAGTGATCCCACTTCTAGGAATATATCTTAAGAAACCCAAAACACTAATCAGAAAGAATGTATGCACCCCTATGTTCATAGCAGCACAATTTACAATAGCTAAAATCTGGAAACAGCTCCAGTGCCCATCAGTAGATGAGTAGATAAAAAATCTGTGGTACATTCACATCGTTGATGTTGTAAAAAAGAAGGACCTCTTACCCTTTGAGACAGCATGTAGGGACCTGGAAAGTATTATGCTAAGCGAAATAAGCCAAAGAAAGACAAGTATCACATGATATCACTTCATATGTAGAATCTAAAGAATAAAATAAACTGATGAACAAAACAGATCCAGAGAAACATGTAACAGACTGATGAATCTCAGAGGGAAGGTGAGAGTGGATGGGTGAGTGGAAAGAAATTAGACAATGAACTTGTATGCATACTATATATATGCATAACCCATGGACACAGACAATAGTGGGGTAAAGCCTGGGGCAGGAGGAGGGGACCTTCTAGAAGGGGTCAATGGGGAAAAAAGGTACATCTGTATTACTTTCAACAATAAAGATATATTTAAAAAAAATACTGATACCTGTATGTGGCTACAAACTCTTAACTGCGTCTGTTCTCATGGGTCCTTGATTCAAAAGGTCTTGCCTCAGTGTGTTTTCACATGCAGCACCTTCAGTATCTGACCGTTGTTTGCCCTGGTCTCCTGAACTACAGGTGGATTTAATCTCTCACCTGCATCCTCTCAAGCTACATGGTCTCTAACTTTCACTCAGTATTCCTTTATGGAAACCTATTTTAGATACCAAAGAGATGAGAATTATAATGCTTCTTATCTGTATATTCCAGAAGGAGGATACAGTTGCTGCATGAAATTTAAAAAATATTCAAGAGGGATATAATTCAATAAAAATTTATTCTCAGTCTCACTCTTCATAAATGTCCATGTAACACCGCAGAAAATCAATTTTGAATAATTTTGGTCGCTTTGTGACTCCACCTTAGAAATTGTCCAAAGATGATTTGAATTTACTCAACCCTAAGGGCCAACCTCAGACAGTTTATAAGATGCATACAAAAATCCCATTTCCTTGGATAAGAGTACAAGACATGCCTTAGAACATTTATTGAACATGAAGTTTCTCATTCTAAGAATTCATTATTTTTCACATTTACCAATTAGCAAAACACAAGTTCACTGAAGTGCTCAAATATGCTACTGGTTCTAGTAATAGACTCAATGTATGTTTTGTTGGATCAACATGTGTGCATAGAAATTAGCATATTACTTAAACTATCCTTACTTGCAGCTTAAGTAATTAACATTTCATCATGTTTAGAAGTGGCCCAGAAACATTGAATCATGTCCTTTCTGAGACTGAAGACCTCACTGTGTATAATCTGGGATCCAAGATAACAGTCCCTTCCACAGCATTCCTGATCAAGGGTGGTCCCAGCTACAGTTAAAAGAGTCTCTCCAATGTGCCATGGATAACTTTATTTACCTACCTTGGAGTAATATTTTTGAAGGAAACTCATACTGACATGCTCACCAGGTGCACTTCTATTCATACTTTAAAATTTGACAGAGACAACAATAAACTCCTTTTACAGATGGGGGAGCGGATGAGTAATAGCTATTAATAACATATCCAAGTTAGAATCATGTATTTTATTATTTTTGGTTCATAATCCCAGAGTTTCCAACAAACACTTGACAAAGAACCTATGTGCTTAAACAAAAACAAAACTTTTTTTTGCAGGAAAAATATTACCTGAATATATCTGTAGCAACATACAGACATGTTTCTTCAATAAATACAGTTGAAATTAGGAATGTTTCTTTAAAAATATAAATCATTGGCATATCAGATGTGTCAGGAAATGCTAAAATAAACTAAGACTGCTAAAACCATGACTGGGACAAATGGAACCTAAGAGGGCATAGACAAAGGCATAATTAATGAACACTCATAGTTCTGTATTCTATTCTTGTATTTATTCAATGCCCAGAAAAAAAAGTCTCTAGAATGCTTTAGTTTAACTCCCTAAAGAAATGCCTTCAATTAATTACTTCTATGTGGTATGCTCTTAGTTTTAAGCAAGATGTAAGGTGCTTTTATTTGTCTTCAGGAGCTAACATGTAAAATTGCATAGTAAAATGCCAGATACAGGTTGTTGACTAATACGTAACTCCAGATTTTTATACTTAAATCCTCCAAATTTTTATAAAAATTTCCTTCAGGAAGGAATTCACATCTTCTACATATACAGTTAATTCTTTGTGTTTAAAATCATAACTCTCCCTATTTCTATTTTAAATTGTATTCCATTTGTTTTGGTGAAGTATTCCAGCCTCCTAGAATAAGTTTAAGTATGAATCCTGAGTTACTGATTTTACTATACTTTCCAGTGTCATGAAAATTTAATAAGCATTCCTCCCATCCTTTCATCCAACCTTGAAGACAGTAGTGACTAGCACAAGGCCAAGGACAAAATGCTATGATGGATACCTTTTCAAGCAAAGATTTGTTCTTTGGGGAGAATGACAGCACAGTGATTTAATTCTATTCATTCTTAAAGCAAATGTAGCCATTCAGCATAATTTCTTAATTATGATAAAAATGAAAATGTAAAGGAAATTATTTCAGACCAAAGTAAAGGCATATGGAATGAAGATACTGTATAATTTACTTTATGTTCATGGGAGATTTGGATCTTTTATATTATATTAATTACATCTAATTCTTTGACCATCTCACCAGCATCTCTTAAAGTCATAATTAGCACTAAATAGCAAGAGAGGATCACTAACTCAGAGGTCACAGAATGAAACCGGAGTACTGACATTGGATTCTACTAATGTTATTTACTTCAACAAATCTAGAAGCTTTATGGGAGCAAAGGATGAGCAATCAGGCCATCGCTGTACGGTGAAATGAAGTAGAGCTGGCATACAGTGGAAACACTTAAAACACAATGGCAGCTTGGCATATGGCAAGTACAAGGGAAATGATATATTTTGGGCAAAATGATAAAATTATGGGGAGAAATAGAATGGCTATTTGTGAAGGTGTCTGTGACTAGTGACTCCAGTTGTAAACCAGTATGCAGCTTGAATGCTTTAGAGAAGAAAAAAGAGCCTTTTGTGTCTTTTAGCAAGTGTCTTTTGCTTATATCCTTGAAGATGAGGAAGAGATCTTGAAGACACAGGATTAGCATTTCTACTTGTGATACTGGAAAATATGAAACTATGACCATTACCAGAAGGACAAAGATCAAAACAACATTGTTTTTGTGTCTGTTTGTAGACTACCACATCCCAATATATGTCTTGATATGGAGAAAAGATTGTGAAACATTTCAAATTATTTTTCATATTGCATATGGTTTAATTATGGAAGTCAATAGGAAACAATCTATCAGAAAGCAATACTCTGAATTAATTAATGTAGCAGAATCAATCCACAATGGGTTTCACATTTAACTCTCTCTATGTGCAGAGAGGGTGGTGGGTGGCTGGTATTGAGCTCAGGCAGCATGAAAAGGAATCACCAGGTAGAATAGTTATGAGAAGCACTTCACAGAGTGGAAAGGCTGGATTTTGGAATCAGAAAAGACTTAGATTGGATCCCAGCACTGCCCTTCACTAGCTCTCCTATCTTGGGCAGTGCCTTAAGCTCTCTGAGACTTGATTTTCTCACATGTACCATGAGGATAATAATACCTGAGGCTCCTGTGAAAAGTACTGAGAAAAGGAGGGGGAGTCAGTAAAGGGGATATCTGTAATACTTTAAACAATAAAGATAAAAACTTTTTTAAAGTACTGAGAAAAAATGTAGCATACACTAAATATAGTAGTAGTTGTGTGTGATCATCATTTTCTTAGACATACTATTTCATTCCATTTATTTGGATAAGACACACACCAAGATGAGGAGGCAGGAAGCATGCTGGGATACATGAGTAGTTATATAATTTACTTATTCTGTAGGAGTTTACTTTGGTCTGAATGAAATGGTCTCAAAGAATTTGGTATAAAATAATTGGGGGTTTGCCTATGATTTCAGGTTGGGTCAGGAATGTAGTAAATAGAAAGAGCCCATGTAGATAACATACTTTAGCCTTTGATTACAAATCAAGATTTGGTACAACCACTTTGGAAAGTGATTTGGCAGTATCTATTGTACTAAAGTTAAAGGCATAACTTGTAATCCAGCAATTCCAGTCCTAGGTATATACTGAACAAATGCACACATATGTGCACCAAAAGATATGTACTAGGATGTTCGTAATAGCACTATTCATAATAGCTTCAAACAAGAAACTACAAAAAATTCTTAACAGTTGACTAAAATGTGACATATTCATGAAAAGGAATACCATTTAACAATAAGAATGAATAGCATGCAATTAGAAGTTGTAATATGGACTCCCAAACAATGTTAAGCAAAAGAAGAAGAACAGAAAAGAATGCGTATTGTGTGACTCTACTTATATAAAGTATAAAAACAAAACAAACTGAACTACACTGGTAGAAATCAGGATAGTGGTTACCCTTGGGAGGTGGTGATGGGTGTGGTGCACAGTGACTAGACAAAAGTATGGGAGGTTTTAAGGGTGCTATGGCTGGGTCTGTGTAGTTACATAGGTTTAAGTTCCTGAAAATTCATCAAGCTCTATATTTATATGCACATTTATGTATGGGTACTATATTAAGTAAGAAGATAACAATTTAGGGTGGGCTAATACTCAGTGCTTGATTTCAGCATATCCGTTGAGCTTTTATCGCATGGCTTTCAGAAAGCATACTAGTAAGCACACCAGGCAAGAGAAGTGCCCAGAAAACTTTTGACCAAAATGAGCTTTAGTGTATGTTACTCAGTTCTTAAATAAATGCCTAAAAACACGTTGTTTGGAGACATTAAAATTCATGCAATTTAAATGTTAATGTTCTAAGCACTACCCTATGCTAGGGGGAAAATGCTCTATTTGCTATTTGTTTCCAACATGCAAATTTAAAATTTGCATGACTATATTCTAATATTTTGCTTATAAAATTGAATTAATATAAGAAAAATATTTTATATTTCCATTGCACATTTATATTCAATATTGCCATCTGCCCCTTCAACTCATTTGTGGACATAAAAAAAATACATTGCCACCTACTGGTGAATCCAACTGTAGGACATATGTGAAATTTTCAAGAAGACAAATACTGTAACATGCATTATTTTACAACTCATATACCTGGGAATATAAAATGATACTCACATTTAATATTAGTCCTTTGAATTTTTTCTTTAAATAAAATGCTACTTTACATATTTTACACATTTGAAATAAGGATTTACATATGTCTTAATATTTATTGAGATGACTTAGTCCTCATTTGGGAAGTATGCTCTCCTGTTATCCATGTCTGGTGTGTTACAAATGACACTATTTTAAAATATTTATAGAACAGGGGTGTTTCTGATCACTTTTTGATGGGGTCAAATTCTGGCCTTGTTCAAACATTTTTTGTTTCTTTTCTTTAAGTATTTATTTTTACTTAAAATAAAAATACTTTTAAAATATTTGTTTTTATTAGATCAAATGTACCAAATTTTATTTGCAAAAAGACAACCTCGCAATTCTCCCTAAAACCATTTATCAATAAAACTTCCTTCAGTTGGTATTAAGACTTTAGCTTGCGAGAGTACAGTAACTCAAGGATTAATTTCCTTGAGTAATTAACATGCTAAATGTACTTTCAGTTCTATCAATTTTTCCCAAAGCTAGGAAGTGTAAAATGATGTTATTTTGGCTTAAGAACAGCATGCATAAACCTAGCATCAGGTTTAGGTCTCCCTAGGGCTGCTCCTTCCTTTGTCTGCTGCTCTCCTGTGCCTTGTGGAGAAAACATCCCGTCTGTGACAAAGCCTCCTTCCTGAAGAATACCTGGACACAGTCTCTCAAAGGAAGAAAACCTCCTTTTTAAAATTTCACCATATTGTTTCATGTTATAACATATTTTTATGGGGCACTTATTTTTGGTGTTCTCTGGTTGCTTTGTCTTTACCCATTTCCTACTCATGGGGCATATCTTCATGATAGTGACATATTTATCAGCCTCCCTTTCTTCTTTTCACTATAAAGGTCCTTGTTAGCTGCTAGTGACAAAGGTAATTTAGAGGCAGTTTCTATTCTCAAGAAGCTTATAATGTAATGACCAGGACTGGTTTTTTAGAGATTTAGAGAATCAATAGCAAGAGGCTGTAACAATTGATCAAATGGCTATATTTTCCTATAATTGACAATGGTTAATTATGCTATGAGAACTAATAATTTTCTCCAAAAAAAAATACTCAAATGTACGATTGTTCTATTTTTCAAGTTTCAGATTTGTTCATGATTTAAAAATTAAGTTACTATGCCCTCTATACTGGGTATTTGGATTCCAGTCCTTAAATCTAATAACCATCTCGCAGGATAAGGAAATCAGAAGAGTCAGAGAGCAGATGAGGACTATATACGAGGGGGCAGAGGGCTCTTAAGTTCTTCTGAAATCACCCCTGGAGGCACTTTATGTCAGCCAGACAGTCTATAACTAGAAATAATATTCACAATGTACAATGATTTTCCTGAATATTAGACCTGGATTCGCATTAATGCAAAATACATATGTAGAAATGCAATTACCTCAACTACAAATTAATTTATAAGAGTGGTGCAGCATGTTAAATAACTTGACAGAAGGAAAGTATTTTTTTCCTATTCTCTGCTCTGTATTTTACATCTGTAGTCAAGTCGTTGTTGCTGAGATACCTTGGCTTCCTGTAGATTTATAAAAGCAGGAAAAAATCTGTGAGCATTATTACTATTGTGTGCATGCTGTCTCAAGTTATTTGCCCCTACTGTTTGGGGCCAATGTTCCCAAAATTCAACCATGGTAGGCTAATGTTTCTCTGACTACAATTATGTAGGAGTAATAATTACAGTTAATAAAAGTGCTACACAAATATGGATAACTTCAGTAAGTTATAATCATGGATATCCACCAAATACATAGGGAAATAAGTTGTATAAAGTCATCAAAAATACATAATGTAGCCTTAGTTAGTTTGGCTCAGTGGATAGAGCATCAGCCTGCAAACTGAAGGGTCACGGGTTCGATTCCAGTTAAAGGCACATGCCCATGTTGTGGGCTCAACTCCCAGTAGGAGGCGTGCAGGAGACAGCCGATCCATGATTCTCTCTCATCATTGATGTTTCTCTCTCTCTCTCTATCTCCCTTCCTCTCTGAAATCAATAAAAATATATATTTAAAAAAATACATAATGTAAGGAAAACGTATGTATCCACTGAGGCAAAATTTATTTATCATCTGCTATTTGCCCTATTTTAGGTTTTTGGAGTATAACATGAAATGGTTCCCCTTATGAAAGGACTTTGTCCTGAAAAGATGGCACATACACAAATACACACAATAAGAGTGGAGTAGGATATGCTACCTCAGTAATCATTACTCTCTCCTTTGTTGGCTTCTCATCCTCTGATTTCTCCCTAAAATTGGTGTTCTACCGCACTTTCCTCCTCTTCTCACTATACATTATCTCAGAGCAATTTTTCCTCTATATTGGCTTCAATTACCCCTCAATGCTGGTGAGCCCCACGTATTTCTTTTCAGTCTTGATGGCTTCCTCAATTCTCTCTATAGAGCCTACTCGGCATCTCTACCCAAATATCACATGCTCACTTCAAAAAAATTTATCCAAAACAAAATATTTCACCATTGCTTCTCTATGTACCTATCGAGAGAGAGAGAGAGAGAGAGAGAGAGAGAGAGAGAGAGAGAGAGAAAAAAAAAAGAAAAAAAAAAAAAAAAAAAAAAAAAAAAAAAAAAAAAAAAAAAAAAAAAAAAAGAAAAGAAAAGAAAAGAAAAGAGAAGAAAAGAGAAGAAAAGGAAGGAAGAAGACGGCATTATGATGCTCTGTGTCCCTGGCCAGAGACCTAGGCATTACCCAGGTGCTCTCTGTTGTTTTTCTTTCACCATCCAGACTGTGCACCCCTGTTGCCTGCCCCTTTGAAATGCCTCATAGCCTTGCATCTGAATATTCTCATTCCCATTCCCTCAGTCCAGGTGCTCATTCATTCATTCACCAATTCATTCATTCACTTAGCAAATATTTCTGGAGTGGCTTCTCCATTTCATGCGCCCATCTTCTTGTTGCAATAATCTCCTGTTTTTGTGCTCCCAATGTTATTTCTGTAAAACATAGAGGCTTTCTCATTTCTGCCAGAATAATGATTCTAAATTGCCCTGATTCTCCACTGAAATGTCTCCCTCAGTTTTTCATGGTCCTAAGATATGGTTTTCACATCTTGGGGTTTGGGGAAAGAAGTGTCAGGAAATTGTCAAAATACTCATAATCTTTTCAGCATATAATCCTCAAGTAGGATAGACAGAAAGCAGAAAATGTCAAAGCTGCTTTCCTTCTCTCACACCCTAGAACCCTATACCAAGAATAGCTTTCTCTTTCCTCCCCAACTATTTAAGGGAAGATGAAGGACATGTTTTCTTATATTTGGTATATATATTTATTTTTTAAATTTGTCTTTATTGTTGAAAGTATTGCAGATGTCTCCCTCCCCACCACCCCATTGGTCCCCTCTACTCCATCCCACGCTCTTCCCCTCCCCAAGCCTTCCTCTCACTATGGTCTGTCCATGAGCTATGCATATATGCATATAAATTCAGTGGTTAATCTCTTTCCACTCCCCCCACCCCCACCCCTTTCCTCTGAAATACATCAGCCTGTTGCATGTTTCAGTGTCTCTGGATCTTTTTTGTTCATCAGTTTCTTTTGTTCATTAGATTCCACATGTGAGTGGGATCATGTGAGACTTGTCTTCCTATGACTGGCTTATTTCACTTAGCACAATACTTTCCAGGTCCCTCCATGCTTCCTCAAAGGGTAAGAGATCCTTCCTTTATACAACTGCATAGTATTCCATTGTGTCAATGTATCACAGTTTTTTGTTTGGGTTTTTTTTTTCTTCTTGTTTTTTTTTTCTTGTTTTCTTATTTTTTACTTTTTTAAATTTTTTGTTTTCTTTGTACCACAGTTTTTTAATCCATTCATCGACTGATGTTCAACAAAAGGAAGACAAATAACCCAATTAAAAAATGGGCAGAAGATCTGAATAGATACTTATCCAAAGAAGACATACACATGGCCAAGAGACATGAAAAAAAAAAATGCTCAATGTCACCAATCATCAGAAAAATGCAAATTAAAACCACAATGAGGTACCTCCCCTCATCTGTCAGAATGGCTGTCATCAATAAATCAAAAAACAAGTGCTGGTAAGGATGTGGAGAAAAAGGAACCATGGTACACTATTGGTGGGAATGCAAATTGGTACAACCTCTGAGAGAGAGAAATACTGGTCACACTGATCGCTGCTTTCCTCACATACCCTGACCGGGGATCCAAATGGCAATCTGGGTATGTGCCCTGACTGGGAATGGCACCCGCCACTTTTTGATGCACAGGACAGTGCTCCAACCAACTGAGTCACACAGGCCATGGCTACCTTTCTATTTTTAATTACATTATTAATTTTATAATGTTATGATTTTAATATTTACCTTTTTTTCAAAAAATTTTTATTTTAATGTAATTTCCAATCTATAGAAAAATAGCAAAAGCAGTACAAAGCATGTCCATTTACTTTGTACCTAGACTCCTCAAATATTGTTTTATCTTACACTTCCTCAATCACTGTATCTAGTTAGTTGTTTGTTTTTTCCAAAACTTTTCAGGGAGTGTTGCAGACATAATCCCACTTGACCTCTAAATTCTTCAGTGTGCATTTCCTAAAAGCAAGGGTATTCTTTTATGTAAACACTGCAATTATCAAAATCAGGAAATTAACGTGGAGGCAATATCTCCAGACTTCATTCACATATTACCAATTGTCCCACTGCTGTCTTTTTTCTGACTCAGGAACAATTCAAGATCATGCATTGCGTTTAGTTGTTTTGCCATTTTACTCTCCTTTAATCTTTCACAGATCCTCAGTCTTTGTCTTTTGTGGTCATAGCCTTTTTGAAGCTTGCAGGTCATTTATTTTGCAAACTGTGCCTCAGTGATCATCTATGTTAATGAGTACACACAAGATTTTCCAAAGCTTCACCTTGTGGCCCTTTGGATTCAGGAGTGGCTGAATTTCCCTGAGTCCTCTCATCTGCTGAGATAACACCTTTGCTGGGTCTGGTTTTCTAGGGTTACATTTTCTTTCCCTTGGACCAGTGGTTGGCAAACTGCGGCACGGCAAACCATGGCTCGCGAGCCACATGCGGCTCTTTGGCCCCTTCAGTGTGGCTCTTTCACAAAATACCACGTGCGGGCGCGCAGGTACAGTGCGATTGAAACTCATGGCCCATGCGCAGAAGTCGGTATTTGTGGAAGAGCCGGTATTTTGTGGAAGAGCCACACTGAAGGGGCCAAAGAGTCGCATGTGGCTCGCGAGCCGCGGTTTGCCGACCATGGCCTTGGACCAATGTTCTCAATCCCAGGTGCACATTGCTATCAATTAGGGAGCTTTCAGGGCTGGGAAGTTCTGGTACCATCAACAATTGTGTAATTTCACAGGAGGGGGAATAAAACTCAGCTGAAATAGTTTGTACTCTGTTGGATTACATCCTCTCTAAAGTCTGTTATGTAGATTATTTTATAGCTCACTCCACCTCCTTGCCTTAGAGAGCATCCCATTTTTAGAATTATTTCTTTAACTGCATGTGTACTTGTGGAGCCTTTATTTACTTAAGAAATATCCAAAGCAACCAATGTCTCATTTCTACTTGTTTCTCCCCAAATGTTGTTTTTATTACTCTTTAATAATTAAAATAAAAATATATAGGCACTCACTTATGTGCTTCTCCCCAACTTTGGGGGTATTCCTGAAAATCCATAATTCAATACTTTGTTGGTCTACCTATATTTTTTAGGGCCTTAGTAAGTCTCCACATCTCACTCCAGATCTTATTTCTTTTCATGGATGCCAATTTTTGAAGTTGTTGTTTTAGTTTATACTTTTTTCCTTATTTCTTTGTTGTTGATTATTTTCTTACTGTTGCAGAGTACATTTCCCATATTGTGAGGTGTTGAAGAAGGGGAGAAATTCTATGATGCAATTTCAACCCATCCTCTTAACACAGAACAGAGCTTATTTATTTCCTAGAGGCCTGGTGCATGGATTTGTGCACTGAGGGGGGGAGAGGTCCCTCAGCCCGGCCTGTACCCTCTCACAGTCCGGGACCTCTCAGGGGATGTTCACCTGCCAGCTTAGGCCCAATCCCCCTTAGGCCCGATCCCCCCGGCAGCCAGACATCTCTCTCGCAGTCCAGGGCTCTTGTAATCTGGGACCCCTCCCTCCTTACTGCCCTCCTGCAGTGGAGGCAAGGCAGGAGAAACTTTTGCCACCGCCGCTGCACTCGCCAGCCATGAACCATGAGCCCAGCTTCTGGCTAAGTGGTGCTCCCTCTGTGGAAGCATACTGACCACCAAGAGGCAGCTCCTACATTGAGCATTTGTCCCCTGGTGGTCTGTGCGTGTCATAGCGACCAGTAGTTCCACTGTTTAGTCGATTTGCTTATTAGCCTTTTATTATGTAGGACTAGAGGCCAAGTGCACAAAAATCCATGCATTGGGGGGGTCCCTCAGCCTGACCTGTCCCCTCTCACAGTCTGGGAGCCATCAGGGGATGTCCTACTGATGGATTAGGCTGGCTTCCCATGGAGCTGCAGTCTGGCCTCCCTCTGCAGGAGGCAACTGGGAGGATCAGGGGAAGGCACTGCCCCCTTCATCCCGCTGCTGCTGCCAAAGCCAGCCACCAGGGCTGCTGACCATTGGCCCTTGCTTCTTAGTGCTGGCCCCACCCCCACCCACTTGTCTGTGGGGGAGTGATCTGGGGCCAGGCCAGATGGGGTAGGGGCTGTGGAGGTTGAGGCACCACGGTCACATCCCTTCCAGACTCTGCGGAGGCTCTGGACTGCAGGATGCCCTGCCTCTCCCAGTGCCCGCCTCTTCTGATGGAGGGGCCGCCCCGCCTCTCCCACACCACCAGCCCTTGGCCCTCGCAGCTGCTGTGGCTTTGTCCGGAAGGACGTCCTAATGGACATCTGGAAGACATCTGCTCTAATTAGCATATTACGCTTTTATTAGTATAGATATGTCTGTCTTTTTCTAATGGATTACAAGCTCCAGAAAGGCAGGTCTTTGTTTTAGTTGATTTGGGATTTGCAGAGTACCCGACACATAATAAGCACTCAATAAATGATTTTTGAGTGAATTTAAGTATATATATATATCAAAATTTTATTTATTTGATCCAAACCTGAACTCTTCATTCAAGTTGTCAATTAGTATGTGTTTGAACATCAAGTACATAGTACATAATTGTATGCATTAATTTAATTATTTCTGACCCCTTCTCAACATTTACTCATTATCAGTAAAATGTTACTTTTTCCAACCTCTCTTCCCAACTTCTTATTTTTAAGGCCAATGGATAGAAAGTAGGATTCAATGGAATCACTCATTCACCAAGCATCCTTTTTCTCCTACTTTGTTGGTAATTATAGGCACATTCTTTTATACTTCCCAGAAAAATCCCTTAGAGTTCACAACACTATTACCACCTCCCAAAACAAATAAAAAAACCTTTAGTACCTAAAGATTATGTAACAACAGCCAACCCATTTATTTTTGTCAAGATTTTTTCCTGAAAAAAAAGAAAAAACAGTTATTCTGCCCCCCTCTGTACCAGTGTCCCTTTGTAGAACATTACTCATTGTCATAAGTTGTTCCATTGTGAATAAACAAAATTACTCATTCTTTTCCTCCATAATATTGTGGCAAAAAAAAGAAGTTGATCTTAGTGTTTATTAATGGGCATGCAGATGGCATTAGTCTGGACTCGCACTCATCCCGGACACAGCAGCTCATAATGCCTCTGCCCGGTGTTCTTCCTTGACCAGCTCACCAGGGTGGTAATCATTCCATGGTCCCCTCCACATTATTCTGTCATTAGGCAATATATTAGCTGAATTGTGTGGGTTTTTTTCTTATTTTCTTTCTACTTAGTTCTGAAACTCCTTTATACTTTCTCTCTTTTAAAGTTATTACTTTCTTTTATGCATTCAAAATCTATTAACTATGGAGTCTTGTTAAAGTTAAATAAATGTATAAACATGCAGCCTCTAGAAAAGGAGAGATGGATGCCAGATAATTAAAGATAAGTATTTTATACTATTTTTTAAACTTAAAAATAAGTCTGTTTAGCCAATGCTTGGCTGTAGAAAATAGTTGCAAGGAGAACAATGCAGAAAAGTGGAGGAAACCTATTAATTTCTTGGGTCATACTAATTATGTACAAGTGGATAAGCTGATTTAACTGATTAATTTAAATTTTAAAAATATTTTTATATTGCTTACAATAAAATGATTCAATTGGTGAAATGAAGGATTTGAAAAAATAGGATGGAGTGAAATTAAATACAAATAACAATTTAGGGTTTGTGGTTGGCTGAATAATGACCTGAAAATGACATCAACATTCTAATCCCTGAATCTGTGAATAGGTTACCTTATACTAGAGGCCCAGTGCATGAATTCCTGCACAGGTGGGGTCTGGCCAGCCTGGCCCCAATCCTCGGATCAGGGCCAGGCCTGTTGTGAGGAGGAGACAGTGGGAGGTGGGCCAGCCAGCCTGCCCCTAATCAGGGCCTGATCAGAGCTGGGCCGGCTGGGGGGAGAGGCTGTGGGCGATTGGCCTGGGGGCCCTGTTCCTGATTGGGGTGGGCAGGGGCCTATTGGGAGTAGGGCTAGCCAGGGGGAGGGGCTGCAGGAGGTTGGCCAGCCAGTTCCACTCCCTATTGGGGTGGAGGGTGATCAGGGGCAGGGCCAGCCAGGGGGAAGGGCCGCAGGGGGGATTGGCCAGCCACCCTGTCCTCCATCAGGGTGGGAGAGGCCGATCAGGGGTGGGGCTGCTATGGGGAGGAGCCACGGGAGGATGGCCAGTTGGCCCCACCCCCCGATCAGGTCGGTTCTCTGGCCGGAGTGGGCATCATAGCAATAGGTCGTTCCAACGTTCCAGTCACTGGCTTTTTATATATAGAAATGGCAGAACAGATTTCGCAGATGTGATTAAACTGAAGACTTTGAGGTGAGGATTTCATCTGGATTATTCTCGTCTGTCTAATATCATCACAGAGTTCTTTTAGAGGAAGGCAAAAGTTCCAAAGTGAAAGATGGCAACATGAGCAAAGCAGAAATTGGGATGATGCAGTCATGAGTTAATGAATGCCAGTAGCTTAGATGCTGGAAGAAGCAAAGAATGGATTCCCCCCAGGACCTCTATTAGAATCAGCCCTGCTGACATCTTGACTTTAGTCTAGTAAGACAGATTTTGGACTTTAACCTCCAGAACTGTAAGATAATAAATTTGCATTGTTGCCACTAAGTTTGTTGTGGTAATTTATTACAGCAAGAATAGGGCACCAATGCAGAATTTTTAATGCATTCTATAAGGGCCTATGCTGTATCTAGAAATTAATTACAGTGACTGCAAGATAAAGCCAAAGGTAGAATGCTTTCTTTGGTGATTTCTTAAAATATGTGATGAAACTATTACTCATCATTATACCATAAGGTTTTATGGTATCCAACTTTTGTGATTGTGTCATAATTCTGCTTAAAGTCCTGTGTATTGATACTCCAGTGTAAAATTCTCCATAGCCCTGTGCAACATAAATTAATTTTTTTAATAACACCTCTGATGTAATTATATCTTATTGGATTTATAAAATAAAGCCCCCTAATTGTGAAAGCAGAGATGCTATTTGAAATCTTTGGCTTTGTGATCAAGATATTTTCTACATCAAGGGAAAGCTACCAATTCCCAGAGAGTTTTCACACCTGAAAATGAAACCAATTTGTTTTGCAAATCTGTGTTACCCAAATTACAAAAATCAATCACTAAATAGACATCTTAACAAAGAATTTGCCAAAAGGATTAAAGATTCCCTACAGAGGTCAGTTCCTCAAATGTCCTCAATACAAATGTGTACATTTAATTATTTAACAAATGCCACACTGTAGCAAATAACTTGGAATACTAACTAACATGGGAGAATGCTCTGTTCCTGTGGTCAGCAAACCAGCAAACCGCGGCTCTTTGGCCCCTTCAGTGTGGCCAAAATACCACGTGCGGGCGCACACATACAGTGCGATTGAAACTTCGTGGCCCATGCGCAGAAGTCGGTATTTTGTGGAAGAGCCGGTATTTTGTGGAAGAGCCACACTCAAGGGGCCAAACTCATGAGCCGCGGTTTGCCCAGCCGCAGTTTGCCGACCACTGCTCTGGACAATCATATTATAACAGAATGGTTTTCTTTCTGAAAAGGGTATAGATTTTATGTTCCTTGGGCACATGTTATGGCTAAGTGTACAGACTCTGGAGCCAGTCTGCCTAGATTGATTTCCAGCTCTGCCACTTGTGACCTGAGGTTAATAACATAATCTCTCTGCATCATCAGGGAAATGGGGAAAATGATAACACCTACATCATTTGATTGTTTTGAATGTTAAATAAGTTAAAGCATGTAAAATATTTATTGGTAAAATGAGGCCTTATACCAGTAAGCCTCTGTTAGCTATTATTATTAAAGTCAAGAATCCTATATAATAAAAGCCCAGTGACCATAACGGCAGAACAACCAGAACGACTGTTTTACTAGTCACTATGAGATGCACTGACCACCTCTCGGTCACCTTCCCTGGCCAGCAGGCTCTGATTGCCAATGATGAATGAGGACCAGGGTGGGTGATGGAGGATACAGGTGGTGCCAGGCCAAGGCCCCCAACCCACCAGTCACCCCACACGCAGAGGGTGACCATCAGCAGGGGTGGAGCCTGCGAGCGGGCGGGAACAGCCAACCTCTTGGTCCCTCCCCTGCCGTCAGGCTCCCATTGCCAGATGGGGAATGGGGAACTGAGGTGGGTGGCAGAGGGGGCAAGACTGGCGAGCGGGTGGAACAAGCCAACCTCTTGGTCCTTCCCTGCAGCCCACAGGCTCAGATCGTCATTGATGGTGAACAGGAAACCGGGGAAGGTGGCAGGGGATGCAGGCGGTGTCAGGCCAAGGCCCCCGCCCCGCTAGTCACCCCACACACAGAGAGCAACCAGCGGCGGGGTGGGACCAGTGAGTGGGCGGGACGGCTGACCTTTCAGTCCCTCCCCCAGCCGTTAGGCTCCAATCGCCAGATGGGGAATGGGGAACCAGGCTCGGGGTGGCAGGGAATGGGACTGGCTCCAGCAGCCAGGGAAGATGGCTCTGATCCCAGGCTAGGCCTAGGGACCATACCCATGCATGATTTCGTACACCGGGCCTCTAGTATAAAATAACTATCAATCAATTTTATATATACCTATGTAGCTCCCATTGTGTAGTCAGCAAATATTTGTTAGAATCTACTATATTCTAGGCAGTAAAATATTAGCAGCATTTATTATAAAATGAATCTCTCTCTTAGGCCTCGTTGATGAAATATGGGGAGCTCTCTAACAGCTCCCTAGACCTCCCCAGGTCTCCCATATCTGGTACATAGGCAACATTATCAGTCATCACACAACACTAAGAGACTCAGGACCAGGGCTAAAATGGCCTGAGAAGAAGCAGCGTCTATCCTAAACCTGACTGAACTCACAATTCTTAGGACTAGAAAATTTTTTCAGAGAATATAAGAGGGAATTTTTTTAAAAAAGAATTTTTTTAAAATAAGAATTCTAAAACATTCTTACTTTGCATTTGTACAAAAAATGTTTTTACCATGTGATCCAATGAGCAATAGAATTGTAGTCACTGGTGCTTAGAATATCTCTAAATTCAGACCACCCTCCAGGCCTCTATTACCTACCATGACAGATGCTGAGGATTTGGATTATACTTATTCCACATGTCATTTCTGAAAACCAGTCCTTTCAAAAAGATAAAAATATATATGGTCAAGTGTAGGATATTTTTAAGTAATCCTTGTGTACGGTCCCTAGTTTGGATCCTACTGCACATGCCTCATAGCTGTGCTTTGCCAGCTGGCTTTTACTTGGAATGCCTCAGCAGAGGACTTTCTCCCTTGCTCTTTATCCCTCCACCTAATAATCTGCAGGAACGCGGTTGTTCCCAGGGGAGATGGAAAACCAGTGTTTTCTGCCTACCTGGGGATTAGCATCCCTTTGGCGGAGGATGCAGCTGTTCCCTGTAGTGTCTGGAAAGCTGCCCCTTCCTAGTTAGTCAGGCTTAATGTCTGATTCATTGTCTCCCTCTCTTTGTTAATAACTAACTAACTACCATAACAAATCTTTCCCAAAACAGAGATTTCTTGTTATTCCTTCCTAGAAGGATGTCATTTATTTCATAGATCTAAGATGCCCCCACTTCCGTGTTTTGTTTCCCACTCTCACTATTATTTCTGCAATCACATTTTTAAAATTTTAATATCAAGTATTTGTAGACTAGGCACATTTTTCAATTACCCATATGTAGAAAATAATGAGGAACTAAAATTAGATTTGACTTGGTAGACTTACATACTATCCAGATATTTTTAAATTTAGCATTATATGAGATTTTAGTTGTCTCCTTTTTTGATGGGGTCAGGACATGTAATATAGACATAAACATTTTGAGACCATAGATTAAGATAGGTGAATATATATGGTAAATATGGAATATTCAATAGGTCAAGTAGAAATAGAAATACAGTCGTGTATCACTTAACAACACATATATGTTCTGAGAAACACATCATTAGGTGATTTCATCCTGTGCTAATATCATAGATTGCACTTATACAAACATAGTGTAGTCTGCTTTAGAACTAGGCTATGTAGTGTAGCCTATTGCTTTTAGGCTACATGCCTATAAGGAATGTTACTGTACTGAATATAATAGATAATTGTAGCACAGTGGTAAGTATTTGTGTATGTAAACATGTCTACACATAGAAAAGGTATAGTAAAATATGGTATAGCCACTGTGTAAAGCACTTACCATGAATGAAGCTTGCAAGACTGGAAGTTGCTCTGGATGAGTACATGAATGAGTAGTGAGTGAATGTGAAGACCTAGAACATCACTGAACACTAAACACCCGCCCACACACCTCCGCCCGCTCAGTCCAACAAAGTCGGAAACAGGAAATGGAAGCTGTTGATTCTTCTCCATGAACTGGGATGTCCTTGATTGAAAATGTCAAGGACAACTGGCTGGGTTAGGAGTAGAACACCATAATGTGACTGTCATGAAGGAGTGAAAAGTGGCCTGAGGTTCAGTCAGAGTAAGACATCAAGATAGAGAGATAAAGCGACATAGCGGCGCAGTGATCAGATTAAGGATCTTTATGGTAATCATAAAACAGGAAGCTTTTAATAAAGTGGCAGAATCACTGAAGACTTCTTAAAGTACCTCCTATGGATCTTAGGTCCTCAATAAAGAATGTACAGCAATGTACTCTGAAGACCATCGAGCTAGATCTGGGAGGGCTGTATCAGCCCTAAATATGTAGCCAAGACGGGACAGGCTCTTCTGTGCTGAAAGAGGTCAGGGCCAACTGTTTGGGATGTAACCTGGGAACCCAAAATTGAGGTGCCTTGAGGAACGGTAATATATTGTCAAACTCCCCACATGTTATTTCTCTGCTACGGGATCAGTTACGTGTGGAGTCTGTAACTGACTAAAACATCGTTATGCTACACATGACTATATTTTAGAGAGAAGAAAACTGAATCATGAGCTGCAATTACAAAAAGAAAAGTAAGCAAAAAAATTGTAAGGGTAAGTAAACACAATAATTGAATGAAATGATATAATGATAATTAGTTTAAAAGTTATGAGCAAAGATGGAACTGAAAAATGACATGCAGCACAATAGGAAAGTCAGAAATGAAGTGTTCTAAAATCTGTGTGTGGTTTTACAGGTAGAGATGCTGATTAACTTTGGATTTTACATTTCATATTTACGTATGTTAAAACTTTATGACAGTTATTAAAAAACTATTATGGGAGTATATAAATTCAAAACCTGCACAGAGAGGAAAGAGTAATGAAAATAAAACAAACTTTAAAAATCAAAAAATAGGAAAGAGAAACAACTCATAGAAAAAGAATAAATGAAAACCCACAGTATATCAGGATTGACAGGATATGCAGAAACTGCAAGAACGCATTTTTTAAAATTGCCTACAGGATGTACATGTAAAACTTAATATCAAATAGGCTGTAATTAAAATGTTAAAAATTACATGCAAGGAAATTACTAGTTAAAGGTAAGCTATTGTGGCTTTATAGATGTTAGACAAAGCAGATTCTGAGGTCAAAATAATTTTTATGAATACAGAGATTTACTTCATAATTTTAAAAGATGTGTTTCACCAGGAATCTCTTACAATTCTAAATTTGTATGCATTTAATAGTATTCTTCAAAACTATTCAAACGAAATGCAGGATTTTACAGGAGAAAAATCCACATCTTATGAAAGTTTGATGCACTTTTTTGGTCACTAACAGCTCAAGAAGAGAGAAAGAGAGAGGAACAATTAATAAGCTTGATGTGTTAGCCTGCTCAGGCTGCCATACAGAATATGACAGACAAAGAGGGTGAGAAAGAAATCTCTCACTTCCTGTCTTCTTATAAGATCACTAGTCCTTAGAATAGGGCCTCACCCTTATGACCTCACTTTGCTCTAATTACCTCCTAAGGATCCTGTCTCCAAATACAGTCACATTGTTGGTTAGGGCTTCAACATATACATTTTGGAGAAACAAAATGTGGTCCATAGCCCTTGATATATATAACCTTGGAACCAGTTATTATAGAATAACAAGGGTACAGAAAACAATTATAAAAATTATCCAATGCATTAGGCCTTTAGGCAATGCTCAATACATTTTAAGAACTGTATTATTTATAGCACATTCTTTAACCAAAGCGTAATTTATAAAAATAAAATGTTCATACCTTTGATATCAAATAACATGTTTTTAAATTATTCTGGGTAAGTGCGACAAGTAAGAAAATGCTCATAGTGTGTTGTTTGTAATAACAAACACTTGAAAAAAATCCAGGTCTATTTGCATAGACAAATTGTGATGAAGTCATGCAATTGAATATTATACAGCAATGGAAGCAAATGAATGAGTCACATATGGTAAAAGGAATCAAAACATGATGTTGAGTAAAAGGAGTTGCCAAAATGCATACAGAATATTATACCAAAATATGCAAAATAATACCATGTATTATTTTACAATACATACTTAATTAGTAGAAGTATGAAAACATATAGAAAGTGTCAATTGATGGTTATTGATGCCAATTCAGCACCAGCAGGAACCCCCAATTTGAGATGAGGCAACTTTTTTCAGTGTAAAACAGCTCACTTGTGATATGGCATAGCTGTGAAGCAGCCTTGGGGTCAGCCCCTTCTCAGGCTACACAGCTCTGCTCGGCTCCTTGCCAGTCTGTTTTGCACTACACTGGTCTGCTCTCCTGTGCTTTGGTCTGCTCCTTTTCTGGGTCAGTCTGCTCTGGCCTCCCCTGGTCTGAGCCACTCTCCTCCCCCAAGCTGTCTCATCTCAGCCAGGGAGACACAGCACTGACTCTTCTGTGGAAAGGGAAAGTGTACTCCCAGAGCCAGAGGGGAGCTGCCTTATACAGACAGATGTCCCAGCAACTGATCCCTGACTGGTCTGTTCTCATGCCAAAAGGCACTGTCCTGATTGATCAGAATAGAGCCACTCTGATTGGACAGAGCTGCACAGCTCCCATTGGATGGGAAAAGCCTCAGTCCTATTGGTTGAAATAAGATCCTAGGATCTCCTTTATAAGGGCTGGTTCAAGTGGCAGAAACAGTGCAGGGCAGGCAGTTCAGTGCTGGCTTCTCCTTGAAGAGCAGTTTGGGTGAGAGGCCCCTGCCCCTGTGTATAAATGGCTGCTCTGTTTTGTTGTTGTTTTCGTCTGAGCCCAGTTAGCCACCAGGAGCCCTTCTTAGTAGGTGTCTTCTTTCTCAGGGTTCACAAAAGTTAACACATTTAGAATATTGGTTACCTGAGGCCTGAGCTCACCCAATGAGATCGTGAAGCCATACACAAAAGGGCTTCATCTATGTTTGTAATGATTTCTTTTTTAAAACAGCATAGTAGATACAAGGGGAAATAGTATATTATACTTATATTTTTTGTAAGTGTGAAGTATATCATAACATAAATGAGTACACAAAATAAAACACCATGAAACTATCAAGCCAGAAAAGGAAAAAAAAAAAAGTATACTGAACATTGTGGCCTAAAGTGAGTATGTTGGCCTTGTTAACAGCTTAGAAAGGTAGCTCTTAGAAGAACCAATAAAAACATATTTCCAGAGTACATAAGGGGAATGTTATTCTCTATTCATGAATCTTTGTTCTTACTAACCTGGCAGAGCCGCTTCTCTGAAGAAGACAACCAAACACCTTATCAAAGGGGTATTTTCTCTGAGTTTCTGTATTGTATTGATTAAAATCACCTCTTAAGATACTTTCTTTTGTCCATGACAAAATTGAATTCATAGCCAAAGCAACACCTGTTCCATGTAAGACCAACTTGGTTTCTAGCAACGTGCATATTTACAAAATGTGTATCTCATTATCAGACAAAAGGATGTGTGCTAGGGTATCAATTATCCTCTCTACAAAACTGTGAAAAGAGTTGAAGCTGGAATATGAGATTATTCCTCCCCTAGAAGGAGTTCCTTGGGGCAAGCATGCATTCATTCCCTTAATTTCATTTTGGGGACTTTTGAAATAAAAAAAGAATCTACCATAGTATATAACGTATTTAAAAGAAATGCAGGCCAAAGACAATAGAATTGCCTGTTTCTGTGTCATGTTTTAAGAACATGAGTTCTTTGTTTTTAAAGAAAAAGTCAGTGTGAGGAGAAAGATGCGATTTTGCTTTAGAAGGTAAATTTAGCTACATTAAAGCGATGATCTAATATATAATTCCTACCATCTATTCTCACACATGTGTATCCATCATATAGTCCTAACTATAAAGCAATATATTTCATGGGAAAGTCATACATTTTTTAAAAAGTGTGCATGAATCTATATAAAAAAGGCAAAAAAGGGGAAATATATGAACTGTTATGTTTGATCCAACCTACAGAATTGTGCTTGACAAGATAATTTCAGAAACTCTATATCCTAAAAGTGCTTAGATGATAAAGGATAGAAAACAACCTAAACAATTAACTCCTACTCATTCTTCAAAATGAAGCTCAAGTAAAATCTCCTTCGAAAACTGTGACACCTTCTTTCCAGAGGGCAAATTAACACCTCTTTCAGCACATCCCAGGCACTCTCTCCTCCATTGTGCCAAGAACACGGGTGCTCCATCACAGCCCTGTGAGTGTCTATCTCCCCATCAGAGCATGAGCACCTGTGAGCTGATCTATTACAGGGTCCACAACCTAGCCTCATGCTTGGCACATAGTATTTTGTTTGTTTGTTTTTTCCTTTTTTATTAAATTTATTTTGATGACATTGGTTAATATGATCATATAGGTTTCAGGTGTGGATTTCTTTGTCACAAGGTCTGTATATTGTGCCCTAGCTGGTTTGGCTGAGTGGATAGAACATCAACCAGTGGACTGAAGGGTCCTGGGTTTGATTCCAGTTAAGAACACATGTCCAGGTTGCAGGTTCGATCTCCAGTAAGGGGCATGCAAGAGGCAGCCAATCAATGATTCTCTCTCATCATTGATGTTTCTCTCTCTTCCTCTCTGAAATCAACAAAAATACATATTTATAAAAAAAGATCTGTATATTGCACTGTGTGCCCACCACCCAAAGGCAAATCTTCTCCTGTCACCATATATTAGAACTCCCCTTCTCCCCCTACCCCTTCCCTCTGGCAACCACCACACTGCTGTTTGTGTTCACCAGTTTCAGTTTTATATCCCACATATGAGTGAAATCATATGGTTCTTAGCTTTTTCTGAGGGACTTATTTCACTTAGCATAGTGTTCTCAAGGTCCAACCATGTTGTCACAAATGGCATGATTTCATCCTTTCTTGTGGCTGAGTAGTACTCCATTGTGTATATGTACCACATCTTCTTTATCCAGTCCTCTATCACAGGACACTGTTTGTTTCCATGTCTTGGCCACCATAGCACTTAGTATTTACTCAACAAATTATTGCACATCTAACCTTTTTGTGATATAAGTTCCGAATCTACATTGCTATGAGTATAGATCTAATTTGGATCTTATTCTTATCTGGGAGAAAATGTTTCAAGCAAGGTATGAAAAAAAATGCCCATTTCCCTACAACCTCCTACCACTTTACGTTTTCATTATCCTCTCTTCTGCTTCTCACGGAGAGCAGCCCTCTCTGGCATAACCAGTGACAAACTGACATTCCTCTAATAGAAACAGCAGTTACTTTTCTATTTTCCAGAGCATTGTGTTTAAAATATACTTTAAAAATAGTTAGTGAAATATGCCGATATAAGCTTACCTTGATGTATGTATATCTTAGCAACAGAGAAAGCACTTAATTTAACATGCATTAAAACTTTATCTCGGATAATATTTGATATAATTTTCATAATACACCTGGGTTCTTGACACAGTATGTAGAGATGCATGCAAGAACTCTGCATGTCTAAAGAAATGGAATAAAGGATACATTGAATTATGTATTATATGAAAAGAAGTGACAGATGGTATTATAGAGCATGCTGGAACACTGGTATTTATACAATAGCATTAAATGCATTTCTCTAGATAAATGAGGTTATTTGCAGGTATGACGCACCTAACCCTCAAATAATGGCTTATTTTGGGTTTGAGTGCATCACACAGCTTATTTTAGAGGCTACATCTGTCAGAATGAAACTGATGGGATGCAGAAACTTAAAAGATACCAAAAAGAACTCCAAGTCCACCTAGGAATGTGGGGATACAAAGAGAGCATATAACTAAAGGATAAATTTTCTTGGTCGTGGAAAGCAAAGAAAATACATAATCGAACTTCAAAGAAAACTGAGAAAAAAGCATTTAAAATCATGGCCGTAAGTTGCTTAAAAAGCATTCCCATGGATAAAGAACTCTACCCAAGTACAAGAAGCCAAAATGACGGTTGAGAATTTATAGCAATCTATTTATCAATATAATTTACTTTCACATATTAGAGGCCAAAATCAATCTTTGGAGACTGCAACTGACTGATTCTACATACAATATGCAAAATCACTCTGCTTTTTGCTTTGTATTTCGAAAACCTATCTTTTAAAAAAGCCAAGGAACATGAATGGGATATTTTCTATGTAACTTGTGTTATCCAATTTATTTCTCACTTCTGTTTTCAATTTTTCTCTTCATGGAGAAAATGAATTCTTATTTTTTCAAAAAATAGTTTTTTTAACACCTAGCAGTGAAAAAAAATTACCTTCAATTTAGACCAATGTTCAACTTTTTTCTTGAAACTTCAAAATTTTATTTGGGAATTCATGGCTTGTTTACAATGAGAAGAAAAAGATTATCTATATATGTATAAAACACTAATATGCAAATAGACCAAATGGTGGAACAACGGAACAACCAAACAACCAGTCGCTGACCACCAGGGGGCACCCCCGCGGAACATGGCGGGTGTCGGCAGCAGGCGGCAGAGTGTGGAACATGGTGGGCGTTGGCCACAGCAGGATGGTGGAGCAGATGATCCAAGGCGGGGCGCCAGTCACTGTCATCAGGGCAAGCCCCTGGTGGTTACTGAAAATTCTTTGCAACTGTGCGCCGCAGTCGGCCTGATGCTCACACCTGCTGCCAGCACTGGTCCAGCTCACACCCACTGGCAGCACCAGAACCTTGGCTCTTACCCACTGCCGGTGCCCAGAGCCAATCCCGATTTGCTCAGTGCCATCAGCAGGTGTGAGTGGCGGCTGCCAGCCCCTATCACCCCTGAGGGCTTCTCCACCTCCTCCTGCTCCTGAGGAGCAATCACACCCACTGCTGGCCCCTGCCCCAATCACTCCACACCATCAGCGCGTGCGAGCGGGGCTGGCGCTGTCAGCGTGTGGGAGTGGTGGTGGCAGGAGTGGGACTGCTGGCAGAGGGGACAGGGGCTGCAGCGGGAGTGGCTGGGTGGGGGCATGGAGAATGGGCCGAGACCCATCCCTGTGTCCACTGCAGCCTCATAGCCCACAGTTCCCTTCAAGGTGCATGAATTCATGCACTGGGCCCTAGTATATCATAAAAAAATATAATATTTTTATCATGTTCTTTACAATTTTTGCATTTTGGTAACTGTTTTCATCAACATAAAGCCTAGTTTGGAGTGAGTTTGTTGCTTCCCTGAGTCTTTTGTGCAACTATGAGCTTGATCTCATTCCCAGGATGAGGTATGAATGAGACATTCTGCCATTCATCAATCACTTGCCCACTACTTTTTTTTGGCAGGATAGTAAGAAGCTAGAGAAAATTCATTGACAAGTGGAATAAAGGAAACTGAGACAAAATAATTAAATAAGATCAAACAATGTGAGTAATTTACAACCAGCTAATGAATCACAAGGTTTTATCTTTCCTAAGCAAGGACACCTAGGAGTAAATGTTTTACACATTCCAGACTGTCCTGGATCAGAACCTCCTTCGTCCCGGCCCCTCTTCGATGATGTTCTTTGAAAATAAAACTAACCAGAAAATAAAACTAACCTGATGCACATTTTGATGAGTCAACATATTGAAGGACACACCTAGAAAGCTAAGGAGCATTCTATTAAGACTCTTCCTTCAGACCTACCTAGGATCCCCACCAGCCATAGAAAGATAAAGATCCTCAAGACAAAGCACTTACAGTGTGATCTCACTAGGGCACACCTACACCTTGTATCTCTGCTCTCTTTCTCCTAAACTCTAAGGGACCCCAGGAGGCTTGCAACTAGGGAAGCAGCAGGTAGCAGCAGCTTGTCCAGGGCTTACCCCCTGAACCTGCCTCCAAGGCCCTCTTTTTCTCTGACTTCCCAGGGAGCTCATTTTTTTTACTATGACTTCTATTTCTCAGTGAGCGAGAGCAGCCCTGACTAGGCCCACTTTTTTTCCCCATAATGTTTCTAGAGAGCCAAAGCAGCCCCACCTAGGCTCTCACCTGTTGCTTCCTATGTGAAAACTGTACATGTTGTTCTACTTTATGTGCTGGAAACCTACTAGAATCATTGATACGAGACCTATTACACATGTATCAAATTGATGATCATTAGGCAGCAGATAATTAAGTATGAAGATCAGAATAACTCTGTGGGTCTTTTTCAATAGCAATATAAACTGAAGCAGACAGAAGTGGGCAGGACAATAACAAAACACAAAATATATATGTATATATATCTTTATATTTTAAGGATATATACACATGTCAGATATGTCCTAAAGCAATATAATTTGGGCTGTTCAGCATTTTTAAAAAATTAAATATCTCATATACAAGTTCATATTTCTGATTGTTCTTGGAAAATTGGAATACAGTAATGATAATACTTGGCCTACATTGCCTATGGCCATGGTTTTCAAAATGTTTTCTAGACCAGCAGTGCCAGCATCACCTGAGGATTTCTTAGTGATGAAGATTCTCTGAACCCATGCCAGAACAATCAAATCAGAAATGCTAGGGTTGGGGCACAGCAAACTGTATTTCAGCTAGCCCTCTAGAAAATTTGGATGCATTCTGAAGTTTAAGAACCATAGATCTTGGGCAATAAAAGTCAGGTTCTTCTCTGTTTTGCTTTGTTGTTTTTTTTAATAACAACTACAACAAAAACAGTGTTGAGTTCTCTCTCAATCTGTTAACAATGTGAACTATTTTATTGTTTTCTACTATTAAACTATTCTTTCATAGCTACTTGGTTATTTGAATAGATTTCTCATTTAATTTCCTAATAATATTTTACTTAAATTTTCCCTCTATGTCATTAACCAAATTATCTGATCATTTTCCTTCCTTATCTAGTTTTTTTTATCAAGCATATAAGGTAGGAAGTTTTTTTATTGTGTTTTTTTTCCTTTCTCTAGAATAGCTTGTATAAGACAGGGTTTAACAATTTCTTGAAAGTTTTATGAAACCTTTGTATGAATAAATATTGGGCTTTGTAATTGCATATACAGTCAATCTTAATTAGTAGAGGATTCTATATCTTTGAATTCACTTAATCACTAAAACTTATTCGTTACTCCCAAATGGATATTTACAGTGCTTTTGCAGTAATTCACAGACATGCACAGAGTTTAAAAGAATCTCAGTCACCCAAGGTGAATTCTCCTACCTGAAATCAAACAAGTTGACACTGCCTTCTTGTTCCACATCTCATATTATAAACAACTATCCTTTTATGGTCTAGTTATTACACATTTTTTACATTTTGATACTTTTTGTTGGTGATTTCACTGTTTAAAATGGCCCCCAAGAATAGTGCTGAAGTGCTGTCTAGGAACCCTAAGGGCAAGAAGGCTGTGATGTGCGTTACAGAGAAAATACCTGTGCTAGGTAAGCTTTTGCTCAAGCATGTTATAATGCCATTGGCCATGAGTTCAATGTTAATCATCAATAATATGTATTATATACGGTATCTTTAAAAGAAACATATAAAATGAGACTGTGAATTTTTTAGTTGATAAAAATGTTGTGACCAGAGGCTCTCAGAAATCTAACTTTGTATTTTCCCCAAGGAATAATGTTCATGTTCCCTGAGTCAATGTTCACAGTGACTTTATGGAACATATTTAATGTGAATAAGGAGAATGACTGTGTTTTAAACTACCGATTCTTTAATGGCTATAGATCTGGTAGGTTTTCTCTTACTTTTTGAGTCAGTTTTGTTCATTTCAATTTATTTTCAAAATTGTCCATTACATAAATTTGTTTTGCTACTGTAGAGTTTTTTTTATATCTGTGATTGTGTCTTTTCCTCCTCCCATTAATATTGTTCAATTTTGCTCTTTCCCCTTAATCAATTTTATCAGTTTATTTTCCTATTTTATTTTAAATCTTTTTGGTTTGGTCTTATAAAATCTCTCCATTGTTCCTTTGTCTTCTATTTTATTAACTGTTTTCTTTTAACTCTCTCCTTCTATCTATTTGGACCCTACTGATTTTTCATATTTTAAGCTTTTAAGTTGAGTATTGCATTTTTTTATTTGCTCTTTTTAACAAAGATGTTTATTCATATTTTATTATATTGTGCAAGTTTGCATTGATTCCTATTTTAGATATTAAATGTTATCTAATACATTTCAGAATTTATGGAAATGATCACATTATTTTCTCTTTTAATATGTTAATTTTAAAGATTGGGTAGAATATAATTTAATACTACCTAATCTTAAGAACTGCGGGGTGCGGAGGGCAGGTGGATTATATTTTTTTTCTCTGAAACCCCTTTGTTTTTACATGGCAACTAGTCTGTTTGAGGTATGGAACATTACTTGGATTAGTTTTATAATTTTTATAAATAATACAATACATAGGAAATGGATACAGATTTTTACATGTACTTTATCATTATGTTACTTAGCTTATACATGGACAGTAACATGAAATAACTCCTTTCTTAACTAATGTGTTTCTATTTCTCTGTATTTCTAGCAGGTTTTTAAAAAAATATTTTTGTAATTTATTTATTTATTTATTTATTAAATATTTATTTTTTAATTATAGTTGACATACAATATTATATTACTTCCAGGTATATAACCCAGTGATTGAACATTTTTTAAATTACTAAGTGATCATCCCAGTAAATCTAGTACTCATTTGACACCATACATAGTTATTACAATACTAGAGGCCCGGTGCACAAAAATTTGTTCACTCGGGGGGAAGGGGGGGGTCCCTCAGCCCAGCCTGTGCCCTCTCGCAGTCTGGGACCCCTCGGGAGATAACGACCTCCTGACTTAGGCCTGCTCCCAGGTGGCAGAGGGCAGGCCCAATCCCTAGGTGCAGCCCCTGGTCGGGCTCAGACAGGGCCGATTGGGGAGTTGGGGCACCGCCCCTGTCATGCACAGAGCAGGGCCGATCAGGGGGTTGGGGCTCCGCACCCTGTCACACACAGACCCGCAGGTTGGGGAGCTCCCCCCTATCAGGCACAGAGCAGGGCTGATCAGGGGGTTGGGGTGCCTTCCCCTGTCACGAACAGAGCAGGGCGGATAGGGAAGTTGTGGCCCCACCCCCTGACACACACAGAGCCGCAGGGCAATCAGGGGGTTTGGGCGCTGCCCCCTGTCACGCTGATCCCGGTGCCAGGAGGCCTCGCAGCTCTGATGATCCCGATGCTGGGAGGAATATTACCCTTTTACTATATAGCATAGAGGCCTGGTGCACGTGTGGGTGCTGGCTGGTTTGCCCTGAAGGGTGTCCTGGATCAGGGTGGGGGTCCCCACTGGGGTGCCTGGCCAGTCTGGGTGAGGGGCTGAGGGCTGTTTTCAGGCTGGCGGGTGACAGAAGCTCCCAACCACTCCTTTTTTTCTTTTTTTTTATTCTGGGCCAGCTTTAGCTCTGGCTCCAGCTCTGAGGCTTCTGCTCCTGAAAGCGGGTATCTGGTTTGTTTCGGTTCTATAATTGAAACTCTGTATCAACTCCAGCTCTGAGATCCCGGCTCGCTGAAAGCAGGTTTCTAGGGTTTTGTTTAGCTTCTATATTTGTTACAATGTTTCTTAAACTGCAGGCTCAGAGGCCGGCAAGGCAAGCGGGGAACGTTGGTTTCCTCCGTCACTGAAGCAAACAAGCCTCATGTTAGTTTCAAGCTGCCTGGCTGCCGGCCGCCATCTTGGCTGGCAGTTAATTTGCATATCTCGCTGATTAGCCAATGGGAAGGGTAGCAGTCGTACGCCAATTATCATGTTTCTCTTTTATTAGATAGTATTATTGAGTATATTCTCTATGCTGTATTTTACATCTCCATGACTCTTTTGTAACTACCAATTTGTACTTCTTAATTCCTCCACCTTTTTCACCCATCCCCCCAAACTTCATCTGAAATACCAGTCCTCAAAACCCCTCCCCTGTATCAACCATCAGTTCTCTGTGTATCTATGAATCTGTTTCAATTGTGTTCATTTATTTTGTTCTATAGATTACACATATCAGAGAAATCATATGGTATTTGTCTTTCTCTGACTGACTTATTTCACTGAGCAAAATACCCTCTAGGTCAGTGGTTCTCAACCTTCCTAATGCCGCGACCCTTTAATACAGTTCCTTATGTTGTGGTGACCCCCAACCATAAAATTATTTTCGTTGCTACTTCATAACTGTAATTTTGCTACTGTTATGAATCATAATGTAAATATCAGATATGCAGGATATATTTTCATTGTTACAAATTGAAGATAATTAAAGCATAGTGATTAATCACAAAAACAATATGTAATTATATATTCAATATGGGTTTTCCGATGGTCTTAGGTGACCCCTGTGAAAGGGTCGTTCAACCCCCAAAGGGGTTGCGACCCACAGGTTGAGAACCACTGCTCTAGGTCCATCCATGCTGTCACAAATGGTAAGATGTCACTCTTTTTTTAAAAAATAAATCTTAATTGTTCCTCTTTTTTCCCCCCATAGCTCCCCTCCACCCCATTCCCACCATACTCTCTGCCCTTACCTCCCCACTGTCCTCATCCATAGGTGTACGATTTTTGTTCAGTCTCTTCCCACACCCCCCACACCCCTTTCCCCCCGAGAATTGTCAGTCCACTCCCTTTCTATGCTCCTGATTCTATTATATTCACCAGTTTGCTCTGTTCATCAGATTTTTTATTCACTTGATTTTTAGATTCACTTGTTGATAGATATGTAATTGTTGTTCATAATTTTTATCCTTACCTTTTTCTTCTTCTTCCTCTTCTTAAAGAATACCTTTCAGCATTTCATGTAATACTGGTTTGGTGGTGATGAACTCCTTTAGCTTTTTCTTATCAGTGAAGCTCTTTATCTGACCTTCAATTCTGAATGATAGCTTTGCTGGATAAAGTAATCTTGGTTGTAGGTTCTTGCTATTCATCACTTTGAATATTTCTTGCCACTCCCTTCTGGCCTGCATTGTTTCTGTGGAGATTTCAGCTAACAATCGTATGGGTACTCCCTTGTAGGTAACTGAGTTTCTCTTGCTGCTTTTAAGATTCTCTCTTTGTCTTTTGCCCTTGGCATTTTAATTATGATGTGTCTTGGTGTGGTCCTCTTTGGATTCCTTCTGTCTGGGGTTCTCTGTGCTTCCTGGACTTGTAAGTCTATTTCTTTCAACAGGTAGGGGAAGTTTTCTGTCATTATTTCTTCAAATAGGTTTTCAATATCTTGTCCTCTCTCTTCTTCTGGCACCCCTATAATTCAGATGTTGGTACGCTTGAAGTTGTCCCAGAGGCTCCTTACACTATCTTGATATTTTTGGATTCTTTTTTCTTTTTTCTTTTCTGGTTGGGTGTTTTTTGCTTCTTTGTATTTCAAATTTTAACTTGATTCTTGGGATCCTCATGTCTGCTGTTGGGTCTCTGTATATTATTCTTTATTTCAGTCAGGTTATGTTTAATTTCTAGTTGGTCCTTTTTCATATCCTGGAGGGTCTCACTAAATTTATTGGCGGTTTCTAGAAAATTCTTGAAAAACCTTATAACCGTGGTTTTGAACTCTATATCCTATAGTTTGCTTTCCTCCATTTCGTTCATTTGTGACATGTTTCTTTGTCTCCACATTTTGGCTACTTCCCTGTGTTGATAGAGTGGTTTTGTGTGCTAGGTGTCCTATAGGGCCCAGTGGCTCAGCCTCCCCAATTACCTGAAGTAGACACTCTTGGTGCACCCCTTTGTGGGCTGTGGGCACAGTCTTGTTGTAGTTAATCCTTGATTGTTGTTGGTATCACCGGGAGGAATTGACCTCCAGGCCAGTTGGCTGTGAGAATCAGCTGTGTCTACAGTGGGAAAACTTCTGTGCTGAAGACACCCTTATGGGGAAGACTTTCTTCAGTGGGGCTTTGGTGCTCACTGAGTCTGCCCCCTGAGTGTGTCCTTTATGGATCTGAGGAGTTGTAATCTGGATGGTCCCAATCTGACCACTGGGTACACAGGCTCTTGGATCTCTAAGGAGGTGCTAAATTTAGCCTCTGCCTGAGGCTACCCAGCAGGAGCTACGGAAAGATCTGCAGGTTCTTCTTTCTTGTTTGAGGTTTGGAGGTGCCCAGATGAGGCCCAACTGTGAAGCAATGCAAGCTGCTGTGGGGCCTTGGGCCTTCTTTTGGATGTTCTGGGTCTTTCTGACCCAGCTGCAGTTTGTTAGGTAATTTATATCTCAAAGGGCCAGCCCATTCATATGCAAAAGCCTCTGCTAGCAACTTGGGTGGGGAGCAAACAGCTATGGCTGCTCCTCACTCCTACCTTAAGAGGTCTCAGGTCTCAGTGTCCCGCAGTAATTGCTGCAAGCACTTCTGAGAGAAAGCTGCCACTGAGTTCCGCCTGATGCCAGACAGTCCAGTTTCTTCTGGTATGAGTCTGGGTCCCCAGAGACTCACCCGGAACTGGAGTTCAGAGCAGTCGGGAGCTTGTGACTCCCTACCGATTGAAAAAGACACCGGCATCCTCTGTTGCCAGCCCTTTCCGCGTGCGCCTTCCTACCTCTGCACTTTACTTCCGCACCTCCTCTGAGTCTCAGTGTGCTTTTCTCTTTCCTTCTAGTTGTAGAATTTCCACTCAGCCAGCCTTCCTGTGGCTCTGGATGATGTCTGTTTTGTCTTTTAGTTGTAGTTTTAAAGTGGTTGTGCCAGGCAGCAATTTCAGGTGTTTACCTACGCTGCCATCTCGGTTTCTCAAGATGTCACTCATTTTTATGGCTGGATAATACGTCACTGTATGTATGTACCACAGCTTTTTTACCACGTGTCTATTAATGGACACTTGGGTTGCTTCCATAGTTTGGCTATTGTAAGTAATGCTGCAATGAATGTAAGGGATGCATATATTTTTTTGAATTGGTGTTTTGGGTTTCTTTGGATAAATCCCCAGAAGTAGAATCCCAGGATCATAAGGTAGATCTATTTTTAATTTGTTTGATAGAACTCCATGCTGTTTTCCATTGTAGCTACATCAATCTGCATTCCCACCAACAATGCACAAAGATTCCCTTTTCTCCACATCCTTGTCAACACTTGTCATTAGTAGGTTTATTGATGATAGCCATTCTGACAGGTATGAAGTAATACCTCATTGTAGTTTTAGTTTGCATTTCTCTGACAACTAGTCATGTTGAGTATCTTTTCATGTCTATTGGCTTTCTGCATGTCTTTTTTGGAGAAGTGTCTATTCAGGTCCTCTGCCCATTTTTTAAATTGGATTATAAGTTTTTTGGATATTGAGTAGTATGTGTTCTTTATAAATTTTGGATATCAACCCCTTATCAGATATGACATTGGCAATATGTCTCCCATTTAGATTATCTCTTCAAAATTTTTATGGTTCCCTTTGCTGTGTAAAACTCTTTAGTTTGATGTAGTCTTATTTGTTTATTTTTTCTTTTGTTTCCCTTGCTCAAGGAGATATGTCAGAAAATATATCGCTAAGAGAAATGTCAGAGATTTTACTACCTATGTTTTCTTCTAAGATTTTTATGGCCTTGAGTCTTACATTTAAGTCTTTAATCCATCCATTTTTAGTTTATTCTTATTTATGGTGTAAGGAGGTAGTCTAGTTTCATTTTTTTTTAAAGTATTTGTCAAATTTTCTCAGCACTATTTATTGAACAGACTATCTTTATCCCATCATATGTTCTTTTCTCCTTTGTCAAATATCAATTGTCCAAATAGACGTGGATTTATTTCTGGGCTCTATATTCTGTTCCATTGATTTATGTGCCTGTGTTTATGCCAGTATCATCCAGCAGGGTTTTTTAAATGGTTGTTATTTTCTCCTTAAAATATTTTAAAATTATTTTTTCCAGACACTGTTTCACTTGTAACATGGAATTAATGTGATTACTCCTGTAGTATTCATGGAAATAAGACAACTTTCCTTTCAAAATCTGACAAATTCCTGACAAATGCAACTACTGTTTTAAAATTGTTCAATAACTGGTTTCTAAGGGACTATTATGAATGTATTAAATTATTCCATAGGGAAAGGAAATTTCAAAGGCAAAAAAAAAATCAAGAAATCATTATTTTTTTGGCCTTATTTCCTAGAAATACAGGTAACTCCTTTGACAAGTAGCTCATTCTTTACTAGTATATTCATCTTAGTTCTCTTTACTGACCCATACCTTCAACAGTAGTAGATTCAGTCAACAATAGTATTCAATTGTGCAAAAGGACAGTAGTTGATCAGTATTTAAATGGAATACATAGCCAACTAGTTATGTGTCAGTCTTAAGTAGTAGAATTAGACAGGAAGGCAAGGAATTATTTGATGATAATAATCCATACTCAATGTTGAACACAAATAGATTTGATTAATTTCCTAGACTGCTACATATAGTTATACTCAGTTGGGCCCAGAAATTCCATCAATTGGCATCCTCACTAGGCTTCTTATAATCACACCATCCTTGTTCTGTGCTCCTGTTTCTCGATGTGAGCCTTCATGTTTGATGTTAAACCCTCCTTGACTTTTGAGAATGAGAAGTCATCACCCTCTATCAGTTTCCTGCCACCTCCCCACAATTGCCACATTATATGGGATCTTCTTCATCCTAGGCAGATAGTCATTACCTTCTTTTTGTAAATGTCATTGTCTCCCCATAAAGCAGCAAGCAGAAGGAACATGAGTGACAAAAGACAAAAGTTATGTCTTCCCTAAAGCCTAACTGTACCAAATTGTCATTTCATTTAATTGTCATTGTATCAAAAAATAAATCCCAGCTCTGGTCAGGTAGCTCAGTGGTTAGAGTGTCATCCCAATATGCCAAGGTTGCAGTTTTGATCCCCAGTCAGGGCACATACAAGAATCCACCAGTGAATGCAATAAATAAGTGGAACAAGAAATCTCTTTCTCTCTTTCTATCTATCTATCCATCTCTCTCTTTCTTTCTCCTCTTCCTCTCTCCCTCTCTCTCTCTAAAATCAATAAATAAAACTTTTAAAAAATAAATAAATCCCAGAATCTCTTGTCTATCTCCCTCAGCTATGCCATCAAACTACCTGTCAATCTATTTTCAGTATTTCTTGTGAAAATTCCTCTATGTAAATATTTTCTTCTCTTATTTTGTGCCACATTTTCTTTTTTAAAATCCTTTTTCTCAAACTGAAAAGCCATTCTAGCTTGGTACATTCAAAGCAATTCAACAGGTGTTACACCCATCATGTATGTTTTTTTTTTCTACACAAGAATAGAAAATTGGCTGAAAAAGTGAATCTCTGTTGATCTTCATTTAATACAAGTGGCATCAATGCCTTCCTCAGAGTGCACCCTTTGGTTCAGGGCCATACTGGTAGCTAGTTGTCATGAAGGCACTAAATTATTTCATTTCATGTCACTTTTACACACATCACCTACCTGGTCAAATTGTACAATGGCTGTTCTGTTTCTGTCAGTGTTGTTGTATAAAAAATACCGTCACTGGATTTTTTAAACATTGTTTTGGGGATTTGTTTGTTGCTTGTTTGTCTTTTATATTCTGTGGTGCTTTCTCCTAGTGTCTTTCCTGAGCATCTGACTTTTCTGGAAGATAAACAACAATATCTGAAGAGAAATAATTCCTGATTGAGATTTTCTCCCATTGAATGTTTACAAAAACTTGGTAAAAGTATTTATAATTCACTCTATCCTTAGTATTTATATGATTATGATAGACTTGTTTCAATTTAAGAAAATGTATAAAGAGTAACTAAATATCTATATAAGCATAAATTCAGTTTTGCAGATGTTTCATCAGGTCAAGTCACTAAACATCCACATGAATTATTTTATGTCATTTCACATATTTATTCAGTTTTCACTCTTTGCCTTATACCTCAGTTAGATCCTTGAGGAATACCCCAAAACAAAACAAAATACATAAAAAACGTTAAGATTCCTGCTCTTCAAGTGTCTGGCTTCTAGTCAACAAGACATAAATGAGTATAGTATGAACAACTGGGGAATAACTATCTGGTAACATTTTCTATATATGGAAGATTTTCATTTAAAAGGAAGCAAAAAATTTAGTTGCCCAAAGAGTCTGCAATTTACCAGTTTTACGGCTGGTTTAAAAACACGAAACATAGTATAAATGCAGCTCTCCTTAGCTATTTTAGTATAATATTTGGACATAATCAATGTTTTAAAAACATTAAGTGAATGAATTAATATTGCTATGATTTAAAAATAATTATTCTACTAATGTTCTTTAAGAATTTGTATGACCAGGGAGGGTGGGGGGGCAGGAGGGGCGAGGGCGGTAAGAGATCAACCGAAGGACTTGTATGCATGCATATAAGCATAACCAATGGACATAAGACACTGGGGGGTAGGGGAAGCCAGGGGATTGTCAAGGGCGGGGAAAAAAAAAAAGGAGACATATGTAATACTCTTTGTAATACTTTAAGCAATAAAAAATAAATAAAAAAATAAAAAAAACATTAAGTGAATGAATTAATATTGCTATGATTTAAAAATAATTATTCTACTAATGTTCTTTAAGAATTTGTATGACTGTTATTCACAAAACAGTTTTAAATATATGAATTAAAGTTTTACTTTCATCTTTGTTTTAAGCCATTACATTAAGAACAGTGAAGTAGTTTCCTAATTTAAATATTTCATATAATCAGATACATCATAATCAAATGGCAGCCTGTTCTTATAGGTCACTCAGTGACTTCAATAAAATTAGCCTTAAACTATTCCTGAAAGTTTGTTAAAAATTATTCTCAGCTAGAAATATGAAGAAATAGATCACTCAATTTTCTTATGTGTAAACATATGGAAACTCCAAACCGGAAAATTCATCTATCCTAACTAAAATGAAGAGGTCAATGGGGGGAAAAAGGGACATATGTAATACTTTCAATAATAAAGATTTTTTTAAAAAGAAAGAATGTTGGAAGGAAAAAACGTACATTCCTTAAACTTGCAAACTATGCAATGTATTGTTTTTGTGTTGCTAGAAGAGGTTTTCTTATTTGTCTGCCATAAATAATTTAAGAGCTTATGATGTTGGTGACGGTTATAAGAATGTAAAATGAAACATTTTCCAGCAAAACATAAATGAACCATGAAGAGTAGACAAGATTCTGGTTATATATTGGCAAAGCTAGATGAGGCTTTAGGTTGAGGGAAAATTGTTGGGTTTCAGAATTCTTTGGAAATGAACCTTAAATAGAAAAGGAGGTCTTGATTTTAATGAAACAAATTGTGGTACCTTATTGCCATAGTGCCTGGCTGGAGCTATTTGGCAGGAAGGTACACATTTTTCACTCAAAAACGATTTATAATTGAATCCTAATAAAATATAAAACAAAACTTGAAATATTTCCAGGCCATGACCAGATGACCGGCTTCAGGAATTATAAGATTCCTACCTGGGTCAGACATTGAACTTCTCGGATGATTTCCAAAAGCCTGTGGTAGTCTGGTAGCCTCCCTTTTTATTGGAGTTGTATTTGCATAATTTGAAACATTTCCATTTGAACAAAATTACTAAGCTTTTCAAGTGGCAGAATGAATTGTCTAATCCAGTCAAAAAAGTCAAGTGCCTTCATGCTTAGAAAATTTGTTCCCTATTACAAATTGTACTCCTAATCCAGAAAAAAAACAGCTTTCAAATGTTTTCAGTTAAAATGCCTCCACAAACACCTGTCTACATTATTAAAAAGCCCTCCTGGTATGTGCCAGGACCATAATTTGGCCAACATCTCTGTAACAAACCAGGCAAAATAGAGAATTGATAATAGAGAATAATGGATTCAGCGATGCGACAGGAAACCAGGCCATGCAGAGTCTTGTAAGCCACGGAAAGGACAATTGCTCTTGCTCTAGGAGTAAAGGGAAGTCATGGTGAGGATAAGAGAAAAGGAGTGGCTTGATCTAACTTACTTTTTTAAAGTGGAAACCAGCAAAAATGAAATCCAAAGTCCTCCACCAAGCCCTCATTCCCCTTTACCTCTTCACATCACTAATTACATTTGAACATTGTCCAGAACTGGAAGGACACATATGGTAAATCCAAATAGCACCGGTAAGTGATGGGTGTGCAGTAGAGCAACTGTTTACAAAGGTGTGGGCAAGGTTAAGTGAAACTAACAGGCAATGGTGAAATCGCACAGGGTTGGTAATAGCAGGGAGCTGTCGCCACCTGCCAGATCTGAAGGGGAAAGGTGAATAGTGTTTACCAGAACCCAGAAGTAATTTCTGTAGCTTTAGGAGAGGACACCTATAAGCGCCACATCTCTAAACACAGAAATGCAGACAATCTGCAGCAACCAGAAGCAAAACTGCTATTCTGAAGATGCAAATTTGTTCCAATGCGATTGATACATTAGGAAGCAATTTAAGCATAAGTGAATTTGATGTTGGTTTATGCACAATTTCACCCATGAGAAATACTGAGTGAACAGAGAAAACTGCATAGCAGAGTAGGAATACACAAAACCTACCCTGTGCCGGGCCAGCATGGCCAGGTTCGGTGAGCCTGAGGAGGGGCGGTGAAGGATTAAAGAAGACAGACAAGAGAATACAGCTGGGGCTAGGTGGATCTCTGACACAGAGAGACCCAGCCTACAAGCCGAGGCTTTATTTTATAGTCAGAGCACACAAAGCAAAACAAGAGAAGTGGCCAACATCTTTACAATGTTCTTGTGAGTTTCCCCTTGTTTTGGCAGCACTTGCTGTACCTTCCACAGCCTATTAGTTACCTAGGAAGGAACTAGGAAGAACTATAAGGTCAAGCTTAATTATGCTAGGAGAGCTCTGCCCTCCAAGCTGGGACTTGTTTGTGGCCCTGCCACAGGTCAGTCTGAGGCTTGACCCTAGAGGCACTCCCTACAGTACACACGCACGCATCTCCAATATCTACCAGCTACCTCAGTTCATGATGTGTGAGATGAGCCACGTCCATTCACATCTGGTGTTACAAGTCTCCTTCCAATTCCAGATAATCCTCTTCCACCACTTCATGATAGCACATTCTGAAACTTTTTCAATGCCCACTTCTACAAGCAAACTTCAAGTCCTTTTCAAGATAAAGTGCCATATTAATTGTAATATGTAACTGTGCTACAGTCTTTACTAGGCTCCCATCTTTGTGTGAGTATGAGTGAACAGATTTTGAGTGCTCTGCTCCTAACCACGTTTCTCCCACTGCCCTGTGGTTTTGATGGAATAATTTTTCACAGTGTGATAATTTTTAGCACATCAAATGTCTGGGTATAGCAAAACTGATTGTACATACTCAGATCTCATCACATCCCTTTCCAGGTTCAGCCAATTCTTCTTACTGACCAAAACCAACAAGACACTAGCGCAAAGAAACCCCCTGATATACTCCGTGAGGATCAGCCTCCTGGGGCACAGGGCGGATGGAGAAGAGCAGACGGTGAATCTGAAAAGACAAACTGAAAGTGTGCAGTACAGAAACCTTCTTGGTTTGTTTGTGTTGATTTCTAGTGCCTTGCTATTTGAAATGTGGCTCAGGGATCAGCAGTTTTGGCATCTTCTGGGAGCCTGTTAAAAATGCAGAGTATTGGGCTTCTCCACAGAATTACTGAATCTAAGTCTGCATTTTTTAAAAGTCCCTCAAGTGATTTGTATGTGCATTAAATTTTCAGAAACACTGTTCTCAAATCTTATTAGATCGGTTCTTCTGTCTCTCACTCACTGGCCACTGCCTTGCTATGTCCTTTCCTAGCAGCTCTTCCTCTTACAATTCAATAAAGTGTTCAAAGTTGTGTTGAACCACAACTGGCCTCTAACCTGAAAAAATTTCAATGGTGGAGTGAACTTTGACTTCAATGATATCACTTCCATCCTAGTAGCTAGTTCCAAGAATACTTGTAAAAAGTAAAATAACATCTGTTCCTAAGAAACTAACTAGACCAAGACCATTAGAGTCAAGCTTAATTTATACTGACTCAGATACTGGATATTGTCCACCAGCTTGCAAGGAAAATAACATGAGACCCCCGAGGCAAATAATTTTGATAAAACTATAGTTATTAACAGATATATGTACATTTTAACTTTTTAATATAGCAAAGCCTAAGAAATTTAGTTGGCTATGAATTCTTCATTGATTAAATTCAGTGTAATACTTTATCTTTCAACTTTATTTTCAATACCTGCCAACTGAAAGTGATGCAATCTTCACCTTTTGTCTCCTCTACCTGCTCCCCCCAAGATTCTCCCAGTCACCTATTCTCAAGTCCTTAGAATTATGTTTGACTCACTTTTTTTCTTGATCTCATTCTTTCTTAGAAGCCACATAATCACTGAATCTGAATCCTTTATTTCAATTCCTCAGATCTTTTTCATTACTTTCCATTCCCAATTCTCATTTTTTGGTTCATATCAGATGACCCCTTATCTTGGGATATACAAATAACCTCCCAAGTGGTCTCACTACATTTATTATTTACTTACATCAGTAATTGTACCCAAACCCCCAGGATATCATTATTGTCTACAGAATAAAATTCATGTCTGCCCTAATTCATAATTTCTGATAATTTGGTACCCAAATAGCATTCCAACTTTCAATTTGAACTGCATGGTGTCCTTCACAGCTCCATCATAGGTGTGGCCACAGGTCTCTGTAAATGCACCCCTGAGTCTATATAGGAAAATTTTGGAGAATTCCTCCATATCAGTTGATCGTGTGCTCATCTAAACTTGTTCCTGTTATCCTGCTCTCCTTAAAAGTCATCCATTTACTTCAGACATGGTTTTCTAGGCTGGCCACTTCAATTTTTATTTTTGTCCTTGATTTCAATTTTCCAGATACCCCTTGATTCCATGCTTCAAAGTAACAGGTCATACCTACACCTCCTTCAGGACTCAACACTGAGAAACCGCAGCTCAACTCAGTGCACCTACACCTTTTTTATTTCTTTATTTTCCAAATATATATACTGGTTCTCAACATAACGAGGTGATCATGCTTCTTTCATCATTGGAGATTATATATATATTAGAGGCCCGGTGCACAAAAATTTGTGCACTCGGAGAGGTGGGGGGTCCCTCAGCCCGGCCTGTGCCCTCTCGCAGTCTGGGACCCCTCGGGAGATAACGACCTGCTGGCTTAGGCCTGCTCCCGGGTGGCAGAGGGCAGGCCCAATCCCTAGGTGCAGCCCCTGGTCGGGCTCAGAGCAGGGCCGATTGGGGAGTTGGGGCACCGCCCCCTGTCATGCACAGAGCAGGGCAATCGGGAGGTTGTGATGCCACCCTCAGTCACGCTCAAGGTAGGGCCGATTGGGGGGTTGGGGCACCGTCCACTGTCACACTCAAGGCAGGGTCAATGGGGAGGTTGCAGCGCCACCCCCTGTCATGCACAGAGCATGGCCCATCAGGGGGTTGGGGCGCAGCCACTCTCACACTCAAGGCAGGGCCGATGGGGAGGTTATGGCTCTACCCTGTCACACATGGAGCAGGGCCCGTGGGGGGCAGGGGGGTTGGGGCACCGCACCCTGTCACACACATAGCCACAGGGCAATCAGGGGGTTGGGGAGCTCCCCCCTATCAGTCACAGAGCAGGGCTGATCAGGGGGTTGGGGTGCCTTCCCCTTTCACAAACAGAGCAGGGTGGATAGGGAGGTTGTGGCCCCGCCCCCTGTCACACACAGAGCCACAGGGCGATCAAGGGGTTTGGGTGCTGCCCCCTGTCACGCTGATCCCGGTGCTGGGAGGCCTCACCCCTCCGCTGATCCCGGTGCTGAAAGGCATATTACCCTTTTACTATATAGGGTAGAGGCCTGGTGCACGGGTGGGTGCCGGCTGGTTTGCCCTGAAGGGTGTCCTGGATCAGGGTGGGGGTCCCCACTGGGGTGCCTGGCCAGGCTGGGTGAGGGGATGATGGCTGTTTGCAGCTGGTCACACACCCTTCAGGGTGGGGGTCCCCACTGGGGTGCCTGGCCAGTCTGGGTGAGGGGCTGAGGGCTGTTTTCAGGCTGGGGGTGACTGAAGCTCTCAACCGCTCCTTTTTTTCTTTTTTTCTTTTTTTATTCTGGGCCAGCTTTAGCTTTAAGGCTTGGCTCCAGCTCTTAGGCCTCAGCTGCTGAAAGTAGGTTTCTGGCCTTTGCTTACAATGTTGCGATCCTGCTGGCGGAAGCCTGGCGGAATAAAGCAGGTTTCTAGGGTTTTGTTTAGCTTCTATATTTGTTACAATGTTTCTTAAACTGCAGGCTCAGAGGCCGGCAAGGCAAGCGGGGAACGTTGGTTTCCTCCGTCACTGAAGCAAGCAAGCCTCATGTTAGTTTCAAGCTGCCTGGCTTCCGGCCGCCATCTTGGCTGGCAGTTAATTTGCATATCGCCCTGATTAGCCAATGGGAAGGGTAGCGGTCGTACGCCAATTACCATGTTTCTCTTTTATTAGATAGGATATATATATATATATATATATATATATATATATATATATATCCCTGTGCACAAAATTCATGCACTGATAAGGTCCCAGGTGGCTGCCGGCTACCGGCTGGGTACTCCCTCCCTTCCCCAGCTGGCCCTGTCCCCTGGTTGAACTCCTGGATGAACTCCCAGTTGAGGGGACAATTTGCATACTATGCTTTTATTACATAGGATATATATATATACTGAGTGGCCAAATTATTATGACCACCCCATCAGTACAATGAAGTGAATTAGTTATGGCAAATAATAATAATAATAAAACCTTGAGAGTATTTGCTTAGGAAGTTTTCAATATTCAGTATTTTTGGAAGTGTTAATGAAGTACTGATGGGGTGGTCATAATAATCTGGCCACTCAGTGTGTGTGTGTCTATATATATATATATATATATATATATATATATATATATTAATATATTCTGCAGTAGACTGTAATGGTAAAGATGGAAGCAGAAGGCTCAAGAGGAATTAAGTTGGGAGGGGAAGTCTGTATTTATGGGTGGGGAAAAAAAGAAATGGTTGGACAAGAAAGTCATGAATTAGGGAAAGAATCCTGTAAGCTAATATTGAAAATAGCTAATGCTTATGTGTTTATTAGGTGCTTACAATGAGCCGGTTTAATAAATCTCACTTATTCCTCATAATAGACCTATGAGGAAAGTAACTTTCAGATACAGGGTTTTAGAGAATAGGAGATAACATGGAATTTTTATAAGCTTTCTGTGAAACATGGCCCCATCCTTATATTCTTCCACAGAAATGAAATTCTTGTTTAGAGCCATATGGTCACAACTTCAAAAGATGACACATGTAATTTTTTACAGAATTCTTATTCTGTAGTATTTTCTATGAATACAACATACCTCCTCTTTGCTATCCAATATTAGACATTTCTTTACTTTATAGGAGTGAAAGCCTAATTTTAAAAACTCTAAAGACAAAAAATATCCAGAAGATTGTCTCAAGTAAATTCTGAGTTATGCCATGATCATTCTCCATGGTGGGTACAAAAATTAGAGCAAAAGAAAACAGAAAAATTGTTTGTTTGTTTGTTTGTTTGTTTCAGTAATTTGGGAATATAATGATTAAACCTAGGGGAGCCCTGGCCAGTTTGCTCAGCATTTAGGGCTTCAGCCTGCAGACCAAAAGATCTCGGGTTTGATTCCCAGTCAAGGGCACGTAACTGGATTGCAGGTTTCATCCCCAGCCCCTGTCAGGGAGCGTGTAGAAGGCAACCAATCAATGAGTATCTCCCACATCAATGTTTCTATTTCTCTCTCTCCCCACTCCCTTCCACTCTCTCTAAAAATCAATGGAAAAAGTATCCTTAGGTGAGGATTAGAAAAAGAAAACAAATAGGGGAAAGACCCCATATTTTAAAAGGAAGAGAAACTATAAATTGAAATTCAAATCTTACTTCAAACTATATATATACATATATATATATATATATATATATATATATATATATATATAGTCTGCTACTGGAATTATATTCATTTTTAATTAACTTATCTTTTATTTTTCTTTATTTGATTCTGAGGAAAACAAAACTTTAGTGATTACAATTATTTTTCTCTTAGGAATACTATGCCTGAAATACGTAGTATTGGTATGTTGATAGTCAATTCATAAATAAATAGATTTATACTCACCTCTGAGTCAAAAGAATGTACTATAAAGTATATACTAGTGTACTTGTCTAGTTTTCTTTGTATTTTGGCTACCCACCGATTGTCTTGTTTGCATGCTTTGTTTTCTTTCTTTTGTTTAATTGAATGAGTAAAAAGCCCTACTAATTTTAAGGAGATAGGTATACTTCAGGATTATATTTATCTTATTAGGTTTGGCTTTTAAAGTGTGCTTAATTTTCATTTTCATTGCAAAGGCAAACATCTGTCTCCTTGGATCTCTAAAATTATGTGTCTGAATTATTTTAATCTATAGAGGCATAAAAATAACCCTTTTATTGCACCATTTTCATATTATTGAGTATTTTTCTACCAATTGCCTTTTCCAAGTAGTAACAAAAACAAAAGCATAGATTTGCATAACACTCATAGTTTCAAATCAATTTCACATACCCTGTCTCCTTTTCTCCTTCCAAAGCTTTATGAGGTATGGAAGCTGGTATTATTTTCCACACTTTTATAGATAATGAAACTGAGGTACAGAGAGTTTAACGTACTTTCCCAAGGGCATATAGCTAATAAATGATAAAATAGAGCTACAACGCAGGTCTCCTCTTTTCTGATCCACAAAATAATAAATCATGTGTGTTTTTTCAAGCTTTAATTCCTATTCTAACCAAGCCTTCGCTATTACAGTAGACCAAATGTTTATACGGACGACTAACACTATATTCTAGTGGTGAGCTAAGCTCTGAAGCTAGAGTTGCCTCAATCTTCTTGTTGTAAAAGGGAGCTAATGACAGAATATAACTTCTTGGGTTGTTATGAGAATGAAATGAGTTAACACAAGTAAAAGGCCCTCTAGGTTAAAATCTTGGCTCTTTTGTACTAGGTGTGCAAACCTGGGCAAGTTACCTCCCCTTCTTTATCTACAAAATAAAAATAACAACCTAGCTCACAGACACTTGAAATAATTAACTGTGATAATATATGCAAAGCTCCAGTGTAGTTCAACTATCAGATAAGTGGTAGCTGCTGCTGCTATGTCCCAAGTATTAGTCCTTGTCAATGTCACCACTTGTTTTATTTGTCTGATTGTTATTAAGTGCTGTGATTCAAGATTTCACTCCATCATTCACTTCAGTGACCAACATTGGGACTAGCTGTCCAACTACATAAAAAAGCACTTAACTCTTTTTCATCCACTTTTCCCCCATTTTGCCCACAGGGTAAGTGATGTATTTTTCAGAGGCTTTAAAAATGAACCTAGCCCTAACTGGTTTGGCTCAGTGGCTAGAGCATTGGCCTGTGGACTGAAAGGCCCCAGGTTCAATTCTGGTCAAGGGCACATGCCTGGGTTGCGGGCTCGATCCCCAGTAGGGGCTGTGCAGAAGGCAGCCAATCAATGATTCTCTCTCATCATTGATGTTTCTAACTCTCCCTCTCCCTTCCTCTCTGAAATCAATAAAAATATATTTTTAAAAAATGAACCTAGACATCTATTCCATCTACTATGTTCCCACAGCACTTGGTTTGTACCTCTGTAATAGCACTTACTTATGGTTTCTGTTTGTACTTCTATCATCTCAAAATCAGGTAGCAGCAAGCTGAACTATGAATCCAGCCAGCGGTGACCCAGGGAACAGGGCTCTGCCAAGAATTTCACGCTGGCAGTTAGAGAACCACAGAGCAGTGACCAGGAGCAGCCCCTTCCATGGGTCCACAGTCCACTGTCTGAAACAGGGTACCCTGACGCAAACAAAAGGAAGTTAAATGGCTGGAGGCCTAGATCTTAATGGAAGTAGATCAAGAACTGATGAATCAAAAAATAGACGAAATTTAAAGTTTATGAAAGGAAGGTGAAACTGGGGAAAATCTCTGTGCTAGAATTCAGGAAGCATCTGATTAGACTTATATACTGACCGGGGGAGAGAGCATTGTTGCAAAGGAGTCAGTAATTATGTTTCTGTCATTCTAGCTGTGAAATGAAAAGCCTCCTTCACAGCCATGTCAAGCCCACCTGCAGCTGTCAGTGAACTTATTACAGGAGGGTGGCATGTGAAGTCTTTCCCTCCCAGGATATTCACAAGATTCTTTGCATTTGGTGGAGCCTGTGATTCCCTGTGCACCCATGAGAAGAGGGCACGGTTTCTTCAAGCAGCCCCATGCACTCCAATGAGGAAGTCCTGTTAACTGGACCAGTTTTCTAGATGCGCATTTTATTGCTATGGCTGTCTTCTCCATTTTTACTTTGAGTTACAAACTTCCATTCACAAACCTCTTGTCACTGATTTCCTCAGCTCCCATGCCTCTCTGGCTTACTTCTTCCAACCTGTCTAGGAACAATGCACCCTTTTAATAAGAGAGCAGGTCCCAAAGGTTTCCTTTCAGCTTCTCCTCTAGTACGGAGGTGAACTTGCATTTGCAGCACAGAGAGCCTATGATTATCCAGAGCAAAAATACATGCATAGCACATAAGCTATAGATCACCGGAACAGATGCTGTCACGCTCAAATGTAATGGGTCTCAGGAGTAATTCTTTAGCTCCCCTGATATATTTCTCCTTATAAATTGTGTGGGAATTGCCTCTTCCTCGCTCCTGCTCCCAGAGGGAAGAACTACTTATTGCTACTTATCACTTACTTAAGACTCATCCTCTTCTACTTGTTAACTTGCAAACCTGCTGTAGAATGTGAGCTTTAAACAAGATTTCAACCCTGAATCTAGTACCAGCACATACAACAGAATCTTGCAACAGAATTCACCTCTCTCACGGGTGGCTGGTCTGCATAGTAACACATCACTGCTTTGCTTTCTTGCCTATGTAGCTCCTCCGATGATACATGGAATTTGGAACTAGAAAAGACTGTCAGCGTGAGAATACATTGGTTACTGTTTTCTTGGTTACCTGCAGAGGAGAAATGGATATGACGCAAGGATCATGTATGCATTAGGTGAATTTGAGAGAATGGTGCTGAAAGTGTTGCCAAGGTTTTAAAGTCAGAAAGTCCAAGAGGACACAGCCCACATAATATTAAGATTTTTAGACTATCCTGAAGCTTTCTGAAAAATATTCTAGGCATCCCAGAGCTCTGAAGCCCCTAGCACAAGCTGAGGAGGACAGGCTTGCTAAGTGGGCATCCAAACTAAGCAGCTTAACCCAGTGTAATGTTTCTGAGAGTATTTGGAGTACTTTTTTGTTCAGCTAATACTATATTATACTACAGAAAAATCACTTATCAATGGGTGTGTTGATTAACTGGCCTCTTGAATGTGGATGTAAATGTCTATAATCTCTGACTCTAAGTAATACCATAAGGGAATTTCCCAGCTGCCTTGATTCCAGAGAATGGGCAGCGAAATCATCATGGTTCATTTTTTTACACCTGTGTTCTAACCTTCTTTGACTATCCATATAGATATGGATACAGTGGGGCCTTGACTTACGAGTTTAATTCGTTCCAAGGCCGAGCTCGTTAAGGAGCTTGTTAACTCAAATTACTCTATCAACTCAATGCAAAAAATCAGCCAAGAGACAGCTGGTATCTCAAAAAACTCATTAGTCGGGACACTCGTTAGTCAAGACCCCACTGTATATGAATATGTAATTCCCTCTATGTATTCCTATGTCTAACACTAAAATTAGCTTACATTATATAATTTGAGGACTTCTATTATTTTAAAAATTAGAACACTTTCTCCTACTGTCTGCCATTTTTATGTGACAGACACCAGTATTTTTCTTTATATCATTCTCTTATTCTTCTCTCTTCCTCTTTTACTCCTCTTCCTCACCCCTCTTCTGCTACCAACCATCCCAGTTCCACAAGACAGTGATTTCTTCTCAACCAGAAACATCCAATGAGAGAATCCCAGCATTTCTGAGCTTCACCATCTCCAAACCAGGAATGCTCACGTTCCTTTCAGGAACGTATGTTAGAAGAAAGAAAAGGTGCATTTTAACTAGGACTACAATGAACTGAGTGCCAAGAAAAAATAAATGCTTTACAAATATTACCAATAATTTATTTTTATAAACTAAAGGAAACAATAATGTTCATACCTAAATAATCTTCTTATAATCCAAAACGAATGTTGGCTGACACTGTTAAGTAGTTATCATCTCACTGAGTGTTTGTTCTGTGTCAAGCAAAATACATTACTTTGTTTAATCCTCACTATGATGCTATGAAATCAGTGTTAATAGTATTACTGTCATTTCTAAAATGAGGAAATTGAGATTTAGGATGGCTAAATAATTTACTTACAGTCAAAAAGCTGGTAAAGATGTAGAATTAAAACCTAAGTCAGACTCTTTTAAAATAGATGGTTTAAATCCACATACTTTAATACCTTCAGGACTTTTAAAAATTTATTTATTTTCTTTATTGATTAAGTATTACATATGTGTCCTTAACCCCCCTTGTCCCCCCACCCCGGTCCCCCTACTCAGGCCCTCACCCCACTATTGTCTGTGTCCATTGGTTATGCTTATACACATGCATACAAGTCCTTTGGTTGATCTCTCCGCCTTCCCCCCACCCACCCCTGCCTTCCCTCTGAGGTTTGACTGTCTGATAGATGCTTTTCTATCACTGGATCTGTTTTTGTTCATCAGTTTATGTTGTTCATTATATTCCACAAATGAGTGAGATCATGTGATATTTACCTTTCTCCAACTGACTTATTTCGCTTAGCATAATGTTCTCCACATCCATCCATGCTGTTGCAAATGGTAGGAGTTCCTTCCTTTTTACAGCAGCGTAGTACTCCGTTGTGTAGATGTACCACATTTAGAACTTTTTAAAAAGACTTTAAACATTTATTTTGAGGTAAAGATAAAAATAAAATTCTTGATCAATTGAAATAATGGACTTCTTTTTTTCTTTTATGCCAAACTCCATTTTCAAATGGAGCATATACCTACTTTTTTTTTCTTTTAAAACGGAGTTCCATAGAGATCATAAAAACAAGAAAAACTGCAATTATTTTGTTGGTCATATTTTAAAGCAAACTTCTGACATTATATCACCTCAATTGTTAAATAATTCTGTAAGTATATCAATAAAAATATAGACCTTTAATTACATAATACTATTACTATGTCTAAGAAAATTAATGATAGCTTTTAATATATAATAACTGGCCCACTTTTAATTGTTTTAAAGTTAGGAGCAGTTCTATCCCAAACATTAGCATAACAGAGGCCAAATAAAACTCATATACCATAATTGAACATTTAAAATTTTATGATAAATATTTTACCACTAAATAATCATTTCAAATTATATATCAAGCTAATAAATTCTTAGCTATATTATATTTACCCTTTTACCTCAACAAAATATATTTTTATATAACAAAAAACTTGGAAAATATGTGTAGAGCTATGGATTTTATATGACTGAAAAGTTTTAAAAATATAAAAGGATGACTAGATGTAACTATTACTGCATATGTCTGAGTGTTCCTTGGTTAGCTGGTAAGTTTGAATGTATAATAAAATACAGGTATACATCATTTATGTTAGATATTTATTACTTAATATTTATTTTTCTTGATTTTACTTCAACAGAAACATTGATTTTTATCATTTTGAGTTAAATAGTTTGTTTTGTATTGATGAAAATTATTTAAATAAAATGATGTCATTTTTAAAGTATACAAAATTTGAATATACTTTATCAAATGCTGTCAGATTTTAAAATTAAAACTAGCTTTGTTCTCCAAAAAAGATACTTTTTGTAAAATATTCTATCACCTATTAAAATTATAACATATCTAGTAAAATTAACAAATATTAAAATTTAAATTCATTACTTAAAGTATGACATTTGTGGTTAATTTCTTGAAAATTTAATTGTCATTACTTTTTGATAAAACCATAACTATCCCCAATTCTTGCATTCAATGTCTATCATGTTGCCAATGTAAACTATTGGTGTCACACTTCACCAAGATTACCTCTAGATCTACCTATATCAAGTTTCAGAGTAGCTATCAATGGTTTCTTATTATAAAAATGCCTGTCATCCTACAACTGTTGTAAATCTCACACTATTTCATTAGTACCTTCAGAACCATGAATTAGAACAGAAAAATAAGCAAAATAAAGGACTCTCATCACTGCTAACAGTTCTTCATTCTATTGTAAAATCTGTTGCAGTCATGCTATCTGGAAGGAAGCATTTGACAAGTTAATTAATGTGTCTTTTCTGCCCATGAAGCACTCTGCCTCTCAAATCCTTCCTGTACTCTAAAGCAGTGTCAATTTCCGATGTTCATGCAGGCATAATCCTCAAAGCTCTCCTACATTGGAGGCTGTCTGCTATGATTTTAGGATACAAGACTAAACATGTGGAGAAGCTTTCCGGTGGGGTGTGAATAGAGTTGGCCATGAGAACAGATATTTAGCACGATGGGCCCTGTGGTACCAGAGCTGAGTGCCAGATCTCAGATCTCAAGCCAGATCTTTGATTTTGCTTTTGTTTGCGTTTTGCATAGGCTTGTGTTTTACAGGAACATCTACGTGCTGGCCTAATGAAGGTAACCCCTTCGTCCAGGTCTAGGGTCTGAGGTCACAGTTTATTTTCAAAGTCAGAGGAGCATCTGTTGAAAAAGCACCCAATTCCTGAAGTTTGGAGAAGTCCCTCCAGCTGTTTCAAGTTTAATCTAATCACGACTTCCACATATGATTTATTTTTGTCCAATTTGTTTGGCAATGGTATGTAATATTTCCAGCCCCATCTGTACATTGCTTACCCAGAAGAGTAAATCAGCTGTGGAGCAATGTCCACTGGGTCCCATCCAACACTGGACAATCAGACTAAGATATACTTATAATATGAAAAAAAGGAAGAAAGCTGTTCATCACCGCTTCTAGGCAACTTTATTTTCCATTACACCAAGAAAACTCATCAATACAAAAGCAATAAAAGAGATTTTAGGAATGGAAATTACTCTGAAGATTTTGCAAGCAAATGCTTTAAAAATAAATTTTAAAAGACTCCCATTTCCATTCCAAGAATGGGAGATTTATATTCACTAAAGGAAAACAAATGTGTGTCAAATTGCTACTTAATCCTTGTCCAGGCAGAATGCAATCAGGGCAAGGTGCCTGATCAAATTGCCATGATGATCTATCGAAGTTATAAATATGACAATTCCTACCACAGAAAGAAAAATAGGCTATCAATATATATGAGTATATGGATATTGAATGGGAGAAACAAGTCACAAAATGTCTAGTCTATTTCAGTGTCTACATTGTATTAATGTAACATGAAAAGCTTTATGTTAATACAGAAATTCTGTTAAAATGTGTGCAGGTAAAATGTGCATGTAACATAAAATATATATGACTACCTTTGGATAACTACACCAGAAATCTTATACAAACAACCTGAGTTATACTCAACTGACAGTGAAATTAATTAAACAGATAAAGGCACTGATTGTAAGAAATGACTTAAATATGTACATGTATGAAATTTAGAAATAAAAATCTGAACAGAATAATTACATGATGTAACATCTGAAAATTTTGTAGCCATAAATATGGAGGCTTAATGTGTAAAGTAAAATAAGAGCGATACATAAAACTGCAGGCCTTTCTTAATTATCAAAACTATTTCTTGGTAGTCAGAGAAGTAGGGAACAGAAGGCAGAGAGAAAAATCTCCTGTGAAATGAGTTAGTAACAATTAGGGCTTTACAAACACCATCACCAGGTCAGAACACCAAAATATTGTCTCTACAGGTTTCCAAATCTGATGTTCAAGAAGCCAAGAAAGTATGAGTAGTGAAATGCCCTACTTCAGAATTCCCTTATGTTTTAAGTACAGCAAGTGTTCATTGAATGTCATGTTTGGTTCTTGGAAACTGAGTCTTAAAGTGAAACAACATATAACATAACCAATTTTGCCAGAGGCTAATTGATACAAACAAGAGTTAAGTCCCTCAGGCATATTTCTGGTCACAAAATTATCACCAAACTCCTAAATAAAGATCCATAACACTAAACACTGCAATAAATGTGAGTTATACATACATTCAAGAAAGATTAATAAAAACAAAGATAATTATTTTCCAACTGTTTAGGGTTATAGGTAGCTGGAGCCTCTTCCCTCAGCTTAGGGCCCAACACAGAACCCACCCTGGACAAGGCACCCTTCCACAGCAGGGCACACTGACACACACACCCACACTCACTCAGACTGAGACGATGTAGACACGATAATTCACCTCCTATGCACAACTTTAGGATATGTGAAGGAAACCGGATCACCCCGAGAAAACCCACACAGGCACTGGGAGACTGTGCAAATTTCACACAGACAGTAGCCCCGATTAGGAATCATCTTTTTCCTCATCAACATTATCGTGAAACAAGATTGAATGAATCATTATTCAAGTACCTGCTGTACTACAAAACCCAGTTTGTTAAATTCAGAGAACAAAAACATCTAATTTCCTATGAGCATTTTCTAGTGAGACTAGGGAGTTGTAGTTGTCTGACTCCTCTGTTATATGTCTCATTTGCACTTACTCCAGAGATTCCCATGCATAATGATGGCATTTCAGATTAAAAAATAATAATAATAAAACCATTGAATAAATGGAGTTTCTTTTCCAATCAGATAAGAAAGTGACAAGAGTCTGTTATCCCACTCTCACAATAACAACCAGAAAAGCAAGATAAGCTACAAAAATCATACTTTTGAAAACTTATTGAAGAATTGAGGACACAAATTTAAACTAATTTCCAAAAAGGCCGAGTCCTTCATACAAGAGAAGACACCCATGGCTGCTCAGGAAGAAAATATGCCATGGAAGTGAGATGCGGGTGAAGGGTAAGTAGGTGGAAGTAAGTAGAAATTAGATACAAATTTAAAGAATTGTTAACAGTGATGTGTAGGCTGGAATAGCAGATTCAAATTTGGAAGAACCCAACCCACAGAATAAATCTGCATCCACCTGCCAATTCTCACTCATGAGTATTCACCAAGTGTAGGGAGTGATCACTAAAAGCAGGGAAGTGGTGTGAAAGAATGAGAGCTAAGGGAGCTGCGTTGAGGTGTGTAGGGCCTCTTTGGAGTGCAAAGAGGAGGGGTGTTAGGGGAAGGAATCAGAGAGAAATTTATTATCCAAGGAAGACAGGAGAAATCAAGGAGCTAACAAGAGAAACGCGAGTACACACACACACACACACACACACACACACACACACACACACACACTCATGGAAGACATTTGTATTTGTATTAATCACCACATTCCATCCTGCGAGCCAGGTATGGCTTCAGAATCTTTTTCATCATAGCATCTGAGACAGACACCACCATCATGGTGAGAAACTATTTGCCATCTTGTTCTGAATTTCCATTAGTGTGACCTTGCTTGATCAAGATTCTATAGCTGTAAAGTGAGGAGCATAATATTTATAATTTGAATCAAGGAGTCAGGAGTACAGTACTAAAACCATCATGGCATCTTCTAGCTTCAAATGACACAGAGACCCTGTGAGTTAAAATGAATTACGATTTGCTAGGCTTTTGGAGCGCAATTGGGGACATAGGCTGAATGTGAGCAGTGATGCTTTATTATTTTCAAAAGTGTTTATTTCTCCATCCCTAGAAAACTGAAAAGAAAAAAAAAAAGCAGGCAGGTTTTTTCAAATGTTGCTCAGTTATATGATTCTTTCAAATATCTGGAATTAAATTAAAAGGAATATCCTTATTTGTTATATTAAAGAATTCTGTTTTAAAATAATCACTTTTTAAGCACTATTTCTTCTTGGAAATAGACTTTCTAATATGCCCATCCCAGATTCACAATGTTAACATGTATTGCTAATATAGGAAACTCAGCTTTTAGAACAAAAATGATTATTGGTGTGGTTCATTAGTCATCTCAGTCTAATTCCTTGCCATTTTGAAACTTAAGTTATTTTTCTCCAAGGTGACCAATTTAGTAGATAGTAATTGCCCTCTGGTCTTCTCAACTAGAAACAATCCCTTGTTGCGGATCAGTAACTCATGCCAATAATTGTTAAATAAAAATGCAGTGGTTGTCTGTGTAGATAAAGTGGAAGAGTCAATTGAAGGGAATTGAGTCAGAGAAAGCAGTAGTCAGAGAAAGGTAGAGTATATCTGCCATCTATATACTCTTAAAACTTGTTGCAGCCCTGACCGGTTTGGCTCAGTGGATAAAGCGTCGGCCTGTGGACTGAAGGGTCCCAGGTTCGATTCCGATCAAGGGCATGTACCTTGGTTGCGGGCACATCCCGGTAGGGGGTGTGCAAGAGCAGCTGATCGATGCTTCTCTCTCATTGATGTTTCTAACTCTCTGTCCCTCTCCCTTCCTCTCTGTAAAAAATCAATAAAATATATTTTTTTAAAAAAAAAACTTGTTGCAATGAATATGCAGCAAGAGAGAATAAATTCTCCTTCTTAGGTTCTCTAACAAATATTAAAGAAGCCTTTTTGTTAGCTGAAAGTAAACAACTAATGAAATTTTAGCTATAGAATCCAAAATTTAAGATGTGAAATGTACTAAAATTAGAGAAGTTAGTATTTCCAGATTTATCTTGCCCTGTCCACTACAACTTGAATCTAAACACAATCAATTCGACTTAAATGGAAACCTTTATTTATTTTTGGTAGCCCAGTATTTACTGCAAGATTACTAAAAATACACTAAAAATTTTTTCAAATTTCTTTAAAATGCAGGAGTTATTAAACTCTGATGGTTTGGGCACACAAAATCATATGTTTAGAAGCTGGCTTATAGAAACTACCCATAATGATTTGGTACATTTTAATAGGGATTTGCCAACTGACTTTGGATGTCCTCAACCTCTCCCTTTATTTGGGTTTTTGTGGCTCATCAGCATCAGTACGTACTCCCCTCTGGGCAAACAAGCTATATTCTCTAGCCTGCTTGTACTAAGTTTGGGCCGAGGTGTCTATCTCTGACCCGTTTGCTCCCAGACCCTTCGCCTTTCTCTGATCAACTCTGCATTGCTGGGCATTGATCCCTGCAGGTCTTGCCATGGCTTGCAGAAGTAGTAGCTTCACGCTGTATTTGCAAATGAGTGCTACTGGAGGAATATAAGGGGAGGGAGGGAACGACCAGGATGGCATTTACACCAGTGCCTGCATCCCCTGCCATGACAGCCCCACCATGATTTCAGCGTCCAATATGTAACATAATCTCGATTCTGGTAACACTGCCTATTCTAACTAGAGGATGTAAGAGTTTACCGCCATTGCTACTAGTAATCCCTGAGGTGCCTTATTGCCTTTTGTTTGGTTTCTCATGTTTTTTTTTAATCACCTGCGTAAATCCCTGTATTAAATTTCTTATAACCAAGTCTTTGTTTGGGGTCCTTAAAATGGTTTCTTTCTTTCTAATTGTACTCTGATAGATAACACCATATTTTCATTCTCTGACCAAGGTAATGTGCACAGAAGTGATGACAGCCATTTTCATTAGAACTTCCATGAATGATCCTCACTCCTTTCCCCCATCTTCTGCTGAACAGAAAGGGCTGGGTGGACTTGTATGGGAATAGTCCTTATCCAACTGGCACACATTATATTTTTACATAAGAAAAAAAATAGCATGTAAACATGTATTAAGTTTCTGAGCTTTCAGGGTGTATCTGTTACTGTATATAGCATTTACCGTAAATACTATAGGTGCCTTCCTGCTTCTGTAATTATTGGGTCTCTACATTCACATGTGAAATAATTATTTTTGTACAAAGATTTCTAATACACAAAATTAGAATTTAATAACATTTACTAGGAATGTAATTTGGGGATTAATCCTCAATAACTAGCTCTCGAAAAATTTATTTAAATGGTGAAGTTGGACATTGGTATATCTCATCTGTCTTTAAGTTTAATCCTCCAAACTTTTGTGGACCTACTTTATGCTAACATAGCAGTCTTATTGTCTCTTAAAACACATTGACCTAAACAAAATAATTGCTTTTTCCTCATATATCAGTAAGTGTGGATGATCCAATACTAACAGGGTGTGTCAGTGGTGTTAGGGCTTTTTTTGTTATTTGTTTTTATCTTATTTTGCAAGCCTTGTTTTTTGGTTCTTGGGTTTATTGTCAAAGATGGCATCATATCTACACTCCAACCTGAGGGAAGAGAAAAAGCAAGAGAAGGTAAGGAGAGAAAGAGATGGAGGAAGTTTCTTTTATTCTAAATGCACCAGCCAGAAATTGCATAAATCATTTCAATTCACATCACCTGGGAAAAACCTAGTCATGTTGTCAAGCTTCAAGGGAGATTGGAAATATGTCCAGCCAAAGCTTCTGTTACTCTAAAAGGAATAGTAGATATGCGGAGGGATGAGAGGGCTGGAACAGAGGTTGCTGCTGTCATGGAGGTTTGCAAAGCAAAATCAATCAAGCTATTAAAGAGGTCTGAAAACAAAACAAAACAAAAAAACAAACAAACAAAAACACACAGAAGAGCCAGGACAGCGTGGCTCATGGTTGAGCGTCAACCTATGAACCAGGAGGTCATGGTTCAATACCCAGTCAAGGTTGAGGGCTCGACCCTGGGTGTGGAGCGTGCAGGAGGTAGCCAATCAATGATTCTCTCTCATTATTGATGTTTCTATCTCTCTCTCCATCTCCCTTCCTCTCTGAAATCAATAAAAATATATATTTTTAAAAATCAAGAAGAAAGCGCTTTTCTATAACAAATACTAAAATACAGAAGCTGGAAGATCTTACTGCAAAGGTAAAGCCATACTATAACATACACATTTTAAATTCATGTTTTGTTGACTTTAAAAAGCTATCAATTATCTTATTTACTTCTTCTTACTTTTAACTTTGTACTTTTAACTTTTAATTAAGCTAATTGTTTTTGCATTATGGAAAACCTAGGCAGTAGCAATTCCCTTTTCAATTAGTTTCTCCTCTTATCTCTAAAAATCATAGATATTGCCTTATTTCCTATAATTTCTACCTCACCTTCTTTCATTACTGTCAGCATCATAAACCAAAATATACATACAATTTATAAGTACTTATGTATTTTAAGGTGGAAAATAATAGCAGTTTTTTTCAATTTTACCAGTATTTGTTTTACAAATTAATTTATTAATAAAATAATCAAATGTTGAAAAAATAAAAAATAAATAAATAAAATAAAAAGCTATCAATTAGATGATGTAATACTATCTTATAATCATAAGAGGAAAAATCTTCCTAATTAAACTACAGCACAATGCTTTCTTTTTTTAGAATTTGTATTTTGTACTCATTGTAATAACTCTTCTAGATTTATGTATATAGACATTTTAGTACATGTGTGCTACTCTATTTCCCATCTCTCTATGTATATAAAATTATTTGTATTAAGGCTGATTCATAGTGTATTCTTCCTGATGATGTTTTAAAAGCCAATTAAATTCAATGTATGTAATATCAACGTTGTGAATCGTTCAGTTGAAATGATGATATTATGAGCAGCTGTGGTCAAGTTTTCGCATGAATAGTCAATAACTACTAGATAACTACCACTATCTCATCAACAGTGATTATAAGGTACATCCCAAACTTAGAGTTATTTAAATGTTAAAAACAGAAAGTTCATCTTCAAATGAATGAAATGCTGTAATTACAAGTTACCACATGTGCCCTCCCACCATCCCTCTCCCCACATCCACTCATTTCTGTTTGTCATGCTTCTTTTTGAGCAGCACAGATTTTGTAAAGGAGGAGCACACCATCCCCTTTTAAAAGATTCAAATTCACTTTTGTTTTGTGATGAATATTTACATAATATTTAATAGATATTGGCCATTGTTTCTATTTTTAGATGCCACCTATGAGCATATAGAGGAAGACTGATATACAGCAATAGAACAGAAGGCAAATAATAATACTTTTGACAGCAAAAATAGAAAGATGTGGTGATTGGCAATTGAGATTTGGAGGGGACGAGAAAAGATGAGGAATATTTAAGGTCACTAGTAGAAGTAGAAGAACATTTAATTCTGTAATGATCTATTAGTTATCTGTTACTGTGTTAGCAACTAATCCCCAGACTCAGTGGCTTAAAACTACAAATATTAATGAGTTCATAGTTTCTATTGATCAAGAACCCCAGCATAGCTTCACCGGGTACGTCTGGCTCAGGGTCTCTCACAAGGCTGCAAAGCAAGGTGTTGGCTAGAGCTTCAGTCATTTCAAGGCTGGACTGGAGGAGGATATTCTTCCATGATCATTTACTGACTGAGGTCTTCATTGGCTGTTGGCCCAAATCATCAGTTTCTGGCCACATGAACGTTTACACAATATGACAGCTGGCTTCCCTCACAGCAAACCAGATAGAGAGCAAGGGAGGATGGAAGCCACAATCTCTTTGTAACCTAATCTTGGAGATGGCATCCCATCACTTTGGTCATAGTCTACTCAGAAGAGAGCCATTAAGTGTAATCCATACTCAAGGTATACACAGGATTAGGAGGCAGAAGTCACTGAAGGCCATCTTATAAACTTCCTACTGCAATGACAAAAATAAATAATTTTAAAAGAGTAACTTTTGTATTTTTATAAATCACTTGCCACTATTATAGACATATCTTTCCTTGAGTCATTATTATTATATAACTTAACTGAATTTTCCTCCATGAATCTCTTCTATTTTATTCTGAGTGCCTTTAAAATTATTTTCCCCCTGTATGTTATATTTTCATCATGCAGCTCCTCTCCCATAAAGACTTTATTTTATTTTGGCTCTTGATTTCTAATCTCTCCTCTGTTTTCTTGATCTATTCTACTTGATCAACTTTATTTTGTCTTCTTCCTGGGAAGCATTTTCTCCTTAAACTAGTCTATTCCTTGCTACTTCCCTGCCTTTATTCAGGTTATTTAGCATGTCTGCTCAGCTTTTCCTATTTCTAGGTTCTTAACAAATATTCTTATAATTCTTCTACCCATCCCATTTTTTCTATCTAGGCCTCTCTGCTTCCCAACTCATAGAGTGATGTTTTATTACTTATATCACTCATTTGACAGTTAATCACATACTATTTTGCAATAGTTCTTTTATGAATATTGCTGTCACCTCCCACTGATATTTCACGTAAATGTAATATTTCGTCAGCAAGATCATTAGTATCTCAAAAGCGGTAATTGGTTTTCTAGAATACTTATATCAATTAAAGTATACCTAACATAGAGATGTCACACAAAAAAACTGAAACACTGACTTATAGAAAAATAAAATCAAACTTTCACTATTTAATCTACTTTAACCTACTAGTCATCTGATATCTAATCTACCCAACATATTAATGAGCCTATTTTTTATTCCAACACAATAAATTGTTGATTGAATACTCAAATATAGGGAAAATTTGTATCAAAACCAAAACACCAATTACAACCAATAATGAATAAAAAAATCAATGATGACTACACTGCAAAGTTCACATGGAATTAAAAAAAAAAGAGCTTTAGGAAAATCAAGCTTAATGAACAATCCTTGTGATCTTAGTTTACACAACTGTAAATGCCTAATTTTCTAAGTGTAGACATCCCTAAAGATAGGAGAGGGAAAATGAAGAGGATAGTCATAAAACATATGGAACATGAGTAGAAAATAGCAATAGAGGATTCTAATTTATTAAATAACCTTAAAAAGACAAAAATAATAATCTTATTCTCACTTAAGAAGCAAAGATCAGGTTAAAATGTTGGTAGTCAAGTTCCCTTTGTTGCATAGTCAGCCAGTGTTACAGCCTCACCAGAATGTGGGCAAGGATGGTTTGTGTGTCAGCTTATTGTAGGATGACCCCAAGCAAGGCAATAGGAAAAAAAATGATAGGTTAGCCATACTCCAACTTTAAAGACTCCTTTTGAAGAGATCTTCACAAAGTCTAGAAACCTTTCAGTCTTTCTTCTGTTATAAATTGTGCTTGAGGAAGTCATAGCAGGATGCTCAGAATCTCAAGTACTTTAAGAAAACAGAGGAAAAGCACAATGAGGAAAAGTTTTCTCTTTCCAAACACAGTCTAGTTTTTTTTAAAAAATAAAAGGGAAATCTTACTAGGTTACAATGTGTTAAGTGAGTTGTCTAAGGACAGAGAATGACTCATGGCAAGGCTAAGAATAAAACATGGATTTTACACCCTAGAAAATTTTTATTTAGAATAAAAATTTAAGACCTATGTGTAATTTAAAAAGTGTTCTTTTAAATTTCTAAGTGTTTCACTAAAAAGTTTCTTTTCTTTCTCTCTCTTTAAATTGAAGGTAAGCATTTTCAAAAATTTTATGCTAAATAAGATGGCATTGATCTCAGGATATAGACGTTTTAAATATAGAGAGGTGAAAGGAAATGAAAGGTAATGAATTTTTGGAGGGAGAATTAAATAAAGTTAACATTTATAATTTTGATACAGTTAGGTATTTGAAAGGCCATTTATTTTAAAGGACATTATCAAGTAATGCAGAGTTCTAAGGTCAGAAAATGAGTTCGAATGACTGCACTGTTCTATGAGAGCTGGATAAGTCACTTAGTTTGAGGTTTAAGGTTTTCTTTTTAGGTGTAATTAATATAGCATTATATTATTTTCAGGTATACAACATAATGATTCAATAATAGTATAAATAGTGAAATGATCACAATAAGTCCAGTTACCAAACAGTTACAATTTTTTTCTCATGATGAAAACTTTCAAGACTCACTCTCCTGCCACTTTTAAATATGTGATGCAGTATTATTAACTATAGTCACCATATATCCTATGACACATTTTATTACTTGAAATGTATACCTTTTGACCCCTTTCACCCACCCCACTACCACAGACTTCAGGCATCCATCAATCTCTTTTCTACATTTATGAGCTGTTTTGTTGTTGTTTGTTTAGGTTTTTGTTTTGTTTTGTTAGATTCCACATATGTGAAGTCATAGGGTATTTGTCTTTCTCTGTCAGACTTATTTCCCTTAGTGTAATGCCTTCAAAGTCCATCCATATTCTCACAATAGCAAGATTTTATTACTTTTTTATTCTTTTATATGGCTGAATCATATTCCACTGTATACAGATACCATATTTTCATTGTTCATTCATCCATTGATTCTTTCAATGTCTTGGCTATTGTAAATGAGTTTCAAGGTCTTTATCTATAATTTAGGTTACAATGCAGCCCAATAGAGTTATTGTATGTAAAAATCCTCTGTAAATTCTAAAGCCTACATACATATTAAGCAATCTTTGGTCTCAAGGTTTTATATTGCTTTATTTAATGCAGAAAAGAATAGGAGCTAGCTCTAGGCAAAACTGTAAGCCAGACCAAACTAGATTTCATATCTTACCTTTTTCATTATTTCTCATCCATATCTGCTGTTACTGTGAATATTCAAATGCCTTCTCTCCTTCTATCACCTCCTCCCTTTTCTACACTCAACTAAAATGTGAAGGTGTCTATATCTGTGTACACATACTCCTCTATTGCCGTATTGGGACAAAGGCTTATGGAAGATCTTCCTTTCTTCTGGTAGCCATTTATCGGTGGGCTCCAAAAGATAGTGTCCCCTTTGCATATCCCAGGAATTTGCTAATATGAACAGATTATGAGCAATGTAAAACAGAAGACAGATCACAAAAGAACAGGAGTTTTGGGGGAAGTTGAAAGGTTTTGCAGCACTACTCAGAATAAGGCAGCAAACACTGGCATATGCCCAACATCTACATTCTATTTTATTTTGCTAAACTGCTTAAAGATCATTTCTGGGCTCATGGATATATTTGTAGGGTTCTCATTAATGTTAATGGAGCTCAACACTAGAATCACTAAGATATTTATGCAACAAAGTTGCCTAATATGAACAGTACTCATTTTTAAACATGGAACTCCAAGTGGTATTAAACAGCAATTTGAATTAAAATATAGTTCGGCCAGATTTATATTCATATGGTGAATGATTGCCCAGATATTTTCACTTTTTGTCCCGGAGACAGTCTAAATGTATGAAAAGCAACTTTTTTGCAATATTCAGAAAAATTAAGTGAAACAGTAAAAAAGCAACCCACTGTAATCTGAGTGACTTATCCTGGTGATGTTATTATATTTAAACAACTTTCATCTCCATTATTTTTCTGCTTTAAAATCCGTTTTAATGAGAATAACTACACACTCCAACTGAGATGTCTATACTGTTTTTGTATTGAGATATCTAATAGTAGTATTTATATAGATTCTAGAGGATCCGACAATTGTTCACTACCTCATATGTGTTATTTCCAAAACCACTTGCTTCTAACCTGAAATATTAAAATGTTAACATTAGTGAAACTGCTTCATAGGTAGATTGTTATTAATATCATATACTTGAATATTGTCAACATGTCTATTTTTTGTGTACCATATATAACACTATTTTTCTCTAATCCACCAGTCCTAATAAATATTTATGCTCATAATTTAAGTTAAGTGATAATGGACTTTATATATTACATATGAACAATTATAATTTGTTAACTTTCAATAGTTATCTTGTAGCAATTTAAAAAATTCATTTCCTATTGCTTGTAATATGTGTCCCTTTATTGGGAAGGTGCTATACCTATCTCTAACTAAAATATGTTTATGTACCATAAATTCCTATTCACATTATGGCAATTTTCATTTTCATGTAACATCTCATTATTTTTTAGATAAACATTTCCAATTTTTATTCATAAAATTAATCAAAACAGCAAAAATAGATGTACAGAGCCCTATATCAAAAACAAAACAGGAAAGAAACAAAATATTCCAGAGAATCTTGAAAAGTTTCAAAGGAATACACATCAGGCTAAAAAAAAAACAACATAGTTAAACAGTGGTTTCGTAAGAGGTTATATTTATTCTTCCATTTTCTCAGTAAGTTCTTCCATATATTACCTTTCTCTTTTCCAACTTGCTGAGATTGGCTTTGTGGTCAAGAATTTTTTCCGATCTTTGTCCAGTTGACCCTGGTGCTAAATCACCACCTTGCTTGGGTGACTGCCCAGATGGACAGTTGTGTGGTTAGCCTGCTCACCCTGCACCCGCTCAATGTAGATGACATATCTGTATACTGGGCTACCTTGCTCATTTCCTGATCTTTGTAGTATCTCGAACCACCTGGACCTCATCACCCTTGCGGATGGGCATGCAGTGGAAGTTATAGTACTTCTGCCGCAGCTCCCTAGAGAGGGGACGATGTGCTCTTCAGGTGTGCTGGCAAAGGGGCATCAAAATAGCATTTGCAGTTTTTACTGCGCTATGAGGTCATGAAGGGGTTGAACTTCATGGTGACTGTCTACCTGGCCCCGGAAGTGCTCTATTCCACCATTTTTTGACAGTCATATAGTGTTTCAAACATGACTGGCTAAATGTTACAATCTGTAATTAATTTCTTTATAGTTTTACAAATTTCATAAGAAAGTCTTGGCGAGCACCTGTCTTTGAAAACTAAATTCCTATGTGGACATTTTCTTTGAAGATGTGAAGTTCTTCTCTGTGTCCCTCAATCCTCCATCCTCAATTGCTCATGTTATGTCCTTGAGTCTTTATTTGAAGATGTGAAGCTCCTTGTCTCCATATCCCTCCGTTCTGCCTCTCTGCCCAGGAGCTTTGCCATTCATCACACTGCCTGGCACACCCCCAGCTTGAATAAGTTTCACTGCCTGCTGTCTTAGCCTCTTTATCGGCACTTCTGAGTTCTAATGGAGAAAATCATACTACTGTTCAGATTGATCCCAATTCCAATTTACGGCTCCCACATCCACTGCTCAGCCCTACATCCCTTCCCTTGCCACTGCTACTCCATCCACTACCTGTGGTCAGCAAACTGCAGCTCGCGAGCCACATGCGGCTCGTTGGCCCCTTGAGTGTGGCTCTTCCTAAGCCTTAGGAGTACCCTAATGAAGTTAATAACAATGTACCTACCTATATAGTTTAAGTTTTAAAAATTTGGCTCTCAAAAGAAATTTCAATCATTGTACTGTTGATATTTGGCTCTGTTGACTAATGAGTTTGCTGACCACTGCACTAGCCCATCAAACTGAACTCCTTGAAATGCTCTGAAAGTGTCATGTTCTCTTTCTCAAGTCTTAGCACATGTGGATACCTATGTCTAGGATGCCTGTGTCTGCCTGCTCAGCCTGGCCTCTTCCCCTTCCTCCAATTTCACCAATTCTTAATTTGGAAGTTATCACCTGCAGAAAACCTTCCTGCTACACTCCCTGCCGTGGGGCAGTTGACCTCCACAGCAGTTCCTCAATACCCTGTGCTTTATCCATTTATTACTGCATCACGATTTTTCTGTTCACTTGTTTTATTTCTCTTAGTAGCATCAAGACAAGGCCAGAGAAGTGCTAAGTAAACAGTTTTGAATGAATGCATAAGGAAGCCATCCCATAGGTAGGCATTTGTTGTACACGTGTTTGTACTTTATACGTAATTAATTTTCAAAGAAATATAAAAGAGAAGACAAAATTTTTGTCCTCCTTAGACAAAAATAAGTACTGTATCCATTTTAAAACAGAGAACCTGAACTTGTGATCATCTGTCAGCATGTGGGGCAGACTAAGGGTATATGGAACCTAGATGTGGTTTAAGACTATTGTACTCAGGCAGGTCAGAAACTAGGGTATCTCTTGCTTCCATCAGTAATGAGGCCTCCCAACCAGTGGGGTTGACAAGAGAAATGCCAGTGGTCACAATCTACGGATGCGTGGCAGACCCTATCTACTAAATGTCCATGAGCTTAATAAAAGAGAGCATTACAATAATCTTCTGCACAAATGCATGACCATCATCTTTTGCAGGCAGCTGAAGATTAAAAATGCACTGGACAGCAACCTAATGAAATGTTACACTTATTGAATAATTACTAAAACTTTTAAATCCTTCCATTATCCATTTTCTTTCTCCATGGTAAGATACAGACTACAAAGTCACTCAACTCAATTTATAAGCGAGGCGTAATGTAGTGTTTTCTGCTTGAAGTAAAAAGCCTAATAGCCTTTAACAACCTTTTTTTTTCTGTTTTCATCATTCTCTTCTGGTAACCGACCTTTCCTGTCTACAGCTCTCTGTGGAGTCTTTAGGTCTATCCAGAGATTAGCCTGGTGACTTCTTATGTCAGTACGAACGTGTCTCACAGTTTGTTAGTGTGTTTTTTAAACTCATGAAGTGCTATTACAACTCGGGCAAAAAAAGAAAAAATGACACCTTCCCCACCACATGCTGCAGAGATACCAAGCAACTACCCAGCCTGTCTTCATAAGCTGATGTTCTATTTTTTGCTGAATTGCCCTACTTGTCCAGCCCAACTTGTTGAGACAGAGCACGTTATTACCCACCATTGTGTAGAGTTGCCAGATGAAGTGCAGGAAACCAAGTTAAATTGGAATATCAGACAAACAATGAATACATTTTAGTGTAAGTATGTTCCATGCAATTTTTGGAATGTACTTATACTAAAAGTTAATTATTGATGATCTAAAATTCAAATTCAACTGGGAAGCCTCTAATTTTATTTGCTAACTGACAACGCTAGCAGTGAAGGCTGCAGCCAAGAAGAAACCACCTCAGAAATCGCTTTCTGCCCTAGCTGGTTTGGCTCACTGGATAGAGCGTCAGCCTGCGGACTGAAGGGTCCCAGGTTCGATTCCGGTCAAGGGCATGTACCTTGGTTGCAGGCACATCCCCAGTAGGGGGTGTGCAGGAGGCAGCTGATCAATGCTTCTCTCTCATCAATGTTTCTAAGTCTCTATCCCTCTCCCTTCCTCTCTGTAAAAAATCAATAAAATATATTTTTTTTAAAAAAGAAATCGCTTTCCATTTCCCAGGCAGCCACATCACACCCATTTTCATCACTATCTCATCTCCTTACCTGAACGCACCCATCATGAAAGTTACCACTCAGTGATGCAGCAAAAAATGACTTAACTATCCAAGTCCAAACCCAGCCTCCTCATTTTCTCTTGAGGGAACAGAGGTTGAGTTTGGTGGCTTAAACAAGGACACACTAATGAGAGAGCAGAGCTGGGGAAAGTCCCAGTTTGTCATTGTTGTTGTTAGCTGCAAGCCTTGTGTTGTAAAGGTCTTAGTTTATTTTGAAACATGTCATTCTTTGTAAGGATGCCACTAACAAAAGTTAGCTAAGCTTTGTTGGATGGGATATGGTTACAGATCCTAAGAAAGACTGAAGATCATGTAACTACCTTCCGAATTGATTTGCATGCAATATAAGCCTAAGCAAACCACTGGCTAACCCAGGAATAAAGATAAGGAAATGGAGGTGCAGCAAGAAGAAAAGGGAGTTAGCAGCCGGAGGTGTCTACATGTCCCTGGAGACAGAGAAGCCCCTGGAGAGCCTGATGGATTCTCTCCTGAGCTGCACGGGAGGCTTTATATCCCAGTAATGGGCTCTGTGTGGCACAGCTGCTACCTAACGAGGTACAGGCACATCGGAAAACAATCAACATGAAATGATACATGTACATCGGAACACATTGAACTTATTTATGCTTGAAGACAACTGCCTCTATAAGGTCAAACCCTGGGCCTGCTCTCCCCATGAACTCTCACTCTACTCCGCCACAGCTAAACCATCCATCTGTATGACCCATGTTATGTTTTCCTAATGAGCAACGTAATTTTAATACAAGTAATCTCAAGCAGATGATTCTCAAGATCACTCTTCCTTGTCCCCAGGCTCCTGAATGATGCAGTCATTGAAGAAATCGATGGAAATAATACTCGAAGCAGAGAAAGACATCATGCATGCAGCCCAGAACCTATCTGTCCTACAAGTAGGCTGAAAACAGGCAGCTTTCCTTAGTCAGGAAGTGGGAATTTAGCAGGTAGCCATGTGTTTTGGAACAAGAAGAAACAGCAGGTTTGTACTGTGCTGGTGGCTGCAATGATGTGATAGAAACAGGCACAAGAGAAAGGCAGTGTGCATAATCAGAGGGACCCAGTGACCATGTAGACTGTTCAGAGACCCTAGTTTGGAATTAACCAGCCAAGCATAAAGAAGATCCTGTTCACTAGTAAACATAATGGATCAACATTCAAGAAGACAGAGAGAAGTGGATGATGGGTTAAAAGGCATAGAAACATCTAAAATGGAAACCCAGAAGCTGTCCATAAAGATGGGCACATATGACGTGCTGGAGCCAATTACGCACCTCTCTTCCCAACGCTGTGTGCAGTGGCCATAGGAAAATTTATATGTGGAAATTTACAAATGATTCCAATCACTGTTTGTTTGTTTCTCTGAGAGCCAGGTTACAAGCACAGCACTGCCCACCACCTAAAACCCAGCAGCAGAAACATAATAGGGGCAGTACGGGACCAACAAGCCCAGGATGTTTAAAAAAAAAACAAAAAAAAAAAACAGATGCCAGAGAGGAAAACCCAGAAGAAGAAATGGAAATAAGAGTCAGCATAATTTCCCCAGACCTAGAAGGACTACCCATCCAAACCTAATTCAGAATAGAAATCTAAAAAGTTCATTTCAAATTATGTTGATACAGAAAAAAGAATGTATGAACTTTAAATAATATTTAGAAAGGAATGCTGTGTAAAAGTGTGCGTTTTTATTTTGTTTGCTTCCTGAATTTTCTTTGAAAATTCAAATCCTGTCTTTGCTGTTTCAAGAGTATTGTTTCTAAATCTTAGTCTTGGTCACCCCAAATGAGGTTTCTGGAACTGGGATAGGGAATAGGAAAGAAATGCCAAAGGAGGCAAGAAGAATGTAAAGTTAAACTTTGCCCACTTTCAAATGGACACTAATAGCTATTTGGCCAAACAAAGCTGCACCTGGAATTTGCAAAACTGCCTTCAGAGGCTCCACAGGACACCTGCACCTGAGTGCAGGCCCCAAATGTAACAAGGAGGCCTCGGACTACACCAGCAGGGATAACGCCTGAATTTGCTCAAGGATATAAAAATTGCTCATTAATTTGCTTTTCCTACAACTTCAAGGCAAGGACAAATTTTAAGCAATCAGTGTCTGCATGGGCAAGCAGATAATTGCTTTTGCACTTTAGCAAAAGGTAATTGCCAAGCCTGTTGCAAAGGACAGGAAAGAAATACATTTCTTGTGTTTTCTGTACCAAAAGTTTTGCCAGTTTCTGATAAAGGATTTTAAAGACAACTGATTATAAAATTAACCTGCATGTGCAAGAGACCATTCATCTCTTTTTTGCCTCCATAAGAAATTATTTTATTTACTACTGCAAATATTATAGTCATTCTACAAAGGACATGAAAAGAATGATGAGGATAATATTAGAAATAAGTATGTGGGGTGTGTTTGTGTGTGTGTGTGTGTGTGTGTGTGTGTGTGTGTGTATGGTGCTGCTTATTTAACTTGGAGCTTATGTGAAAACCTTCTGACATTTCTTTTTAAAAATTTATATTTAAATCATAATTAAAGAAAATACTGATTTTAAATTAGGACATATATACACAGTTTTAAAGCAAAAAAAAAATTATCTTAGTAATCAGTTAATTCAAAGCTTAACTCCTACAGATGAGAAAATTTAGCTGGTTGCTAACGGAGCTCCCAAGTCTACTCTTCTGGCTCTGAACCCAGTGTTCTTTCGAGGACTAGGGCACACTGCTTCCTTGAAAAGAAATAACCTAATACCTATGGACTGAGGTGCATAAAATATTAAAGTGTGATATATTTAACAATTCAGGTGGAGTGAGGGCAAAGCAAGTTAACCGAAAGCAAAACACGGTGATGCCTGGATTAGCCCAGCTCCTATCTTCAGCAACCCAAGAGCGCCGCAGCAGTCAGTCTCTGTTCTTTCCTCCTAACTTCATGCTGAGTGGTTTTAACCAAGTAACCAGCATTGGTAATTGCAAGACAAGATGGTCTCTAAAATGGCTCCTGCAATAAAACACTCATTGCTCACTGCATGTCACTTCCTTGCCTATGTGAATATTTTCCTGTTCACTGACTCACCAGGTAACGGGTGTTAGGGAATCTGTATTGCGTTTGCCTGGTGCTTGTATGAAAATGTCCTACTCTCTTTTGGTGCACGAGAGGTCTTGTTTTAACTGTATTTCTACAGGGACAACCTTGCTTTACATTGCCTGCCCTTGGTATTATTTTGTGTTTTCTGGAACAATGACCCTTGATGCATCAAATTTTTGTGTCAATTGTTTTGACAACTAAAAGCAAAATTCAGAAAGAGGCTTCCAATATAACATCACATACTTTATTTCTAGTTTACACTGACCTGTGCTGGAAAACCACTTGTGATTATAAAAGTTAAATAAATATTGAAAAGGTTGTGTACAACAATGCAGGTGTGGCTCTGCACTATTTCAAAGGATGCCACTCACTTCATAATGGATGGGGATGGTGCCCCCCCCTAGAATTGTCTCATGTACAGTCTGCATGGCCATGCACAGTGGCATCATCTCCTTGGGGGGCTCATTTGCCTATATTTATGGAGTATGAGAAGCAATCTCATGTGTTTTGCACTCTCCAGCAACTACTTACTCTTTTGCCCCATTTTGCAAATTCTCCTCCTGAGTCTCAATTACACAGACTCCATGAATAACAAACCACAACTTCTTGACCTGTGAATGACAGGGAAAACTTTCAGCTCAAGACTAGGAAAAGTAGTGATCTAAGTAAGAAGGTACAGGTTCAAATCCCTATGCAAGAACCTGAACAAGTTATTTATGGATTCCACCTTATTTTCTTCAGCTCTAATGTGAAAGTCGGAGAACATGACTTATCTCACTTAGTTACTGCAGTGAGGTCATGAAATTGAAATTATCCAGCACAGTCCTGCCATCTTCTAGAGGGGGCAGGGGCTTCCACAGGGATGAGAGAACCCTGAAGATTTAGACCAGTTGTTGACTTATGGACCACTATTCGTTCATTTGTGTTTACCTGAGGGACCCAGGCAGAGCAAGCTGCCTACTCATGGAAAAACCAATGTCAAAACTTCAGGAGACTGGGGGGGGGGGGGGGGGAATGTATAAATAAATCACAATAAGAGAAATATAAATTAATAATAGACACCTGAAATTAACCTCCCTTGGAATCAAGGGAATGCAAATGTAAACATCAGTGGAAAAATATTTCCCACCTATCAAATTAACAAAGATGAAAAAAAAAAAGCATACGATGTTGGGGAAGTTGAAATGAGATTCCATTCCACACCATTAGCAGGACTACAAATTGGCATCATTTTTTAGTAAAGGATTGTGGCAGCAGGACACTGGACTATTAAAAAGTTAGTGATCTTTGACTTAGAAATTGCACTTATAAGAATAATCCTAAAGAAATAAGTCAAAGATGTACAGAAAAAAAGATATGCATGGAGATATAAATACTTGGGGGGAAATTGGCAAAAAAAAAAAGAATCTATATGTCAATAAAGTTATGCTACATCCACCCAATAGAATATGCAGAAATGAAATAATTTTTCAGCAGAATTTTTTTTTTTTTGGGGGGGGGGCTTCAAACAACAAAAATCTTTTATCTCTCAGTTCCAGAGGTCAGAAGTCTGGCATGAGACTCTGAGCTAAAACCATGGAATCATCAGGGATGCCTTGCTTCTGGAAGCTTTAGGGGAAATTTAGTTTCTTCGTTCTTTTCAGCTAGAGGCTGATTGCATTCCTTGATTCATAGACCCACCCCCAATATTCAAAGTCCGAAGCATAACACCTTCAAGTTTCTCTGACCCTGACTTCCTTTTCTATCATCCTCTTCCACTTTATTTATTTTAAAAACTTTTATTGTCGAAAGTATTAGCTATGTCCCCTTATTACCCCCCATTGACCTCTTTTAGCCTGTCCCCTCACCTTTCACCAAGCCCCCCCAGGCCTTCACCACCCTATTGTCTGTGTCCATGGGTTATGCATATATGCATACAAGTTCTTTTGTTTATCTCCTCCCACCTACCTTCCACCACCTTCACAATGGCAAGCAAAATTCACCCTATATAGTTTTGAGGTAGGCTTACAATTTAAATAGTCACTATTAAGTGTACTTTGTAAAAGACAGCTATAATTTACAACAGTATAGAGCAGTAAAACCATAACTGCGCTATTTTTACTAAGTTCAAAAATAGATAAAATTAAACTATGGTCATTACCTTTGGGGTCTAGAAAAGGGGTAGTAATTAGAAGGGCCTTCTGGGATGTTTTATTTCTTTCATTTGGGTGTTCATTACCTGACTGGGTTCCCTTTATGATAATTCATTGAGCACCTTTGCAGCTTACTTCATTTTTCTGTTTGTGTGCTATATTTCAATAAAATTAATACATACATGATTTGTTAAACTATAAAGAAAAGCAAGTGAATGTGTCCTACAATTCATAATACTGGTTAGGAAGATGCAATCCTTAGAGGTATGTAGAGTTCGTCAAGCGTATTCATAAAGCTCTACTTCTTAAATTGTGTGGAAGATACATGGCTATTCTCTTTAATAAACACAAACAGAATTTTAACTGCTACATTTGTATATGTTAGAGTAAAAATAAAATTTTAAAAACTTTCCTTAAGAAAGAAAAGGTATATAAAGCTTTGTTAAGTCTATTTATGTAACTCAGACCTGTGCATTTGTGTGTGTGAAAGAGGCAGACAAGAGGGACAATGTATTTATTTTTTTTTATCTATCTATTCATAGTAAAAAGCCTGCAAATTTATACACTAAATGTTTAGTCTTTCTCTTTAGAATACAAGCAAACATCAATTTGTCGTTTCACTTATTTATATATTCATGAGTTGATTCTCCTATGTGCCCTGACCCTGGATAGAGCAGCAACCTTTGCTTACTGGGAGGATACTCTAACCAACTGAGCTAATGGGCCAGGGCCAACAATAATATTGCTTTTAGAATCTGAAAGGAAAAATAAAAATTTGTTTTAGGATTAAAAAAAAAAAAACAAACAGGCGCCAAGACAGAATAGTCAGAAGACTGCTAGTGATGGAGGGCCTAGTGGGTGGGGCCTCACGCGAAGGGGCGGAGCTTGGAATGTGACCTTTGGAACTGGGCGCCCCCACCCCTCCCGAGCACGCAGACCCGTGGCCGCGGATTGGGACGTTTGGACCCGCAAGTGGGCAGATGCTCAGCTGGGAGGAGTCCCAAGCTCCCGGGGTCCCCGCCGACTGAGCCACAGCTGCGGAGGTAGGAGGAGATTCAGTTCAAACTTTTCATCTTCACTGAGTAGGTAGTGGACTGAGCTTCGGAGGAAGGCTCCAGTAAACTGGGGTAAACAGAGGCTCCTTTCTTCCTTCCCACGTGAGGAACCAGGAACGTTGCTTCTAGAGAAGCCTAATCCGCAGTCAGGATACCATACCGTTTCCTGCAGGCAGTTACAAGAGAGGGTATTCCGAGTGGCCACCTCTCCCCACATGGGCACACCTCACCCCATTTCCACTTGAAGAGGACAGGGAAGGTCGAGGCTCTATTTGGTTCCAAGTAACAGTTTTTTTGTTTTTGTTTTGTTTTAACCTAACATTTATTCCTTAATAACATGTATAATTTCAGGACATCTACCTCTGGTCAAGTGAACTATGATGACTATTTCCGAGTCTAGATTTTTGTTTAATTTAATCTTTGTGAAATGGGCTGTTGTCTCCATGCGGACTGTAGATATTGAATTATCACTAAGTAGGGTAGAGGGACCATCTGAGCTCTCCTCTAATACACAGACCTATCTTCAACTGCGTGTGTTCAAACACCATGCCTGCAGAAAATGTGTTCCCTCAGATGTTTGTTGTAAGAGTGAGTGAGTGAATGAACGAATGAATGGATGTCTTTCACAATGAGCCTGCCATTCAAAGGTGGTTCGGCATGAGCACTGAAAAATAGCTGTCAGGCTTGTTTAAAATTTCACATTCCTTGTCCATAAAATATTTATAGGTAGCAGTAAAAGTCCCAGTTTTTGGAACACCAGCAAAGTGTTTAAATTTTAGTAGGCAACTAGTTTGAAATAAATCAATGAAAACTTGCTTTGTATTGATAAATATTTTTAACACCTTACAGTTAAATGTAATATGCTAATAATGTTATACACACCAAAGCTCTTTGGATCTCTCAAATTTCATCAATAAGACTTTGAAAGCCATATAGGTGCTTTCTTTTTTTAAAAAAAAAATATATATTTTTATTGATTTCAGAGAGGAAGGGAGAGGGAGAACGAGGTAGAAACATCAGTGATGAGAGAAAGAATCATTTAGAACAGTGGTTCTCAACCTTGGCTGCACATTAGAATCACCTGGGAATCTTTTTTTAAATCCTGATTTCTGGGCTTCATCCTCCGGAAATTCTGTTTCTTTGTTATGGGGTTGGGCCACAACATTAGTAACAAAGAAACAGAATTTCCGGAGGATGAGGCCCAGAAATCAAGATTTTAAAAAGATTACCAGGTGATTTTAATGTGCAGCCAAGGTTGAGAATCGCTGATTTAGAAACATCAATGATGAGAGAATCACTGATTGACTGCCTCCTGCATGCCCTCTTCTGGGCATCAAGCCTGCAACCCAGGCAAGTGCCCTGACTAGGAATTGAACCCTGACCTCCTGGTTCATAGGTCAAAGCTCAACCACTGAGCAATACTGGCCAGGTTGTAGGTGCTTGCTTTTAAATATTGCAGGCTGGATGGACTGTTTTCCCCCAAATGGAAAAATAATTTCAATTAGGACCCAATAATAATATTTTGCAGGGTTCTTTTTCTTCATGTATGACAAGAGCTCAACAATATTTGTAGAAGGAAAGGTAAATAAAGGAAGAAGATAAAAGGAACACATTGGAAGCAAGAGATTGACTGGAATCCTTCCAACTGCTTAACTCTGCACACAGCCTGTAGTTTCTTCATTGTCTTAATGTGAGCAAGGAATGAAATATTGATTCTGATATGGAAGAAAGGGAATCAACTGGAGGCAACGCTGTGATGTAGAGTATTTCAGAGAAGCTTAAAATAATTTTTAGGCCTCTTTTTTAGGTTAATCGAACCAATCTAAACTGGTGAGTCGTCATGAGGTGCAACACAAGTACATAATCAAGATAGAACTGAGATTTCTTTGTTTCCAATGTGGACTTTTCATTGAATACCTATTCAATCTGTTACTCATCAGTGTTATTATAACAAAATGAGAAATAATTTTAAAAGCCATTCAGTAATATACCTTTTTTTAAAAAAAATTGCCACCATGCAGAATGAAAAATAACTACTTAGAAACTACCCTAAATTCAAAGTTACTCATCTCCTAAGTAGTGAAACTAACACATTGGAAATTGATTACAACTTAAAACAACAAATGAACATGAATCATAGTCATGAGCTACAGAACCTTAAAATGATCACCAGGCATCAGTGCACCAGTTTATTCCTTACTACAAGAGAAAATTTTCTAATTAAGACACATAATGACTAGAAGCCACATTTCTCTGTTTCACTGCTATGTCTTCCTTTTTTTTCTTTTATGTGATACATCAGTTGAAAATAGCTTAGCAGGTACCCCAACAATGGTAGGCTATGGTAACAAAAGCCATAACAAACACCATATGATCAAGGGTTTTTAAATCTTTTTACAACAGGGAGCCCAAAATATTATCTCTCAACTAGGTAAAATATCTTGAGTCATCTTTCTGGAAAGTAACATTCAAGTTGTAACATTTTGCACCCATGAAGAACCTTGTTGAATTTTTCTTGGGGATGTTAATAAAATAAAATATTATAGCAGTCTAGCTTAAAGATCACTGAAGAGGAAGCTATAACTTATCATAGCTCTGGCTAAATTTCAAAATATACATGATGAATGAGCATGAGCCAGGTGTCCAATAGAAAGAGCGTTTTTCTAATTGTCTAATTTTTAAAAATTGCTGAGCACTAACAGCCATAATAAAAATGACAATAACAATAGTATAATAATTAACATTTATCGAGCACTTACTGTTATTAAGCAACCTTCTATTACTCTTCTCAACGACATGAGGCAGATATTATCATTAACCACATTTTGTAAATGAGAACCCAATGGCCATGAATGTTATCAATATAATTCCACATTCTCTATATGATGGGAAAACTTGTAAAATAAGTGTGATGGCAAAGATTCAGCTTTACCTCCGTACAGTATTTTAGAAAGCCTTAAGGGGTAAATGTGTTTATACATTAAATGATGTGATACACATCTGTGTACACCTATGTATCTCTATTATGAACTGTTCAGGATTCAGGTATTTGAACCACTAATAGTTCATACATTTTAAGCAGCTCTAAAGGTAGATGAACTGAATTGACACAGGATAAGTGTTAGAATGTGTCCCTGTAACCTAAATGAGTTCAATCTGGAGCCGATGTCACATTGCAATCTAGAATTGCATGACAAGTGGAAAACCGATGTAGCTTTAAGTAGATCATTTAAAATGAAATGTTTTGGGAAGACTAATATTATAATCACTGAATAGAAATAGAAATAACTCATAGAAATCAAAGCTCTTAATTTCCGTTCTTTTTCATGGATGAATTAGTGGTCCTACCTGGCTATTTATTTAAATAAGTTAGCTAAATTAAGTCATAATAAATAAATGATAAAACTAATAATTAAATTACTAATAAGTTAAATCTTAATAAATACCATATTAAAGTTAAGAAGATTTATTTATTAAGATTTACTTAAATAAGTTGCATGTGTGTCTTTCAAGAGTGAAAGAGAATCAAAATTTAAAAGTAAGATTAAATGCCCTTCAACAGAGGATGGGAATTGTATATAACTCTGTTTGAGCTGGGTTTTTTAAATGTGTTTGAAAATATAGACGTGAAAATATTGGTCTTGCTTTTCTTCAGGCACCTTTAGTTTTTCCTTAATGAGATGATAGCTCCGCATGTTAGTTTAGCTTAAAAACTATTGGCACTCAACCTGGGCCTGTATTTCTCCAGGTTGTTTGTGTTCATCTGATTGCACGTGCATGAATGCTTCAGTGCTCTCCCACCAGTTATCGCTTATACTCCTGCTAGCCAGCATAATTCAAGCGGAAGAATTGAATGCTGTCCTTAAAGATCACCAAAGTTACAACTTGAGAAGACATTGTATTGTCACCCCCTTCAAAAAAAAAAAAAGTGTGCTATTAACTTCTTAGAATTCAGATCAATTTTGTTAACTTGAAGGCGTAAGGAGCAAAACTATGACTTAATAACTACTTCACATCCCTCCTGACAAACATTTGGAAACATAAGTTTAAGTTACAGAAAGAAAGCATTGTCTCCATTCTGTTGTTTATCTATGAGATTAAAGGGTGGGTGGGGGATGTGGAGACATGTTGGCCAGTGGGTACAAACCTCCAGTTAAAAGATTATTAAGTTCTGGGAATGATGTCCAGCGAGGTGATTATAGTTAACAATACTGTACTGTGTACTGGGAAGTTGCTAAAAGTAGATCTTAAATGTTCTTATCACCAGAAAAGAAATGATAATTATGTGAGGCAATGGAGATGTTAACTAACTCCACTGTGGTAATCATTTTGCAATATATGTGTATCAATAAAGCTGGGGAAAATAAAGGATTGCAATAGTACCATGGCCTCCACAGTCACCTCTCAGCCTAACATATCTAGTCTCTACTTTGGGGCATTATCTTCTCATGCAGTTGCCATTTCTTCCCATTTTTCTCCCAGGGATTCTACTGCCGGAAGCCGGTCCATCCTTGCTGCTTGACACAGTCGCTGCAGGAAAGAAACATCTGCACAGCATATGTTTCAAAGGACCTGGCGTATATAGCATACTGTTCTTAATATGTTTGCTCCCCTTAGCGCTGTGTGTTTTAACCAAGGTCACCATTCCGAGAAAGGTTGTTTCCCCAGGTAGGAATTTTTCCCTGAAGTCAGGGAGGGGATGAAACTCCTTAACTAAGTGCCAGGCGGGTAGTTAATCACTACAAACAATCATGCTTAAGCTACATAATCTTTACTCCCTGGAATGGAGATAAGAAACGCCCTAACCTTTGTAATAGAAATTGACAGGATTAAAATCAACTGGGATAAATACGGATGTAACAAGACAATAAAGAGCAGAACTTCGCTGGAGATCCAGACCAGAACTTGGCTGGAGGTCCTGGCTAGAGATCCTGGCTAGGCTGCTGATCAACTGAACGTTGTCTCCGTGTCATTCCTTCTTCGCCGACTCCGTCTACGCCTTTGGGAACCCCTGGACCTGCTGGGGTTGGACCCCGGCATCTGGCGCCTGAACAGGGTTCCCTTAGGTAAGTCCCCCCGTATTTGGGACGGATAGGACTGCACCGTAGGGTGCTTCAGACCCCCCCTATAGAGGATAAGTAGGGTAAGTGGGTAGTTAGTACAGAACTTAGATTGACAAGATGGGTCATACTGAGTCTAAAGAAAAAAGACTCTGTATTAATCTTTTAACGCATATGCTTGCTAGCAGAGGAGTTAAGGTTACTCCCAGTCAGACAGAAAGTTTTATAGAAGACGTATGTGAATGGCTTCCTGAGGATGGAACTGTTAATTTAGAAACTTGGACTAAAGTAGGAGAGCAATTAAAGAACTATTACAGCTACCATGGATCTGAGAAGGTCCCGGCAGTTACCTTTTCTCTCTGGAATTCAATTTGTGAAACCTTGGCACCAGAGGCAAAAACGGTTGAACTTTCTCAAAATTTAAATAGTCCCTCGGCTCCACCCAGAGAGGATACATCATCATTGTCTCCAGCTCAATCTAAAAGCAATTTAGCTATGCCTAGTGATCAGGAGGAGAATAAATATCATAAACATGACCATTGGTCCTTTCCAGTCAGTAGAGAGGAGAATGGCCCTCCCATTCAAAACAGGCTCCCCAAATTAGAAAGGAAGCCTAAACCAGGTCCTGTGGCTCCTATGAGCTCCATGTCTAAATTTCAAAGGGCCATAAGAGAAGCTGAAGCTAATGGAGATCTTGAATTCTCACTCTGCTTCCCAGTTACATATGAGAATGAGTCTGGTGGGAATAGAAACCCCACCTTGGAGCCTATACCTTACAAAGTACTTAAAGAATTAAAATTGGCCTGCTCTGAATATGGACCTCTAGCTCCTTACACACAAACCTTGGTAGAAACCCTAGCCAGTAAATGGATGACTCCTTATGATTGGTCACAGGTTTGTAAATCCTGTCTCTCAGGAGGCGATTACTTATTATGGAAAACTGAATATGAAGATCTTGCTAAGAAAGCTGTAGCCACTAGCGAAAAAACCAGAAAAGGAATAACCCTAGACATGATATTAGGAGAAGGTGATTTTAACACGGCTGAGGAGCAAATGAATATGCCCACAGAGGCACTTACCAAAGTAACCAGTTGTGCAGTAAGTGCCTGGAAATCCCTACCTTATACAGCAGGAAAAACCACCACCCTTACAGAGGTTAAACAGAAGGTCGAGGAACCATATCAGGATTTCCTTTCTCGCCTCATGCAGGCAGTCAAGAGAGTAATCAATAACAAAGAGGCAGCCGATATCCTAATCAAACAACTGGCTTTTGAAAATGCTAATAATACCTGTCAGGCTTTATTAAGGCCGATTCGCAGAACAGGAACTATAAATGATTTTATAAAACAGTGTGCTGATGTAAGTCCAGCATTTATACAGGGTGTAGCTATAGCTGCAGCTCTCAAAGGGGAGACATACCCTCAATATGTACAGGCTATAGGACAAGCCAGCAATACTACAGGTAATAAAAGAAATATGAACTGCTACTCTTGTGGCTTATCTGGGCACTTTAGCAGAGAATGCCCAAATAAAAATAATAATAATACTCAGGCCAGATGGCAAGCTCCTCGACAGCCTGGAAATACATTAGGGAATAATATTAATCCTCCAAAAACCGTTTGTCCCCGATGTCAGAAAGGATTCCATTGGGCAAAGGAATGTAGATCAAAATACCATAAAAATGGTCGGCCTTTAAACTCTACAAATAGCTCCCAAGGAGGTTATATCCCATCACCTCAATCGGGAAACTTGAGAAGGGGCCAGCCCCAGGCCCCTGCAATAATAGGGGCATCAACCTTCAACCCCTTTGCAAATTTCGATCAGTCAGTGACCTCTTCAGGGCAACCCCAGGCAGTGCAGGATTGGACCTCCACTCAACCACCCATGCAGTACTAACCCCAGACTCGCCAGTAGCAGCCATTCCTACAGGAGTGTCTGGGCCGCTGCCTGAGGGAACCGTAGGTTTAATATTAGGACGGAGCTCCACCTCGTTACAGGGGATCTTAGTCATCCCAGGAGTTGTTGATGCAGACTACACAGGAGAAATACAGATTTTACTTTCCCCACCCACCACAACTATACAGATTCAGCCCAACCAGAGAATTGCCCAATTAATCCTGTTACCAATACATAAAATAGGGACAGCTGTTACCCAGGAAGCTAGAGGGGCCGGAGGCTTTGGATCTAGTGATGCAGCATTTTGGATACAAGAAATCCATGCTACTAGACCTACAAAAATTTTACAAATTCAGGGAAAACCAATTGAAGGTCTATTGGATACAGGAGCAGATGTTTCCTGCATAGCAGGGAAGGATTGGCCCTCTTCATGGCCCACGCACACCACCTCCACTTCCCTAGTAGGACTAGGCAAGGCATCTAATGTAAAAAAGAGTTCTCAGATTCTAACTTGGACTGATGAAGATCAACATTCAGGAACATTCTGTCCCTATGTAATTACGACTATCCCCTTTACATTATGGGGAAGAGATATCTTATCTCAAATGGGAGTTCTATTATATAGCCCCAGCGGTGTTTGATTTACTCCTGTTACAAAATATTACAAGAAAATGAGTTTAAATATTCCTCTCCTCATCATGTTCTACAACATACTCTATTTGTAATTAATATACTAAATGTAGATTCTGAGGGAAATTCCCCGATTTACAGGCATTGGAACCCTGATCTAACTAAACCTAAAGCCCTCGTCAAATGGAGAGACTTGCTTACAGGAGCCTGGAAGGGACCTGATGTACTTTTAACCCAGGGGAGAGGATATGCTTGTATATTTCCACAGGACGCAGACTCACTTGTGTGGATTCCAGACCGTCTAGTCCGACCTTATGTCTCACCGCCCGCCATCTCTGCCTCATCATAGCACACCTGACCAGTGCCCGTCTGCAGCAGATGTGCAGACCTGAGCTGGGACAATCTGTCCATTGGGAGGATCACATGTGCCTCCGTTTTGTCTTTCCACATGTCCCAGCTTTGCCCCACATCTCCTTTCCTTTTTCCTTTTTTTTAAAATCTAACTACTTGTTTGCTGGTTCTTTGGCCTTTCTCCTTCTTTCCTGAACACAGCCTTTTCTAGAATCTCCCTACCCCACTGTTCCAGGAAGGGCACCTCCCTTTTATGCTGTGACTAGGGGTGTTTGGTATATGTCCCATACATGGAGTTGTCTTGTGCCAAGAGCCTGACATCCTGGGCTGAGAAAGCCCTGTTCCGGGACTCTCCTTTGCCTGTATTGGCCCCTCTTACCCTTGTGTCAGAGAGACCCTCTTCTTACAATCCAATTGCCCATAGCTATTGCCTGAGCTCTCTGTTCATGCTGAGGTTGAAGCCTCATGGTGGCTGGTACCATGGATCTGTCTCTGGCCCAATGGCGTAAGCTGGGCCCTCTCTAGAGAAGAAACCTGAGTTCCCTATGATCAATGCCAGAGCCCCGCCAGCAGGCGAGGGAATCCAAAGGCAGTTGCTGGGCATGGAGGCCAGAGGGACATAGGCTATCAAGGAGACAAAACTGAACCTCACATCACCCTACTTGGCCCAGAGATGGCTGGTAGTCAACGACGGGTAAGACTCCACAGGGTGGGGCAACCTAAGACAGGCACAGTCGGGGGCCAGTAGGAGAAAACTTGGGGTGCAACAAAGGTGGGGCACAGACCCCCCTCCCCAATGGTGCAGGGGCTTGAACACTCGCCCCTTCTGAGGAAGGTCTCCTGTCCCCATGGCTGCTTCCTGCTTCCCATGCCCAGCTCAGATTGGGACCCAGGTAAAGACAGAGACTGGCTGACAGCAGCTGCCCTCTCGCTGCAACAGGACTTGTTTCCCATTTCTACCTGGGACCACAGGGAAAGGGGAAGCTGAAGGAAAGGGCTGTGTCAGGATGCTGCCTTCTTCCCTTTCTTCTCCCTCTTTTTTCTAAACACTTCCATGCCTTGTAGTTCTTTTGCTTTCTCTTCTTTTTCTACTACCCTCCATTTTCCATATCAGCTGGATCCAGAGGGCACAGCTTACTCCTCCTCGGACATCGACACCACCATCAACCACGGCCCTGATGGACCCTTTGATGCAGCCCTTCAACTTGCTGACGCTTCGGGAAGCCTGTCGCCAGTGACGCCGCCCACTAGCCAGACCAACAAAGACAATCAAACCAACAACTTGAGGACAGCTGAAATCCCTTGACTGAAGAGGCTGGCAACCTTCTACAGGAATGGGGCTCCTTCTGCGCTCCATCCACTATGTTTATAGCTATGCTCACTATCATTGCTTGCCACTCTTCTTCCGAGACTTAAATGGCCCAATCTGAGAGGTGGCCACTGATTTGCATGCGTGATCATTTAAAAAATAAAAAAGGGGGAATTTGCCGGAAGCCGGTCCATCCTTGCTGCTTGACACAGTCGCTGCAGGAAAGAAACATCTGCACAGCATATGTTTCAAAGGACCTGGCGTATATAGCATACTGTTCTTAATATGTTTGCTCCCCTTAGCGCTGTGTGTTTTAACCAAGGTCACCATTCCGAGAAAGGTTGTTTCCCCAGGTAGGAATTTTTCCCTGAAGTCAGGGAGGGGATGAAACTCCTTAACTAAGTGCCAGGCGGGTAGTTAATCACTACAAACAATCATGCTTAAGCTACATAATCTTTACTCCCTGGAATGGAGATAAGAAACGCCCTAACCTTTGTAATAGAAATTGACAGGATTAAAATCAACTGGGATAAATACGGATGTAACAAGACAATAAAGAGCAGAACTTCGCTGGAGATCCAGACCAGAACTTGGCTGGAGGTCCTGGCTAGAGATCCTGGCTAGGCTGCTGATCAACTGAACGTTGTCTCCGTGTCATTCCTTCTTCGCCGACTCCGTCTACGCCTTTGGGAACCCCTGGACCTGCTGGGGTTGGACCCCGGCATTCTACCTTCTGTGGGCCTTCATGTTACTCTATTTATGTTGAATCTGTTCAACTAGTACCCACAGTAAATCCATCACCTGGCCTTGTTCTTATCTACTAACAGCAGGTGACTACCTCTGTTTTCCGCTTATATCTCCATCTCCCTAATTCTCAATAGCTTTTGGTCTTCCAGATCTTTCATATCTGCAATAAGCTCTCAAAAACAATGGAATGCAGTTGGGGTTTTAGGAAAGGGAGGTGTCACCCTTAAATTAAATAATAATTTATGTATTTGTCTATTTTTTGGACTGTTTATTTTGTTCAAGTGGTTTAATGGCTTATTCTTGCATTAAACCACACTGACTTAATTATTATAGTTTTATAATAATTCTCACACTCTGGCTGTTTAAGCCCTCCAGCCTTGTTGTTCTTCAAGTTTAACGTGGCTATTCTTAGCGCTCTGTATTTCTATATAAGATGAGAAATTTGTTGTTGTTTGACTTATGATGTAGCCATGTTCAATGTTTGTAAAGGTTTCAGGTATACTTGAAAAAGGACATATATTCTGATGTTGTTTGGTGCAGGATTCTACATATATCAATTAGGTCAATTTTATTATCTGTGTTGCTCAGAGCTTCTGTCTTTAAAAGGTTTTTATTTATTCCTTTTTTAAAATCCATTATTGAGCCTGGCTGGTGTAGTTCAGTGGTTAAGCGTCGACATATGAACCAGGAGGTCACTATTTGATTCCCAGCGGGGCACATGCCCAGGTTGGGGGCTCAATCCCCAGTGTGGGGTGTGCATGAGGCAGCCAATCAATGATTCTCTCTCATCATTGATATTTATCTCTCTCTCTCCCTCTCCCTACCCCTTCCTCTCTGAAGTCAATAAAAAATATATTTTAAAAAATCAGTTATTGAGAGATATAATTTAAAATTAAAATTTTCAACGAGGATTATAAATTTGTCATTTTTTTTGAGAAATGTAGTTTTCGTTTTATGCATTTTAAAGCCATCTTATTGATGCAATTGTGCTGTCATTTCCTTGTATAGATCCCTTTTGTTATAAAATACGCTTTTGTATCAGTTCAGGTACAGTCAGAAAACAGAAACTAGATTAAACAGATTAGTACAAAGAATAGTTAACAGGATTTAAAAGTGGCTAACTACTAAAAGGAGTAGAAAGAGAACTCCAAGGATTATAGACATAGAACGTGCTGCAAGCAAATTACTCCTGTTGGGACTGAAAGTGAATGAAGAAGAAACCGGAACCTTAGAGGAGGTCCTTTAAAGCTAAAATTCACACCTGGCTGTCCCTGGAAATCGTGACTACGATGGTATTCACTCGCCAAAGAACTGGGAGAGCAGCGAAACTGTATTGATAGAAGAAACTTGCCAACGGACACCTCCATTGAGCATGAGGCCGCCACCCCAGAGCTCAGTGCTGCTTGGACCCCTGCAAACACATCCACTTGCTACTGGCCCACACCGAACACCAGAAGGAAAAGTCACTTCTTGCCCTCCCAGCCTAGCAGTTTTTCTCCAGTGCCCTCTACTGGCAGGGTCCTCCAGCCAGCTGGAGGAAAAGAAATGTGGCCTGCAGGATTCCCTTCCAGTGTACAGGATGAGGGCTACTTTCCAAGCTGAGAGACAATACATAACTAGCACACAGTCTTTATGTCTAGCAAGGCTTCTTGCCATAAACTCTACTTTGATAAGAGTAGAGCTCTCCGATTCTCGTGGTTGATGTTTGCATGCTGTTTCTTTCTGCATGGTTTTATTTTCAACCTTTCTGAGTCCTTATATTGAAGGTGTATCTCTTGTAGGCAGAAAATAGTTGGGGTTTGTATTTAATTTTAGTGCCATAATCTTAGATTCTTAATTGGAATATTAGTACTTTTAAATCTAAAGTAATTACTGATCATTTTGGTTTATATCTACCATAAAGCTACCTGTTTTTTTTTTTTATTTTATTTAATCTTTTTCATTTCTTGCTTTTCCTTGGATTATTCAAACTACTTCATTTTCCCCTATATTAATTTGTTAGTTATATATTCTTTTATTCTCCTTCAAGTTTTACCCTAGAAATTACAACATAAATTCTTAAGTTTTACCCTAGAAATTACAACAGCCCAAAACAAATGATTGTTTTTACCAAATTACTAATAATTTTAGAAGATTAGAATACTTTAATTCCATTTTACTCTCTCATCTTTTATATTGTTGTTGCCATTCTTTTTAATTCTACATACATTTTAAGCTTGGTAGAGACACCTCTGTTTTGTTTATGCAGTCAAATGACAGTCAGTCAGTATTTATTTTTATATGTGTAGTCCCACATCTTTACTTTTACTGTTACTTTTCATTCCTAACTGCAGTTCTTTCTTGCTTTTGCTTCATTTTCACTCTTTGCTTCTTCTGGGGCTTCAACTCTACTTCTGTTAAACCCTTTCATTGTGTTCCTCAGTCTCTAATGTGTTGTGTGTTTTTTTCTGTATATTCTATTATTTTACTTCGCTACTTAAATTCAGATACTTTCTACCAACTTTCTTTAAGTTTACTAATCCTATTTCTAATCCTATTTTATACTACATCTATATCTGTTGCTAAATCCATCTAATGAGTTAATTTTAGATACTATGTACCTCAGTTCTAGAACCCTCATTTGATTCTTTTTTACAACCTCTAATACTCTGGTAAAATTCTTTATCTTTATCATCTTTATCTTTATCATCTCTCCCTCTTTTTGTCTTGATTACATCAGAATTATTTTAAATACTAGAGGCCCGGTGTACAAAAATTGTGCACTCGGGCGGGGGGGGGGGGCGTCCCTCAGCCTGGCCTGTGCCCACTCGCAGTCTGGGACCCCTTGAGGGATCGGGCCTAAACTGGCAGTCAGACATCCCTCTGGCAGCCCAGCAGCTCTCAGGGGATGTCCACTTGCCAGCGGGAAGCAGGCCTAAGCTGCAGTCAGACAACCTTACTGCTAATGAGGAGGCGGGAGAGACTCCCACCACCACTGCTATACTGGCAGACATCAGCCTGGCTTGTGGCTGAGGAGACCTCCCCCTGTGGGAGCACACTGACCACCAGGGGGCAGCTCCTGCATTGAGCGTCTGCCCCCTGGTGGTCAGTGTGTGTCATAGTGACCAATCATTCCCAGTCGTTCTGCTGTTAGGGTCCATTTGCATATTACCCCTTTTATTATATAGGATAGAGGCCTGGTGCATGGGTGGGGTCGGCTTGTTTGCCCTGAAGGGTGTCCCGGATCAGGGTGGGGGTGCCGCTGGGGTGCCTGGCCAGCCTGGGGGAGGGACTGAGGGTTGTTTTCAGGCTGGCCACAGCCCCTTCAGGGTGGGGCTCCCCACTGGGGTGCCTGGCCAGTCTGGGTGAGGGGCTGATGGCCGTTTTCAGGCTGGCCACCCCCGCCCCCTGGCAACCCAAGCTCCCAGCCTCTCCTTTTCTTCTTCTTTTTTTTTTTTTTTCTGGGATTTTTTATCTTCTATAATTGAAACTTTGTAGCCTTGAGCGGAGACGAGGGCCGGCCAGGGCAGGCGGGAAGCTTGGCTTCCTTCATCACCGGGGGCAACCCAAGCCTCCTGCTCGCTCCAGCCCCGTGGCCGCCGCCATCTTAGTTGGGTTATTTGCATACTCGCTCCTGAGTGGCTGGTGGGCCTGGCTTGTGGGCGTGGCTTGAGCATAACAGAGGGATGGTTAATTTGCATGTTTCTCTTTTATTATATAAGATAGGAGTTAATCACCTATGATTGTGTTTTTATTGTCTACTTTTTCTTTCTTTTGATTTTTAATTATATTATCTTGGGAGTTCTTGGCAGCATCCTATATAATAAAAGCCTAATATGCTACGTGTCCAGTCGTCTGGTCGGCTGTTCAACCAATCAAAGCGTAATATGCTAATGACATGCTAAGGCCGCTCAACCTCTTGCTATGATGTACACTGACCACCAGGGGGCAGACACTCTGACCGGTAGGTTAGCTTACTGCTGGGGTCTGGCCAATCGGGATTTAGTGAGATGGGCCAGATATACCCTGGAGCCCTCCCACGGTCTCTCCCAAGCCCCAATCATGCACTGGTGGGGTCCCTCTGCCTGGCCTGAGCCCTCTTGTAATCTGGGACCCCTCGGGGGATGTCGTAGAGCTGGTTTCAGCCTGATGGCGGAATGATCGGTTGCTATGACGTGCACTGACCACCAGAAGGAAGATGCTCAATGCAGGAGCTGCACCCTGGTGGTCAGTGTGCTCAGCCAGAAGCCAGGCTCACGGTTGGTGAGCGCAGCAGCAGTGGCAGGAGCCTCTCCTGCCACTGCAGCAGTGCTAAGGATGTCTGACTGAAGCTGTCAGTTGGATATCCCCTGAGGGCTCCCAGACTGTGAGAGGGTGCCGGCCAGGCTGAGGGACCCACCCTCCCCACAGTGCACAAATTTCGTGCACCAGGTCTCTAGTATTTAATAATTCTAATTAAGTGTTGAATATTATATACTGTAGATGATAGAGGATCCATATTATGTATCTTCTTCTATAAAGGATTCATCTTCCCTTCACTGGGCAGATAACATGCTAGATCATCTTAGTCAGAGGCTTTTTCATGTGGAGGCTTATTGGCAGCTCTGAAAAGAGTCTACCTGTAGTTCATTCTGATTTACTGGTTTTCGAGAGTTTTGCGCTGAAAGTTGGATGTTTCTTTAGAGGCCTTCTTCCTATGGATCCCTGTCTTATGAGATTGCCAAAACTTTGCATTGCTTTTTCAGAGGCTTTCCAGTCAGGTCTTTCGTATTTTGTCACCCCGGCCCCCAAAATTATCTTTTTTTTCGGTGATAAACATCTCTGTGTTGAGACTCCCCAAATATCTACCTAAAGCTGCACTGGTTTTACCAATATGCAGAGGTGAAAAGCTGAGATTCCCAATCTTCTCCCCATGGAATTGGAAAATGCCCCCAGGATAAAAATAGCTGTAAAGGACAGCTCATTTTAATTAAGGACGCATACCTCTGCATTTCTCATTGCCTCCCCAGCAATCCATCCAGCTTCTCTGCTTGTTCCCAAGGGCAGTACTGATGTGATACAAACTACTTCACTCCACCCACAAGCAGAAGCTAACTTGTAATCAAAAAATTCAAATAATATATTTTGGCAGGTTGAAAATGCCAATATAATAATTTTAAAAGTATGGCTTTGTTTTTAAAAGTTTGATACATATCAAAAGTTTTTTTCCAAGAAGCTGCTTGACTTCACAGTTCTCTTTTTCTGAGATCAGTTGGGAAATTTTCATGAATGATTGATATACAATCAGTTTTCAAATATTTCTCATCTTCAAAAACCTGTAAGTCTTCATTAAATGTCATTGAAACCTGATTGAAAAAGAAAAAAGTTTCTAAACTATTTTGATATCTCCTCTATCTTAATTACAAAATTAATACTTTCCACAGACAAATGCATTTCTGCAAAATAAATATCAGTACTTCTCTAGAAAAAGATTCAGAAGAAATCATCAAATAATAGTTCTAAAAAAAGTGTACAAGTAAGAAATTATTTTTCTTCACCTATATTGTTTTTGATGCTGGGAGGGGAAGCAGTGTAGTGTGTGGATGGGAAGAGAGGCCTGGGACTCCCTTGCCCTTGACCCCCTTTTTTTATTTCAGAGGAATATGGAGGGAAGCTGACCACACCTTGAAATGAGGCTACATGTTGCAAACACATTGGCTGAAGAGGATCTGCATTGAGCTACTTGAGCCGGAGGCAAGGGGGTTATGGAGGGCTTAGGAGAAGGTGCATGCTGCTTATTGCTTTGTACCTTTCACTGGGAAGGACAGCAGCCCACAATAGCCCACAGGCTGGTAATCTGAGCCTGCTGGCTTCCAGAAGGGAAGCAATGAAATCTGATCACACGTCAAGGCATTTGTGCAAATATAACTTAAATGTATATACAAGACCAATATATACACAAGATCTAAATCGTTCTATTTAAAAGCACTTCATAGTCATATTGCCTTTGGTAAAATATCAAACAACAAATCTTAACAAAGAATTACATAAGCCCACCTTTGGCTCAAATGTTTATGATGTGAAATGGCTTGGCATGAATAGATAGGTAAATAAATAGACCTTTCAATCTCTCTTTCTCTCTCTCTCTCTCTCTCTCTCTCTCTCTCTCTCTCTCTCTCTCTCTCTCTCTCTCGTTCTGTGGTAAATGCCTACAACAATGTACTGTTTGTTAGTCCTTTGTCACATTATATAAAAAACTCCACCGAACAGTTTCTCAAGTGTTAAAAATGAAATGTATTCTTTAAATTCTGAAGTTAAGGATGTTTAGGGATTGTTACATTAAAATGCATTATAAACATATTAGAAAATATTAAAAAGACAACAGTGATAGCTTTCTTATACAATACTAGAAGCCTAGTGCACAAATTCGTGCACAGGTGGGGTCTGGCTGGCCCAGCCCTGATCTGGGTTGGGGGTAACGATTGGGGGTGGGGCCAGCCAGGGGGAGGGCTTGCGGGCGGTTGGCCAGCTGGCCTCGCCCCCTGGCCAAACTCCTGGCCGAACTCCCGGTTAAGGGGACAATTTGCATATTAGCCTTTTATTATATAGGATGTTAAGAGATTGGGGAATTTCTATATTTACTTTCTACCTCTCTCTAGCCCACTCCAAAAGACAGTTTACAGAGATTTACAATGATCTTATGTGAAAACTAGAGGCCCAGTGCATGAAATTTGTGCACTTACAGTCCAGGAGCCCTCAAGGGATGTCCAACTGAGGGCTTAGGCCCGCTCCCCCTGGTAGTGGGCCTAAGTTGGCAGTCGGATATCCTTAGCGCTGCTGTGGAGGAGGGAGAGGATCCCGCCACTGCCACTGTGCTCACCAGCCATGAGCCCAGCTTCTGGCTCTGCAGCTCTCCCACTGTGGGAATGCACTGACCACCAGGGGGCAGCTTCTACATTGAGCATTGGCCCCCTGGTGGTCAGTGCACATTATAGCAACTGGTTGTCCACCGTTCAGTCGATTTGCATATTAGCCTTTTATTATCCTATCTAATAAAAGAGAAACATGGTAATTAACCATAACTTCGCTACCCTTCCCATTAGCTAATCAGGGCAATATGCAAATTAACTGCCAGCCAAGATGGCGGCCAGCAGCCAGGCAACTGACGCGAACAGGAGGCTTGCTTGCTCCAGTGATGGAGGAAGCCAACGTTCCCTGCCTGCCTGCCACTACAGGCCTCTGAGCTGCTCTGTAAGAAAAATTGTTACAAATATAGAAGCTAAACAAAACCCCAGAAACCTGCTTTCAGTCAGCCAGGATCTCAGAACTGGAGTCGCAACAAAGTTTCAAATACAGAAGGTAAACAAAGTGCAGAAACCTGCTTTCAGCAGCCGAGGTCTCACAGCTAAAGCCGGCTCTCAGCTCCAGTGACAGCCATAGATGGTAAATAAATCCCAGAATTTTTTAAAAAAAGGAAAAAAGCAGAGGTTTGGATCTTCAGTCACCCGCCAGCCTGAAAACAGCCCTCAGCCCCTCACCCAGACTGGCCAGGCACCCTAGTGGGGACCCCCACCCTGAAGGGGGTGTGACCAGATGCAAACAGCCATCATCCCCTCATCCAGGCTGGTCAGGCACCCCAGTGGGGACCCCCACCCTGAAGGGGATGTGACCAGCTGCAAATAGCCATCAGCCCCTCACCCAGGCTGGCCAGGCACCCAAGCGGGACCCCCACCCTGATCCAGGACACCCTTCAGGGCAAACCAGCCGGCCCCCACCTGTGCACCAGGCCTCTATCCTATATAGTAAAAGGGTAATATGCCTTCTAGCACTGGGATCAGTGGAGCAGCGAGCCTCCCAGCACCGGGATCTGCAGAGCAGCAAGGGCTCCCAGCACCAGGATCAGCAGAGCAGCAAGGCCTCCCAGCACCGGGATCAGCGGAGCCACGAGGCCTCCTGGCCTTGGATCAGTGGAGCCACAAAGCCTCCCGAACCCGGGATCAGCGGAGCCACAAGGCCTCACTACACCTGTGTCAAGCAGAGCTGTGAGGCCTCCCAGCACCGGGATAAGCGGAGCAGCGAGGCCTCACTGTTCCTGTGTCAAGCGGAGCCACAAGGCCTCCTAGCTCCGGGATCAGTGGAGCCGTGAGGCCTCAAGCCCCTGTGTCAAGTGGAGCCGCGAGGCCTCCCAGCACCAGGATTAGCGGAGCCATGAGGCCTGCTGGCCCCTGGAGCAGCGTGACGGGAAAGTGCCCAAACCCCCTGATTGCCCTGCAGCTCTGTGTGTGACAGGGGGCGGGGCCACAACCTCCCTATCCACCCTGCTCTGTTCATGAAAGGTGAAGGCGCCCCAACCCCCTGATCGGCCCTGCTCTGTGGGTGACTGGGCAGTGCCGCAACCTCCCCATCAACCCTGCCTTGAGTGTGACAGGGGGCGGCGCCCCAACCCCCCAATCGGCCCTACCCTAAGCGTGACTGAGGGTGGCATTGCAACCTCCCAATCCGCCCTGCCCTGTGCATGATGGGGGCAGCGCCCCAACTCCCCAATCGGCCTTGTTCTGAGCCTGACCAGGGGCTGCGGGGCAGGCACCTAGGGATTGGGCCTGCCCTCTGCCACCCGGGAGCAGGCCTAAGCCAGCAGGTCGTTATCTCCCGTGGGGTCCCAGACAGTGAGAGGGAAGAGGCCGGGCTGAGGGATACCCCCGCCAGTGCACAAATTTTTGTGCACTGGGCCTCTAGTAGAGGATAAACATCCAGTTCAGCTTCAGGGGAAACTAATTTAGAAGCAGTCTCATCTTTCTGCCTCAGGTTCCATTTGTGAGATAAGAGTGGCAAATGATAATTATTCATGCATTACCCATGCTATACCCATTTTATAAACCATGCACTGTTTGGGTGGGTATGTATGATAAGCAGAACAGCAATTCCTATTTCTAATGGGTGTTCTCTTTTTTAACAGACTGCTCTCCAGGACACATTTCCTAAGGAAACAAATGTCTTGAGATACCATTTTTATATAAATAAAAATAGTTACTAACTTCTTTAAATTTAGGAAGAAAACTGATAGATATGTGTGTATATGTACATGTGTGCATATAAAGAGTCTTAGATATAAAGGACATCACCAATAATTAAACATTAGTATGTTTAATCTAACCTAATAAAAGAGAAACATGCAAATTGACCGCACCTCCACTATGACCCAAGCAATGCCCACCAGTCAATCAGAGCAACTATATACAAATTAACCCAACCAAGATGGCGGCTGCAACCATGGAGCTGGAGAAAACAGGAGGTTTGGTTGCCCCGGCAATGGAGGAAGCCAAGCTTCCCACCAGACCTGGCCGGCTGTAGCCTCCGCTCAAGGCAACAGTTTCAATTATAGAAGATAAATAAATCCCTAACCCTAGTTCTAACCCTAACCCTAACCCTATCCTGGGAACAGCCATAACCATAACACTAACCCTAACTTCTAACCCCTAACCCCAACCCTAACCCTGACAAGCCATAGTTTGAACTCTAACCCTAACCCTAACTCCCAACCCTGGCAGAGCCATGACCCTAAACCTAAAACTAAACCTATCCTAAACCCAGGCAGAGCCCTAACTGTAACTGTAACCATAACCCTAACTCTAACCCAGGAACCCTAACCCCTAAATCTGGCAGAGCCATAACTTTAACCCTAACCCTAACTCCTAACCCTAACCCTAACCCAAACTGTAACCCTAAACATATCGCAAAACTTATCCTGATCCCTATCCTTATCCCTATCCCTATCCCTATCCCTATCCCTATCCCTATCCCTATCCCTATCTCTATCCCTAACCCTATCCCTCTCCTGGGCAGAGCCCTAACCCTAACCTTAACCTTAACCCTCACCCTAATACTATAATGGCCAGAGCCCTAACCCTAACCCTAACCCTAACCCTAACCCTAACCCTAACCCTAACCCTATCCTGGGCAGGGCCATAACCCTAACCCTAACCCTAACCCTAACCCTAACCCTATCCTGGGCAGAACCCTAACACTAACCCTAACCCTAACCCTAACCCTAAACCTATCCTGGGCAGAGCCATAACCCTAACCCTAACCTTAACCCTATCCTGGGCAGAGCCATAACCCTAACCTTAACCCTAACCCTAACCCTATCCCTATCCTGGACAGAGCCATAACCCTAACCCTAATTCTAACCCTAACCCTAAACCTAACCATAATCCTAACCCTAACCCTAACCCTAACCCTAACCCTAACCCTAACCCTAACCCTATCCCTAACCCTATCTAACCCCAACCCTCACCCTAACCCTATCCTGGGCAGAGCCATAACCCTAACCCTAACCTTAACCCTAACCCTAACCCTAACCATAATCCTAACCCTAACCCTAACCCTAACCCTATCCCTAACCCCAACCCTCACCCTAACCCTATCTTGGGCAGAGCCATAACCCTTTCTCTAACCCTAACCCTAACCCTAACACTAACCCTCACCCTAACCATAACCCTAAAACTAGCCCTAACCCTAGCTGGTAACCTAAGCTTCCCGCCACCCTCCACTGCTAGCTTGGGTGGCTGGGGTCTGTGGCCAGCCTGCAAACAGCCATCAGCCCCTCACCCAAGCAGGCCACACCCTCATGGGGTGAAGGTCCCCGCTGGAGGGTTTGGCCAGCCTGGGTGAGGGGCTGATGGCTATTTGCAGGCTCTCCAAGCCCCCCAGCAGAGACTGCCACCCCCTGAAAGGGGTGTGGACAGCCTGAAAACGGCCCTTAGCCCCTCACCCAGGCTGGCCATGCAGGCCAGTGGGGACACCCACCTGAAGGAGGTGTGGCCAGCCTGCCAACATCCATCACCTCCTCACCCGGGCTGTCCAGGCACCTCAGCAGGGACCTCCACCCTGAAGGGGGTATGGCCAATCTGAAAACGGCCCTCAGCCCCTCATCCAGGCTGGCCAGGCACCCCATCGGGACCCCTACCCTGAACCGGAACACCATTCAGGGCAAACCATCCAGCCCCCACCCATGCACCAGGCCTCTATCCTATATAATAAAAGGATAATATGCAAACTGACCCTAACAGCAGAACGACTGGGAATGACTGGTCACTATGACACAGTCAGTACGCTCCCACAGGGGGAGCTCTGCTCAGCCACAAGCCAGGCTGATGGTTGCCAGTACAGCGGTGGTGATGGGAGCCTCTCCCACCTTCACAGTAGCGCTAAGAATGTCCGACTGCAGCTTAGGCCTGCTTCCCACTGACAAGTGGACATCCTCCGAGGGCTGCCAAGCTGCCAGAGGGATGTCTGAGTGCCAGCTTATGCCTGATCCCCTGGGAAATGGGCCTAAGCCAGCAGGTGGACATCCCGCAAGGGGTCCCAGACTGCAAGAGGGCACAGGCCGGGCTGAGGGACCCCCTCCCCGCCCCCCCCCCGAGTGCACACATTTTTGTGCACTGGGCCTCTTGTATATTAATATTATGTTTATAATTTGCTCATGATATATAATATACTAGAGGCCTGATGCACAAAAATTGGTGCACTTGGGGGGGGGGGGGTGGTCCCTCAGCCCAGCCTGTGCCCATTCATAGTACAGGACCCCTTTGGGGATGTCCACCTGTCGACTGAGGCCCACTCCCCGGGGGAATCAGGACTAAGCTTGCAGTCAGACATCCTTCTGGGAGCCAGGAACCCTCAGGGGATGCCTGACTAAAGGCTTAGGCCCTCAAGGGATCAAGTCGAAATCGTTAGTTGGACATTCTTAGTGCTGCCACAGAGGTGGGAGAGACTCCTGCCACCACCACTGCGTTGGCCAGCCATGAGCCAGCTTCTGGCTGAGTGGCACTCCCCATATGGAAGTGCATTGAACGTCTGCCCCCTGGTGGCCAGTGTGCATCATAGCAACCGGTCATTCTGCCGTTTAGTCAATGTGCATATTAGCCTTTTATTATTATTACTAGAGGCCCGGTGCACAAAAACTGTGCACTCGGGAGGGGGGCGGTACCCAGCCTGGCCTGTGCCCTCTCGCAGTCTGGGACCCCTCAGGGAATGATCACCTGCTGGCTTAGGCCTGCTCCCTGGGGGATTGGGCCTAAGATGGCAATCAGACATCCCTATGGCAGCCCGGCAGCCCTCGCGGGATGTCCACTTGCCAGCGGGGAGCAGACCTATGCTGCAATCGGACATCCTTAGCGCTGCTGAGGAGGCAGGAGAGGCTCCCACCACCACCGCTGTACTGGCAGCCGTCAGCCTGGCTTGTGGCTGAGCAGAGCTCCCCCATGTAGGAGCGCACTGACCACTAGAGGGCAGCTCCTGCATTTAGTGTCTTCCCCCTGGTGGTCAGTGTGTGTCATAGTGACCAGTCATTCCCAGTCTTTCTGCTGTTAGGGTTAGTTTGCATATTACCCTTTTACTATATAGGATAGAGGCCTGGTGCACTGGTGGGGGCCAGCTTGTTTGCCCTGAAGGGTGTCCCAGATCAAGGTGGGGGTCCCGCTTGGGTGCCTGGCCAGCCTGGGTGAGGGGCTGATGGCTGTTTGCAGCTGGTCACACCCCCTTCAGGGTGGGGGTCCCCACTGGGGTGCCTGGCCAGTCTGGGTGAGGGGCTGAGGGCCCTTTTCAGGCTGACCAGCGACTGAAGCTCCCAGCCTCTCCTTTTTTTCTTTTTTCTTTTTATTCTGGGATTTATTTACCTTCTATAATTGAAACTTTGTTGCCATTACCTGGCACTCCCAGCTCTGAGGCTGCACCTGGCTGAAAGCAGGTGTCTGGGGTTTGTTTACCTTCTATAATTGAAACTTTGTTGCTTTTGGAGCTGTTGCTTTCGGATCTTAGATCAGGCCATGGCAGGCGGGGAACCTTGGCTTCCTCCATCACCAGAGCAAGCAAGGCTCCTGCTCTCTTCAGCTGCGTGGCTGCCAGCCGCCATCTGTATTGGCAGTTAATTTGCATATCTCGCTGATTAGCCAATGGGAAGCGTAGCAGAGGTAAGGTTAATTACCCGTTTTGTCTTTTATTAGATAGGATATAGGATGTCCCTATTTTCCCCCTTTTGCCCCCTCTACCCAGCTCTTGTCCCCCATGTCTCTCTGTCCATCACCATACTGTTGTCTGTGTCCATGGGTTATGCATATATTTTCTTTGTCTAATCCCTTCTTTAAATTCACTTCTTTAAATTTTTATTTTCAGATAAGTGCTTATAACTGCACTATTATATATTTTCTATTATATCATTTAGAATTAAGATATTTTTTAATTGAACCCTTGTAAATTTTAGCACAATTTAATAAATTATGCTAGGAGCAATTAGGAGATTTTTCATGTAATGCAGATACATTTAAATTAATATTTTATTAATTTTTAATTTTTTAATATTTTAATTTGAAATAATCTCATACATGTAAAAAAAAACTATAAAATACTACAGCATATTATATGTACCCTTCACCCAATTTCTTAGTTGTTAATAATTTAAATGTAACCATTATACAACTAATAAAATTTGGAATATATTTTTCTTATAATCTCTTTAATGTTACTTAATTCATTTACTTTGTTTTTGTTAATCTTCACCCAAGGATATTTTTCCATTGAATTTTAGAGAGAGTAAAGGAAAAGGGAGAGACACATTGATTGGTTGCCTCCTGAACATGCTCTGATAGGGACTGGGGATCAAGCCAGCAACTGAGGTACATGCCCTTGACTGGAATTGAACCTGGGACCTTCAGTCCACGGGCTAATGCTCTCTCCCACTGAGCAAAACAGGCTTCAGCTTAATTCATTTACTTTTAATCTATATGTGTCTTTATATTTAAAGTGGGGTTTGTTTTTGATTCACCCTCATAATCTGTCCTTTAATTGGTGCATTTATGCCACTGACTTTCAGAGTGCTTACTGATAAAGTTACTGCCATATCAGGTGGCTTCTGGGGCTCCTGGGGCAAGGCTGCCTTGCCGCTGGGGACCAGATCGGGTCCTGGGCGGCAAAGCAGGCCGTTTTCTTTCTCCTTTTTTTTTATTTAACTACACACAACTAATACTTTGATAGAATCTAAAATAACAAAATAGTTGAACAACCTTTTTTTTTAGATTTACATTCATATAGAAACAATCTGTGGAACTCCTCACCTCAAAACTAAGGTATCTAAAAACAGGGATTCATCAGTGTTGCTTTAAATAAGTGTGTGTTTAAGAGTTGCAGTTCCCATTTTCAACTGAAACGTGTCTCTCTGCTGCTTCCCTTGAGTCCAAAGCTTAAGGCCTTGAGAAAGTGGCCGAGGGAAAAAGGGTGGCTGCTCTCCTATCCTTCTCATGAGTGGAGGACAGTGATTGGAACAGGATTGTCATGGAAGCCAGGAAGTAAAGAAATCAATTGCACATCTCTAGTTGCCAAGGGTCAAAGTCATGGCACGTCTTTCCACAACTCCCTATCTGTAAATGTAAAGTTCCATCATGATGGCCCAAATGCTGTCCCCTCCCTGCACGCTCCTTGTCTTCACTAATCATGTCAGTTATTATGGGTAGGCTGTGGCTACGGTCCATACATCCTCCCTAAAGGCCGGTCATTTTGTCACATTTAGGTATCATTTTTTGCATTATGTCACTTAGATGCTGTGTCTTGTGCCGTTATGTTCTATCACGCGCTAAGAAATGCCTCACCCTCCCTCAAATCCCCAGAGTGCCTAAGAGTGAAGACCCCCTGGAGACAGTGACTTTGGTGGAGCACCTCCCAGTGATGCCTAGATCATGCCATTGATCTTAGTCCACTCGTAGATGTCCTGCTCGCACACTATGTCATCGTTGATGAGCAGGTATCTGTCGCCCACGCAGAAACGCTTCTGGCAGGTGGCACATTTGAAACACTCCAGGTGATACACCTTGTCTTTCACCCCATCGTCATCTCATAGGCACGGACCCGCTTGTCACAGGAGGCGCAGAGACCATCTTGGCCAAAAAGCCTGAGATAGTCCCTCCAGTAGAGCTTGTGGCCCAGCTTGTAGTAGAGGCGCCGCCCCACCTCGCCCAGCCGGCACCCACGGAGGTCACAGCTGAGACAGTCCTCGTGCCAGTACTGGTCGATGGCCTTCAGAAAGTAGCAGTCCCCAATGTTCTGCTGTCAGCAGGGATGGGGGGATCTGCAGCACCTCATCCACAGGCTCCTCAGATGGGTCCAGGCTCTTCCTCTCGATGGCCGAGGACATTGGGGAGGGAGGTGGCGTGCCAGGCGGTGGGGGCGCTCCCTTTGTGGCTCGGTGCTGGCCAGCAGCAGGGACTCAGACCCCCTCGGGTGCTCGGGCGACACTGCTCCTGCACCTCTTCTGGCCGGGGCGCTCCTGCGGCGAGTTGACCCCTCCGCACTCAAGAACAGTCACCACACTCCCTGCCTCTCCACCAGTTCCTTCAAGTCCAGGATGGAAAATAGCTTCTTTTCAGAACTGTTGTTCCACAGATTGCTGGGGTCCAACCCCAGCAGGTCCAGGGGTCCCCAAAGGTGTGGACAGAGTCGGCGAAGAAGGAATGACACGGAGACAGCGTTCAGTTGATCAGCAGCCTAGCCAGGATCTCTAGCCAGAATCTCCAGCCAAGTTCTGGTCTGGATCTCCAGCGAAGTTCTGGTTAGGATCTCCAGCCAGGTTCTGTGTCCATGTTCTCTTGCTAGGTTCTCCAGCCAGATTCTGTAGCCATGTTCCCTCACTAGGTTCTGTCCAGGTTCTCCAGCCAGGTTCGGTCACCAGGTTCTAGTCAGGTTCTCTTGCCATGTTCTATCCAGGTTCTGTAGCCAGGTTCTGTCTCTAGGTTCTTCAGCCAGGTTCTCTCGCTAGGTTCTATCTCTAGGTTCTGTGTCCAGTTTCTGTCCAGGATCTTTTGCCATGTTCTCTCGCTAGGTTCTGTCTCTAGGTTCTGTGGCCAGTTTCTGTCCAGGATCTTTTGCCATGTTTTCTCCAGTGAAGCTCTTCTGTCTCTAGGTTCTGTGTAGGTTCTGTGTCTAGGTTCTGTGTGGATGTTGGGGTCCAACCCCAGCAGGTCCAGGGGTCCCCAAAGGTGTGGACAGAGTCGGCGAAGAAGGAATGACACGGAGACAGCATTCAGTTGATCAACAGCCTAGCCAGGATCTCTAGCCAAGTTCTGGTCAGGATCTCCAGCGAAGTTCTGGTTAGGATCTCCAGCCAGGTTCTGTGTCCATGTTCTCTTGCTAGGTTCTCCAAGTTCTCCAGCCAGGTTCTGTAGCCATGTTCCCTCGCTAGGTTCTCCAGCCAGGTTCTGTCCAGGTTCTCCAGCCAGGTTCAGTCACCAGGTTCTAGTCAGGTTCTCTTGCCATGTTCTATCCAGGTTCTGTAGCCAGATTCTGTAGCCAGGTTCTGTTTCTAGGTTCTTCAGCCAGGTTCTCTCGCTAGATTCTGTCTCTAGGTTCTGTGTCCAGTTTCTGTCCAGGATCTTTTGCCATGTTCTCTCGCTCGGTTCTGTCTCTAGGTTCTGTCTCCAGTTTCTGTCCAGGATCTTTTGCCATGTTCTCTCCAGCGAAGTTCTTCTGTCTCTAGGTTCTGTGTAGGTTCTGTGTATAGCTTCTGTGTGTAGGTTCCTGTTGTCTTGTTACATCTGTATTTATACCAATTGATTCCAATCCTATCAATCTCTATTCCAAAGGTTAGGGCATTTCTTATCTCCATTCGAGGGAGTAATGATTATGTAGCTTAAGCATGATTGTTCGTAGTTAAAGTGATTAATTACCCGCCTGGCACTTAGTTAAGGGGTTTTATTCCCTCCCTAACTTCAGGGGAAAATCCCTACCTGGGGAAACAACCTTTCTCAGAGAGGTGACCTTGGTTAAAACACATAGTTCCAAGAAGGTTAGCAAACATATTAAGAACAGTATGCCATATATGCCAGGTCCCTTGAAACATATGCTGTGCAGATGTTTCTTCCCTGCAGTGACTGTGTCAAGCAGCAAGGATGGACCGGCTCCCGGCAACAGATGATGTAATTCGGTGGCTTCTCCAATCAGATCGAGGTTGTCACTCCTCTGCCTCCTCAGCTAATTGCCCTTCTTCACACCTGTTGCTAATTCCTGGTGTCTATGCCACCTCCTTTCCCTGCCCGAACACTCACAGGTCCTAGTGGACAGCAGGCCTAGGGCTGATGGGGTGTATCCTTCCCACTTCTGTTCAAGGCCAGTTGCTGTTTGTTGAGTGTGTTGTAAACCCATGGTTGGGGGAGCTGGGCCCCCTGTGGCCTGGTTGTCTATCTGATGGGCAGAGTCTTCACTCCTGCAGTGAGCTCTCAGACCGCATTTGCTCTGCGTGGAATCTCCAGATTTCCAGGGGAGGTCCTCTGTGCTGTGCCAGACAGCAAGGCTGGATGGCCCCAATCCTGCTCAAACACTCAGGCTCAGGCTCAGAATGTCGCAAGCCAGCTTCTGGGGCTTCTGGGGCTTCTGGGGCTTGGCCTGCCTTGCTGCCCAGGACCTGATCGGGTCCTGGGAAGCATGGCATGCTGGCTTCTGGGGCTTCTGGGGCGGGACGGCTTCTGGGGCTTCTGGGTGGGGCTGCCTCACTGCTGGGGACCCACTGATCGGGCAGGTCCTGGCAGCAAGGCGGGGCCGGGCCTGCCCTGGATAGCAGCCCGCTGGCAGCTCATGCTGTCCAGCCCTACCTGCGTTATGCAAATTAGCCACCATCTTTGTTGGCAGTAATTTGCCTATCGTGCTGATTAGCCAATGGAAGGTATAGTGAAGGTACAGTCAATTACCATGTTTGTCTATTATTAGATAGGATAGTAAATCTAACACCATAATAGCTACCCTGATGGCAAATGTATTATGTGCCAGATAATGCATTAGTATCTAAAATATTTTTGTTTTCTTAATCCTTCAGTCATCCCTATGAGGAATGAGTTAGTATTTTATGAATGAGGAAATCAAGAGCCATTACAGTTAAGTAACTTACCAAAAGTTTCTTCAGCAAAGAAGAAATAGAGTTAGAATTTGACCTCATATCTCTCTAAGTCTTGTCCTGTCTTTTATCCTGCCCAGTTATTTTCACCTAGTTTGAACTCAACAAGTATTTGTTGACTAAATGGATAAATGGATGTCTACCAATAATCCATCCTTATAACTTCTTTTTAGGGAAGGAAACACATAGACACAAAGAGTTTCTTTAGCATCAATAGCTAATGCAGCTCTGTCTTCCTGGCCGACTGCTTCCTCAGTGTCAACCGAAGTGCCAGTTTTACCTCAGCCATATAAAGCACATGAATGTATTGGACTGGGGCCAGCATAGTGACAAGACCTCTTACATCAGACTCCCCTGAAGTAGACTGATCTTGAATGTGCTTAGGGAACCAGCAAAGGAGCATTACCAAAAAATAATTTTATGGAAAATTTTGATTCAGCATTTTATATTATTTAAAATTAATTATCATAATAATGCCTGAACTTTGTTGAGCAGTTACAATTTTTATGTTATAGGTTGGTGGTCTTTTTACCAGTACTTTTAATTCCAAGTGGTATGGGGTTAGAGTGGGAGAGTCAAGAGGTAGTACATATACCATGACAATGTTAATGCTTTAGATCTCTCATATTTCTAGTACAGCCCTCCTCTGCTTACCTAATGTGAAAATTCCTATGTATGACTCCAGACCTAGTGAATCAAAATCTGTGAGGCCTGGAACCTAAGAGGCCTCAGAAGACTCTGATGCATACTGACACAGGACTGCCCAGTAAACCAAACATCAGGCACTTTAGTGGTAGCCAACCCTCTGTCTAAGCATTCTAATAGCACTGTGAATTGGAAGGAGAAGTCACCATTTGTAATCATCATAGCTAATATTGATTCAGGCAGAATCATCCTATGGATGATAAATCGAGACAGAGATAGATGGATGTTGGATGAAGAGCATAATAATTGCACAGTCTCCAAGTGTCTCCCCAAAGACTGCTTATAACAGTGGTTCTCAATCTTCCTAATGCCGCGACCCTTTAATACAGTTCCTCATGTTGTGGTGACCCCCAACCATAAAATTATATGCGTTGCTACTTCATAACTGTAATTTTGCTACTGTTATGAATCATAATGTAAATATCTGATATGCAGGATGTATTTTCATTGTTACAAATTGAACATAATTAAAGCATAGTGATTAATCACAAAAACAATATGTAATTATATATGTGTTTTCCAATGGTCTTAGGCGACCCCTGTGAAAGGGTCGTTCGACCCCCAAAGGGGTCGCGAACCACAGGTTGGTGACCCACAGCTTGAGAACCGCTAGCTTATAAATTGCAATGGGGAAATCACTAACCATACTCTGAAGAAACTAGCATCCTGACCAGGTGCTTAAAATTGGCATCACCAAAAAATGCAAGTGGGCAGGTGTGCCTCTGAATGAGTTACTGTGAGAAAGACAGAACAAATGCTCTGTAGTGTTCTGACTGGGTGTGTTTAACCTGAATCTAATTATGTGGAAATATCAGACAAACTCAAAATGAGCTAGATCCTATAAAAGTGCTGGCCTATATGCTTCAAAAAAAAAAAAAAAAATGCCGATCTATGGAAGACAAGGAAAGGCTGAGGAACTATTTCAGAATAAGAGACTAAAGAGATATGACAACTATATGCAACATATTATCCTAGACTGAATCTTATACTGGAGGGAAAAATACTAAGAGGACATTATCAAGACAGCTGACAAAATTGGAATAGAGACTACAGATTAGGCAATAGTATCAATGTCAACATCAGTGGATTGTGTTACATAAGAGAAATGTCTTTGATTTTAAGAAATATGTTTTGAAATAGTAAGGGATAATAAGGCATGATGTGTGCAAACTACTCATGACTTCAGAAAATAATATATTAAAAATGCATATATATGTGTGTATAACCTACTACACACACACACACACACATACACACACACACAAACACACACACACTTAGATATTGGGGAGAGAATTATAACTGTGGCCAAAATATTTAAAATTAGTAAATATGGGTAAAAAGAAAATGAGAGTTTTAAAAACTATTCTTAAACAACTTCTCTGTAAATTTAAATTTTTTTTCCAATAAAAAGTTGTGTTTTTTTAAAGATACATTTCCCACCTCTGGGTATATTTAACTTTTAAACATGTTTGAGAACAATTAGTTAAGTAATTTTGTTTAATATATTTTATTAATTTCAGAGAGGAAGAGAGAAGGAGCAAGAGATAGAAACATCAATGATGAGAGAGAATCATTGATCAGCTGCCTCCTGCATGCCCCCAACTGGGGATCAGTCCTGCAATCCAGGCATGTGCCCTACCTGGGAATCCAACCCTAACCTCCTTGTTCGTAGGCGCCATGCATCCAGGCTAGTTAAGTAATTTAAAGAGTAGTACAAAAGATAAGGACTCTTCATGGTTACTGTTCATTAATTTTGTGACTCTGAAAACAAAATGCCGAGTCATTCGGTATGTGTTCTCCATTTGAAAATGACAACCTTGATAACCATTTACCTGTGTGTTACGATGGTAGGCAGTGGAATGAGGTAGAAAGAATTCTGTGAACTGCAAAATGTGGTTAATAGCACTGATCTGGAGAAAAAAAATGGCGGAGGTTTAGATGGACGTGTCGGTGCCTTGTCCCGGAGCAGATAAGGGCGAGCAGCTGAAACAGGTAACATACAGCCTGAAAAAGCAGAGGAGATTCAGCTGAGAGACAGTCTGCAGCCAGAAAAGACAGAGAACTCCTAGAAAAAGGGAACGGTTAGAGATCGAGGCTGAAACCTCACCCAGAGCGCTGGCTCAGCCGCGGAGACCACGCCATCTTGAGTGGCTGTTACCAGCATCCAGAGATCGGCTACTAACCCGGAAGCAACGGCTCTCAAGCAGCGCAACTACATGAACTCAGAGGATCCCTGCTTCTCCCCACAGAAATGTTGGACTTCCCCCAAAGGTGCGGTTTGCAATTTAGGTTGGAGAGTGGGATGCACGTGGGGGGGGGATCTGCACCCCACAAAGTCCGCGGCCGTTGGGGCCAGCATGACCCACGAGTGTGGAAGGGCTCCCCTAGGGCTGCTGGCAGAAGGGAACGCTATAAATAAGCCCATAGTTGGAATGGATGCAAATGGGCAGCCTCAGATTTTGCCAGTCTGCAGGCTACTTGGTGCCAGGGGCCAGAGCGTGCACAGAGACTCCGTGCAGATCTGGAAGGTGGAGCCCTTTTCGCACAGCTTCCCAGGCTCTTGTTTTCACACTTTCTCTTAAATCTGTGCGTTTGATTGTTGAACCCAGTGCATGGGATTACCCAGTTGGGGTCACTTGCAGAGCCTGTAGGAGAAGGTTGTTTTTGGGAAGCCTGGGAAACAGAGCTGGGAGTGATGACTGGGGGAACCAGCTCTGGGCAGAGGATTTTCCCAAGCCAGTTTAAGGTACAATAGAGAACTCCTGGTCAGAGAGGACTTATAGCCTCAGAGGTCAATCCAGACACACTGCCACACAGAGGCAGAGCTACGAACTGACTCTTCTGTAAATACAGATAAAGGCAATCTGGGGAACCAATACGGCCTGCCTTAAAATCAGGACTGTGGCTTACAACACAGAGGAACAGTGCATCGGAGGGAAATTCAACATTCTCCTGAATATCTGGCGTGCCAAAAAGAAGAGTAGAAGATCTGAAGCAGCTTCATTACTGCACATTTTTAATTATTTTTTTATTATTTTTTCACCTTTTAACTAAGAAACCATTTTTTTTCTTTTTTCATCACCTGATTTTACCCTTTTAATTACTACATTTTTATTTTTAACCAGTATTATTACTGCTACCATTTTACCATTTTTTAAAGTGTCATTTTCTTTTCTCTTTATTTTATTTTGGGACTAGTGTTCTCCATTCTATTTTCATCATTCCTTTAGCATCATTTTTCTCTACCTCAATTTTGCCTCTGTGCTAAAACCCTCTTCCCCACTTTTCCCCTTTTGTTGTCCTGTTTCTCTTACTCTATTCCTGCTTTAGATTTTCCCTATTCTTTTTACCCCCTGTCAAAATTTCACCCTACTTATATATCCTATTTCCAATCCCCTGCTCTAAATCCTTATACACCTCTCCCTTATCTTTCTTCACTATCCAAATTTATTTTTCTTTTCTTCTTTTCTCTCTCTATTGTTTTTTTGTTTTTTGCTTGATTGTTGAGTATATGGGGTTTTTTTTAGGATTGTTTGTGATGTTGTTCTGCTTTTTCTTTTTCTTTTTATGTTTCCCACCCCCCACCCAGTGATTTTTGTGCTTCTGTTTTCCCTTGCCTCGCTTGATATTATTGGTTGTTTGTAGTTTGTATTCATCTCCAGGGATCCGTTGCTGGAATTTGTTGGGATTAGTGGCGGTTCTATTGGAGTTTTCTCCTCATATAAATAGTCTCCTCCCCTATTCTACTTCATTCTCTTTTCTCTCTTACTTTTTTTTTCTGTTTTCTCTTCTATCTTTTTCTCTTCTTTCTTCCTTATCCCCTAACTCTCTTAGCTCGGGTGGCCACCTTTATTTGGGGTTATTAATACTGTAAATACATTTGTGTTCAGGGCCTGGTACATTGTGCCTTGTTGTGTTGTATTTTGTGCCTTTAAATCAACGCAACAGATCCAAGCAACAGCAGCCTCCTGATCACCACACGCTCTGTCTGAGGAACAGTTGCTGTGTGTGAAGCCTCCCTCCACCAGCCAGAAGAGCCACCACAGCTGTGAACAGCACCCACCAGAGGACCTGCTACCAACGGAGGAACAGCTGCTACCACAAAAGCCCAAAGAGCAACCACAGCCTGAGGAGCCACTGCCACCCAGGAAGCAGCCACTGAATGACTCAGCATCTAGATATGTCAGTGAGATCAAACATGGGTAGACAAAGAAATACCCAAAGAAAAGAAAAGGAGGGCTCTCCAGAAAAGCAGCTAAGCAATACAGAGGCATGCAACATGACAGAAAAAGAATTCAGAATAAGGGTCCTAGAGAGCATAAACCGGATGGAGAAAAACATCAACAACATATGCAAGAAGCAAGAAGAAACAGATGAAAAGATAAATAACTTATGTAAGACCCAAGAAGAAATGAAGAGCGATATAGCTTCAATAAAAAACACCATTGAAAATGTCAAGAGTAGACTAGGAGAAGCGGAGGACCGAATTAGTGAATTAGAAGACAAGGAAGCAAAACACACCCAAACTGTACTTCAATTGGAGAAAAAAATTAAAAGACAGGAGGAGAGTCTAAGGGAGCTTTGGGACAATATGAAACAAAACAACATACGAATAATAGGGGTGCCAGAACAACAGAAAGAGGAACAAGGATTAGAAAACCTATTTGAAGAAATAATATCAGAAAACTTCCCTGAGGTGGAGAAGAAAAAAGTCACACAAGCCCAGAGAGTCCCAAACAAGGTGAACCCGAAAAGACCCACACCAAGACACATCATAATTACAATGGCAAATGTTCAGGACAAAGAGAGAATCTTACAGGCTGCAAGAGAGAGACGGAAAGTTACATACAAGGGATCTCCCATTAGATTATCAAATGAATTCTCAACAGAAACACATCAGGCCAGAAAAGAATGGATGGAAATTTACAAAGTGATGCAAAGCAAAGGACTGAATCCAAGAATACTCTATCCAGCCAGGCAATCATTCAAAATAGAAAGGGAAATAAGAAGCTTCACAGACAATAAAAGGCTAAGGGAGTTCATCATCACCAAGCTAGCAATGCAAGAAATGCTAAAGGGACTGGTGTAAAAAGAAGAAATGAAAAGCTCAGAAAGAAAACAGCCACACAAAAAAAGAAATGGCTACAAACAAGTACCTTTCAATAATAACTTTAAATGTAAATGGACTAAATGTTCCAACCAAAAGACATTGAGTGGCTGAATGGATAAAAAATCATGACCCATACATTTGCTGTCTACAAGAGACCCACCTCATTAGAAGGGACTCACACAGACTGAAAGTGAAGGGATGGAAAAATATCTTTTAGGCAAATGGAAATGAAAAGAAAGCTGGGGTAGCAATACTTATATCGGACAAAATAGACCTCAAAGTGAAGGCCATAGCAAGAGATAAGGAAGGCCACTTCATAATATTAAAGGGATCAATACAACAAGAAGATATGACCGTGGTAAACATACATGCACCCAATGCAGGAGCACCCAAATACATAAAAAAACTCCTGGAAGATATCAAAGGAGAGATCAACAACAATACAATCATAGTAGGGGACTTTAATACACCACTGACATCACTGGATAAATCCTCTAGACAAACAATCAACAAAGAAACAGCAATCCTAAATGACTCACTAGATCAGATGGATTTAATTGACATCTTCAGAACACTTCACCCCAAAGCCACGGAATATACATTCCACTCAGGTGCTCATGGCACATATTCAAAAATAGACCACATACTGGGTCACAACCAAAGTCTCCCCAAATTCAAGAAGATTGAAATCATACCAAGCATCTTCTCAGACCACAAGGGCATAATATTAGAAATAAACTACAATAAAAACAACCCAAAATACTCAAACACTTGGAAGCTGAATAGCATGTTATTAAATATTGATTGGATTACCAATGAGATCAAAGAAGAAATTAAAAACATCCTGGAAACTAATGACAATGAAAACACAACAATCCAAAACCTATGGGACACAATGAAAGCAGTCCTGAGAGGGAAGTTTATAGCTCTACAGGCCTATCTCAACAAACAAGAAAAAATGGTAGTAAATCATCTAACTCTACAACTCAAAGAATTAGAAAGAGAGCAACAAGAAAACCCCAGAGTGAGCAGAAGGAAGGAGATAATAAAGATTAGAGCAGAAATAAATGACATAGAGACCAAAAAAACAATATAGAAAATCAATGAAACCAAGAGCTGGTTCTTTGAAAGGATAAACAAGATTGACAAACCTCTAGCCAGGCTCACCAAGAAGCAAAGAGAGAGGACCCAAATAAACAAAATCAGAAACGATAGAGGCGAAATAACAACAGACCCCACAGAAATACAAATGATTGTTAAAAAATACTATGGACAGCTCTACTCCAACAAACTAGACAACCTGGAGGAAATGGACAAATTCCTAGAAAAATACAACATTCCAAAACTCAATCAGGAGGAATCTAAAAATTTCAATAAGCCAATAACTATGGAAGAAATTGAAGCAGTCATCAAAAAGCTTCCAGGAAACAAAAGCCCAGGACCAGACGGCTTCACAGGGGAATTTTACCAAACATTCAAGGAAGAAATAAAACCTATCCTCCTCAGGCTACTACAAAAAATCCAAGAGGAAGGAACACTTCCCAGCTCATAAAACCAGGTAAAGACAACACAATGAAAGAGAATTACAGGCCAATATCCCTCATGAACATAGATGCCAAAATCCTCAACAAAATCTTAGCAAATCAGATCCAGCAGTACATCAGAAAGATCATACACCATGACCAAGTAGGATTTATCCCAGGGATGCAAGGATGGTACAATATCTGCAAATCAATAAACATGATACATCACATAAACAAACTGAAAGAAAAAAACCACATGGTCATATCCATTGATGCAGAAAAAACATTTGACAAAATCCAACACCCATTTTTGATAAAAACTCTCAGCAATGTGGGAGTAGAAGGATCATACCTCAACATAATAAAAGCCATGTATGACAGGCCCACAGACAACATCATACTCAATGGACAAAAACTAACACCATTTCCCCTAAGAATAGGAACAAGACAGGGATGCCCACTCTCACCACTCCTGTTCAACATAGTCCTGGAAGTATTAGCCATTGAAATTAGACAAGAAGAAGAAATAAAAGGCATCCCAATTGGAAAAGAGGAAGTAAAACTGTCCTTATTTGCAGATGACATGATATTATACATACAAAACCCTAGAGACTCCATCAAAAAACTACTAGACTTAATACATGAATTTGGCAATGTAGCAGGATACAAAATTAACCCCAAGAAATCAGGCATTTCTATACACCAATAGTGAACTTTCAGAAAGAGAGATTATAAAAAGAATCCCATTTGCCATTGCACCAAAAAAATTAAAATACCTAGGAATAAACTTAACTAAAGAGGTAAAAGACCTCTACTCAGAAAACTACAGGATGTTGAAAAAAGCGATAGAGGAAGACATAAACAGATGGAAGAACATACCGTGTTCATGGATTGGTAGAATCAACATCATTAAAATGTCCATACTACCCAAAGCAATCTATAAATTCAAAGCACTTCCCATTAAAATACCAATGGCATACTTCACAGATTTAGAACGAACTCTCCAAAAATTCATCTGGAATAAAAAAAGACCCCGAATAGCTGCAGCAATCCTGAGAAAAAACAAAGTAGGTGGGATCGCAATACCAGATATCAAGCTGTATTACAAAGCCACTATTCTCAAAACTGCCTGGTACTGGCACAAGAACAGACATATAGATCAATGGAATAGAATAGAGAGCCCAGAAATTGGCCCGAACCAATATGCTCAATTAATATTTGACAAAGGAGGCAAGAACATACAACGGAGCCAAGATAGTCTCTTCAGTAAATGGTGTTGGGAAAATTGGACAGATATATGCAAGAAAATGAAACGAGACCAGCAACTTACACCATACTCAAGAATAAACTCAAAATGGATAAAGGACTTAAATGTACGACAGGAAACCATAAAAATTCTAGAAGAATCCAAAGGCAACAAAATCTCAGACATATGCCGAAGCAATTTCTTCACTGATACAGCTCCTAGGGCACTTGAAACTAAAGAGAAAATGAACAAATGGGACTACACCAAAATAAAAAGCTTCTGCACAGCAAAAGAATCCATCAACAAAACAATAAGAAAGCCCACTGTGTGGGAAAACATATTTGCCAATGTTATATCTGATAAGGGCCTAATCTCCAAAATTTATAGGGAACTCATACAACTTAACAAAAAGAAGATAAACAATCCAATCAAAAAATGGGCAAAGGATCTAAATAGACACCTCTCAAAAGAGGACATTCAGAAAGCCAAGAGACATATGAAAACATGTTCAAAGTCACTAATCATCCGAGAGATGCAAATCAAAACAATAATGAGGTACCATCTCACACCTGTCAGACTGGCTATCATCAACAAATCAACACACGACAAGTGCTGGAGAGGATGTGGAGAAAAAGGAACACTCGTGCACTGCTGGTGGGAATGCAGACTGGTGCAGCCACTATGGAAGACAGTATGGAGTTTCCTCAAAAAACTAAAAATGGAACTCCCATTTGACCTGTGATCCCACTTCTAGGAATATATCCCAAGAAACCAGAAACACCAATCAGAAAGGATATGTGCACCCATATGTTCATAGCAGCACAATTCACCATAGCTAAGATCTGGAAACAGCCTAAGTGCCCATCTGTAGATGAATGGATTAGAAAACTGTGGTACATCTACACGATGGAATACTATGCTGCTGTAAAAAGGAAGGAACTCTTACCATTTGCAACAGCATGGATGGAACTGGAGAGCATTATGCTAAGTGAAATAAGGCAGTCAATGAAGGAAAAATACCACATGATCTCACTCATTCATAGATAATAAAGACCATTATAAACTTATGAACAATAATAGATACAGAGGCAGAGCTGCCTCAAACAGATTGTCAAACTGCACAGGAAAGCCAGGGAGGGTTGGGGGGCAGGAGGGAGGGGGTTAAGAGATCAACCGAAGGACTTGTATGCATGCATATAAGCATAACCAATGGACATAAGACACTGGGGGGTAGGGGAGTCCAGGGGATTGCCAAGGGCGGGAGGAAAAAAAGGACATATATGTAATACCCTTTGTAATACTTTAAGCAATAAAACAATTAAAAAAAATAGCACTGATCTGCTGTGTGACATGAGCAGATCATTTCACCTGCCCAAGACTCCCTTTCTTCATCAGCAAATTAAGGAGATTAGATTAGAATATGTTGAAATCCTCTTCCTATCTATCTTCCTACAATTCTGAGTTATAGTTTAAGAAATAAAATAAGAAATTCTAAGAGTTAAGACCTATATCAACAGAATTAAAGAGTGGACCAAAGTTAAAGAAAAATTTTTTCCTTACACATCTGTACAGTGTTAGCCTCTTAAGCAAATAGAAACTTGGATCACTTTTATAGAAAGACAAATTAATGTTTGCAAAGAAACAGAACAACTTTAAAACTTTCTCTAGGATGCCCATGAATTTGGCTGCCCGATTGCATTTATGTTTCAAGAAGGAATGTAGCCAAAGGTCTCTGACCTTTACATTGAAACATTACACTCTACCCTCATATTCTTGCCACGGCCAATGAGTTATTGTTTTTACAGTCAAATTAGATGATGGATTTTAGAGAAGTACAGTTGTGTTCCCATGGACCACACTCATAAAGATAGCAAGTTGTACCATTATCACTTCCCAAAAAAGATTGATTTTTCTGATTTTGCTTTCGGTTCTGAATGAGCCATACTTTATGTCAAGAAAGAATTGGGGAAATTATTTACTTCCTAACACAGACTAAAATAAAAGAGATCAGGGTAACTGCATTATAAATATTCTTTATTTAGAGTGGTAAATAATAAAAATAGAAGAAATAAAGGAAGGAAGGGAGACAGAGAGAGGGAAGGGGAGGACGAGAGGGAGGAGGGAGGGAGGGAGGGAAGAAGGGAGGGAGGGAGGGAGGAAGGAAGGGAGGGAGGGAGGAAGGAAGGAAGGAAGGAAGGAAGGAAGGAAGGAAGGAAGGAAGGAAGGACCTGCAATTACAAATTTTCCAATATGAAGCCAATTTGTAAAATGCTACCTTATGTGTACTTCACTCCCACTAAACTTCCTAATAAGCATTTGTAATATGGTACAGCAGGAAATAAAAAAAAGATAATTTTGATTTTTTATTAGATATACAATCAGATAAGATACAATAATATCATTTATCCATTAAACAGATATTTATTGTGTGTCTACTCTTTATCGAGCACATTCTGAATATATAGCAGTGAACTGGGCATACAAGGCACATTCTCTCATGGAGCTTAAATTATGGTGGAGGAAGATAGATATGAATGAAATATACATAAGTAAATAGTGCTGTGATAGGAGTATGAAGAGATTTAAAATCAATATATGACTGAAGGGTGGTTACTTTTGAATTCAGAGAAAGTTTCTTGGGGAACATAGATTTAAGCTATGATCTGAATAACCATGAAAAATAATGGAGAGACTATTCCAGCCCAACTATTGCAAAGGCAGAATAAAATGAAAGCCAGGTGGCTGGAACATAGTAGATAAAGGAAGAAAAACAAGTGATGAAATTTTAGAGGAAGCAGAGGCATAAGGGATTTGCATTCTATTCTAGGTGTTAGGGGCAGCCATTCGAAGGTTTAAAGGAGAACTTAGTGGGATCTGACTTTCATTTGAAAGGATGACTGAGACTGCTGTGTTGGAGGAAGTAATTGCAATTATCTAGACATGAGATCATGGGGTCTGGAGGAGGGTGTTGTCATAGATATGCAAAGAAGTGGACCTTTGAAAGAAAGTCTACAGGGTCTGATGATGGAATGGAAGATGTGGGTTAAGTGAAAGAAAGAAGGAAATGCAAAAAGCTTATAAATTTCTGTCCTGGCCAATGGCATAGATGTGGGGGCATGTACTGGAATGGAGAAGACTAGGAGAGGGGCAATTTGAGGTGATGGGAATTAAGAGATCTATTTGGGGCTTGTTAATTTTAAGATGCATACTAGGGTATTCCAAATAGATATGTCACAGACAATTGGGTATACAATTTTGAAGTTCTGGGAGTATATAAGGGCTAGAGTTTGTAACCCTGGGCGTTAAGAGCATATGACAGTATTTGAAGCTACAAGACTGGACAAATTACCTAAGGAGAGAATGTAGTTGGAGAAAAGAAGTGGCTCCAGCTCTTGGGTAGAACAGAAGAGCAAGAGCCAACCCAGAAGACTGAAAATGGGTGTCCAGTGAAGTGATAGAAAAATCAGATGACTGTGGTATCCGAGAAGGTGGGCGAGGGCTCCACAAAAGAGAGTGTCCTCTAGAAAGATTGCTCATGATGACTTTCATGTTGCCATCCCGAGGTTGTCATCTGCCAGACCTCCAGAGCAGTCTAAATAGAATGAATGGAAGGGACTGAAGCCTCAAGAGAGTGGATTGGGAAGAGAATATGTGATGAAAAAAAGTGGAGGCAGAATGTTAAAAAATGATTCAGTCATTGTGCAGCACAGGCAGCAGTGATAGGGTAGCAGCAGGAAGGGGAGGTGGAGGCAAGGAAATTTGCTTGTTTGTTTTTCTTAAAAGAAAAGTGTTGCTAGATCAGTGTGTGCAATAACAGGATTAAGCAGAACAGGGGAGGTGATATGGAAAGATGACTATTGCAAGAGCCCAGTCATTGAGAGGATGGAGAGGTGGGATCCAGATAAAAGACTTTAGCCTTGGAAAGAGTAGAGGGTTGTTCAAGGAGGCTACTTATGTAATTACCTCATTTCTTCTCTTCATTTATGTGCCATTGCATAGAGTCTCTCATTTGATTTTCACACGATTCTCTTGTATTTGATCATTCCCATTTCCAAGGGAGGGAAATGAAGTTTAGAGAGGTTGGACAATTTCTCCTACAACATACAGTTAATAAATAGTAAATCTAGAATTCAAACCTTCCTTGCAGCTCCAAATGGAATGCTCTTTCCACTACATAATCCCATGATGGAGCCTCTTTCTAATGCTCTCTCTGATGCAACGTGCCAAATGTTCACAGTGTACCAGGTACAAACAAGGACGGTTGCTTTGATACCATTATTCCCATTTGGTGACTCAGTGATCAGCAAATGGTTTGGAAATTTCGAATTTGAAATCTCTGGAACCCACTCATGTGAAAGTTTAATGTCCACATCAATTTTTTTTCTGAATTTAATGACTGCCGGAATATAACAGTGTCATACTTACACTTGCAACTAAAAATCTTATTTAAAAAAAACACCTAAAAACTTATGTTTTTCTCATATACTTGATAAACATTAATGACCAATTTATTTTGTTACCATTTTAAAAGGAGTCCCACCCAATCAAACAGCAAAGTTACATAGCTAGCTGTTAAAATAACAGAAAAATATTAAGGTAGGGGAAGTACAAATCCCAATCAATGGTGGTCCAGTACACAGGAGTTTATTACCCTACAGTCCAAAATGTGCTGAGTTCTAGACTTAAGTCTGGTAAACTTTCTCGGGGATCACCTTCAAGTTGTCTAATCTCTTGGTTTCCTCAGTAAAATGAGGGTAATGGTATTTAAGGAGAAGTGTTCTGAGAAACAAATGGGATAACCCAGTGAGAAAACTTTGTACACTTGGAGTACCTGCTGGTTATTATTATTCTTATAACACTGCATCGTATGTTTCATTTTGTGTTTCTTAATGAGCATTGTGAGCCAATTTCACTCTTCCTTCTGGAAATAGTGCCTTATGGGTACCTGGAAGAAAGAAAAGAAAAATTGCCTGTGTAGGGACACCTCCCAGTTGGGCTCTTATAACAAGTAAATCTCTTGAAACTGCATCAGCCCCTGTTCCCACCGAAGCATGTCCATTATTGCTACCACAGTGCTCACCTCAGCTACGCACTTAACCCATAACAAATGTTCACTGAGGGCCTCTTACATTCCAGGCCCTGAAAGAACTTGACATCAGTGTAGAAAAAGGATTGTGATACATTTCCACCTCAGCAGTTCACAGTCTGAGAGTGTCTCCTCTGTATGAAGTTATTTATCTGTACATCTCCCCTCCTCAACCTTCACCCATCTCCAACTGCGGGCTCTAGAGTGCCAAGACCCTTCTAATTCATTTTCCGTCTCCTTTGTAATATGTAGCACAATACATTGCTCAGAGTGGGTGTTCAATAAATAATTATTGGATTGAAGAAATATTTTGTAGGGTGTTTTTAAAATATCAAGGTGTACTAGTGGACTAACAAGCAAGATGTTTTTCCTTATAATGTCTCTCTGGTTACATTTAACAGCAAGTTAAAATTAGATCCTTTTAAAAAAAAGAAAACCATGGCAACTGTGATGGTGAATGTTTCAGAGAGCACATTTTTAAAGGATTCTCTTTTTCTGAATTTCCCATGTTGGAGCTGCCTATTTCAATTGAAATTCCAATAAATAATCTGTGCTACTAATAGCCACATAGGCCACTGATTGTATCTATGAAGCAATAGAAACTCCCACGTAGAACAGAATGCTTGATGAAATGCTTGAAGAACAAAATAAATGTGTTGAAAATCCAGCAAATAGATTTTAAATGGTTACCCGCTGGAAATGATTGAACATTAACCTCCCTTTGTTTCTTGTACCTGTATTTATTATAAAACCCTGGAGATTGTTCTAATGTTTCATATCAATATTTGCTGGAGATCATTTTTTTTTTCTCTGGGAGGAAATCAATTTTACAGTGCTGTCTTCTTAATTAAAGAATGGGCATTTTCACAGAATGTTATCAGTGAGTACTGTCTGGTAGTTTTCTCTCAAAGTATTTTTATTGAAGTCATGATTAAAGTGTAACACAATGCCTCAGAACACTGACTAATGTCATGTTAATCAACTTGACTACTAAAAGAAATGAAGAGGCTGATAGTTTAAATCTAGTTTGTACATTACTCATTTGAACTGCCAAAGAAGAAAATATATTTTATCCAGGACCAAATATAAAACAAACAAACAGAAATCTAGCAAAACACCTCAGAAACAACTTTTAAAAATTTACAGGCCATACCTTAAGGAAAATCCAATTTTGTTCCTCTTAAAATTTGTAAATTAGCCTTTGATTCACAGCATCCATATTGATCCACATCCATTGAATGCCTACCTATGCAAACCACTGAACTAATGTCAAGATAGGTAAAGCATATTTTTGCTTTTAGAGAGTTTATTGGAAGAAATAAGTCATTCATACATAACTGCAATGTATAAAATAAGTGCTTTAAATGCCATTGGTATTCTGAGGAAGGAGAGATGGATAACTTCTGGCTAGGTTTGGACAGGTGGAATGAGGTGGGAATATAAAGATGGAGAATTCTTAGTAGACAGACTGAAATGAGTATCTTTTGCAAGTAACAAGAATTTCAAATTGACTTCAGAGTAGTTTACAGAAGGAGTGCTAAATAAGTCTGGTAACACATTGGGCTAGATGGTGAAAGGCCTTGAATTCCAGATTATTTAAATGGAGTTTTATAATTTGTTTAAGAGCTGTAGGAGAGCAGATCTAAAACTCTCCTGTGAAACAGTTTTTATAAAGAACAGGCTCTAAATCTGAAGCTGAGGTTTGATTTGTAACCAACATTAAAAATATTGGTTGGGTATGGCCATGTTTTTTCAGCCTGCATGTCTAGGCCACTTTTAGATAATAGGATATTTTTTCTAGGTTTTTACAGGGACATGAATTATTGTCTCTTGGACAAATTTGTAGTAATTGACCTTCCAGGTGTTTGAAATGAAATATTTTCTTACGAATTTATTCTTTCTGAGTGCTCTATATACCATGTACACTTTGCCCTTCTCTATTATTGTTTTGTATATAAATATGCACTGAAAATCAAAATTATGATTTCTATATAGAGGTTTAAGGACTGATGCAGAATTATTCAGAAGCCTCTTTCATAAAACAAGAAAACATTCTTCCTTGTAAAGAGAAAAGATGTGGGGAAGTGTGGGGGACATCTGGGAGGAAGAATGGTGTGGAGAAGTTTGAAGGAAAAATAGGCAGAAGATAGGAGGGGGAGAAGGGAGGCAGAGAGAGAGAGAGAGAGAGAGAGAGAGAGAGAGAGAGAGAGATTTAAAGAGAGAGAACCTTCTAGCAGAAGTGGTTGTAAAGATAAGTGTATACATTTGTATGTATTTAAGGGATGTGAAAGAGGGGTAAAAGAGATAGGTAATGCTAAAAATGTTGCTAAGTATAACCAATTATAGACAATCTGACACATTTTAGCCACTGGTGCTTGAAGTAGAGAGAGAGTTCAGAAAAGATACCTGGGACATATCATGAAAATTTTGGAATAGCTCACCCAGCAAAATTTCCTGTTTATATTTTTTGCAGTCTATTTTAAGAATGGATATGAATCAGAGATCCTTAAAATCAGGTATTTTGAGCTTTAAACAGTTTTCAAGAGATTCACATTTCTTTGGCTTCACAGATAGCATTGAACCAAGAAAGGGACATAGCCTATATAATAAAGAGCTAATATGCAAATGTTTGTCATGCCCTCATGCCCTCAAGCCCTTGCACCTTTGCACCAGAACTATTCAGATACTCAACACTGGGGAGAGAGGAATGGGGACCAGCCAGGCACAAATGAGCTCACGAGAGAGGAATGGGGACCAGCCAGGCTGCGGCCTGGGAGAGGGACAAGCTGCATGCCCTGTGGTCCCATGTGCTAGCGGCTGTGCCTGTAGCCCGGGAGAGTGGCAAGCTGCCTGCCCCATGGTCCCGGGCACCAGTGCCTGCAGCTGTGGCCCAGGCAAAGCCGCCTGCCCATGGTCCCCTGTGGCCGGCCCAGGCGAAGCTGGCCCGGATCCTGGGTGCCTGCGGCCGGCCAGAGGGAGAGAAGCCCTGGTCCCAGGTGCGGGGTGAGGCAGAGGTGGTTAGGAGCGATCAGACCAGCAGGGAGGCAGTTAGGGGCGATCAGGCAGGCAGGCAGAGGTGGTTAGGGGCGATCAGGCAGGCAGGCAGAGGGGTTAGGAGCCAGTGGTCCCAGATTGTGAGAAGCAGTCAGACATCCCCCGAGGGGTCCCAGATTGGAGAGGGTGCAGGCCAGGCTGAGGGACACCCTCCCCCCCACATGAATTTTGTGCACTGGGCTTCTAGTACATATATAATTTCTATAACATCAATCAGAATCAAGCTTTACTTGGAACTGTGTGGCATATAAATTTTACTCAAAACTGCATATGACACTTAAAAAAAAATACAAGGTATGCATGGGGTGTTGGCGTTGTGCTACTTTCTTTCTGCATGTCTGCTACTGAAAGAAACTTTTTGGTATAGATGCATATCCCAAGTGTCCATCCATGAGACATCTTAATTCAAGAACTGAAGCTAATTTTCGCTCAACTCAAAGTGTATATGGCACAAGAGCAAACATGATAGAGTGATGGCCAAGACAGATTCTTCCTCACCACTCCAACTAGCCCCATTAATGGTACAAAAGATATATTGGATGCCAGAAATGATTCCAAAGAGAGGAAAGAAAACAGGGCCTTGATCAAAGTAAAGCTGTGTGGATGGGGCCTATGATTTTCAGCCATGGTGATCTCCTTAATTATTAAGCATAACACAGGCTGCCAAAAATTTTATTCTGTTAGGTGTTTCACCCTGCAGAAACACAACTCTAGTACATCAGTATCAATCACTGGGGAAATATTATTCTAGTATTAAACTTTTGCAAATTAATATCCAAGATGGCTGTTGTTGGAATTATGGGAATTTGATCTCTCTAATACAATAATATTGACCTCACAGTAGATTTTTTGACATGTCCACATTTGAACTCAACCTTGTCTGGTGACAGAAATGTACAATTGTGGGGATGAGGAAAGTGCCTCAAAGGTTAGAGTCATATGTACTGTTTTGGTTCTTCCTTTACTCTTCTTAAGAATTACTGGGGAGAAGATCCAAGATGGCAGTAAAGTAGGTAGAAGTTACACTCACCTCCTTCCAGGACCATACTGGAATTACAACTAAATTATAGAACAATCCACCTGAATAATGAACTGATGACTAGCAGGACAGAAGTCTTATAACCAAGGATGTATAGAAGAAGTCACACTGAGACTGGTAGGAAGAGTGGCGATGTGAAGAGTTTGACCCTGCACCCATGTGCAGTGGTTGAGAATCTGGAGAGATATCACAGCTACAAAAGCTCCCGCTGAGGAGCAAAGGGTCTCAGCTCCAGGCAGGCTCCCTAGTCCACAGCACCAGAGCTGGGAAAGGTAGCTCACATGACATCTGGCTGTGAAAATCACTGGGGATTCTATCTGCCAGGGGAAGATGGGAGTTGCTAGAAATCCAGCCCCTTGTGTGTCAAGTGCAGACCCTCCCCTGGGCCCCAAGCTGAATGAAACTTTATAAAGTGAACTGTTTTTCCTGGGGCCCTTCTCCTGTCCCCTGCATGGAATTGGAGCTGTGCATCCTCAAAAAATAAATAAATAAATGAATTGCTGGGTATGACTTGTTTTACTTAGCATAGTACCCTCTAGGTCTGTTCATGTTGTCACAAATGGTAAGATTTCATTCTTTTTTATAACTCAGTAATATTCCAATGTATATGGTACCACGTCTTCTTTATCCAGTCATCTATTGATGGACACTTAGGTTGCTTCTGTAGGTTAGCTATTGTAAATAGTGCTGCAGTGAACATAAGGATGCATATATATTTTTGAATTAGTGTTTTGGATTTCTCCAATAAATACCCTGAATTGGAATTGCTGGGTGGTAAGGTAATTCTGTTTCTAATTTTTTGAGGAACCTCCATACTGTTTTCCATAATGTTTGCATCAACTTACAATCCCACCAACAGTGCACGAGGGTTCACTCTTCTTCACATTCTTGCCAACACTTTGTTTGTTGACTTAATGATGATAGCAATTCTGACATGTGTGAGGTGATTTCTAATTGAAGCTTTAATTTTTATTTTCTCTGATGATTAGTTATGTTGAGCACCTTTTCATATATCTATTGGCCATCTGTGTACCTGTTTAGAGAAATAGCTATTTAGGCCCTCTCCTCATTTTTAATTGGGTTGTTTGCTTTTTTGGTGTTAAGTTGTATGAATTCTAGACATTAACCCTTTATCTGATGTAACATTAGCAAATATCTTCTCCCATTCAGTAGGTTGTCTTTTCATTTTGTTGATGATTTCCTTTGTTGTACAAACAGCTTTTAGTTTGATGCAGTCCCATTTGTTTATCACTTGTTTTCCTGGCAGAAAAGGAAATACCACATAATTTTGCTTATATGTGTAATCTACAAACCAAAAAAAACCAAAACCAAAAACAAACAAACAGACTTATATATACAAAAAACAAAATGATTGTTTTTAGATGGAAGGGGGTTTGGGAGGCTGAGTTGAAGGTTAATGGAATAAGAAAAGCAACTTGTTAGTTATAAAATATTCATGGGAATACAAAGTACACCATAGGGAATATAGTCAATAATATTATAATATCTGTATAGGGTCAGATGGTATAAAACTCATTGGGGTAGACCACTTTGTAAGTTACATAAATGTCTAATCACTATCACCTGAAACATAGTACTTACTGTAAATTGTAATTGAAAAATAAAAAGAAACAAAAAAAATTACTGGGTCAAAATTCAGTGCATTTTAAATGATTTCTATAAGCAAACTGCTGTCTTTCAAGCAAACAAATAAAAATAATCAGCAATATTAACATAATCACCAATCTTGAAAAGCTACTTAAGACTTTGATGTCAGGCACTGTCCTTGTGGTAAGTGAAAAGATGCAAGAATATTAGCTCTTTTCTCATTGTAATCTTCTACTCAGCCCTTCTTTCTTGCATTTTTCTCTTCTATTTGTGTTCTGATGTAAGTCTGCTATTAGCTCTCCAATTCTATAGAGGGAGGAAGTACTCCCAGGCTAGGAGGTAGTGAGGGCAAGTTCCAGAGAGGAAATAGCAATCCAGATTCTGCTAGTGACCAACAACATGACTTGAATAAGCAACTTAAGCTCTCTATCCCTTAGATTCTTTGAAAAATGTGTTCCTTCTTCCTGTTTCTCCTACAGAGTAGTTTCCAGGACAGAATATGATAGATGAAAAAGTCTTTAAAAATAGGAACCAACCATACTATATAATCAGGTCTTAGGACTTTTATATTTTTAAACCAATCTATAGATAGTGTGCAGAAACCTTTGAATCAAAAGGCTGTTGGTTATTATATTTTTTGAACATTAGTGATTTAGGAAAATGCTTTGTCTTCATCAAATATACACTATTGAAGTCATTGCTACAAAATATTAATACAGCAGAATCAAGATGAATATGCGGCTCCACATTAATGAGAGGTTGAAGTTCATATTCTTCTGCTTTCAAGTCAGGTCTGAATAATAGTTACCTTTAAAGTGGTTTAAACTTGAGATTTTCCTTACTAATACAAGAAACAAATTAAAGAAACATTGTGCTTACAACATTTCTGAAAGCTTTTCAGAGGAAGCAGCTGTGGTTTCTTTAAACTCCCAAGTCTATTATACAGGTTAGCAGTATATTTTATAATGAGTTCTAGACCACCTGCCTTTCTCAGGAAATTAATATCGAGATTTTTTTTTTTTTAGTCTTCTTTGTCCTCAGTGGCTGTGTAAAAGTTTTTCCTATTTAGTGAGTTTTGGGTACCCCATAAACATGTTCATTCAATGTTTTTCAGCTATAAGTGAGTACTTTTTAAGACATTGTCTAAATGTGTGTTCAACAAATGCTTGGTGAATTTTGAGATTAAAACATGCACTTTCTTAGTAAAACAGCAGATGATGTACATACAGTTTTACTTTATGGTGAATAAATACCTATAATGAGTAAAACAGTATTTTAAATAAATTTGGCTATAGTCTTAAACCATTGGAATTTCAAAATATTGTTTTAATTCTTTTTCTTCTTTTAACCCTTATAGGAGTTTCAGGGGGGAAATCAATGGATTCAGGAAGCAGTAGGAGTTTGGAGAATACCGTTAAATAGGATCTATTCTGATTAGCTGGTTCCAAAGGTAAACATAAGCAAGAAAATGTCCACTTTAGCAAACTCACCCAGCATCCTGGAAATACCACAAGAGATTAAGAAAAGCTGTGGCGACAAACAGGTGGAAACCACAGTCAACAGAATAAAAATGGCAAAGAGCATCAAAGAAAAACAAAGCAATGATTTAGAGAAACTGGCCTTTAAAAGGAAGGCAGAAGGTGAAGAAAAGCCAGCTGGAAGGAAGGAGGCAAAGATCATGGAACTTGACAGCCCATTGATCACCCTGCCTCTGCCTCACATCCCCTTAAAGAGCATCATGGATGTGGAGGTGAAGCTGGTCTATGTTGATGAAGAGGATGTGAGCTATGAGTTTGTAGAGCCCTTCACATCCACTGGGATTCAGCCAACATGCCAAGAGGCTGAAATAGTAGACCCTTTGCATGGACCTAATTTCAACTTTCTGCCTCAGATTGACAAATGGCTTCAAGTAGCCTTAAAGGACGCCAGCTTGTGCTACAGACAAAAGAAGTACGCCGTGGCAGCAGGACAGTTCAGAACAGCACTGGAGGTATGGGATTAAAGATAGATTGGTGAGAGGAGGCTGTGAAATGAACAGGTGTGATTACATGGAGCAGCTCTGATCATACTGTAATGAATAGTGATCATGGGGTGAAAGTATTGAATGACATGAGGATTATGTGGTTTCCCAGTTTACATAAAGCAAATAAGATATGCCTGCAAATTAAAATGCCTGTGTGCACTTGACATACCTCATGCATTTTCTCTGATAACAAACATTGAATGAATGATAACATATAAAAAAAGTGCAGTTGGTTTTGTAATTTATACCTATAAAAGCCATAATGTTTTAGTATAGAGGTGGTGGGTAGAACATAGATTCTCTAGACATAGGCAGTTAATAAGTATATGAATTGTCCCCTTTTGATGTAGTCTTCATGATTAAATGTAGCCATATTTATTTTTTAGTATGGGCTGATAATTTATAGATGATACTTATTAAAAACAAAATGACACCATTTTACTTTATTATCAAACTGCACTTTCCTTCCTAGCCTAGTGAGCTTTGTGCAGGCAGGTAAGTCAGTCAATAGCCTATATAATCCTATCTAATAAAAGAGAAACATGGTAATTAGCATACGACCACTACCCTTCCCATTGGCTAATCAGGGCAATATGCAAATTAACTGCCAGCCAAGATGGCGGCCGGCAGCCAGGCAGCTGGAAGCGAACATGAGGCTTGCTTGCCTCAGTGAAGGAGGACTCCAACATTCCCCGCCTGCCTTGCTGGCCTCTGAGCTTTCAGTTTGAAACATTGTAACAAATATAGAAGCTAAACAAAACCCCAGAAACCTGCTTTCAGCCCGCCAGGATCTCAGAGCTGGAGTTATACATTGTTTCGATTATAGAACCCAAACAAACCAGATACCTGCTTTCAGCAGCAGAGGCCTCAGAGCTGGAGCCAGAGCTAAAGCTGGCCCAGAATAAAAAAGAAAAAAAAAAGAAAAAAAGGAGCAGTTGGAAGCTTCAGTCACCCGCCAGCCTGAAAACAGTCCTCAGCCCCTCATCCAGACTGGCCAGGCACACCAGTGGGGACCCCCACCCTGAAGGGTGTGTGACCAGCTGCAAACAGCCATCATCCCCTCACCCAGGCTGGCCAGGCACCCCAGTGGGGACCCCCACCCTGATCCAGGACACCCTTCAGGGCAAACCAGCCAGCCCCACCCATGCACCAGGCCTCTACCCTATATAGTAAAAGGGTAATATGCCTCCCAGCACCGGGATCAGCAGAGCTGCGAGGCCTCCTGGCACCGGGATCAGCGTGACAGGGGGCAGCGCCCAAACCCCCTGATCCCCCTGCGGCTCTGTGTGTGACAGGGGGCAGGGCCACAACCTCCCTATCCGCCCTGCTCTGTTCGTGACAGGGGAAGGCGCCCCAACCTCCTGATCAGCCCTGCTCTGTGCCTGATACGGGGGAGCTCCCAACCCCCTGATCACCCTGCGGCTTTGTGTGTGACAGGGTGCGGCGCCCTAACCCCCTGATCGGCCCTGCTCTGTGTGTGACAAGGGGCAGTGCCCCAACTCCCCTATCGGCCCTACTCTGTGCGTGACAGGGGGCGGTGCCTCAACCCCCAAATCGGCCCTGCTCTGAGCCCGACCAGGGGCTGCACCTAGGGATTAGGCCTGCCCTCTGCCACCCAGGAGCAGACCTAAGCCAGCAGGGCGTTATCTCCCGAGGGGTCCCAGACTGCGAGAGGACACAGGCCGGGCTGAGGGCACCCCCCTACCCCCCCGAGTGCACAAATTTTTGTGCACTGGGCCTCTAGTCCTATATAATAAAAGGCTAATATGCCAAGTGTCCCCACAGGCGGGAGTTTGACCAACCGGGAATTAGTCATGCACTGACCACCAGGGGGTGGTGGTGGCAGGCAGTCGGGGGAAGGGAGACCCCAGCCAGCAGTCACTAAGGATGCTACCCGTGCACAAATTTTGTGCATGGGGCCTCTAGTGTTGTTATAAAAAAAATAGCTCATGGACTAAAATGAACTTGAGAATCACCACTAAAACACAAAGTAGTGGTAGGAAAATTTGCTTCATCTCTTGACTCACTAATTCTATAAAAGGATCAAAGTGTATAACTAGAAGTCCCACTGGTCTAGCAATATGGGTAACTACATATTTCATTAACCACAAAAAATATCAATGCATTATCTATATATGCCTGGTGGCCACTGGAGATATTATAAATGAGGCAAGACATGGTTTCTTTCCTTTAGTAGTCTGATGAGGGAGACAAACCAGTAAACAGTTAAGTAGAGGTGGCTTGAAGGAATAGAGACTGATCTGCCATGGGACAGGGGGATGGTCAGGAGTCAAGTGTGAGATGTTTGTGATGGAGATTTAAAGAGTAAAGTATATCCACTCTTACTTGCAGGTTAAAGTGACTACATCTACAATGAATTATTCATGGACAATACCAGACAATGGTGCCCCTAAATATTTAAAAAGAAACTCTAAGTGCAAAAAGAGAGGCCTGAAGAGAGATGAAAGGATGAGGTGGAGCACAAATAGATGCATCTGTAAATATTTCTGTCCATAAGGGGTTATCTACACAAAGAAGGGAAGTGGGATGTACTATGTATAAAGTACCCAAATAATCAAGCTACCCACACAGCCCTGAGAGCCCTCTGCTGAGAAAAGGATGTTAAAGAAAGACTTCAGAAAGACCCTTGGGCACTTCTGCTAGGGCCATTTTTCAGCTGAAATATTTTCTTGTGGGGAGAACAGAGGACATAGTTAAAGGTGCAGGCAGTCCTAGGGTTACATCAGACTCGATGTATGTCGTTTTGTGGTTATGTCACCATCTCCCATTTATTTATTTTTAAAAAAAGTTACGTCATTTTGACATATGTACATATGTGCTTTATGTTTTTTATTATTTATTTACCACAAGTAAAGGTCAGGAATTGTTATCTCTCTTTTAAATTTTTTTACTGTTTCACTTCATTACTGCTGTGTATGTGCTCCATGTGAGTGACGTAGGTGCTTATGTAGGTGGGTTCCGACTTACGGCGAAAATCGCCTTACTTCGCGCTGTAGGAATGGATCTCCGATGTAACCCGAGGACCTACTGTATAAATAATCATTTTGTCAATGGAAAAAGAGAGGCATAAATAAGAAAGGATATAAACTTCCAATTAAGCCGAAGTAGACAGAAAAGCTATCTGCATTAACTGGAAGAAACTATTCAGTTTTTCCATAAAACCCGGTGCTCAAAATTGTAACATTTGAATCAGGTTTTAATCACAAAACATAATTGTACTAGAAAATGCTTGTGTTCTGACTCTCTCTTATGATACAGTCATTCTGTACCCCCACCCCTCATAACTCTCTCTCTCTCTGCCCACCCTCCACATTCCCCCTACAAAGTTTTAGGAAAGTATTGGATGCTGACACTAATTACTGATAATTAACAAAGGTAATTATTTTGAGACCTAAGCTTAGCTTAGACATCTGGTCTAGCTTTTGTCTCATTATCTTGGGAGTTAACTTTGAAATCTTACCTAGAATGTCTCTTAATAAGCTAAAGCTACTAGGAATAGAAACAATTTTTAATTTCTTTAACCCTTTCTTCTCCTGATTTTAACTTCTCCTAAGTTAAACTTCTTCAATACTGAGTGTTCTCAGGTATCACTTAATCATCTCTCTCTTTTCCTTTGGTCCCAGCATGGCTTTGAGTAAGATAGGATGGATGACAAAGACCAAGGCATAATGATAAGAATCATACCTGAAAGATAGATGCATCAATGACTATTTACTTGAGTGTAAGTTAGGATTAGGTTTGGCTGCAAGTGACAGAAAATCCAAAATAACAGTGTCTACTCTAAAGCAAGAGAGAAGTTTATTTTTCTTTCACATAAATGTAGTTAGAGAAGGGCAGGTATGGTGAGATCATCAGGGTGTCAGATTATATTCTTTAAGATGTGGCTTTGACCTCATGACCTAAAATGCCAGCCCCTATTGTTGTCATTGAATCCACAGTCTAGCCCAGTGATGGCGAACCTATGACACGCGTGTCAAAGGTGACACGCGAACTCATTTTTTGGTTGATTTTTCTTTGTTAAATGGCATTTAAATATATAAAATAAATATCAAAAATATAAATCTTTGTTTTACTCTGGTTTCAAATATCAAAAAATTTCTATATGTGACACTGCACCAGAGTTAAGTTAGGGTTTTTCAAAATGCTGACACGCCGAGCTCAAAAAGTTCGCCATCACTGGTCTAGCCAATCAAAAGGGGGAAAAGGAAGGACAGAGGTACGTTGTGTCTCTGTTAGCACACTTCACACAAGTTGCACACACCATTTCCATTTTTTGTTTCATTGACCCAAATGGAAGAATGTGGCCACCCAAATCTACAAGAGAGACTGAAATATATTGTCTTCATTCCAGATGCTTCTAACATTCAGGTCCTATTACTGAGGAAGAAGGGTAGAACAGATAATACTGAGAGATAACTAGCAAGTTTCCATTACAATGCTTGCTACTTGCGAGGCATTGGAAAACATACAAATGTTTGCCAAATGGGTGTTATAAAGACAGCTGATAGGACTATACAGAAACAGAAAAGTAAAAAAACCAGGAAAGGCCCTGGACATTTTTAAGTATTTATTAATTGACATGATAATTTCCAGTGCATCTAATAATCCCTTTAGGAATATTATGCTTATGTGTTAGTTCCCCTGTGCTCTTGACAAAGTATTAACTCATTTTTATGATAATATTTTATAGTGATTAAGATGAAATGGTATGCAATGATTGAGAAGACAACAGCTTCCAAAATGCAGTCAACTTTAGTCTTTTGGGATTTCAGAACACAGGAGGCATTTATTAAATGTGCTTAATGAAACTTATTTTGCAATGTTTTCTTTTTACTGTATAAAGTTGAACCAGTTATGTAGGTAAGATTAATCCTGAGCTCTGTGACCAACTCATCAATCCTTGTTAAGTTTTATTAAAATCAGTCATTTGCTCTTGTGTTTGTATTCACATCAGGAGTCACACTAGCAGGGCAGAAGGTATAAGCTGAAGGTAAAAATTCATATTAAATTAAATTTTTATGCCTAGATGCTATTCCCTGTAATTTTTTAGAGGAGAAGTATCTATCAATCCCCAGAGGGAAAGTAGGGGAGGGAGGGGGTAAAGGGGAGAGATCAACCAAAGGACTTGTATGCATGCATATAAGCCTAACCAATGGACACAGACAACAGGGGGATGAGACCACGAGTGGGGGGGGGGGGTTAGGCGGGGAGGTTGGGGGGTTAATGGGGGGGATGAGGACACATTTGTAATACCTTAACCAATAAAGAAATTAAAAAAAATAGTAGGGGCTCTCTAGAAGGAAATATATAAGACACTGGCCCCATGTGGTTGTATTTGAATAGTAGGCAATACACACTACTTTCAATATATTGCTTAGCTGTTAGTAAAAAGAGTAGGAAAAAAACTAATTAATAAACAATCTAGCTTCTCTTTCATAGGAAGAAGAAGAATTATTAATAAAGACCTATAAGAAAACTTGAAGGATTGGGAATGTACTAATCAGGTTTTTCTTATCACTTATAGGAAAAACACTCATAAAAGGTTCTTCTAAGTTTGTGGTGTGCAACCTAAACAATATCATCATTTCAATCTTACTCATAGGATCTTAGTAGTTAAGAGGTTTCCACTTTTTGAATTAGAATTAAATCTATACACACTCTTCAAAATTCACAGCCTCAAACAATCCCATTGATCCAGCTTATCCTTTACCAAATGGAACTTTCAATTCTGATTTCATCACATAGGAACCCCTTAAAGCAATGGTTGCTAACTGGTGGTCTATGAGGTCCGAAAGGTTGACCGCTGGCTTAAGGAAACCTTTGGAGCAGCAGTCACCAACTGGTTGTCCATGGACCACTGATGGTCCGTGCGGTCAGAAAGATTGGCGACCTCTGCCTTAAAGTATTAATCTTTTAAAAAAATATATTTTGGTGCTTCAGTCACTGATTTGTGAAGTTAGAGTAATAACTCACATTTATGGAGCTCTGTCTACAAGTCAGATGTCACTGTATTTTACATTTATTATTCCACTAGAGGCCCGGTGCATGGATTCTTGCACCGTTGGGGTTCCTCAGCCTGGCCTGCACCCTATCACAGTCCAGGACCCCTCGGGGGATGTCGGACTGCCAGTTTCAGCCTTATCCCCACAGGCCAGGCTGAGGAACCCCACCACTACATGAATCTGTGCACTGGGCCTCTAGTATGCATATAAGATCTTTGGTTAATTTCTTCCTGCCCTCCCCTCTACCCTCTCCCCTCTGTGATTCATCAGTCTGTTCCATGTTTCCATGCCTGTGCATTGAGCGTCTGCCCCCGATGGTCAGTGCACATCATAGCTATTGGTTGAATGATCGGTTAGGCTTTTATATATATAGATTTTATTCTCACAACAAGCTTATGAGATGAGACAATTATTCTTGTGTTACTAATGAGAAAACTAAGGAAGAGACAAGTTAAGGAACTTCCTCAAGGGTCAACAGCTAGAAGCAGTAGAACCAGGAGCTAACCAGGGTGATGTGGCTCAGAGCTCACCAGCTCAGCCAGTATGCCTGTGCCACTCTAAGCGTGACTTTGTTGGAAAAACAGAATTTTGGACCGAGCCCTACCTGCAGAATCAGGATCTGCATTATAACAAGATCCCAAGTGGTCTCTGTGCACATTGCAGTTTGAGGAGCATGGCACTCTGTAATATGCCCACATGGAACAGATTTGCCCTCCAATTAAAACTTTGCAGCTGGGTCTCTCATTTAAAATGCTCTATGCCTCTCACTAATTTCTGAGGAAATAATTCCCTCTTAGGCAGTTTTTTTCTATATGAATGGTTTAGAATTTTGGGGTTTCAAAGACCCATAATTTTTTTTTTTAATTTAAGGAGGAGGGTTGCTGTTGTATTTGTAGGAACATTACAAAAGTTACCATCTATTGGCGTCATTATTTCATAATAAAAATATGGAGTAATTTAAGGCCAATGAGGTAAAAAGCAAATAGAAAGAGCATATTCTCCAGAAGAAGGATTTTGTAGATTCCATTTTAATTTGATGAAAAGTTGACTAAATTGTCTTTACTTTTTATTTCCCCTTGGAGATCAGTAAGGCATCAGTCTGAGAACCAGCTTGTGGGAATCACTGTTCTAGAACACATTCCCTTTATGGTAAACGTTAGGTATCCAGGACGAGTGAACCTGCACAGAGCTTTCTTATGAGATTACTTTCCAGGGTAATGGAATTTGGTATGAGGCAGGTCCATTTTGGAGCCCATCCAAGGGGGCTTATTTAATGAAGTAGCAAAGATATCTCATTACGGGGCAGCCTCACCTATAATTGCTCTGCTGAGAATAATTCGGTAGCAAATCTCTAGGGCATGAAAATGTGGACATCCCAGAAAGCTTAATTTAAATGGATTCTAACACAGATAGTTCTTAGTGCAACATGATCAAGAAATCAAGAGCTCACCAAATTTTCTGAGTCCCTGAGCTGTCTTTTTACCCCTCTGTGGCTTTGCATGTGGATTCAGTATGCGCTTCTTAAGTCCTGCTGGGGTCCGGGCCCTTTTCTTCAGATAAGCATCACAGTAACCCTCAGAGACAGTGCCCCCTTTTTACAGAAAAAGAAACTGATGCTCTAAAATGTCTTTTTTTTAAAGCAACAACTTCAAGTGCCACAGCTAGTTTGTGGCAAGGCTGAGACTAAATTGAGGTGCCCGTTCACATCTAGAATTCTTACAGTATTACTTTTCATACGTTAAAGTGTGTAATAATTGCATCAGAATATTGTTAAATATGCAGATTCTGATGGGTTAGGTCTGTGATGGGAAATCAGATACCCCATTCCAAATAATCTCCCAAATTACGCTCATGCTACTAGTCCAGGGATGACTCTGAGTAGCAAGAATTTGTGTCACACCACTGTTAGGTTTGAAAATGCTTATCATGGCCCTTCTAGCAAGTTAGCAGTAAGTACTCCCATATAATACTTAGCTCACTCAGCCCTCGGTGGCCACATGGGCCCGGAGCTGTGTTGGACAGAGCACCAAATTTTGCATTAGATTATCTGTGTTTCACGTGGCTTCAACTTTAAACAACTTGCTTAACCCCTCAGAACACAATTAAGTAGGAATGATAATAACTGTTGCCCAACAGCAAGGATTGCTTGTTGAAGAGTAAGATGAACTCTAAATTAATGTACAAGTTGTCATTATACCCCATTTCTCTGTACAGTATTATTTAGAATAAAACTTTAGCACTCTCAAGGATTTTTCCCAATTCGTTGTTTAGCGTCATTGTTTTAATCCATATCTGTTTTCCCCTTTGATTAATATTAAAAATGTGTCATTTTTTAGATACTTGAAATTCAATAAGAGCAAAGGGTAAAAATAATGCATTGCTTTCTACTCTATCAATTATCTAAATTGCCGGGAGCCGGTCCATCCTTACTGTTTCAAGGGACCTGGCATATATGGCATACTGTTCTTAATATGTTTGCTCACCTTCTTGGCACTATGTGTTTTAACCAAGGTCTCTGAGAAAGGTTATTTCCCCAGGTAGGGATTTCCCCCTGAAGTTAGGGAGGGAATAAAACCTCTTAACTAAGTGCCAGGCGGGTAATTAATCACTTTAACTATGAACAATCATGCTAAAGCTACATAATCTTTACTCCCTGGAATGGAGATAAGAAACGCCCTAACCTTTGTAATAGAGATTGATAGGATTGAATCAACTGGTATAAATACAGATGTAATAAGACAGCAAGACACAGAACTTAGAACACAGAACTTAGAACACAGAACTTAGAAGACAGAACTAAGAAGACAGAACCAAGAGAGACAGAACCTACACACAGAACCTAGACTCAGAACCTACACACAGAACTTAGAAGACAGAACCACGAAGACAGAACCTACACAGAACCTAGAGACAGAAGAACTTCGCTGGAGAGAACATGGCAAAAGATCCTGGACTGAACCTGACCTCAGAAATTGGCAAGAGAACCTGACTAGAACCTGGTGACTGAACCTGGCTGGAGAACCTGGACAGAACCTGGCTGGAGAACCTAGCGAGGGAACATGGCTACAGAACCTGGCTGGAGAACCTGGAGAACCTAGCAAGAGAACATGGACACAGAACCTGGCTGGAGATCCTAAGCAGAACCTCTCTGGAGATCCAGACCAGAACTTGGCTGGAGATCCTGGCTGGAGATCCTGGCTAGGCTGCTGATCAACTGAACACTGTCTCTGTGTCCTTCCTTCTTCGCCGACTCCATCTACGCCTTTGGGAACCCCTGGACCTGCTGGGGCAGGACCCCGGCACTAAATCAAACACTATTTAGAACTATTAAGTGCTTTTGATAAAAATATAAGCTTTCATTCTAATGTACAAATTGTTGTGCTAGAAATAGTTCATTTTGTCTTAGTTGTCAGGTACAAAATTAAACATTTCAGATTTTAACTTGATTGTTTCCATCTTAGTTCTACCCAGGGACACCAGAACTAATAAGTTTTCAATGATAAACGTGATCGTTTTAATGCTGGCAAACTTACATAGCAGAAAAATACAAAATGGATGTCTCTCATAACCTCAAAAATGAAATAGTAAAATTAGATATATCCTTATAATTAAACACTAGATAAAACAAATCTCTAGAAAAACAGGATTTGCCATTATAAGAAAAAAGTATATTGATACCCCTAACATTTACCAGCTGTTTCAGCCTGACAGAGAGCTGGATGCAGGGGCTCCAGACATAAATAAAACCTGGTCCCTGCCCTCAAGGAGTCAGAGAATAGAGATAAGGAATGGTGTCACTGCCTGTGTTTCAGGACTTCATTTGCATTTTCAGGTTACATATTTTTTTCTTTCTTAATTTAGTGTGTTGGTACCATTTATATCTCAAAATACTTTTTCTGAAATATGTCCTTTAAGTGGACATTGAAAAGGATGTCTTACATATTTCACTGTGATTTCATTAACTCCAGTGACCATCATCCTGACCCCCATGGAATCTAAAATATTTAAGATACACAAAGAAGACTTGATTTTTGGTTAAAGGAACTTATTTAACAATATTTTTCAGGCTAAGTATTATTAAAAGGAGGTGGGAGATGGGAAGAATGTCTAAGGTGATTCCTCAATTTGATGGGCCCTTGTTACTATTGAGGCTTTCTATCCAAATGACTGGGATCTGACTCATCTGACTCCCGTTAAGCCCTCTCCCTATCCTGCACTTGAGCAGTCATTGATTGACACAGAAAAAAAAAAAAAAGCAATAATTCTTATGTGTGCTCAGCACCCATAACATGGGGGAGGAGGAGTTGTGGGGTTGGGTGTGGGAGAATCAAAAGTCGGAGAAGAGTGGAAAAGGGGGGCCACTGAAGGTTACAAGGCAGGCATGGACTATTTCAAGGAGTACTGAGCTGCCCATAGAGGTAAAGTGTTGGAGAAGGGTGAGTAGAAGAATTTTCAAGAAATAAGACTATACACTATAATTTGTATCACTGTACAAATGAAAGAATTACATTTTATGAAACTCATAGATTCCTGACATAATTACAGTCACCTAGGGGAAGTATTTTACTAGTATGGAAGCCCAAATTTTCTCTCGTAGAGTCTGATACAATTGTCTGGGGTTCAGACAATGACCATGCCTGGGGCACTGGTATATTTAAGTTTCTAGGTCATTTTATGGAGCAGCTAACAGTTGAGAACTGCTAGCATAGAAGATGCTCATCACTTCCTTCTCTTAAAATCACCTACAACTGGTATTATCCCGCATATGCCTTTTTAAAGAGAATTAAGAGAACTAATACCTAAGCATTCTAAAGCTATTAAAATATCAAGAAAACCAGAAGCAGGGGTGAAATTGGAAAGGGAAGAAGTGGGGCTCTGGCTGGGTAGCTCGGTTGGTTAGAACATCGTCCCAATATGCCAAGGTTGCAGGTTCGATGCAATCAAATGCATAAATAAGAGGAACAACAAAGCGTTCTCTCTCTCTCTCTCTCTCTCTCTCTCTCTCTCTCTCTCTCTCTCTCGTTAATAAAAATGTCTTTTAAAAATGAAAGGGAAGACGTGGGCACAGTGTCCAAAATATTTACTTTGAAAAGAAGGGGAAAATGAAGAGTCACGGGTTTATTTTCACTTTGTAAAAGAATATATACACTGAACATGATGATATTGGAAATGTCCATAAAGAGCAAGAATGAAAGTAATTTAATGGTGATTGGCAATGTGAGATCTCCAGGGAAGAATGAAAGTTTCAGGGTCTGAAGACAGAAGGAAAGGGTTAGATTGAACACATGGGAACCTGATCCACTGAGATAGGCAGGGAGACTTTCTATGGGTAGAGGGTAAGTTGAGAGAATCCTTAGCTTAGAATTTTTAATTGAGTTGGAAGCAGTTTAGGAATTTGAGACTTGAAACCAAAAACTGGACAGACAACAGAGACAAATTAGAGAGGACTAAATAGGATTAAGTCAGAGGAGACCAGAAATCTATGACAGTAACAAGCTGCAAAGTTATATGATTTTCTACAATGTGTCTCTGAGAATCCAAAAGTTTGGAATGACTGGACTTGAGGTTTTAATGAGAAGGATGAGAGGGCAAAACTACAGGGTGTCCCCCAAAAATGTATAGATACTTTAACAGCTGGTAGCTGTTAAATGAGAATGAAAGGTATTTTAATAAACACCGCCTTTATACTTAATCAAAGTGTGTGTGTACATTTTGGGGCACATTCTACACTGTCTTTAATGTAGAAAGAGTGGTTATAATGGTGGAATGTGGGTCTGGGCTGGGTAAGAAAGGACAGAAGAGAGTCATCAGACTGAGAGGACATGGCGCTTCAGGGACTAAAGGCTGAGTATAAGGAAGTGAATGAGCTGAAAGGCTAGGTTTGGTCAAGAAGTAGTACTGGAGTATAAGATTTGAGATGTTAAATTCCATGGGATGTGGTTGCTAAATTAGAAAAAATTGATGAGTTACAGGGTTAAAAAAAACACCAGAAACGTGAGAGGCCAGGTTACTAGTGGATGACTGTCGAGTCCTGCACAGTGGATATCTGAAGTCACTCAGGACAATCCTGGGGCAAAGAGCAAAGAGGACCAATGTCTAGGTGTCAACATTTAGTGAATGTGGGGAAACCTCAGAGGTCTGGTAAATGACACAGTTAGGGCAGAATAGCTAGATGACAGTGTTCTGCAATAATGTGCTAAGGGACAGGAAGGACAAAAACCTCTGTGTGACAGAGGCTGTAAGGAACGTGGGCTTCTTGGAGGGTGAGCTTAATTGAAGAATGTGGAGAGAATAGTCAACTTCTTGATTAACTAAATGTGGTGATTGGTTTACCAGGACAATGGGAGGGATCATGCATGATAGCGGAAGCTGTGGAGGGCAGATTTCAGAGGGAAACCACAGAGCACAATAGCAATGAAATTTTGGGAATGTCTTGTTTATAGAAGGGTTGAAACATGCTTGGGGTGGCAAGTATCACTCTTCCCTCTCCTCCATCCTGACGGGTCAGTAGTCTAGCCCAGGTGAAGGTCATATGCCATCCACCTGGGCTCCGGCTTCTTGGAAATCTCAGCAAGCCTTGGTCTGAAAGGGGAAAAGATGAAAGAGGTTTCCATACACAGCAAAAATATTTTCCTTTTTCTTGGTCACTGTGCCCCTTTTTTCTATGTATGTACAGCACTAATCAAAAAAAACAGCACAGGTTGTTACAATTAAGCAAACTGGTACAATGATAAATTGATTTTAGAATACACCTATAAAGTTAGTCAGCGAGGTTGTTTGTATATTTTGGCATGTTCATTTATATTTATTGGATTTTCCTCTTGTTTTTAATATTTGAAATATTACTGAATAATTGTTTATGACTAGCCAGGAGGAAACATATCAATACATATAGTGGTAATCACATCTTTTTAATGAAAGAAACATCAACCTAATTTACTTTGAGTGTTTAAAAATTAATTTTAAATATTGATAAATAATAATTCTCAGTGGCTTTGTTACCATACTGTGTATGTGTGTTCTTTGTGTGCTCTGTGCCTTTGGGACACTCTATTTGGGGTGTTTCCCAGAGCCAGCTTTTAGATAACGGTGATAATTATTTGTTGCCATGCAAAGTTTTAAACACAACAAATAAGTGTTTTTATATATTAAGCAAAATGGTGAAAAATGAAAGTTAAAGAAATAATAATTATTCTCACTTGCCAAAGCCCTAATAATGTGTAAATGTCAAAAGCCAGTCACTTCACACCAGTTAATTCTTTTGTTTTTATTTTAATCATTTTATAACTTTAAAAGTTCACTCATCAGCAGACCAAATTAAGATGCCCGAGATAGTTTAAAATAGCCCAAGACTGATACTAATCTCAAATTAGGAATAAAAGGAATGTCTTACCATTTGTATGGGTTATGAGAACAGCAATCAAATAGCCACTTAAGCAAAAGAAGTAAGTAAAATATTATGCTCTCCAACACTGGGAACATATGTCATCGCAGAGCACAGGAAGCTAGTGCTGGCACTCAGGGGCCTGCTCAGCATTTCTGGCTCCCACGGAGAGTTTTTTTTTTTCACAGATACTTTAAAACTGAGTTATTGTACATTTCCCTCCACCGTAGTGTCATGAACACTGAGGGTGCATTCTAAAGCAGGTCCCAACTGCTAAGTGATGGATTTAGGCAGAGTTCTCAGAGGGGGCGTCCAGAGAACACGAGCTTCCACATGGGGATGTCCATTTAAGGCATCACACAGTTGCTGCCACCGCCACTTGTTAATTTAGGCTGTCAAAAGAGGAATATGAAGAAAGGAAAACGAATGCCAAGAGACTTAGCTGAAGCTAGAGGGAGGTGTAGGTGGCTATGATGGGTTTTTGACCTCAACTTAAGAGCGTCCTGATGACAGTAACACACACAGTGGAATCCTCAGCTCACTTGTCAGCTCACCCACGCACAGCGTTGACTATCAAAAGTGGGAGCTGTTCTGTGCCACTCACTGCTTTTGTTTTACATATTTTAAATGTATCGCTTAGTTTTGTATAGGTAATATGTTCATACAGTTCAAAACTCAAGAGGTACAAAATGGTATGCAGTAAAAGTCTCCTTTCCACTCCAATCCTGCAGCCACCTGGTTGCCCTCTAAATGGGCAATCATTGTTTATCTTCCAAGTTGATAAATATAAGCAATATATTAGTAATATTCTTTCTGTAACTTGATTTTTTATATCAAAATATGTCTTGAGAGTTATTCTCTAGCAGTGTTTATCATAGTTCTCCTGTTGTTTTTTATTGCATAATATTCCACTATATTAAAGATATATTCTCCATTGATGAACATTTGGAGGGGGGAAGGATTTCAGTATTTTCTTCATAGGAATTGTGCTGTAATCAATACCTTGTATACATGTCATTTTTCAGGAATGCAAGCTTTTCCTTAAATCAAATTCTAAGAGTTTTACACATTTCAAACTTTACCAAGTTACCAACCCATCAGTCAGGCATGAGAACCTATTTTCTTTCCCTCTCACCAAAACAGTGTATTATCAAAGTTGTTTATCTTTCCAAAAAAAAAAAAATCAGAGCATAAGACAATTTTCATGTATCTTATTATGAGTAAGTTAAGCATTTCCCCCTATATTTTAAGAGCCATTAACATTTACTTTTTCTGTATATTTCCATGTATATTACTTCACCCCAAGTTCTTAATGAGTTGTTGGTGTTTTTCTTAGGAGTACAGTGGTTTTAAATTCAAAACATGTTTGAAAAGTTCCTTTGGGGCAAATACTTTTTTTTCTATATAATTCCAGTAAATTTCTGCAGAGTAGAAGAAAACTTTCCCTTTTAATTTGTGTTAGGTTATAAACTTGTATTAGAACCCAATTACCATACTTTAGTAGTGCCGGGCTGACCTGGGCAGCCATACCTTACAGTGTGCGGTAAATGTCTGTAAAGTGAAGTGCATGCTTATATTTTCAAGAAATTGGATGGTAGTTAAGCAATAACATTTAGAAAAAAAAACTCTAATCTATAAAAATCAGAAAAACCTTTATTAGCAGTAAAGTTCTTGTACAAGAACATTATTTCTCACACATTAGGAGATTGTAAAACCTTTGGCAATTTAGGAACTTTATTTGAGATTGTAACATTTTAACTTTTGGTATTGCTTTTAATGTGCCAAGTCCAGCATTGTCATTTATCCTAGAAATCCTGAGAGGGAAAATATGGTAGAGGTTAATAGCTAGCTAAAGGTAGATTTCACCAGACTGTTCCTCTAATGATGTGTTTTATAGGTAGCATATGGTAGCATAGTTATGTTAACTCTGGGTGAATTTTTCCTTGTGAACTTTTGTTGAAAGTTCTACATTTTGATTAGTGTCTGGTATGAACCATTGCTTTCAAGTAGGAAAATTATTTGCTCTATCCTACTACATATTTACTATAGAATAAGAAATATAGAGATTGTCCATAAGGGCTAAGTCAACCATGATACCCAACTTGGAATTCTCTCTAACTAGTGGCAGTGATTTGAGAGAAACGCTATTTTTCTCCCATGACATCAGAAGATCAGTGCTGAACTTTGAGTATGAGTTGCCTCCAGTAATACTGTGTGTGTGTGTGTGTGTGTGTGTGTGTGTGTGTGTTTCTTTTGGGGGGGAGGGGTGTTTATTTGTTTGTTTTTGTTCCATTATTTTTAAAATTTAAATTCTTTATTGTTTAAAATATTACATAAGTCTCTTTTTTCCCCCCATCAACCCCTCCCCAGCTACTCCCACCCCACAGGACAAGCCCCCACTGCTCCAATGTCTGTGTCCATTGGTTATGCTAATATGCTTGCATGTAAGTCCTTTGGTTGATCTCTTACCCACACACACACACTCCCTTGCCTTCCCTCTGAGGTTGGACTGTCTGTTTGGTGTTTTTCTGTCTCTGTATTTTTGCTCATTAGTTTATGTTGTTCATTATATTCCACAAATGAGTGAGATCATGTGATATTTACCTTTCTCCGACTGGCTTATTTTGCTTAGCATAATGCTCTCTACATCCATCCATGCTGCTGCAAATGGTAGAAGACCCTTCTTTTTTATAGCAGCGTAGTATTTCATTGTGTACATGTACCAAGTTTTTTAATCTAATCATCTGCTGATGGACACTTAGGCTGTTTCCAAATCTTAGCTATTGTAAATTGTGTTGCTATGAACATAGCGGTGCATATATTTTTTCTGATTGGTGTTTCTGTTTTCTTGGGATATATTCCTAGAAGTGGGATCATTGAGTCAATGGGAGTTCCATTTTTTATTTTTTGAGGAAATTCCGTACTGTTTTCCACAGTGGCTGCACCAGTCTGCATTCCCACCAGCAATGCATGAGGGTTCCTTTTTCTCCCCATCCTTGCCAGCACTTACCATTTGTTGATTTGTTGATGATAGCCATTCTGACAAGTGTGAGATGGCACCTCATTGTCATTGTGATTTGCATCCCTTGGATGATTAGTGACTTTGAGCATGTTTTCATGACTGTTGGCCTTCTTATGTCCTCTTTCGAAAAGTGTCTATTTAGATCCTTTGCCATTTTTTTTTTACTGGATTTTTTATCTTCCTTTTGTTAAGTTCTATGAGTTCCCTGTAAATGTTGGAGATTAAACCCTTATCAGTGATAACATTGGCAAATATGTTCTCCCATGCAGTGGGATTTCTTGTTGTTTTGTTGATTATTTCTTTTGCTGTGCAGAGCTTTTTATTTTGGTGTAGTCCTATTTGTTTATTTTCTCCTGAGTTTCCATTGTCCTAGGAGCTGTATTGGTAAAGGTATTGCTTCGGCATATGTCTGATATTTTGCTACCTATGGATTCTTCTAAGATTCTTATGGTTAAGTCCTTTATACATTTTGAGTTTATTTTTGTGTGTGGTGTAAGTTAGTGTTCTAGTTTCAATGTTTTGCATGTATCTGTCCAATTTTCCCAGCACCATTTACTGAAAAGACTGTCTTGACTCCATTGTATGCTCTTGCCTCCTTTGTCAAATATTAATTGAGCATAATGGCTTGGGTCGACTTCTGGGTTCTCTGTTCTATTCCATTGATCTATATGCCTGTTCTTATGCCAGTACCAGGCAGTTTTGAGCACAGTGGCTTTGTAATATAGCTTTATATCTGGTATTGTGATCCCACACAGTTTTTCTTCTTTCTCAGGACTAATGCAGCTATTCAAGGTCTTTTTTTATTCCATATGAATTTTTGGAAAGTTTGTTCTAGGTCTGTGAAATATGCTGTTGGTATTTTAATGGGGAGTGCATTGAATCTATAGATTGCTTTGGGTAGTATGGACATTTTAATGATGTTGGTTCTACCAATTCATGAACATGGTATATTCTTTCATTTTTTTATGTCTTACTCTATCTCGGTCTCTTTTTTCAATGTCCTGTAGTTTTCCGAGTACAGGTCTTTTTCCTCCTAGTTAAGCTTATTCCTAGGTATCTTAATTTTTTTTTGCAATGGTAAATTGCCAGAAGCCAATTCCAGCATGATAGCAGGACTGAATCATCTGGAGTGGCTGAAGGGCATTTCCCCAAACCTGAAAAAGATGCATTAAATTGATTGTTTGCTGCCAGACAGCTCAGGGCATCTTAATCTACACGTTATTGCCTCCCACTGGACAAACACCTGAACAGCCATAGGCAAATTCTTCCATTCTGACAATGGACTTTGTATACCAAACCCTACCCTTTGAAGTGTATATCTCTGCCTCGCCTTAGGACAATTTGTGTTAATAAAAAGCATGGGGTCCTGAGACAAGGAAAACTTAGTTTCTTTAGCTAGGCTCCTCTGACCCCAAGTGCCTTTCAAAATTATGCTTAGTCTCTGGACTCTTTATTAAGTACACACAGTCCCTTCTCCAGATTGCTGAACCCTTCTTAATGCTGGAACAAGAACCCTGGCAGTAAATGGGATGGGTTTTTTTTTTTTTTTTTTTTTTTTTAGTTTCTCTTACTGTGAATTCATTATTGGTGTATAAAAAAGCCATAGATTTCTGGGTGTTAATTTTGTATCCTGCTACATTGCTTTATTCATTTATTATACTCTGTGTGCTTTTTAATCTAAAATTTATTGATAGATTACAGATACATGGGTAGATTTTACAATTCTTTTTATTCATTGTTAATCTAGAGATAGATTAATAACTTTCATACACAGCAAAAAAAGTTTTCCATCATTTTTCTGAAATCACTTTCATTCTAATACTTGGAAGCTTGCTCTTAACTCTGGTTTGCTTTGTTGCTTGTGTACTTCAGTCAGCATTTATTATGTCGTTAGTGTATTCTAGCAATTTTCTTACTACACCTCCTCTAATTTTCACAACCACCCAAAGAAGTAGGACTATCATTAGCCCATTTTGCAAAAAAGGAAACTAAGGCTCTGGAAAGTCAAGTAATTTGCTTAAGATCACCCTACCAGTAAGTAGCAGTTAGAGCTTGAACTCAGGCTTATGTGATTCTAAACACATAGTAACTATAACCACTATGCATACAGCCTACTTAGCAGTGGAATTCTTTTTCAAATAAAATCTTACAGAGAACCATGAGTGATAGTCAAAATATTTTATAATCAACATAGCCAAATCACTGAACAATCATAAAAAGGGCACACACTAATCTGAACAGATGCCTACAACCAATGTTTGAATATGAGCTCAATAAATTTAGAAAGAAAGCCCTGGCTGGTGTGTGGTGTGGCTCAGTTGTTTGCTACTCATCCCATGCACCAAAACACCAAAAGACAGGGCACATGCCCGGGTTGTGGGCTCAATCCCCAGTAGGGAGTGTGCAGGAAGCAGCCAATGGATATTTCTCTTACACAGCAATGTTTCCCTCTCTCTTCCTGTCTCTATAAAAATCAATAAAAACATATTTTTAACAAGAATTTTTTTAAAATTTAATTAATTAATTAATTTAGAAAAATAAAATGAAGCAGTCTGAAGCTACTACAAAGACCCATGACTCACTTTATGGCCTTCCCATCACAGACTTTTAGAAAAAGCTTATTCTATCCTTCTAGTTTCCACCTTACAGAAACAGAGGTTTGATATTTTTTTTTAAAAAACCTCTCATAAAGCCTCATTCTTATTTGCATTATTTTATAATCTAATATGAGTTCCTGTTCTTATTTGTATTCTTCCCAAGTAATTGAAGATAAAGATATAGATTCATTCAAATCCCTTTCAAATGTCTTTTGACTAGACCTACTTCTGATTTTTCTAATTGTTTCATAGGGAAATCTGTCCTTATACATTTTAACATACACCTGCTGGGAAATATATGTTTTTCCTTTATGGTCATTTACTGGAGAATCACAACTATCTATACTAATAAAAGCCTATGTGGTCGTCACACCCTCACACTGTGATGCCCTCATGCCATAACAATCCACCACCAGGAGGCTGTATGCGCAGCAGGCGCACGTGGAGTGGGCAGGGACTTGATGTGTGCACAGCTAAGAGGTGGGACCCCCGGTTCTGGCCTACCTCTTTGGGGCAATCCATCGAGGAGCCCTGGATGGGTGGGCAGGGCCTACCTCTTTGGGGAGATCGATCACGGGTCTCCCACACTGTGAGAGGGCACAGGCCAGGCTGGGGAACACCCTCCCTGAGTGTATGAATTTCATGCACCAGGCCTCTAGTATACTTATAAGTTTCCATTGGCTCAAAATTACTTTCTTTTTTAAAGTGTTATATAGAGAATATAATGTCCAAAAAATGATTTGGCTTTAAACATTTATGGTTCACTTATTTAAATAATTACCAGATAAATATTGGATGTTGCTCTTACTGTGAGAAAATCAGACAAAATCTAAAGGAAAGTTTGGCAATTGTGAAAACTTATATATTGGGGCCTCAATACAACAGTGATTGAGCTAGTTAGCATTTCAATTTCTCTTTTTTCAGAAAGTACTTGTGGTAGCCTATTATACAAAGAAACATAGCTAGAATAAGAGCAAAGGAATTCAAGGCAACAAGGAAATCGAATAGAAAAGGGACAGAGAAAGTAAGATAGGGGAGAAGAAATTGAGTAAATCAGAAAGCTTGTTCTGTGCTTCCTGGTATTTTGTGCTTACAAGGAGCCAAGGTGAGCAGAGAAATGGAATTCATTTACCCAGCTCACAATGCTAATTTTAAATAATACTGATTCATGAGAAGGTAAGTCTTTTATTACTGTTGAGCTCTAAAAGACATTTGCTACATAAGAATCTTTATAAAGAGTATCAATATCTTTTGAGGTCACTGATTTGGGAATATAAATATAATTTTGGGAGCATGCTATATGTAAAAACAATGGCTCTGTTTCTGTTTCAAATACATAACTTTTTCAGGTTTTTATCTTGGAGTTCTTGCAAGGTGAATGTGATATTAATGCTTATGGTATCATCATACACATATCAATCTCTGGGAAATTTTTATTTCTTAATTCATGACATGCAGCACATTTTTATGACATGCCTGTTCTGTGCCAGACACTGTGTTAGACTCTGGGAATATAATCCAAAATAGTTGTTCTCTCCCTTTATGAGGATTCAAGCTCAGAAATTAAAATAAAATGTGGTATGTGTTTCAGTGAAGGAAAATAAGATGCTATGACATTTGACAGCATCTAGAGCTGTGGTTCCTAGATGGTTCATTTCATGAGCCAGTACATATTTTGAAATGGGGATCAACATAGGTTACCAACATTTTATTAAGAAATGATCTTTAAAAGAGAAAAAAAAGAGGAAACGCTGCCTTCTAACAAACATAATTCCATTTGAAGGACATTTTAAATTTAAAATGTAGGAAGAACATAGTCTTGGAATAAAATACGGACTGTCACCAAAAAAGATAATAGACAAAGATAACTGGCAATATTTTTTAATATATTTTATTGATTTTTTTACAGAGAGAAAGGGAGAGGGATAGAGAGTTAGAAACATCGACGAGAGAGAAACATCGATCAGCTGCCTCTTGCACATGCCCCACTGGGTATGTCCCTGCAACCAAGGTATCTGCCCTTGACCGGAATCGAACCTGGGATCTTTGCATCCGCAGGCCGATGCTCTATCCACTGAACCAAACCGGTCAGGGCATATAATTGGCAATCTTAACCCCAAATATATGTAATGTTTTAGCTGAAGAAAAATTACAACAACACCTGATCTTTATTATAATTGTAGAAAGTGCTACACAAAGTATAGTGCTATGATAGATAATAACTAGAGGGGGCTACTTCAGAGTGAACATGAAACTCTATGAGAAAAGGTAGAATATTTATAATGAGGCCCTAAGGATAAGCATAAGTCAGATAAGCATAAGCATAAGTTCCTTGTGCAACAAGGAAAGAAGAAAACTTTCCCTGTTAGAAATGTTTAACTTTTTCTCCCCTGTAGTACTGTGCTGTGGTTGCTATAAAAAGTTACCACAGATTTAGCAACTTAAACAACACGATTTATGATCTCAGAGTTGTACTGTACTAAAAGCAAGGTGTCTGCAAGGCTGTGTTCCTTCTGGCGGCTCTGGGGCTGAGTCTGTTTCCTTGCCTTTCCCAGCTTCCAGAGGCTGCCTGCATTCCTTAGCTCATGGTCCCTTTTCTCCATCTTCAAATCCACAGTGTAGCATCTTTAAATCTGACTGTGACGTTGACTCTTTTCCCTCCCTACTCCACATTCAAAGAACCCTTAGGATTTTGTTGAGCCCACCCAAAATAATTCAGAATAATCTCCTTATTTGAAAGGCAGCTAATTAGCCACCATGATTCCATCTGCAGCCTTAATCCTCCTTGCCATGTTACATAACTTCCTCACAGGTTCCAGGGAGTAGGATTTAGACATCTTTGGGAAGCCATTACTCTGCCTGCCACACCCTCTGCCTAATGGAGACCAGAGTATGTGCTAACCCCTTCCTTCTGAATACTGGCTCATCAAGGACTGTGAAGGCTGCGCGATATTACCTTACTTGCAAGCTAACCGGACAGTCTGCCGAAGTTCACGGATGGCAATGGAAGACGAGATTCCTGGGTCAGAGACAAAGGACTTCATTATTCAGGGGACAGCAGCAGCATAAGCATCATCACATTTGCATCAGCTCCCCTTGTCTCCAAGTCCCATGGAGATGATACAGGTGAGGCCTGATGGATGCCTGCACATATCATAAACTGTGTTGTAGGAGAGGAGCCTCAAGCTCACCGAACCTGAATTGTTTCTGACGGTCAGTAAGCATGTCTCTCTTTTTCTCCCAGAGGGAGACACTACCTCGTTCTTCCAAGGCTGTTCAATATACAAACTTCCTTGATAAGGCTACCTTGTTGGCAAGACGTGCAAAATAAGTTCGAGATCCTTGGAAAATTATCCTCCAATATCTTTATGCTGCATCTGCATTGAGTTAGCCTGGTGTGCAGTTTCTCAAATGTAGGACTAGTTCTTTGAAAATGATTTTAAAATCAGTTTAAGTTAAAAGATTTGGTTTTCTCTTTTTAAATACCATTTTTTCCCATTTCTTTACTTGTTCAACTGAGCCTCCATTTATTTATACACTGCATTTAAATATTTCTCTAGTGCCTATTCTATTGCTATTTATTGTCTTATCAGAGAATTCTATATGAAAACATGTTGACTTTTTGGCTAATTAAATAAATTACTGACGCAAAATGACAACTTGACCTCAGTCCATAATGAGGAAACAAATATTAGCAAATTTTCTAATTAGGGCCCTGATACAAACAGGTAATTATGAAGAAGAACCAGGTGCTCATATTCCCTTGATGTGAAATGACTTTCTGTGAAAACAGTGACTGAGAGGGGGCCTTCACTAAGATGTGGGAGACAGCCAAATTCACTTCCACACATTAAATTAAACCCATTCTGAATGCAAGTAATGGTTGCAACAAGTTAAAGAAAGAAATGATTATATAAACAAGTGATTACATTAAAAGTATCAACATTTGTGAATTTACTAATGGATTTACTCACCCTTTTTCTTACATTCTCCTAAGTTAAAGCTACTGATTACATATGTTCTTAGTTTTAAGGGTAAATAAAGCTACAAGGAAAATATTAAAGTATCTAATGATAAAAAATGAGCTAAGACAGAAGAAAAAAGGAGTAAAAAGAAATATATTCTATCTTCTATATGCAGAAGTGATGGTGGTAGATGCATATCAACAAGACATATTGTTTGAGCAACTCTTTCCCCATAAGTGGTAATACATAAGGTGAGTTTTCAGTATCCTCCCATCCTCCTAAGACCATCATTATGATGTCAGAGCGAGGGAAAGGTGGCAGACATTATTCATAAAAGAGAGTTGCTCACAAGCCAACTAGATTGTATTTATACTCTATGAATTACAATCTTCCCACTCAATTTGTTATCCCATTTACAGTTCTGGAAAAAAATTGTGGGAAAGCACTATCCCTACTTTTGCCATACCCTTGTGTTGTAATAAACTATTGCTCCTATGTTAAAATTTCATTTTAAATATATTAACAAAAGAAGCACTTACAGATTGCCAAGGAGCATGACAAACTACAGCAGCTTTCCTTGGTGGGTAAATGCTGCAGCAATTCAGTGGAAGGCATTTAGGAATTGCTATCAGAAACCCTGAGTTTTAAATCTTGGCTCCTCCCCATCCAATCTCCGTGAGCTCTAAGCCTCAGTTTCCTGAATGAAAATGTGTTGCTCTGTCTCTGATCTCAAGGTGGCATGATAGGATATCTGTGAAACCAACCTTGACGCCTACATGTAAGGGGGTGGTTGTTTTTTTAAAATCTGGATTTCATCCTTTTCGTTTTATTTTTGTTCTGGAATTTTCTTTGCGGGAGTTCTTTAGCACTTGTTAACAGCAGGCTTTCTAGTGCATAGCACAGTGGAGAAACAAGAATTGTGATCCACAGTTTATGACCTGCTTGGGTCAGAAGTCTCCGCGCAGGTCTCGCAATCCCAGCCACACCTGTGGCCCTGCTCTGCAGAGAGGGCTGCGCTGCTGGCTCCAGGAGGAGCCACACTTCTGCAATTTCTTGGCACTTCCCTGCGTCCTCCTGCCTGCCTGCTCCCCAATCTCTTTCCTCTTGCTCATCATTTTCCCTTTAGGGCCTTTCTCACTCTCCATTTCAACAAGGCTTACTGTAATACACCCCTGACCGCCACAGCTCCTCATCCTTGCTTTTCACATTCCCAGTACAAACTGCCACACCATTTCTGTTTTGTTTTGTTTTGTTTTGTTTTGTTTTGTTTGTTAGTCCTCACCCGAGGATATGGTTTTCCATTGATTTTTAGAAAGTGTGGGAGGGAGGGAGGGAGGAAGGGAAAGGGAGGGAAGGAGGGGGAGAGAGAGAGAGAGAGAGAGAGAGAGAGAGAGAGAGAGAGAGAGAGAAAGAGAAACATCGATGTGAAAGAGACACCTCGACTGGCTGCCTCCCATACACACCCAAGCAGGCTGAGGATAAACCTGCAACCCAGCTTGATGGAGAATTGAACCCGAGACCCTTGGGTGGACAGACCAATGCTCCAGCCCTTTAGCAACACTGGCCAGGGCCACCACCATTTCCTCAGCTCCCCTCAAGCCACAGAAACCCCCCTGTCCAGTACTTCTGCTGGCTCGCTTCCTGCAGAAACTAATGGGTTTTTATCCTTGTCTTCACTGGCGGCTGTCCTTGACACAGAGGGTCATAATCTCCATCTCAGCTGTTAACTCCATGGCTTCCTCTGCCTCCCAGTTTTGTCCCAAAGCTTCTTTTAGGTACTAATTTCCTCAGCTATCCACAGATAGCATTTCAATAGCTAAGCCAAGACATACTCGCAGGGACCACCCGGTGTGGCCTCCTGCCTCGGGAGGAGGAGAGACGGTGTCACACACGTTGTGTGTTTCCACTAATTTCTAGTCACAACCTGAAGTGAATTATTGCTCTGAAAATAAGCTCTTCACTTATGTCCAAACTAATTCTGGTTTGAGTCTCATATTTACTCTGGAAAACTTGTCTCTGATTTGGGCATGAGATAGAGGGAATCTCAAAGTTCAAAAGTTATCTGATCCAATTATACATCTATTTTAAATCTATTTTAAAAATTATCTTTATTGTTGAAAGTATTACAGATGACCCTTTTTTTCCCATTCACCCCCTACACCCCACACAGGCCCCACCCAGGCTTTCGCCACACTATTGTCTGTGTCCATGGGCTATTCATATATGCATATAAATTCTCTGGTGACTCTCTTTTTAAAATACCATCACCTCCAGTGGGTTGTGCAGCCTGAAAAGGAATTCACTTCATTACAGGTGGTCTGTCCATCCCTAAACATCTCTGAGTTCGCTGAAGTCTGCCTTCCTGAATATTCCATCCTCTTGTTATACTCTCTCCCACCAGGATGTCACAGTAGCTTCCCGGGTGAGCTCTCACCTGTCTAGCACCATTTGTACTGCTTCTCCAGCACCCAGCACAGGCTCCTAAAACACAGTAGTCTCTTAAGAAACACTTATGAATGAATGAATGAATGAATGAATGAATGACATCTCTTCTACAGGATAGCACCTTGTATCTAAAATATTTATGAATATTTTCTCCAGGCCAGAAGTTCTTAATTCTCATAAGGAAAAGTTTAAAGTTCAATACACTATGTCTAAATTCAAAACATCAAAAAAAGATATGAGAATGCATTTTATATGTATAGTTATATGTAATCATATAAATACAATTCACTTTATCTACTTTTCTAAATAAAGCTACATTAAAGTATAGAGCATGAGTAAACACAAACTAATTAAAAGCAGGCATTAACTTTTAAGAAATATACTTTGGCACTAAAAATCTACTCACTATTAAGTGGTTTTATTTAGTATTATTAAATTATTTTTTATTTTTAGACAGAAGCTTTGCTATCATATAATTAAACTATTTTTAAAAGAAAAATTTGGACCACAATTCTACCAACCTTCTGCATGTGTTAGCATTTTTCTGTTTTCCCCATCTTTTTCATATATAAAAATAACTTTAAGTTATTGTACAGTATATGGTATGCATTTTGTATTATGCTTTTTCAATTAAAATTATATTGTGCATGGTTTGCATATTATCATTAATCTTTATTACTATAATTTCATGGGCTTAATAGTACACCATCAATTTGATATATCATAAGCTTTTCCCAATTAGTACTGATTTAAATGTTTCCAGATTTTTTTCTTACATAAAATGTTTTAGGAATATTACATACATGTAGATTTAATATTGTAATATTTTAAACTATTAAAAATATAGATATTTTAAATATCTTGACATATTTCCTTCTCTCAATTAGCATTTAAAAGGATTTTTAAGTTTCCATATGTATGAATTATGCATATATGCTATTTATTTCTAGTTTTATATGTAGTGAAAGGTTGAAGCCTATAAAACTTTGACTTTTAATTAGAAGTAATTATCAATCCCTATAAATGTCATAGGTATACCTTAAATGACATAATTTCATTTTAAAATAGTATTTTTTTCATTTCAAAAATATTTATAAATACCTAACTGATACTAGGTACTATGCTAGGAACCAGTGATGCAAGAATGAACAAGGCAGATCCCCCCTGCCCTTAGGGGATCTGAAGTCTAACAAGGAATAAAGAAGAGAAGATAAACTGTCATGTGTTATGATTGCATGGTCCCAGGCACTACTACCCTTAGACTCTGGCAATAAAAGAGTACTTGCCCCTGGCCCAAGGTTGCAGAGGACTCCACTCTGGCCCTCCTCCACTGTTCCCCTTCTCACCAGGCAAAGAGACCATAGGAATCTGTGGGGCATTCTGGGCATGCCCCTCTGGAGCCCATAACCCCCACTAGACTCCCTCGGGATAGCAGGGATCCCAGAATTCTTTGATCAAATAGTTCGAATCCACTTCTAGGGCCAGAGCAGACTTTTCTAGATCCACCCTCCAGAAAATGGAGATTGTATTTATGTCCATTGGTGGATACACGAACTCAGTGCTTGGGGAGGCTGTGAAGAGGGTTTGAATGCATCATCTGGGCTGTCCCCACACATGTAGGACAAGCGACTCACAGTTCTGGATGGAGGTAGAAGTGGAAGCGGAAAGCGGCGTGGCCAGGTTCACTTGAGCTACTTTTCTAAATAAAGCTACATGAAAGTATTGAGCATGAGTAAACACAAAGATTGAGAACAAGGGCACTTCTTTCCAAAGTCATGCTCTAGGGCAGAACTCCGAAGGTCCTAGAAATTCTAATTTGAACCTAGTTTTCCAGGTGGTTTTGAAGATATATTTGTCAAGGTAGGAGGATGGACCATATTTGATGGTTTGTTGGCTTGATTTATAGCTTTATAAAATACTTAGACATATGGAATGTGGGCCTTCATTTGTATTCTTGCCCCAGGTCCCACAAATGTTGGGGCAGGCCTGGTACAAGGTGCTATGGGGACACCTCACAGAGAGATCTAAGCTTATACAAGGTTATGTAGAAGGCCTCCCGGAGTAAATTGTGGTTCGGCAGAGAAGGTTTAGCAGAGTAGGCTCTGCCATAGATAGTCTACTTCTGTTAACCCACTACATTCGTAGGCTTAAGGTGAAAAAGTTATATGCTCAACTTACTAGATGCCAAAGAAATGCATTTGATAAAATTCATTAACTCTTAATAACAACAACATACTTAGCATAAAAAATGGTATTTACATGAAACGAGATACTGACATCTTTCTTGAAAGATAAGTACTAGCAGTGTTGCTTTTAACTTTTTTTATTTTCGGCTTTTTCTTTTTCTTTTTTGTTTAAAGTATTACATATGTCTCCTTTTTCCCCCATCGAACCCTCCCCAGCTACTCCCCCGCCCCAGGACAAGCCCCTACCACCCCAGTATTCCTGTCCATTGGTTATGTTAATATGCATGCATACAAGTCCTTTGATTGATCTCTTACTCTCCCTGCCCTGCACCCCCTTCACCACCCCCTGCCTTTCCTCTGAAGTTGGACCGCCTGTTCGGTGTTTCTTTATCTCCGGATCTATTTCGGTTCATCAGTTTATGTTGTTCATTATATTCCACAAATGAGTGAGATCATGTGATATTTCTCTTTCTCTGACTGGCTTATTTCACTTAGCATAATGCTCTCCAGGTTCATCCATGTTGTTGCAAATGGTAAAAGTTTCTTCTTTTTTATAGCAGCATAGTATTCCATTGTGTAGATGTATCACTGTTTTTTAATCCACTCATCTGTTGATGGGCACTTAGGCTGTTTCCAAATCTTAGCTATGGTAAATTGTGCTGCTATGAACATAGGGGTGCATATATCCTTTCTGATTGTAGTTTCTGTTTCCTTGGGATATATTCCTAGAAGTGGGATTACTGGGTCAAATGGGAGTTCCATTTTCAACTTTTTGAAGAAAGTCCATACTGTTCTCCACAGTGGCTGTACCGATCTGCATTCCCAAAACTTTAACCTAAGACAAGAAGGCAACTATTTCACATGGGTCTTAACTTTTCACCCAGCTCATTTTGGCAGATGTTCATTTCTTTTTTCCTTCTCTAGTAGTGTTTTCATTTACTCCACCACATTTTTGTTGTTGTTAATCCTCACCTTATGATATTTTTCCTTTGATTTTTAGAGAGTGGAAAGGAAGGGGAGAGAGAGAAACATCAATGTGAGAGAGACACATCTATTGGTTGTCACCCGCACATGGCCATGGGGATTGAGCCTGCAACCAATATAGAGGTATGTTCTATCCCTAGACCGGAATCAAACCTGGGACCCTTCAGCCCATGGGTTGACACTCTATCCACTGAGTCAAACTGGCTAGGACACTCCACCACTTCTTTAAAGTCTTCTTCTTTTTTTTCAGAGAGAGAAAGAAACATCAATGTGAGAAAGAAAAATGCCATCAGTTACTTCCCACACATGCCCCAACTGGTGATCAAACCCGCAGTCTCTTTGGTGTATGGGACAAGGCTCCAACCAACTGAGTCATCTGACCAGGGCCAAAGTCTTTTACCTCGTTCTGGTTTGTTGTCATTGTTGGTGGTGGTCTCTATTCTGTCTTGAAGACATGAGTTCCATAAATGACTACCTGCTTGCTAAAATGCACTTTTTTTAACTCAAATTTGGCAATAAGATCCAATGGAAGCCTTCATTTCCATCTTTATGGGTTTTTTTTTATTTGTTTGGTCAACCATTGCCTGGAGCTGGTATTTAGACCAGGAAGCAGCTCATTACTCTCCCAAATGGTTCCTGTGTCTTGATTATTAATCTGTATCAGCTGGAGAAAAATAGCATTCCCTGCACCCTCCAGTCTTAACACACAATCAGGAACTTGGCAAAGGAGGAGAGTGGTGGTGGAAGTTCTGGCCTGGCTGGCTATGAGGAACAAGCAGTTAATCGAATATAAACAGGTCAGATGGCATTTTTAATTTGAGTCAGAATACAAGTCTATTTTAAAGTTGTTTTCCCGGTCACTGCCAGGCATCTGTTAGCTACTGTGTTTGCAGATTCATTCTCTCTCTCTCTCTCTCTCTCTCTCTCTCTCTCTCTCTCTCCCCCTCTCTCCCTCTCTCTTTCTAAACTAGAAATTCCCAGGTAATATTTTGATATTTGACATTTGAGGAAGGACTGTTATTAAACAATGACTAATGGAAAGGTAAGACATCTTTACGAAATAACAGTTAAGAGGTGGCTCTCTGGTTCCTCTCAAGTTTTACAATAGAATACTTGAGAACTGGGATACTGCCTGTTCTCACAGAACGTTTTCTGATAAAATATTTCATTCCAAGCTTTTATAGGTATGTCTCTTCTCCCCCACAATTTAGGACCTGTGATTATTTTTGGATATCAAGCATATTTATGCTGAGCTCTCCTCCATTAACTAGCAGGCAGGACTTGAAAATGTGTGCTCATGATCCTCCCTGAAGTGCCATTTTATAAGTTCATAAATCAAGAATTTCATTCAGAATTTGTCTAGTGGTGCCTTAGTCACTTAAATTCAAAGCTGAGGCAAGATCAGAAATTGCCTAAAACTAATTCTTCCCATTGTTCATCAAGTATAATGTTGACAATGAAAGAGATCTCTAAGATACTGTTTCTATAAAATAACCAAATTCTCCACAATGGTTTACCCCTGTGTCTCCACTGGACCTCACTTCCAGCACCTTAGTCCCTCCTTTCTTCTCCATCCCCATTACACCCACAGCTCTAGGTCTCTGAAAGGATAAACAAATGACAGGTGAAGGGCACCGAGATGGCTTCATCTAGCATTTTGGGGTTTCAACATGAAAGACCATCCTTGCTTTGTCCTCCTCAAAGGAGAGCCCTTTATTCAGCTCTGTGGTTTGCTTGCCTGCTTTCTGACTCTCTCCAGTCTTTGGTCTCTAACTACTTGCTCCTCTGAGGAATGTCTTTCCCTCTTTTCTGACTCCTCCCTTCTGAAAGGTTCTTCAGTAGATTCTGGTAAAAGGCGTCCTGTCTGGGCCTTGGGAATCTCTTATTTTAAGGCAGTGCCAAAATGCAAGATCTTGTGTTCTGTCCCCTTCCACTTTGTGTTCTGTTCTAGAAAATCAAGTCACAAACAATCCCACACATTGAATGGTAATCAAAAGGAAGAAAATTAAAATTGCAAATAATCCCATGACTCAACAATGGTAAACATTGTTGATACTTTAGGATGTGAATGGCATGGTATGGTGTGATATACTAGTAGTATAGTATAACTAATACATGGGACATAATTATACTAAACAATTATTTATTGTTTATGTAAAATTCAAATTTAACTGGGTATCAGGTACTTTTATTTTCTAAATCTGGCAACCCCAAAATAGATTTATTCCTCACAGGCTTGTTTTCTTTTACATATACCCTCACTAATAATCTCACATTTTCAAAAATTAAGAACCAGTAAAAGACTATTCAGGAATAATTTTGCTCAGGAAATTGATAAGATTTTACAACTCGTGTACTGAGTGGAAAATTGTCTCCTTTACTAACTAGTAGCATGTTAATGAAGAAAGTGAGTTATTTTAATTTACATTTTGGTGTTTTTGATTGAGAGTTATAGCTTTAATATGTACTAACTAGTTGGTCAGTGTATACCAATTATTTTAGTTAACTCTGAGTACTAAGTGACGAAATATTTTATTTAAAATTAAATAAAAAGTTGGCAGACTAAAGGCTTATAAAAAGGAGATAGAGTAAATTCATGTGGAAAAGGTATAATAATATCATTGCTTTTTTGCCTAGTGCAAAAAAAAAAATGAGACATGCAATTTTTGTAACCCTCTTTAAAGGAAAAAAATGTTATTTTATCCGTGGCCTTGGGGTTTCATTTTTGGGAAGGGGATTGCAGATTGTTTTATTTCATTAATTTAAAATGTTTTGGCTCATTTTAAATGAGGACCTCATCGTGGACGTGGTTTTTCTTATTTATGACCACCATAACATTGCCAACGATGCACTCCTTGAACTTAGAAGTGATTTCAAGTCATAATGAGGATTGCATGTAAGATATTTGTGATGTGTCAAGCTCACAAGAAATACAGAGAATTGCACCTGAACTATATCAACTATTTATATCAACTCACTGTCAATCTTTTCACAGTATCATATTTCAGACAGTAACTTTATAAATTTGGGCACCTAGAGAAATTCCTTAACAAACTAAAACATTTTCATGGTGACATTAACAATAGACACTTTTAAATATCACATGCAGGCAAGAATTACAAAATGGATTTATACTGAAAAGTTTTGCTAGTTCTTGTAATTAATGTAACAGGATGGATGGAAAACAATGGCAGGAGATTTTCTTCTACTTATCCACAGACCCATCTCCTTCCATTCGTCCTCACCCAAGACTAGTGGGGAAGACAGTCAGAAAGGTTGGACAATGGAAAGAATCTGCAGCAACTCATTGGGTGTTTATGAAAAGTGACATGGCATCAGGGCTTGCTGGGAGCCAGAAGGAAGATCTGCAATACTAATTAAGGGAAAAGCAATTTTCATTCATCTGGCTTGTTCTGATATCACTTCTTGGCAGTAAAAAGAGACTAAGATAATATGCAAATCTGACAATTAGGAAGTTGATGAGTTAAAGTGGATACTTGATATCACCTTTCTTTTCTGGCCATCAGGCAACTGTGCCATTTTGAATATTATTTTCAATGTTGAAATGATTTATATGGTCAGAATCACTTCAGTATGGTTCGTAGTAAATATGAGATGGCAGCAACTAATGTCAGGATTAATGCATGTTTCTAGTTGGTTCCGTTTTCAAATATATTTAAGCAACTGGTATGTTCTTATCCAAGGAATTCCCTAGCCTAAAAACATGATGGTTTTAACTCTTTTTTTTTTCTCTCTCTCTACATTTGTTATTTTAACTTTGTGGTGTCCGAGGAGGTTACCAAGAAGACATGACCTCCAGTTGACCTGGGAGCTAGACCCAGGCAATCAGAGGCTCCTCACGCCCTCCCCTGTCCTTGAAATGTACATTGTACCCACTGTTCTCACAGCCAGGGCTATTTCAAGGGTGCAACCCTGAGAAATTAATGTGTTGTTGAAACCATCTGGACCGAATATGTGACTGAACCCTGTTAAAGCCTTTAAAACTTTCAAGATTCCGGCAGGTTGGTGCAGAGATCTTGTGGTCATCCAAATAACCTCATCCATGTAAAGTTTCCTTGTTATTAAACCTGCCACCTACCAATCTAGAGTGGCCTGTGTCTTTCTTCAGTCTCTCCTTGCCTTTTGTGTACAGGTACTAATTTGTGAACCAATAGCAATGACTGATAAGGGGTAAATTCCTATAGAAAAATGTGTACATTTCCTGTCTGGGAGCCAGTATTATAGTACCAGTAGTGCAGTAGCCAGTATTTAACCACTAGAGTATTTAAAAGTGTAATGGTTAAGAGAATGCTCTCTGAGCTGTGTGAGTCTGAATGCAAGCTTAGCTGTATATTATAGCTTTGTGACCTTGAGGAAGTTATTTAAGCTGCCTAAGCCTAAATCCTATCTTCTATAAAGTGAAAGTAATATTAGTGCCTATCTCCCATGGTAATACAAGTAAAGGGCTTAGCACAATTCATGGCATATGTAAAAATGTTCAATACAAAAATATTATTATTATTGTAAGAAATATTAACAAGTTCAAGTTACATTATAGTATAGCTCACTATGGAAGTGTTACAATCATCACATTTCCTCAAGAGTTTTCTCCCCTCAGAGATGACTAGCTAAAATATCGAGATAGAATTTTTTTTCCTTGCTATGTTTTCTCCTAGGGGCTGCCATTGTTAGCAGCATATAGGCAAACAGGAGATGGGAAGTGATATCTTCATGTTAATTTCCTAAGCAATGTCAGTATAGAAACACTTTCTATTTGTCTGGTTGAATTTTACCCTTTCTTTCAGAAATGGAAAACATTTTTACAGGGCGTTTAGGAGACTATAATATGAAAGAATTAGTTGGTGAGAGAGAAAGTGATCCTTTCCTTCTTGTGCACTTGAACTGTGAGCCATCAAAGTAAGTTATCACCTGTTCTCACATCCCTTAAAATCCTGATTAGTTCTCTAGCAAAAATACTCCTTTCTGTCATGTCTCAGCACCAGCTCTTGGAAACAGCATGCCTGCTTTTACATTGAAACTTCAATGATTGTGCTTTAAATAAAGTTTTATTGTTGTATGAAGAAATGATTTGCATGTACTATAAAAACTTATTTTCCTCTGCGTAGATCCAGAAATATTGCTTTAAAGTCCCTTTCCAGAATTCTGATCCTCTTATTATTACTTTTATGCCTCTTTTCTCCTAAAATATTTAAATTAGAAAAACAATACTTAAAAAAAAACCTCCCACCCTTTCTACATTTCCCAACTAAACTCATTAGAGAGCTTAAGTCTAATTTATAATATAAACAATTTACTTGGAATCAAACCTTCTGAACAAAACATTTCAGAAAAAAAATGTACAAAGATATAGGGAAAGCGGTAGATTTAAAATCAGAAGAATTCTTTTTCATCCTCTGCATTTATGAACTGTGTGACCTTGGACAGGTCACTAGCTCTCTTTGAGTCTCAGATTTATTACCCATAAAATGGGAGTGAGTGCCTGTCTGGCCTGCCTCTTTGAGCTTTGTGAAGAGAAAATAAGGTAATGTATAGAACTGTTATATAAATTCCAAAGCCCCATAGAAATAAATGTAACAGTGCAGAATTAAATATTCAGCAGCTCTTCAGAAACTCTTTTTAAAGGTTCTGAAGAGCTTGCTGCCTTTTACAATTAGGACCAGGCACTGCCCGCCATGTTGATGGGCTTGGGGATCACTGCTACCTGAACATCTGGCCCCACATAGTCTTTCTTTGGACATTAAGATGTGCTGATAAGAGAGGGATTATGAAAAAACATACTGATATTTTGCCTGAAACATTAGTGAACAATTCCCTTTACCTATTTTGAAGAACAAATTCTTAAGAGTCACAATATTGATAATATATTCCTCTTGTCTATATCATATGATATATTCTTCAAACTTTTTATTATCCCCTAGTGGCTATAAAATCTTCTTATTAAAAGCTGTTTTAAATTATTTTTTCAGATTTATAACATTCTATAAAAATTTTAGGTGTAAAAAAGTATTCTACCAATCTAAAACTGTCATGAGTGTTTCTTTTTTTAAAAGGTGTTATTCTCCATAGCACAACATCAAAGTGTTAATTTAAACATGCATTTTGAGAAAGGAAGTTTCTATTGGTATTGCTAGTTTAAAAAAATTTTTTTTTACTAACAAGAATTTTATATGATGAAACAGTGTGGAGCAAATGACCCCAGAACTCCATTCTTTCTTGGACTAGAAATAGAATTTTCTTGGCATCTGAAAGCATTAACTTCTTGTTTACTTTAAATATGCACATTGAATATCTCTGAAATGTTTAAAAAGGGAATTTTAAAAGACAGTAAGACATGCCTGGATTTGACCAACTCAGAGTAACACAGGTAACATGTAAATTGAAATAGAATATACAGACTCATATCAACAACATAATTATATTGCCTTGGGATCAGATGTGCTAAGTTTGCTTCTTTCTCTCCTCATATTCTCTTTAGAAATATTTGTCTCAAAATTGAAATATTAAACAGATGCGGGACCTGTTTGAACTAAGAAATAAGAAAGATGGAATTTATTTTAGGACAGTATTTCCTAACATGAGTTTCACAAAACTCTAGGCCCTCAAGATATTCTTTTTAAAAAGAATTTGTTGCAGGGACAGGATTCTATGGTCAAATAAGTTTGTAAAATATTGAATGCCATATCGTCCTCTTAGATATTTGCAATATGCATTTTTAGTATGTTCAATCGTTTTAATAGCCCCACAGTCAAGCATATCCACAAGCTTATTTGATCTGAGAAATTTTTTTATATAACAACTTAACATACTGTAGACACAAACAATCTCAGAACTATTTCTGATGAGTGACGTCAGAGAAATGGCAGCATGAAAGACCCCCTTGGTCTCTCCCCAAAATTTATACAAGTTGATCCACAATAACTCAACAAAGGATTCCCTGCTCAACATAGAGGCATGCCTGAGAATTCCACACATTGAAGCATCTAAAGTTGGGCAAATGGGAACAAACAGGGCAGGTGAGAAGGGAGGAGAGCTCAGATGGTCACAGCTGCTGCCCTGGAGCCAGGAACTTGTGGCCAGCTCAGCCAAGAGAGGGGAGGAAATCAGCTGTAGCTAGTGCTTCCTTCAGCTAGGAGGAGCAGAGTGTCTCCGTGGGCACACCTTCAGGAATGTGTAGTGCAAACTGTGGCTGAGCCAGCCGAAATACCTGGGTGAGGACAGGGTGCATGGGTGCTGCTGTGGCTGTTCATAGTCAGGCAGTTGGTGTTCCAAAGGATCAGAGCCACAGAGCCCTGCCACCCCTTAGATTCCCAAAACTTGCCCCCTGTCTCCTTGGTGTCAGGAGGAGGAGCACATTATCTGAAAATCGAGAACTATTACAGCAAAAGCACCATTTCCCTCTGTGACTGATCCTCCCATGTAGGGGGGACCCCATGGAGGTCCAAGGTCACCATTACTAAGAGAGCAAAACAAACCACACCCCTAAGCAAGGCAGCTATATTGACTGCAGCTGTGGAAGTCAGCTTTGGAATTTCACAGTTAAAATTGTGATTCAGTGCCACCTACTGGAAAATAGAAAGATCTCTTATAAAGTTTCTAGAAAAGGGCCAATAATACATAGATGCCTAGACAGAGAAGGAGCCTGGCAAATACCATGAATAACCACAGTAATGAGGCAACTCAGAAAGAAAATGAAAAATCTCCAGAAAACAAACTGGAACCCATGGAAATATGTGATGTAAATGACAGAAAAGTCAAGATTTCAGTTCTTAAAATTCTCAATGAGATGCAAGAAAATGCAGACAAGCAATTTAATGCCTTCAGAAAACAAATTAATGAACAAAACACGTACTTTACCAAGAAAGTGGAAACTTTAAGAACCAAACAGAAATTCCGGAGATGAGGCATTCAATAACTAAGGAGATTAAGAGTAAACTGCTGAGCAGAGGAAACAGAGCCAACCAGATGGAGGAAAGAATTCGTGATATCAAAGATAGAAATGTGGAAATGACACAGAGGGAAGAAGAGACCTGAGCATTTAAAAAAAAAAAATGAAAGAGTTTTATGAGAGCTATCTGACTCCATCAGATAAACCATTATCAGAATAATAGGCATACCAGAGGAAGAGAGGGGGAAAGGAATGGAGAATCTATTCAAACAAATAGTGGATGAGAACTTCCTAAACCTATGGAAAGAACTAGATCCTCAAATTCAAGAAGCAAACAGAGGGGATCCACTATGGTGGGATGTTAATGGACCTGAAATGAGCAAGGCTTTAAATGTGTTTGGCCAGTTGTCTTACCCTTTTCTACTACTGTCTTTTTTATAACAAAAACATGTCTCAGATAGCTACAATTATAAGTCCTATTAAAGTTGGAGTTAACTATCATCTTGGGCCCAACTCTAGCTGAACATAACCCAGCTTGTCTAACCTTAGACAACATGCAGCTATATGGATAAGAAATAATTGCATATTGGTATATGCCAGTGAGTTTGGGAATAGTTGGTTTTGCTGTGTTTTCGTGGTAATTGCTGACTTATGTACTGCTCCATAGGAGTTTGCTCCAAAATAATTAATACTGCTATCAATGTCCATGATAACTGAAAGATAAATCAAGTGAATAGGAGGGAACTCAAGTGATGTATCAGAGGGCAATGAATTTTAGATTATTGAGTTTTTATTTCCTTTCATTCTTAAGTTCTTAAGTTCTTAAAAAATATGGCTTGTTAAAAGCATGTAATTTTTTGATATCTGACTTGTTTTAGTATTGTTACCCCAACATTTCTAAAGAAAACATACCCTCCCAGACAGCCCAGCTTTCTCCACTTAAATAAAATGAGGCTATGAAAAGCATTAAAGTAACATGAATATCAACTGGAAAATAAAGAATTCTGCAGTTTATATATTAAGACCAAGGGTCCCACAAATTCCCAATTTCCCTCAAAATATTAATTTTAATTTTACTGCTGTTTAGCTAAGGAGATGAAGGAGTTGAGCAGAAACTCCCCAGTCTAGGGAACTGGTAGTTCTGGCTTGAGTCATCATCCAGGTTGCTCACTGCTACTAGCCAAGGCCTTCATTGCTGGACCCCAGACAAGGACACCTGTGATCTTGACAAGCATTATACTCTCTTACCCCCTATAATATACCCACCATCTGTTTGTTTTCTTATTCTTATGCACTAGTTTTCTCTCCATTTGTACATGTTCTAGCCTCCTCTGCTTCTTGAATTAGTCAACTCTTTGTATAAAATGAGTGATTATAGAAATGAAGTGGTTAATGTATGTAAAAGTTCCTTACCTGGTTACTCAATAAATGTTGCCTATCTCTCTCTTTTCCTGCCTATTCTACTATTTCCTTAATAATGGTCCAGTGATAGAAATAGATATATAGCTATAGACCACTCAGTATATGAATATGAATATAGTGGTCATGAATAAGCTAATGTTAATAATAGCTGTTGGGATTCACATGGATCCTTCTAGGATTTGATTGTGACTAACATTAATGGCCAGCTGAGGAACATACTATCTAAAGAACACAGGATCTAGATGAGGATGAGATAGAAGATCTGGCTTTGAATCTTGGCTCTAGAAATTACTGTCTGATAAGTTAGTACTCTCTCTTAAACCCAATTTTCACATTTGATAATTGGAAGTAATAGTATTTGAGAAGATATCATCTATAAAGGATAATATCAAATAGGATACTACATATAAAGGGCTTAGCACAATGCCAAACACACATCAGCACTCAGTAAATGCTAGCTATTATAATTATTGTATAAGAGCTAAGTTTGTATGTGACAATATATTTACTTTATGATACAGATAATTACCTCAAAATAAGCCTATTGTTAACATTATATTTATTTTAAAATCACTACCTTTATGACCTTAAACGCAGGGGCAAGAAGAAAGGAAGATTTATTGTATTAATTTATCTCATTCCTGCCACATTTCTAATCTGCTTTATACATCAGATAGCTGGAGTTTAGGGGTATCCCAGAAAAAAAAACCTGAAGGTTAATGGGTGTCATCTACATGCTTCGGAGTATAAACAAATTACTGGCTGGTCATATCAAGGTGAAATACAGTGGAATGAACACATGCTGGCCACACCTCTATTTGAAGGCTACCTGAAAAAAAAAAAAAAAAAAAAGACTGAAGCAAGCTATTTTAACAAATAGGAGTAGGAGTGATTAATTACTTTTTACTGTCATTCAACAGCTTGTCACCCAGGGAGTAACCTCATTTCTTCAATCCCCATAAATTTAATAGAGGTCACACCATGGCCTACTTGGCTGAAAAGCTTTGCTTCTGAAACCCTGATGGTACTTTTAAGTCTGCTGATGTGTGAACATAATTCTCGGCATCTCTTAGCTTCACATACTTGGTCTGTCCCATGGAGACATTTTAGTAGATCTATGTGGCACCATGTAGAAAGTTGCAAGTGATGAGCTCTCTGATTCATTCCTCTTTCATGCAACAAGATGATAGAAAACTTAAAACCAATGGGTGTTATTCTACAGTGTAGAGCTTCTTTCCATCCTGTTAAGGGAATATAAAAAGATATTTATTAAAATTGAAAACTATTAGTTATAAGACCCTTTCTGTCTGAACATTTAGTTTGGTATTTAAAAAGAAGTGTTAAAGATCCCATTGAAAAACTTACAGGTAAGTATGATGGTAAGCTGTTGTGCCTAATTCTCATTCCACCATGTGCATTAACCTACATGAAGAAATTTCTAAAAAAATATGATTACTGCAAGAAACCTGCCACACACCAGATGGAATTTCCAAGAAACAAAGCCCCAAGGAAGAAGAGATGATTAAAAATTAGAGTATTACCTTATATCTATTTCATGCCCAATTCAGAGACACAGGCCTTTTGCAACTAGAATGCATCAGTCACTGACTTTGTTCAAAGACTCATTTCTGGAACTCTGAGTGCTATCTTATCCCCTAAGGGAAGGAGGGAGGGAGGGAGGGAGGGAAGAAGGAAGGAAGGAAGGAAGGAAGGAAGGAAGGAAGGAAGGAAGGAAGGAAGAAAGAAAGAAAGAAAGAAAGAAAGAAAGAAAGAAAGAAAGAAAGAAAGAAAGAAAGAAAGAAAGAAAGAAAAGGGGAGAAAGAAAGAAAGAATCTTAAACTCAGGTAGAATCTAGAAGTCATATTTTCATTGTACTAGTAAATTATTGAGAAGGTATACTGAACTTCTAACAAAGGAATAGAATAATTTAGGATGATGAGCCTTATGTAGGATAAAGAGAAACTTTCCATTTAAAAAATATTAAAAATGGAACTACCATTTGACCCAGTGATTCCACTTCAAAGAGTATATCCCAAGAATTCAGAAACACCCCTATGTTCATAGCAGCTCAATTCACCATAGCTAAGATTTGGAAACAGCCTAAGTGTCCACCAGCAGATGAATCGATTAAAAAGCTGTGGTACATCTACACAATGGAATACCATGCAGCTGTAAAAAAGAACTCTTACCATTTGCAACAGCATGGATGGAACTAGAGAGCATTATGCTAAGTGAAGTAAGCCAGACAGAGAATGATAGATATCACATCATCTCACTCATTTGTGGAATCTAATGAACAACATAAACTGATGAACAAAAATAGACCCAGAGACATGGAAACATCGACCAGGCTGTTAAACCTCAGAGGAAATGCAGAGGAGGGTGGAGTGGAGGGACAAGATCAACCAATGAACTCATGTGCGTATGTGCATAACCCATGGACACAGATGGTAGGATGATGAGGGTTTAGGAGGAAAGGAGCGTTAGAGAGGGCAATGGGGGAAAGGGGACATATGTAATACTTTCAACTATAAAGATTTATTTAAAAACAAAACTAAAAAAAATTAGTTCTAGCCTCTGCTACTAACTGAGACTAATCACTAATCTTTTCTTTGCATGGGTTTTAATACCTATCACATGTAGCAGATTGTTTTATCTGCTTCATGGAGATACTAAGATACTAAATGTAATTATGTGCATGAAAATCTTTTAGAAATTATAAAAAGTCATTAGTAATGAATTCTTTTTTTAAATAAATCTTTATTGTTCAGATTATTACAGTTGTTCCTCCTTTTTCCCCCATAACTCCCCTCCACTCAGTTCCCACCCCACCCTCTGCCCTTACCCGCCCCCACTGTCCTCATCCATAGTTGTACGATTTTTGTCCAGTCTCTTCCCTCCCCACACACACCTCCCCACCCCCCAAGAATTGTCAGTCCACTCCCTTTCTATGCCCCTGATTCTATTATATTCACCTGTTTATTCTGTTCATCAGATTTTTTATTCACTTGATTTTTAGATTCACTTGTTGATAGATATGTAATTGTTGTTCATAATTTTTATATTTACCTTTTTTCTTCTTCTTCCTCTTCTTAAAGAATACCTTTCAGCATTTCATATAATACTGGTTTGGTGGTGATGAACTCCTTTAGCTTTTTCTTATCAGTGAAGCTCTTTATCTGACCTTCAGTTCTGAATGATAGCTTTGCTGGATAAAGTAATCTTGGTTGTAGGTTCTTGCTATTCATCATTTTGAATATTTCTTGCCACTCCCTTCTGGCCTGCATAGTTTCTGTGGGGAAATCAGCTGATAATCGTATGGGTACTCCCTTGTAGGTAACTGACTTTTTTTCTCTTGCTGCTTTTAAGATTCTCTCTTTGATTTCTTTCGCCCTTGGCATTTTAATTATGATGTGTCTTGGTGTGGTCCTCTTTGGATTCCTTTTGTTTGGGGTTCTCTGTGCTCCCTGGACTTGTAAGTCTATTTCTTTCACCAGGTAGGGGAAGTTTTCTGTCATTATTTCTTCAAATAGGTTTTCAATATCTTGCTCTCTCTCTTCTTCTGGCACACCCATAATTTGGATGTTAGTACGCTTGAAGTTGTCGTCCCATAGGCTCCTTACACTATCTTCATATTTTTGGATTCTTTTTGCTTTTTGCTTTTCCAGTTGGGTATTTTTTGCTTCTTCATATTTCAAATCTTTGACTTGATTCTTGGGATACTCTTGTCTGCTGTTGGATCTCTGTATATTATTCTTTATTTCAGTCAGTGTATGCTTAATTTCTAGTTGGTCCTTTTTCATTTCCTCGAGGGTCTCACTAAATTTATCGGCGGTTTCTAGAAAATTCTTGAAAAACCTTATAACCATGGTTTTGAACTCTATATCCAGTAGTTTGCTTTCCTCCATTTCCTTCATTTGTGATCTGTTTCTTTGTCTCCACATTTTGGCTGCTTCCCTGTGTTGTTAGAGTGGCTTTCTGTGCTAGGTGTCCTATAGGGCCCAGTGGCTCAGCCTCCCCAATTACCTAAGGTGGACACTCTTGGTGCACCCCTTTGTGGGCTGTGTGCACAGTCTTGTTGTAGTTAATCCTTGATTGTTGTTGGTATCACTGGGAGGAATTGACCTCCAGGCCAATACTCTGTGAGAATCAGCTGTGTCTACAGTGGGAGAACTTCTGTGCTGAAGACACCCTTATGGGGCAAGACTTGCTTCAGTGGGGCTTTGGTGCTCACTGAGCCTGCCCCATTAGTGTGTCCCTGATGGATCTGAGGAGTTGTAACCTGGATGGTCCCGCTCTGACCACTAGGTACACGGGCTCTTGGATCTCTAAGGAGGTGCTAATTTAGTCTCTGCCTGAGGCTACACAGCAGGAGCTACGGAGAGATCTGCAAATTCCTCTTCTTTGTTTGGGGTTTGGAGGTGCCCAGATGAGGCCCAACTGTGAAGCAATGCAAGCTGCTGTGGGGCCTTGAGCCTTCTTTTGGATGTTCTCTGCAGTTTGTTAGGTAATTTTAGATTTCAAAGGGCCAGCCCATTCATATGCAAAAGCCTTTGCTCCCAGCTTGGGTAGGGCAGGTTCTCAGGAAATCAACAGGGCAGAGCAAACAGCTATGGCTGGTCCTCAGTCCTGCCCTAAGAGGCCCCCGGGTCTCAGTGTCCCACGGTAATCGCTGCAAGCACCTCTGAGAAAGCTGCCCTCGAGTTCCACCCACTGCCAGGCAGTCCAGTTTCTCCCCGTATGAGTCCTGGGTCCCCAGAGACTCACCCAGAACTGGAGTTCAAAGCAGTCGGGAGTTTGTGACTCCCTCCCGATTGAAAAAGACACCGGCGTCCTCTGTTGCCAGCCCTTTGCGCGTGCACCCCCGTACCTCTGCACTTTAGTTCCGCACCTCCTGAGTCTCAGTGTGCTTTTCTCTTTCCTTCTAGTTGTAGAATTTCCACTCAACCAGCCTTCCTGTGGCTCTGGGTGATGTCTGTTTTGTCTTTAGTTGTAGTTTTGAAGTGGTTGTGCAAGGCAGCAATTTCAGGTGTTTACCTATGCTGCCATCTTGATTTCTCCAGTAATGAATTCTTTAATATATTTCATTTTTAAAGATTGTCCTCCACATTTCTGATTTCATTCTATCACTTAATTCTTTATTTTTTGCTTCTAATTTAAAATTTACACATATATAATTTTTAATTTCTATAGAATTTTATTTCCTCCTATTCCTTAATCTCACTTTTTCAAAATAACTAAAAGAATACTGAATTTTCATATTTTAAAATCTTCCATAGTTTAATTCAAAGACAATATAAAATCCTTAAGAAATACTGGTTGGATGCATAATATATCCTAATTTGTTGATATTTAATAACTCAAATGATGCCATGTTTTTCAATATTTATTGTTCTCTCTGAGATCTTAAGAGATCACTCAAAATTATGTCTAAAAAATATAGTTAGCAAAGATTCACCACACAATATTTAATTAAGGGAGAACCTATTAGCAATATCAATCTTGCTAATGATGATCCTAATTTTTTAAAATGTGTGAAATTTTTAAGAATGGGACCCACAATCTAATATTTAATATTGGTTATTTCTGCTATTAGTAGGATGTATGTTATTTTTATCTATGTTTTTAACAAACCTTGAAATTCCTGTGTGCCACAATTTCTGAAAATAGGTTTAATATTTATTACGTAAAATAAAAGAAAAACCTTAGAAAAAGTATTTCATAAAGTATTATCACCTTGTTTTCAGAAAATTATCAAGTATAGTTTGTAAAATATGTATTTTCTTATTAGATTTTGAGCTTGTGATCTTATTTTACTATTGAAATCTCACTTAATATCTAGCTTCTTATCAAAACAACTACACCCATAAGGGTTTTCACTGCCTTTTCCCTTTAATATTATGCTTTTAATTTGTCCATGCTTGAGTTAAAAATATTTTAGGCTTCATTTTGAAATAAAAAATTAACACCTAGTATTATTTTTCCTAACTCAAAGTCTTCTCACTGACATATCAAGTGGTTTAAAAGTTTCTATTTCCTTATCTCCATAATGTATTTCATCAAAAATTTAGTATACCATTTTAGTTTTAGACAACTATAACTTGAACAAAATCATTTTTCCTACATTCAAGCAAATTTAGACCATATTAAAGTCCTCTGTCTTCCGGGGAATTAACTTCCCAGTTTTTACAAATGTCTGCATAGAAATTTTAAAATTCAGTAAAATATCTGGTCTGTTTTTTTACAATCATGATATTAGTATTTTGTCTACATTTACCTACAATTCTACCTTTAAATTCAACATATTCTCTGCATATTTGCCTTATTTCAAAGCTTATTTCAGAGATGTACCACTTTGGCAAAAACAAATAAAGTAATCTTTGATAAAATTAAGAAAGTTCTCTATCTTACAATACTTGATTGATAAAACAAGATTACTACAAATATACATAAAAACCTACCCAGCAGGCTGCCTGTTTCCCATTTTAATGTGAATTGAAAAATTACCTTTGTCTCTCAGTACTGTCTTACAGTTTGGTTTTATGAAGTACTCCCTTCAGTGTGTTAAGATTGATTATTTTTATTTCTTCTCTGGCCTTGAGTCTCATAGAAGCAGAAAATATTGCAGACATTAGAAGATGGGGCATTTATTCTTCACTTGGTTTTGGTGGTCATAGACAAAGCCTTTCATATTATTAAATCTGAAGGTTGGCTTCCTCTTGCTCTGTAGGATCTGAATGCCCTCATGGAAACTCCTCCCCAACTCCTCCCTAAATGGCCCACATTCATCCCACGGTAAGTGTGCCTGGCAACGGAAGCTTGTCTGCTCCACCATATTAAAGAGGAGTACAGACAGGAAGGGGCAAGGAATATATAAAATGTGTGGCTTGTTTGTTTCTTTGTTGTTTCTGTAAAATTTTGTATCAAGAGTCCAGGAGGTTTGGGTATGTAAGACTTGAAAAAGATAATGCTGATTTTATTTAGCAGATAAAAATCATTCCAGAAATTCTAGAATTTGAATACTGTGATATAATAGGAAACAAAACTACACAATAGGAAAGAGAAAAGATGCTGATATCCTGAATAAGGTCCCTAAACAGAAGGTGGAATTTTTTCTTCCCCATCATCCTTGAATCGAAGGAACAGTAGAAAATTCTGAGGTAAGGGTAGAAAGTGCTGATCTACCCTTATCATATTATTGACACTTCTTAGTGTTTGGGGTTCTCCAAAAATTTTTGTTTTTTTTTTTCTCTATGGTTTATTCATAGTGTCCAGAAACCAGTGACTTCCTGGAACTTTTATTAAGAATTCCACATTCCTGCCATGTTTTGCAGATACTGTGGCCTCTGCCAATAAATTCTAATAAATTTTTACTTCTCTTCTTTCAATAACATCCTAGAGAATATGATTCAGACTCAAATTAATCACTGATCATGTTAATGGCTCCTAGGAGTTTACTTCCGATACCTCTTATTATATTAAATCAAACTTGATAGTGTGCTAGATCATTGCTCAGCTGGGTTTTCATAAAAGCACTGGTGTTTAATATGATTTATACCTGGTTTTCTGTTAATGTCTTTGCTTATTGTGTGCTTTATTTTTAAAACAGACATTCCTAGCAAATGACACTCCTTTAAAATATATCATACTTCTAAAATATTTTACAGGAAGCATTTTACAGTAAAATGTGTTACTTATTTTCCATTATAGTCACATAATAGTGAACAGAAACAATTTATTTAACTTATAATCAAAACACTAATATTTTACTTGTAGTTTGGTGAAAGTATGTGTACATATCTGTGCTTTGCTTATTTAAAAGATAAATTATATCCTGATATTATTAGGATATTTAAAATATTGTGTGTATTTTTTAAGCTTTGCAGCAAAGGAGCAGTTCTGGGAAAACCATTTGAAGCATCTGCTGAAGATATAGCAAGCGTGGCAAGTTTTATTGAGACGAAGCTTGTTATATGCTACCTACGGATGAGGAAACCTGACCTTGCTTTGAATCATGCGCATAGGTAAAGTGAAATATTAGTAACTACAAGTAAATACTACCTATGCAAGCAGAGGCTATTCTGTGAACGTGTATTATCAGTTCCCATTCCACTTAAATTTAAAGACAAAACAGAAAAAAACATTTCTTCATTACTTGAGTTACGTTAAGCTAAGCAATCACAGATACCACAAAGGGCATCTCCAAACCTAATGAAAGAAATAGACATAAATGACTATTTCATAATGCAGGGCAAAAATACAAAGACAAATAACTGTGGTAGCCAATTTCTGTAGGAAGAAAGGAGGGGGACAATAAAGTAACTAAGGGAGGTGATACGGAAGGATGAGAGGATTTCCAAAATTGCACAAAATATGGAAAATGGTGGAAGGGAAGCCTGAGAAAAACTTGGAAGTTTGTCACTTATTTTTTGGTGATAACATACTATAGCTACTCAAAGGACACTATTCAGGGCATGAGAGCTGAGCAAAGGTATGAAACACTTTTTACTTATGTCCTTAAAAGTTTGTTTTCTTTATATTTTTATTACTCTTCAGAACTTTGTATTGTTACATTATCTTGTGACTTCTTAGAATCTCCAGGCTTATTTTTTTCTATGAAATTATTCCTCTCTATGGCCTATTTCTTAAAAGCCTTGCTCTTCTTCTCCTGGGTAATAATCAGTTTAATCTACATCAAAGATAAAGTGATTCTGTTATGCCTTTCAAATAACTCTTTCCTTAGAATTATGATGTCTCTGTCCCTCCCTGCCTGACTTTGAGCAATTTACCTAGAACATTTGTCTTGTCCATTCTCTGATCTCACAGCCTATATTCTTTTGGATACAAACAGAAAAACTAATACCAACATGAAAGAAAAATGCCTGCCCTGTTAATAACCACTAGGAAACATAACTATCAATCATATTATGACCTATTGTGTAAGCAGAAGATCTGCCAGCTTGGTAAAAGTCACTTACAACTCCACATTCACAAAGATGAGAAAGTTCTACCTAAGATTCTTCACAGCCCTGAGGAGACCTCATGCTTGTAGGCTTAAGATTAACATCAAGAACCTGCAGACAACAAAATCACTTTGAAATTCACAAGATAACCTGCTTGAAAGATATTTTTCTGAGTAAATAAACTACAGAACCTAAGGCATATTCTCTTTGACACTGAAAGCAAATTCAGTTTCCTATAGTTTCCAAACCCAGTATCAAGACATATGGCCTGTCCAAGAATTATATTACATCTCCATTTAAAATAACCAATATTGGAAATGTAGCATGTATTTTAGTATGTCAAAGTATTGATATTTCTGGGCTACTTGGGTGACTTGTGAGCATTTTGGGGATAATATTTGAAATTGGGACTAGCCCAGAAAAATCTATAGACATATGTAAGCAATAATGAATTGAAGTGCACTAAAAGTAATTATATATCACCTTCCTCATGGCTTTCACTACACATAAACAGGACCACTACCATGGCCTACACTTTAAGAAAAAAATATCTCCTGGGTATCAGAATGGTTTGATGAATTTTCAAAATACTTACAATAATAAAAGGGTTCCTATTGGTATGGTCAGGTCAAAATTATATTCAGTGTTATAAAAATAAGAAATGAACGTGGATTAAACATTCCACTAAAATCCAAATTGACCAATGTCACCCCAATAAAATTTAATTTTAAAAAAGAAACAATTAAAAGCTACTATTCCTGAGGATACAAGAATTATCTTCAATAAGTTTATTATTTAGACTTAAAAACTCTTATTTTAAAACTAAGAGTGCTCTTTCAAGACCTTGAAAATTACTGAAGGGAGGATACATAATGCTGAATAGTAAAATCATCTTCCCTATTTGCTAGAATTAACTTTTGTAATTTTTTTTCTACTGTAAAATAATTTCTGCTTCTCTTTCTTACTTGAACATTAAGTAAGAAATATAAATCAATAGAGGTTAAACAGTCAATTCATACAATTAATAATGCACCAAATGAAATAAATCATTTTGCGGGGCTTGTCATATTGCGGAACTGCGGAAGTGAGTGCATATAATTCTAATATTAAAATGTTTTCAAGGAGCTCAGATTTAAAAGCAGATATTGAAATACAATCAATATATTTCTAAATTAATTAGTCAGGATACTCAGTCTATAAATAGCTTACAACCATTAGTTATACTCTGAGTGAAAAATTTTGCTTTTGTATTATTATCATATTGTAATGAGTGATTCTAATCATGGATCAAAATATTCCTTTTTGCATTTATTTGCATTTGCTGAAGCATCCTTTCTTTAATTTTATGTAAATGTGAAGTCTACAGCATATCTTTCAGAGATTTGTTAACACAAAATTAGCTTAAAACTATCATGTAGTTTTGTTTCTGATAAAAATAAATGCATGTTGTTTTGTTGTGTAGAAGACTATAAGAAGCATAACTTTACAGTTTTAAGTTCAACAAAGATACATTTTAAAAATAATTTGTTTATTATTGACATTTAAAATATGATAATAAGTGATACAAAGTCTCTGGAAATAATTATTAGCAAAAACAGTTTTTTCTTTTTGTTAATTTTATATTCAAAGTGGCAAACCTGGGCATCTTTTTTCCCCCCTTTAATCAAAAGTGACACTTGGGGGCGGGGGGGGAAGGTGACACCTAGATTCACCAGTCAAATATATCAGCTCTGTACTGACTTCATTAACTAGTGTCATTATTTATCAGTAGATATGCTGAACATACCAGGCTGATTTCTAATTACTGCTGTCTTATCAAGAGTAAAAATTCTACTGTAACTCTTTTCCATCATATAATTACATCTTGATGTATATAATTGTAAAGATTCTTAATCATGTATGTCACTTTTTTTGCATATTTCTCACCTTTAGATTTTTGCTTGTTTTTTTGTTGCAGAATTTTGATGCCACAATGTGGCTAGCAAGATGAAATACAAATACCAGTTATGTGAAAAAGATTCTATTTTCAAAATATTTTTTATAATGGCAGCATCTACATTCATTCATTCATTCATTCATTCATTCATTCATTCAACAAATAGTTATTGACTTCCTACCAAGCATCTTGCTAGGCAGTGAGGAGGCAGTTTTAAACAGGAAATATATGGTATTTATACATAGCAGAGATCGCTTCTCGGCCTTTTGGCTAAGATCAAGTGTAGTATACATAGCAGAAAAATAGCAAAGTTAAAAAAAATATTTATACATCTATGAGAAAAGAGTGTGATAAATACTATGAAGGAAATAAGCACAATTTCATTTTACAGAGGCCGCATAGTATATGGAATCAGAGCACAGAGTCTGGAATCTAGCTGCTGAGGTTAAAATTCTGACTCCCCTATTCAATATTAGTCTGAATTTAATTCTTTACAAAATTGGGTTATAATAGTATCTACTTCACAAATACTATCTCACAGGGTTTCAAAAAATTAAATCCAAACTCATGTATTTTTTTTTATTCCAGCCTTAAATGAGTTACTGATATTGAACCTACCTTCCTGCTATAAAAAAAAAAAAAAAAAAAAAAAAAAAAAACCTGGACAAAATATATGAGAAAACTGTTTTCAGACATTGGACAATGGTCACAGCGGTCCTCTGATCCTTCAAAGAAGGGAAATACACATTGTGAGCCCCACAGTTTTCTCAGCTTTTGACTGGGTTATTTTCCTGCTTTAATTCAGGGAGATGGAGATCGAGTTAAACTACTGTCTTGCTGAGTTGAGGACACAGAGATTAGAATACTACACTGCCAAAAAAAGTTGTAATTTATAGGGCAGTTGGCCAAAGAAGAGGTTGCTATGTAAGGAAGTTATGGGTAGAAGTCTACATGAGGATTTACTGCACGTTCTTAACCAATGTGAGTAGTGAGACTCATGTAGCAGAGATTCCCTACTAAAGGTCTAAGTGCTAAATGGAAATATTAGAGGAGCTGCAGTGCTAGATGTTGGAATGCCCATGCAAAGAGACCTCACTGAGTACCTCTGGCATTCAGGTGAGACCCCAGAAAGGCCATGCTTACAGAGTAATGACCATGTCCTAGAAAGGACTATACCTTAGGATCAAGCTCAAAGCCCAAACAGACCTACCCGAACATAGTCATGATAAGTGAAGAGATGATTACACTCTAACAGAAAAATTAAAACTGTAGAAAATAATCAAATAAAGATTTTGTATAGATTAATAAAATATCCAAAATAAAAAAAAATATACTGATTGACCTTAACATCAATTTGGAGCCTTAGCTGACTGGCTCAGTTGGTTAATGTATAGTCCTGACATGCCAAGGTTGTGAGTTCAATCCTTAGTCAGGGCACATACAAGAATCAACCAATGAATGAATAAATAAGTAGAACAACAAATCTATATTTCTCTCTCTCTCAAATCAATTTTAAAAAATCAGATTGACGATTGCTAAAGATAAGTTTAGTGAACCTTAAGACAAATTAATAGAAACTACCCAATATGAAGAACAAAGAGTAAAAAGAGATTTTAAAAAATTAACCAATGCTTCAGTGATCTGTTCTCAAGGACTGTAACAATCTGGTCTACATGTGATTTAAGTCTCAAAGGGAAAGGAAAAGAGAAAGGATCATAAAAGCAGTTACTAAAAATTTTCCAAATTTTGTTTTAAAAAAAGGGAAGACATTTAGCTCCAACTAGGATAAATACAAAGAAAACCACATCTAGGAACATCATAATGAAACTCTTTGAAAACCCAAGATGGAGAGAAAATATTGAAGACAGTAAAAGATAAACAACACATTACATACAAAGGAACAATGATACAAATAACAGGTGACTTGTATTTTTTTAAATTTCTTTATTGATTAAGTTAACAGATGAATTTTAATTGGAAATAATGGAGACCAAAATGCAGTAGAACAACTTTAAAGTGATGAAAGAAAAATAAATGATGTCAAGCCAGAATTCTATATTCAGCAAAAATATTCCTCAAAAATGAGAGTAAAATAAATATATCTTTGTATAAATAAAAGTTTTTAAATTAACCTTAAGCAAACCTACACTTGGAGAAAAGCTAACGAAGATATTTCAAGCTGAAGTAAATTACAATAGATGAAATTTGGATCTACAAAAAGGAATGAGTAACACTAGAAATGGTAAATAAGTAAATATAAAACACAGTTTTTCTTTTCAAAGTGTATTTAAAGAAGAATGACTATTTAAAGGAAAATAATAGCATTTTATCATATTATCTAAAGTAAAAACAATAAATAATATGATTACATTATTTCAGTGGGAAATATTGGACCTCAATACCACAAAGGCCCAAGGGAGGGAGCACAAATGAAAATTTTATTACTAAGTTTTTTAAAGGAAGTAGTACAATATTAACTCTAAGTAGCCTGTGTTAAATTAAGGATGCATGTTATAATCCTTTGAATAGCTAAAAAATATAAAAAGTAGAGCTAGAAAGCCAATAATTGGCTAAAGATTATATACTAAAGAATATTTAAGTAACAAAATAAGTAGAAAAGGAGTAATCAAGTGGGACATTGGAATGTAATAACAAGATAGTAGAGTTGAACCAAACCATATTCATAATTGCATTAATCATACATTAATTAAACATTGTATTTAAAAGGCAGTGATTGCCAATCTAGATTACATTAAAAGATTCAACTATATGCTGTCTACAAAAAGACATAGGTTTAAAGGGAAGAAAAATTATATACCATACAGTAACCATTAAAACCTGTGTTTATGTCAGTTTTGCCTATGTTAAATATCAAAGTGGACCTCAAAAAAGGGGTACTATCAGAGGTTAAAATAAGGCTCAATAAGTAAGATATCTAGAAAATCCTTTCAAATACATGGAAATTAAATTATAAACATCAAAATAATTATGAGTCAAATGTAAAAAACTAAAATAACCAAAGGCATGGGTTTGAATCTTTGCTTCATCACTTACTAGGCTTGAATTTCACAAGTAACTTTCCTTTGCCTCAGTTTTCTCACCTTTAAGTCTAAGTAAATTGCTTGAAGTCATTCCTGTATCTCAAAATATATCAGATTTGTATTTTATTTCAGTCCCAACAATAACAAATATAGATTATTTTCAATGGTAATAAAGCAATAAATTATACATATGCATAGAGGGAACTATTCTTATTTTTAAAATATGTTTTTATTGATTTTTAGAGAGAGAGGAAGGGAAAGAGAAAGAGACATCCATGTGAGAGAGAAACATTGATTGGCAGCCTCCCACATGCACCCTGACAGGGGAGCAAGCCTGCAACTTGGGCATATATCCTGACCAGGAATCTAACTGGTGACCTCTGGTGCATGGATGATGGATGACACACCGGCCAGGGCAGAGGAAACTATTATTTTTAAAATATCCTCTTTGAACCCCAACAGATACTCAATTAAGTAGACAATTTGAAAACTCCTGTGAAAATAGAACTTTTGGGGCCTTCTTTTCCACAACTTTGAGGTTAATTAAAATGCTTAGAGGTGATATGAGCTTCAAGCATTACAGATATTCGTGAGATTTATTTGTTTTCTGGGGGTATTTAATTGATTTCAAAGAGAAAGAGGAAGGGAGAGAGATCCTAAAACTGGATTGGATTCCTTAAGTTGCCTGTCCAAGTAGCAAAAGATGTGATAAAAGGATCATACTCTTTTTATAATAAATATATTTATAAACTTTCATGATTATATTTTTAATATTTTCATTATACAGAGCTTGCAATAGATTAATTAAAATAATTCCACCTACAGCATTTTTCTATTGTCTCCATTATACTCTGTCATTCATCCCAGGGCTTTTCAGCCAAACATGTCATCTTCTACATTTATATTCAAATTGACTGCATTTTAGTTTACAATCATCTTGCTTGATGTTTTCTGTCTCATCCTAGCTTCCACTCTTTCTCTTCTAACAATTTAGTTTAGTCTTATCTCTGAAGTCAGTATTCATTTGACTTTTATCTTTCCTTCCCATTAACTCTCAATATAAAAATGGTTTATAAATAAGAAAGCAGTATATTAATGAAATGGAGTGGTATTCTTATGCAATAATGCATCTGCCTGTCCTTAGAAGGTAAATCTATCAGTTCTTGTTGGTTTGCTTCCCTGCTTTTGAATTCGCTGTGTTTCTTGAAAAACAGTGCAGTGGGTGCTAACATGCTAAGTACTGCCTTTAGGAAATATCCATTTTGATCCATTCCTCAAGATGGCAAGTTGGCTGCACAGACACTCCTCATGGGTGGATCTATTCCTATGTTATTGTAAGATGATTCTATTAAACAAATGGCTTAGCCTTTCTGCAGCCTCTTCCTGTATAAATTCTCACTGGGGTATTAAAAGCATTCATGTACTTGAAATGTTCTAAAAGATGTCAGTTGCATGGCCTGGGATAAGTACAAATGAGAACAGAAGAGATATGTTTGTATCTACTTCCTGCAAGGTCAGTTGATTCTTAAAAAGTTCTAAATTTCCCAGAATTAATTCTGCAAATACAAATAAAGAAAGGAAGCTGTAAATTTCCTTGTAATGTGGTTATACAAGGTTCAGTAAGTAAAGGTCTGGGTTTAAATCCCTGCAACATCACTGACTAGCCTTGACTTTCACGAGTCACTTTGCTTCAGCTCTGCATTTCTGAACAAGGGAAAATAACATTATCTTCCTTAGCACTTGCAGCGGGGGTCAAATGATAGTATAGATGGGAAAATGTTTTGCAAATGGGAAATATTTGAGCAAATCTTAACTTTAAGGTCAATATTGTGTGTATTTTCAAAGACTTCAGGTGACCAACCTGAAATTCTACAAGACTATTGGCAACATAGTACTGGCCTCCACTAACATTTTGCAAATCCTAGGGTTATCCTGTTACTGCTGTATTTATCTAAACTCTCCTTCATTTCCTCTTTTGTTGCTATGGCAAGAATTCTTCATGTTTATCCTCTTTCAGGACTGTGACTTTTCCTTATTTTTCACAGAAGTCTGAAGAGCAGTCATATGTTAAGTTGTAACACCTTAGTTTGAAAATAAAAGCCTCCTGGATGTCACTACCTATAACTTTGCTCACAGGTTAGTGTGACATGCATTTCTTATGAATCTTCCTCACTGGAGAAAATGCAGATCAGGTGCCCTTTCCAGTTACCTGGGGCAAAATAATTTTGTAATTGTATCCAAATGTTCTTATAATATTACGAAGCATTACGCTTTTGTTAGCAAATATGACTTTCACACAGAAAATAGTTGATTTCACTGTAAGAGATTAGCAGATAAAGTCCAATATATAACTTTCCTATATGTTTAATCTCAATCTTTTTGCTTTCTTAGACTTTTAATTTCTGTAAGCTTCCTTTGTAGAACCTGTTCAACACAGATAGGCTCTGATGAAGTCTGTTTTGCTTTTTGTGGAAAGAAAATAATGTGAGAGTCATGGATATAGCCTAAAAAAAGGGAAGGGGTATTTTGGTTTTAGGAGAGAGGTCAAAAGGATGGGTGATATAATGCAAATTATTAAACAAGCATGTCCCATGTGCCTCTTCATCTTCATCTATACAGTTAGAGCCTTCATACAGTTTTATTATTTACTTGTCCTCAAACTGGTCTTATAACCCCATTATATTTTTAAGCATTATTGAGAATGTTGAAGAGCTTTCTCTTCGTGTTTATCTATAAATATGTATCACATTAGAAATTAAAATGTAGAAATTTAAAAATACTTACTCATTTAAAAATAATAAGCCCATTACATGTTAACATAAAATATATATTTCATGAAAAATAACTCTATTTTCAAAAAGCTTACATAGAAGAGTAGCATTGTTTTACATGTTTGCAAATCTGTTAATGTGTGGCATTATAAAAGAAAACTGGGTTCTCATATCTGATTCTGCTTTCAATCTGTTGCAAAAAGGTTAAACAATATGAAGAAAATCCAGTCTGACACAGATGTATCATTGGAAAGAGAAAGATGATGTTAATGAACTTTTTAGATAATCCTGAATATTCTTCTTTGATAGTAACACCAAGATTTATCAAGTGGTAATTGCTTAAAGATTAATTGCAATGTGGAATCTGAAACTTTATCAACCAATTTGTACTCTGTTACACTAAAAGCCATTTGGTCTCTTTACACTTTGAATGGATTGTTTACCCATGCATGAGTTAGTGACATCATATGCTTATTATTTTTTTAATATATATTTTATTGATTTTTTACAGAGAGGAAGGGAGGGGGATAGAGAGTTAGAAACATCGATGAGAGAGAAGCATCGATCAGCTGCCTCCTGCACACTCCCTACTGGAGATATGCCTGCAACCAAGGTACATGCTCTTGATCGGAATCGAACCTGGAACCCTTCAGTCCCCAGCCCGACGCTCTATCCTGTGAGCCAAACCGGGTAGGACTATTATTCGGAAAATAATGCATCATTTGCAGATTTCTATTATGCAGAATTCAATTTTGCAATAGTAAATTTACAAAATTGCATGTTAATTTCACCAATCTCATCAGAAAAGTCTTCAAGCATTGGGTGGCTGTCAAACTCACAGTGAGAGATACAAGTTTTTTAAAATTCTAATTTTACTCGAAAGGTCAAACTTTTATTGCTGGCAATAAATACTGTCAGTTGTGTTCCTTTAAGTGACAGGCACACTTATTTTATTTTTGAGAAATGTCTGCCAAATTCCACGTCTGATCATCAGAGTCTGTTAGCTGTTCTTCCCAGTAAAATAGGATGATATTCCCTGGAAACAGTGACTAAGTCAGCTTACAAATGCAAACACCGGCACACGTGCTTTCTTCGAGACCGCTGTCACACTTTGTTATGCCGGAGAGAAGTGCTTTATGCATATGTCCCATCTAGTCATCCCAAATAGTAAAAAGACATGTACTCAAGGGTTGAGATTTATATTTTTTTGGAGGGGTGGCAGGCCAAGGAGGGAGTGTATTCAATTGGTGAAGAATATACTGCTAGATTACTAGGACAGTTTGCTATAACTGATTTGATTCCTGAGAAAGACTGCAGTTTTACCCACCATGGCTTTTTCAACATCTGTGCCAATGTCAACACAGTGAAGAGGGAAAATAATATCTTAATATCATCTATATATATAAAGAGGTAATATGCTAATTAGCCCAGATGCCGTAACAGTCACAACCGGTCAGGAGGAGGCTGCACGCACAGGTGAGGCCCAGAGCGGACATTGACAAGGGGGGCCTGGGGCTGCTCCAGCCGCGGCACACCAGCAGTTCCTCCTCTGCAGGTGAGCTGCAGAGGAAACACCTTTTCTGACCACTCATTAGCTAAGCTTCCAGTATGCTACTCACAGTGTTCTTGGTAACTTGGGTAATAAGAATCCAAGAAGGTGATCTAGGGTTTTTCCACCTCACTCCTGAAGGAAAGAAACGAAGGTCTGCTGCTGGAGGGGCTAAGAAATGTCATATCCTGCCCTAGCCAGTTTGGCTCAGTGGATAGAGCCTTGGCCTGCATACTGCAGGGTCTGGGTTCAATTCTGATCAAGGGCATGTACCTAGGTTTCAGGCTTCTCCCTGGCCGGGGCCCAGGTCAGGGCTCATGTGGGGGCCAACCAATCAAAGTGTGCCTCTCACATTGTTGTTTCTCTCTGTCTTTCCCTCTCTCTTCCATGCTCTCTAAAAATCAATGGAAAAATATCCTCAGGTGAAGAAAGAAGAAAGAAAGAAAGAAAGAAAGAAAGAAAGAAAGAAAGAAAGAAAGAAAGAAAGAAAGAAAGAAAGAAAGAAAGAAAGAAAGAAAGGAGGAAGGGAGGGAGGGAGGGAGGGAGGGAGGGAGGGAGGTAGGAAGGAAGGAAGGAAGGAAGGAAGGAAGGAAGGAAGGAAGGAAGGAAGGAAGGATCAGATACTATGAAAGAGACATCTTGAAAATGCCTAAAGAAAGTTGTCATTTTTTCGTGGTGAAGGGACTGGAGTCCGTGTTGATGAAAACACCTTGGTGTCTGTGGCGGCCAGCAGTGGCGGCAGCAGCGGGGTGATGGGGGTGGCACCTTCCCCTGATCAGTTGGTCACCTCCCACAGAGGGAGGCCAGACTGTGGCTTAGGCCCACTCCCTGAGGGCTCCCAGACTGTGAGAGGGGGCAGGCTGGGCTGAGGGACCCCCCCCCCTCCAGTGCACAAATTTTGTGCACCGGTCCTCTAATTATAATAATAATATTGTGAGCCCCCGTGAATGTGTTTAGGAACCCTTGAGAATCTGCAAGCCACACTTGGAGAACCACTCACTAGTTCATAGTGTCCTTGGTATCTTACCAGCGCTTGTATCTCTCATCTTTCTTCAGATCATTGTAGTGATTATCTTCTAAAAAAAACTATTTCCATCATGTGCTTGCTTAGTAATCCCTGAAGCATTAGTAATTTCTTCTATAATGTTAAAAATCATTTAACTAATGAACAGATTCTTAATAGACTCCTGCCTTCCCCTCTGGTCAATTTTATTACTTTAGTCAGGCAAATACACACGGCAGTTTTTAATATGCTTTGCCATTTTCTGTCACCAAGTCATTTGGGGGCCACTTTTCCAGTTTGGGTTTTCTACCGCTCTTCCTTAATTGTGACCATTTCAAAATGCAGCTCAAAATTCACTTCCTCCTGATTTGGTTCCAAATTTTATATGTTCCCATCATTGTAGTAGACCCTTTCCCCAAACCTTTTGTTTTTCTCATCTCCTTTGTATGCATTCATAATGTAACTGTTTCCAGTTTCAGTGCATTTATTGTTGGTTATGTATGAACTTTTATGGTTTTTCACAACTGGGTTAATATTTCTGTTTGGGAGATAGTTGCTTATTGTCTAACAGATTTTTAGACAAAACAAGTATGATATGTGCTATTGTCATTATATTCACAGAAATAGCAAGATTTTTAAAGATATTCAGAAAATGTATTCTTTGCAAAGACACTTTATTTGGTACAAGTCACAACAGGTTGCAACTCAGTACTCTGAGCCAAACAGGATAGAATGTCAAAATGGGAGATTGAGTTATCTTTGTCAATAAAGAAAGGATTAATAAACACATTAAAAAACTCCCTGTGTTTCAAAGGGAAACCATTAACATTTTCATTTATACAATTTGTAATTAAGAGACATTCCTAATTAGAGTCACTTTGAGTAATGGTAATTTGGTTTATAACTAAACATTGGATCCTATAATGAGAGCTTTCTTTATAATTAAAGTCCTTATCCAATTCAAATTTTGATTTTAAACTTCCAAACTATTGTCCATAATCTAGGGGCTTAGCCAGGATAGACACTGTAGACATAAATATAGTGCCCATTCTAAAATAAATAAGATCCTATTTCATTGTCCTATGAAACTATCTAGTAGTATTCATTACAGTTTATTTCAGTTCACTTTAGAGGTTCTTACCTAATTGCCCATTGAAGGTAGCATAAATAATAATAGAATGCAAGAAGACATTTATTTCCACACAATAGAGCTACTCAAAATATTAATTTAAGTTTGTATTTACCATTCTGGCTCTTTACTTTAAAAACTGTACAGTGTCTGGAACATGTTTATACTCAATAATCATAGCTGAGTAAATCATCATTTCTGGTAAATTAGAACAGAGGGGAATTTATTAATTGTGCTTTTTAAAGCAATCATTCTAAAATGCATCCCACCCAAGTAACACAGAGAATAAAAGAAATGTGATATTTGTCAAGCTGTTCTTGAACCACCACCATGGCTGATCCACCCTTCTCCCCCTCAGTGTTACACAGACAGATGAACAGGGCTCTACATCTACATCTTTGGTTTCTGAATCTTGATAGCTTTTCTACAAGAGAGTTGATAGCTGGTATTTGGTTCATGGATCCTGAAGAAAAGATAACAGAGACAACACTATTATTTTTTTTAAGAGAAAAATGTCAAGAACGAAAAATGAAAATGTCAAAAGATAGGTTGATATACTGTATTACTTAAAGACTGTTTTGTTGGGAGAACTGACCAAGTGATTTACTAACAGCTTTTACTGGACAGCCTTTGGATTACAATGTAGATGAAAAATAAATGGGGATTCATTTCATTTTCACTCTATCCAGACATTTGACAGATGGAGAAAAAAATGGGAAAACACAATTAGAGTCTACGAACATGTGGAGTTTTCAAAGTATGAAAAACAATTTTGTATTTTGAATTTTCCTCAAAGACCTTCCTTATCGATCTCTATCTCTGTATCCTTTAATTACATAAACTTCCTTTCACTCCTGCATACAGTTCAGGATTTTACACATTGTTTATTGTGTAAACCTGACATCCAACTGGGAGATAGGTTCAAAAATCAGTGGAGAGACGCCCTTGATAGATCCGGGTCACAATAGGTGTAGATCTCAATGGAGAATCTTAGATAAGATTAGGGTCCTTGGTGGCTCCTTTTGGAAGAGTGTATTCAGTCACTCAGTAACATGGTTTTATTCCAAAAGGATTCATTTAGTGCCCATCATGTGTTAAGTGTTTGCTAGCTGCTACACATATAAAGATAATTTTGTTGAGCATTACTTCCTATTATGGTGAGGTCTCCAATGGATACAGAGGAATTAAGCTAGTAAAAAAAAGTAAAAGAAATGTAGAGAAAATGAAATGTTCCCAATTGCTTACAAAGGCATCTACTTCATACTTCTAAAGATCCAGTAGCATGTTATACTTATTTTTGGTGATTATTTTATGTATAGTAACTGAGGAAATTCATGTTTTTGGAAGATACTGAAGACTATGTGGCTTCCTTCTCAATTTTCCTATTTCTTGGTATTGATGACCCATTAAGTTGGTTATTTGAATTTTAACCTTCATTTTATTTTTCTAAACAAAGAAATCTCATACTCAAAATCTAAAGTAAAATATACTTAAACATAGATCCTAATCATTCTTTAGTGTGTATTTATTCTAACTCTATAAAGAAGACAGACAATATAACATCTGCCCTCTACATATTTTTTTAGTATTGTGACAATATAGCAATTTTTAAAGTATTTATCTGATTGATTCTTGGTCATGTCAAGAAATGAGCTATTTGTTGTTCAATTGAGTAATTCATATTTTTCACATTTAATGTTTTACACATAAAATTAATTGTAGTTGGGAGAGGCAAAACACCAGGGATGATATTTGAATTACTCCCCTATTTAACTTCTTCTCTAAACTTGTTTCCTTCTGTGCCATGCACATGCTGGGATCTCAAGAAATTTGTGAGAATTATTTCTTCTTGCTGTTTCCCTAAAGAGCTAGGTTTTACTTTTATGCTTTTGCAAAAACATACTCTGCTACTGCTTTGGCAGAGCTATATGCTTTATTCGACAGCAACCTACTGTAATTTTCTCATTTCAAAAGCCAATGCCCTTAATTCTAATTTTATGCTCTAATACTTTATAAAATAGTTCAATTTTTTCCATGTAAATTAAATCGGGTCATTCTATTGTTCTGTCTTGCTTGTCAATGTAAGATATTTAAAGTGAGCAATGGTCTCCTCAGTTATTCTCAATAAGTTGAAGACTGTTATACTTTATTTTAGCTTTTAATTCTAATCATCAATCTTTTGCTATGAACCAAGTGACCAAATAAGACAGAAACAGTAAAATTTCACTGAATCCTTGTGTAGTGACGGCAATATTGCATAACTACCCTTTACATTCCCATTTCTTCCACCTACCCAGAATTTTGGTTACTAGATTGAGATTTAATATTATGCCAACAACTCATGCTGAAAGAAGCTCTAAAAGGCAACCGTATGGAACACTTTCTGATTTTTCTGCAAATCTGTTACTGAGGACAGATTGCTTCATTCTAGGGCATCTTTGGATAAGGTGATCTTTCTGATTGTACCACAAGAAATATTTGAATTGAGCAACTGGCTTATTTGAAACAAATTGTATGGCCTCTTTACATTGGCTACCAGCAAACCTAGAAGAAAATATATAGTCCATCTCAACTGAACTCTTAGGATCTTATGACATATTTTGTGTGCTAACTTCATCCAGGCTTTACCTTAATTTTCCTACTTTTAATCTTGCTTTCCTCATTCAGTTAATTTTTTTTTTAATTACGGTGAAACACACATAATTTAGAATTTACCATATTACTTATTCTTTAAATATGCAATTTAGTAGTGCTAAGTACATTCACATTGTTGTACAACAAATCTCCAGAACTCTTTTCATCTTGCAGAACTAAAACTCCATACCATTAACAACTTCCCATTCCCCTCTCACCCTAGCCCCTGGAAACCAGCATTCTACCTGATGTCTCTATTATCTACTCTAGGTAACTCATATAAATGAAATGACACAGTATTTGTCTTTTGGTGATTGTTTATTTAACCTAGCATACTGTCCTGAAGATTCATCCATGTTGTAGTATATATAAGACTTTCCTTTTTAAGGCTAATAATATTCCATTGTATGTATATGCCACATGTGTTTATCTAGTCAGCTGTTGATAGACACTAGTGATCTTCCACCTTTAGGCTATCCTTTATAGTAAAAACCCAGCGACCATAACTGTGTAATGACCAGAACAACTGCTCAGCTGGTTGCTATGAGGTGCATTGACCACCTCTTGGCCCCTCCCTGCCAGCCCGCAGGCTCTGATCACAGGATGGCAAACAAGAAACCAAGGGAAACCGGGGTGGGTGGCAGCGAGGTGGGACTGGGGACTGGTGAAAGAGCAGAAGATGGCTCTGATCGCAGGCTAGGCCTAGGGACCCTACCCGCACACGATTTTGTGCACTGGGACTCTAGTTGTAAGTAATATTGCTATGAATATAGGGGTACATCTTTAAAAACCCAGCTTTCAATACTTTGGGTACATACACAGACGTGGAATTGCTGAATCATGTTGTAATTCTATTCGTAATATTTTTAGGAATTGCCATACTTTTTTCCACAGCAGCTGTACCATTTTACATTCCTCCACACCATGCATAAGGATTCCAATTTCTCCACATTCTTGCCAACATTGGTTATTTTCTGGTTTGTTTTTGGTGTGTGTGTCTTTTAATAATCATCTAGTGAGTGTGAGGTGATATCTCAGTGTGGTTTTGATTTGCATTTTCTTGATTATGAGTGACTTTGAACATCTTTTCATGTGCTTATTGGCCATTTGTATATCTTCTTTGAAGTAATGTCTATTCTAGTCCTTTGCCTATTTTAATTGTTTTTTTATTGTTGAGTTATAGGATATTAATTGCTTATCAGATATACTAGACGCCCAGTGCACAAAAATTTGTGCACTCGGGGACAGGGGGGGTCCCTCAGCCCGGCCTGTGCCTTCTCGCAGTCTGGGACCCCTCGGGAGATAACTCCCTGCTGGCTTAGGCCTGCTCCCGGGTGGCAGAGGGCAGGCCCAATCCCTAGGTGCAGCCCCTGGTCGGGCTCAGAGCAGGGCCGATTGGGGAGTTGGGGCGCCGCCCCCTGTCATGCACAGAGCAGGGCGATCGGGAGGTTGTGATGCCACCCTCAGTCACGCTCAGGGTAGGGCCAATTGGGGGGTTGGGGCACCGTCCCCTGTCACACTCAAGGCAGGGTCGATGGGGAGGTTGCGGCGCCACCCCCTGTCACGCACAGAGCAGGGCCAATCAGGGGATTGGGGCGCTGCCCCCTGTCACACACAGAGCAGTGCCTATCAGGGGGTTGGGGCACCACACCCTGTCACACACAGAGCAGTGCCTATCAGGGGGTTGGGGCCCTGCCCCCTGTCACACACAGAGCCGCAGGGCCGATCAGGGGGTTTGGGTGCTGCCCCCTGTCACACTGATCCCGGTGCCGGGAGGCATATTACCCTTTTACTATATAGGGTAGAGGCCTGGTGCATGGGTGGGGCCAGCTGGTTTGCCCTGAAGGGTGTCCTGGATCAGGGTGGGGGTCCCCAATGGGGTGCCTGGACAGCCGGTGTGAGGGGCTGAGGGCTCTTTTCAGGCTGGGGGTGACTGAAGTTCCCAACGGCTCCTTTTTTTCTTTCTTTTTTTTTTAATTCTGGGCCAGCTTTACCTTGAGGCTTGGCTCCAGCTCTTAGGCCTCCCTCCGGTGCTGAAAGTAGGTTTCTGGCCTTTGCTTACTATGTTGCGAATCTGCTGGCTGAAGCCCAGTGGTATTTGTTTCAATGTGTCTTAAGCTGCCAGCTCAGAGGCCTGCAGCCGCAGGTGGGGAACATTGGTTTCCTCTGTCACTGAGGCAAGCAAGCCTCATGTTAGTTTCAAGCTGCCTGGCTGCCGGCCGCCACCTTGGCTGACAGTTAATTTGCATATCTCACTGATTAGCCAGTGGGAAGGGTAGCAGTCGTACGCCAATTACCATGTTTCTCTTTTATTAGTGTAGATGATTTGCAAATATTTTCTCCCATTCCTTGGGCTGCCTTTTCATTCTGTTGATAGTGTCTTTTGATGCACAAAAGTTTTTAATTTTGATGTAATTCTATTCATCTAGTTTTTCTTTTGTTCCCTGTAAGTTATTTTTACTTTAATTTATGTATGTTTTCTATAAGCTGCTTTAAAATTTTCCTAGAACAGAATATAAATAGATAATAATGCAATTACTTTTCAACATTAGGCGTTTTGTCATTTCTGCATATTTTAAATTTTTGGACTTTGTTATGAACCCTTATTTATTTGTTAATAGAATGAATAGGAAAAATAGTACTTGCATATCTGAACAAAAATTATCTATGTAGGGAGACAATTCTCCATGTGTCTCCTAGATTTTTTTTTGTTTGTATGTCCTCTGAAAAAGGCACTGGTTGACCTTTGGCCTACAGCCTTGGAAGATGAGTTAGTGTCTCCTACTAGAGCTAAGGATAGTCATGGTTACAGCTCATTATAAAAGACTAGAGGCCCAGTGCACGAAATTCATGCATGAGGGGTGGGTGTCCCTCAGCCCAGCCTGCACCCTCTCCAACCTGGGACCCCAGTGGGATTGGGCCTAAATGGGCAGTTGGACATCCTTCTCACAATCCAGGACTGCTGGCTCCCAACCGCATGCCTGCCTGCCTGCCTCATTGCCCCTAACCACTTCTGCCTGCCAGCCTGATCACCCCCTAAACACTCCCCTGCCGGCCTGATTGACACCTAACTGCTCCCCTACCAACCCAATTGCACCTAAATGCCCTCTCTTGCTGGCCTGGTCACCCCAATTGCCCTCCCATTGCTGGTCCAGTCACCCCTAACTGCCCTTCCTTGTCATCCTTGTCTTCCCTAACTGCCCTCCCCTGTCAGCCTGGTCGCCTCTAACTGTCCTCCCCTGCCGGGCTGGTTGCCCCCAACTGTCCTCCCCTGCTGGCCTGGTCTCCCCTAACTGCCCTCCCCTGCTGGCCTGGTCGCCCCCAATTTCCCTCCCCTGCAGGCCTGGTTGCCCCCAACTGCCCTCCTCTGCTGGCCATCTTGTGGTGGCCATCTTTGACCACATGGGGGCGGCCATCTTGTGTGTTGGAGTGATGGTCAATTTGCATATTATCTTTTTGTTATATAGAATTTACATTTCCTTAGCTTTGCATTCTTCTCCTGTGATGTGATGCAACCTACTGCATGTGAAGGTATCATCTGGCCTTGGCATTGCCATCTGGGAATTGCAGCAGTACAACAAAAGACTGATACACTAACTACTACCATTTTTATGACTAAGAAACTCTCCTTTGTCTCTGGCCTTGGAGGTTCATGTCTTCTATGAGTATCCATGAAACTGCCATGCTAACTTGTTAACCTGCAAGCAAGGAAAAAACTCAGATGCTTCACAATACTCAACAGTGTATTATATGGGATTTTTGTGATTATATTTGAAAGTCATTTAGTCTAATCTTCCACTCAGTCAAGAATTTCTTATACAACCTGACAGATGGCATTCTAAATATCACTTAAATGATTCCAGTAATAAGAAACTCTCCTCGGTGCCTGTTGCATCACTGGTTAATAAGTATCTCCTTATGTTGAACTAAACGACTTATAACTTTGTAATACTAGGCTTTTGCCTGATCTCATCTGGAATTTCAGAGAATAATTTTTCAATTTTCCTATTTTTCGCATGGTAGGTCTTTGTGTTTGAAAGTATTTATCTTACTTAACTATCTAAACATATCAATCTCATCCCATATTCTTCACACACTGTCCTCCAGACCCATTGGACACTCTAGACTAGACACACTCAATATAATGCTGATTCTCACAGAAACTCTGAACAATAGATGGATTCAAGAGACTGTATGGCTAAGGCACAATTTAGTGAAAATATATTATTTAGACACCAATACTTTTGATCAATTTCATGCAAATTTTATGTACAGTTTTTGTAGCTCTAACATATTGTTATATCACATTTCACTGTGATTAGTTTAAATATTCAGACTTTTTCCACATAGCCATACTCAAGCTGTGATTATATCTATAAAACTAATTTTTAAAAAAAATTCGTACCATAAGGCTTTTATTTTTAGCCATTCCAGATAATTTTGAACTTAGCTCTGTCATCAGTGATATTAGTTCCTTGTTAAGTAAAATTTATGCCATCTGAAAATTTCATAGGCAACCTTTCAATTTCTCAATCTTAGTTACTAATAGATATGTTGTCCACAAAAAGGGCTAAGAAAGCCATTAAGTTCCTTCTTTCATAATAACCCATAATAACTTCAAGAGTATTGATCAGTCCTAGCTCGTTTGGCTGAGTGGATAGAGTGTTGGCCCACAGATTGAAGGGTCCTGGGTTTGATTTTGGTCAAGGACATGTACCTCAGTCGCAGGCTCCATCCTGGCCCTGGTAGGGGCCCGTGTGGGAGGCAGCCAATCCATGTATCTCTCTCACCTCAATGTTTCTCTTTGTGTGTCTCTCCACCTCACTTTCACTCTCTCTAAAAGTCAATGGAAAAGTATCCTGGGTTGAGGATTAACAACAACAACAAAAAAGAGTATTGGTCAATTGTTCAACCACTTATAATCTATTGAGTGTTATAATGTATTGCGTGATGCTTTTGTCTAGTGTCACCATCTTATTCATACAGATATCATGCTTTGTTGAAATTAAAATATTCCATAATCCTGGCATTCTCTAGATCGACCAACTATTTCTAAAGCACTATGCAGCACTTTCTTAGGAGAGTAAATCTATCTTGGGCAAAAGAACTTTGGCAGAACAAGACTTTTGAAGAACAGCTTAGCAAAGCCAGGACACTACATCATGGGCAAGAAATAGCAGATAAAAACATTCATTCAGTAAGAATTTTATAGGCACTTGCCAAAAATGTATAAGTAAATAAATGGTTACAAAGTAAGGAGGAAGAATTACCTTGTGTGAAAGAAAAAATTATGGTTAGAGTTGGAAGACCTAGGCCACTAGACAGAACTATGCTCTTATTTACACCGATCTACTTTTACGAAATTTATTTTTACAGGGATAAAATATATAAACATGCTTTATAAACATACTCTTTTTCTAATTAATATAAAGTAATAGTCTATGGTATTAGAAGTTTGGTATTAATTTTGAATAAACTCATATAATAGTTTTTAAATTTCCAACACTTTAATCAGAAATTACCAAACCGGGGGGTGGGGGGGTGGGGGAGAGGCGGTTGGAATGGGAGATATCTGTAATACTATCAACAATAAAAATTATATTAAAAACAAGCAAACAAAAAAGAAATTACCAAAACAAGTAATTTTTTGTTCTTATGGAAGTAATGTATTTATTTGTATAAACCATTAGTTATAGAGAGTAATAAAACTTCATTAACTCAGTCCCATCTGTTCAGAAATCATCATAGGAAAGACAGTAAGGTATAATACAAAATTCTGTGGCTATATATGGAAAAACAATAAACTTGAAACTCTTCAAATAACTAGTTGTATACAATTTTAGAAAGGTCCTTTAACGTCTCTACTTTTTGTTCACTGGTGCTTAAAGTAAGCTTAATTACTTAACCTATCTGTCTCATCATCATATAATGTTATATTTTACACGGGCCATATAGATGTTTTTTTTCTACTTTATTTTTCCATATGCAATATTTCTGGGAATGATATTATTTTGTCTTCATGTGTGTGTGTTTTTTTAAATCTGGAGTTCTTAAATAGCCATAATGGGTCACGTGAATTCCCTAAATTTTGGCAATTATCATTAAGTGTATAATTCTGGACAAAAGTCTATAACTTTCATCTGATTCTCAAAAAGCTCTGTGAATCTCTCAAGAAAAAAAAAAATTAAGAACCACTTCAATGATGAACTAATTCCAAATGGTTCTCATCAACTTATAAAAAAGGCTCATAAAAGGTTGCTTAATAATCTTCTGTGGTTTCAGTGACACTTTTTCTCCCATATCAATAACACAACACATAAGCTACATTTTAAACTTTCACTAATGCTATCTCCTCATTCAGTGAAGCTGTGGCTCCTGTGACTCAATGTAGAGTGGTGTTGTGGTTAAAAGAAACAAGCCCAGTCTAGCAGTAGTGATTGCCAAAATTTAGAGAATTCATGTGACCCATTAAGGGTATTTAAGAAGTCCAATTTATTATTTTTGACCCAGCCATGGACTACATCTGTCTAGTTCACCTCATTATATTAGATGCTTTGGACAATGCCTAGCAAGGAGGAAAAATATCTACCAGTTTATCTCTAGGGGAAGAAGGCAAGTAGGGAATGATCATTGTCTCATCTAAATTGAACCCCAAAACTCTATGAAATGATGGAAGAATCATCAAGACTTGTTATTTCAAGAGAAAATGGAAACCCAAAGTGAATAAGGGCCCTGTCAAAAGTGTCAAAATCAAAATCAAAGTCCTTAAACAGTATAGGGTTCCTTCCATTCCATTACTTTATCCAGTTGAGGGAAGACACAGAAACTAATATGGAGTGTAAAAGAACAAGTGACCCAAATTCCAGTCCCTTTCTTTCAATGGAAATTCAGTAGCTGACAACTTTTTCCTTTGTTATAAGTAGAAATGTCATAAATAACCTGTGATTTTTGACTGATTTATTAACATAAGAAAATAATGTCATGTCTTAGATATAATATTAGTTGGATTATTCATCTTCTTTGCCTTTGTCATATGTATAAAAATCTCCAGTGCTAAAATAAAAAAATCTCCAGTGCTATAAATAAAATTGTTTTTATCATGCAACCTTAATTATCTTTTCAATAATGCTTGTTTATTTGTCTTTACATACAATTATAGGAAGTAAAGGGTTTCATTCATTCATATCTTTTAAAATACATAGTATTTAAAATTGGATGCATGCTATTTCATTTCTATACACTTCTGGTAATTGTCTTGTGAAAACCTAATAACATTTGCGTTGTTTTTATCTTTTTACAGAAGCATTGTTTTAAACCCAGCCTATTTCCGAAATCATCTTCGTCAGGCAACAGTGTTTAGATGTCTGGAGAGATATTCAGAAGCTGCCCGGTATGTTTGTTATAACTTCTGTGAAGATTTATTTCAAGTTAAGTTAATTTTATTCTCAGCTTCTGGTAATAGCATAATAGAACTTTCCATTTCTCTTGTGGAATTTGATTTTACCAGAATTATTGTCTTGTAAACATCAAACCAACAATTATTGACTATCTTTAATTAAAGCTATTTTGAATTCATAGCTCTTAGTAAAATTCAAATTTCCTAGCCATGAGCTCACTAATAACGATGGGAAAACTTCCATGGAAGGTTAAAAATGAACTTGACCTCTTGCTCTCAGGTATGTTCCTGATCCTGGCTGTAATGGCACAATTCTGTGACTCTCTTTAGTTCTGGAAATAAAATCCAACCACATATGAAGGACCTCAAAAGCTTGTTTCTAGAGGAGATGGCAGAAGTTATAACTCCAACGATTGTTAGAAGTGTCCTGAAGTATTGCCAGTTGCATCCAAATATGTTTTATAAAAATTTAGTGAAATAGCTTTTAATACTCTCATCCCCAGAACCTAGACATATGGCAAAGAATTGCAAGAATTCTGCAACAGCCTCAATGCTATATTTAGAGTTTCTCCTCACTTGTCACAACCAAGGCTTCCCCAAACCCCTGGCCCTAGGTCATGTTCATATCAGACTTCTCTCTCTTTTATGAATTCTGTCAAAGAACTTTCCTCATCTCCCAATGTATAGCTACATGCTGTTTTTTATTCACCCCGTTTACCACCCCAGAAATTTAGCAAGAAAGTGTGAATGGTTTCTACACCTACTCCAAACACAACTCCTAAGGTGAAATTTAAATTTGTAGTAATATGGATGGGAAGGGGTGGAAGGGGCAGAGGGAGGGGGCGGCTAAGCTACAGGTGGCTATTGTCTCTAGGACAATTACAAATAACACTTTCTTGGAAAATTAAGTTTAAGGAATTTAAGTAGACAATAAAAGATTCCATGATACTTATAGCATGAGACTGACATGAATTCCATTTGAGTAAGATGGTCATAGGAGTTACCTGAACTCAATTAAATGATGGATATGAAAGGCAGAATTAGTCCCACTACTCTCACTTTTCACTCAAACAACCAACATGCCACAAAATATATTTACCTATGTGTTAATGTCTACTTTTAAAAATTAAAATAAATCTTTATCAATTTCTTCCTATCGGTTTTTTAATTTTATGGGTATCTGTAAAACAGTTTTTAAGAGAAAATTTATTAATATGTCCTTAAAATCTATTCAGAAGATCAATAGAAGAAGGTTAGGTACAATTTCAGAACTAGATTGCAACTAGTAAAAAGCTGTTGGTGGTGTGCTGGGATCAGCTTGTACAGACTCTGGAAAGCTGTAGGATAAATTAGCAATCCTGGGAGAATTTACACTATGGAATTGGCAATCTCTATAAATCTAGACTCTTCTGATGTGGAGTAGAGCCAGGTTACCAGCATATCATTAGTTATAATTTACCTAGAGGCCCAATGCATGAAAATTCATGCAAGAGTAGGCCTTCCTTCTCCTGGCTGCCGGCACCAGCTTCCCTCCAGGACCTGGGACCCAGACTTCCCTCCTGCCACCAGCAGGCACCCAGTATCTAGGCTTTGCTCCGGCCCCAGCTTTGTCTGGAAGGATGACTGGAATGACATCTGGAAGGATGTCTGGTCTAAAAGCATATTACCCTTTTATTATTATAGATTGTATCAAACCTAACTGAGTTAAAGTGGTGACAAAAAAAATTTTATGGGTCCTAAAACAAACAAGAACCTGAAAATTAAGAATTCCTTAGTTTGCCATGTAAAATTGGTACTGAATATGCATTGTCCTTGACATGTATATCCCTGTGGTGAAATAAGTATAACTTTTTAATACCACGTGGTAGCTGACCTGACAATACTCCTTGAGAAAATTCCTAAAAATTATTGGTTATGCTGGTATAGACTTTCCAATAGAGAGGCAGATATAATTACTTTTAGATACACGTGTTTTTATCTTGGTTTCCTTAAAAGATAGTATTATAGCTCTCAATATGCAGTATTGTTTGTCCTTTTCTCTCCCAAGGGAAAGGATGCTATTAACTGTGAACATGAATATCTTAGTGTCTCTTAGCTATCAGAGTTATAATGTAAAACAATAAATATAAATCAATATATAAAGCATTCATGTTTATCATTAATGTCTTAGGAGATTTGGGTAGTTTGGTTCAGGTCTCTCACAAGCACATTACATTGAAATGCATTGGAAAAACCAACACATCAAGGTTATTTCCTCTAAGGTGCTAAATACTCATGTTCCTGAGAGTGAGCATCACCTACCAAATATAAAAAGATGTAATTTTTATCTGACTTAGGATGTCTTAAAACCATGAATCCCAGTGAAGTGGGTCGTGTCCTATCTGTTCTAAGTTAGAGTATTTATAGTCAATATCTAGAAATTAGGCTGGCTAAGGTTTTCTGAGCCTAACCAGCTCTACCAAGTAAGAAATTCCTAGTGAAGCCAGAAAAGATTCCAAGGACAGCATCATAAGAGCCCAGATTCTCAACCAGAGAGGCTAGAGGAAATGTTACTCCCTGTGGTTGAAGGCAAGGTATCCGTCAGGTTTACAGCAATGAGAAGGTCCTTTTATTTTATGGGCCAATATCTTTTCAGTAACATCCTACTGGAAGAAAGAGCAAAAGTATAGAGATGATAGAAAACAGAACAAAAATAGGAATATTTTATTTCAGTTTAAGGTTCTGCAAGGATGCTAGTCACCCTTGAGGAGACAACTGGCACTGGTTAAAGTGATGAAAATCACATTTTCAGAAGTCTAAATTGAGATTGCTGTAACCCCCAAGAAACAAGAAACCTCTGAAGTTTTACCTGAAATAGAAAGTAGCCTAGCTCTTTAATACCTCTTTGTTTCTATGCATACAAAATATACGTGTTCAAGTAGAATGTCTTTGCTCAAATCTATTCCTCCTCCTCCAACACACACACACACACACACACACACACACACACACATGCGATCATATCATTTAGCACTACCTTCTTAAGAAAGATAAGACAAAAACAAGCTTGCAGAGATGAGAAACAAACAAACAAAAGCCAACACTGACTATTTTGGGAAGAGAATTAGTGACTCAATAACATGAATGGCATAATGTCTTTCATCTCTGTATGCTTGATGTTTAGCGCAGGGCTTGGCACAGATCGAGCACCTGTTTGGGGTTTGCAAATTAAATTAGCTAGTTTTGGAGTTGGTAGTTAATACCATTTAGCTTTACCGGTAAGAAGATATTATATGAAATTGTTAGTACAATCCTGATTGAGAGATAAATATGAAGGTGTGCACATAGAAATTAAAGTGATAAATTATGCACCCTATAATAAAGATCCATAAGGCAAAAAATAGAGGATATTACACAAACCCTTTAGTTTAAGACCATGCTATTTAAAAGGTAGCAAACAGAAGGTAACACTAAAGAAGAGAGCACAACAAAGCCTTTTTACCCATCACTGAGGAAGAATTAGCCATATGTCTCTACATACATGAACTAGACAGGGGTGTAGTAGTGCAGGAATAACACACTCAAATGCTTGAAAAGCCCCGGCAGATGCCGTGTGAAGGAGGCCAATTATAAGATTAAAGAATGTCTTATGAACTGCAGAGAACTGGAGATCGCTAACTAAAGTGACCACCTAATTTGTCTGTCAAACTGAACATTATCATAGTGAAAGTTGGCACTACTAAAATTTATACCAGGAAAACAGGCATAAACCAATGACTGCAATGAGCACACTGGCTCTATGGTCACCCTACCATCAGCCCTTCCAAAGGGAGTGTCCATCTTCCAGTCCAGCTAATGTAGCTGTACAAGAGTGTAGGTTCAGTGTTGTACATTTTTGACTCCTACAGAAATAGTATAAAAATTCAGAGCTTTCCAAAAAATTTCTTGACTTTTAAATGTTGGCAATTATTTTGAGTTTTTCAAACACAGTGTCATCTTAAGAAAGCTAAAGTGGTCCCATCCATAAAAATGGAATTCACTGAAGAATCAATTTTCCAAGTGACCAATTTTAGAATTCACCAAATTTGAAGTTCACTAAAAACTTATTTGGGGAAATAATCTTACTGAATAATTAATATGAATACATTTTTATGTATATATTCCTCATGAAATATTCAGAAAAATAGTTTTATTTAATTTTAGAGAATTTTTCAAAAGCCAGTCATAGAATGGTTTATTCTTATGAAATATATCCTTTTTGTGTGTATGATTGTTATTCTACTGCTCTTATTATATGACTATTTTCTTTTCATGGATACAAGCATAATTGTAATGTGTAAGTTTAACAATTTATATTGATTGCTTTCTTTTTTTAATATATTTTATTGATTTTTTTTACAGAGAGAAGGGGAGAGGGATAGAGAGTTAGAAACATCGATGAGAGAAACATCAATCAGCTGCCTCCTGCACACTCCTTACCGGGGATGTGCCCACAACCAAGGTACATGACCGGAATCGAAGCTGGGACCCTTGAGTCCACAGGCTGATGCTCTATCCACCGAGCCAAACCAGCTAGGGCACATTGATTGCTTTCTAATTTTTTGTGTGATTTTTATTTTTAACACTTTTTCATTTTTAAGATTCTTTCCCCAGTTTTTGGAGAGTGACCATATTTACCTATTTAATAAAATACATTTTAACTGTTTACAGCATTTACAATGATTCCTGTATAATGAATCGTTTTCACGGTGCACTGCTTCATTACTGAAGCCACACACAGCACAGTCTGGCTGTAAATTCCACAGAGGAGGGGAGTAAAGAACAGGGAGGGACCAAAGCCCCAGAAACCTGGAGTCCTGCTCCCTTCAAATTTATCCATAAGATAACTAAAAGTTTTCTAAAGAACTAAAATTAAATGAAGATTTCGTCAATAAATATGTTTATAGTTTTGATAAATTGGTCATTGACGAACTCCTTATCTTATGACTTGACCTAGAGTCCACAGAAGGCTGTGAGCCACAGTATCAGGTTTGCAGCCTGGATCAAATTCTCTTTCAGTTCTCATTGAATTCTGGAGTTGAATCCTTCACAGATAAAAACTGAGCTTCCTTCTACCAGCAAAAGGATTCCTTCTCAGGTCAATTTTGTGCTAGGTCATTTGGGGGAACACTTTAATCTAAAACCAGCAGTCCACTATTAGAAAAAGATGATATTTTATAGGGGACAATGGCTTTAGTTAATGTATTATCTGCAACAAATATGGTCTGTTCTACCTTTTATTTTGCAATTTTACTTACTATCATGTATGTAATGTTGCCATGAATAGATTAAATAATAAGCTACACAGTCTAAAATTTTCTTTTCTTCATCCCTCTTAAAGTAATGCATTAAATGATACACTGGATTGCAGAGGTATTTTATATTACATGTAGCTTTCAGGATTAAATTGCTGAAATTTAACACAAATTGCTAAAATGCCACCAAGTTGTATTACTCTATTGGCTACACTAAGAACTTTCTCCCTCATAGCTAATCCTCAGCTTTACCTCTCTCACTCTTGATCTCTGGCAGTGTCTTTCTTTATTTCAATTTTACCATTTTGGCTACCTGCCACTCTCATCCTCCTTCTCTGCCCTTGTCTCTTTTCTTGTTTCCTGTCTCCTATCTCTTTCCCAAAAATATATCTCTTCCTTGTGAGCATCCCCTTCCTTCTGGTAGTTAATAAGCAGTTCTCAATGCATCTCATTTATTCTGTAAGCCCTTGGTCCTCCTTGGTGCTTGCCATTGATTTAACTGATCAGTGATTACACTAGCTTTTGTTTCATTTTATTTTTAATTCTCAGCTTAAGACTACTTAGGATATTTGAATTTTTTGGAAATCTGCTCTCTAAATGAATGTAGAATGAAAACCTCAAACGATAAATCCCTGGAAAAACTGATTATTTTATAAATGTATACTCAGCCATGCCTAAGATGTGACACATTAGAGCGGTGGTTCTCAACCTTCCTAATGCTGCGACCCTTTAATACAGTTCCTCATGTTGTGGTGACCCTCAATTACTTTGTTACAAATTGAACACAATTAAAGCATAGTGATTAACCACAAAAACAATATGTAATTATATATGTGTTTTCCGATGGTCTTAGGCGACCCCTGTGAAAGGGTCGTTCGACCCCCCAAAGTGGTCGCGACCCACCGGTTGAGAACTGCTGCATTAGAGTATCAAATTTTTAATAAAAATCAGCGTGAACACTTAGGGCCTGGGCTCTATATGAGTATATAAGCATCAAGATATCCCAGAGTTGTTTGTTTGGTTGTGTTTTGTTTCTTGTTTTTGCCAAGCAGTATTTTCTGTTCAGGTAAATCAAAACAATACTTCATAAAATACTAATTCATGGCTACCCCCACTGACAAGTCAGATAGTACAGGTTGGTAGATGTGGGAGGTAGGTGGATTTCTGAGAATGATTTGGGAGTTTGGTTTTGTTGTTGTTTTTGTAAAAGTTGATCAGTGGAAATTGGAAATAATGCATATATAAATCTCAATCTTAAAAAAAAAGAAAAAAAGAAAGAAAGAGAGTTATCCAAAAATAAATTGAAATGTTTGTTCAGAAATCTGGTACCATAAAACAGTGGTGTTGCTGTAGCTAAGCAATCACCCAGGAGTAATATGATAATATGAACAGCAAGAAACAGTGTCAGCTTTTTCAGTGTCATGGAACTCTATGATTTTAAATGAGATTATTATGTATCTTGCAAGGGAGGAGAATATACTCACAGGTAGACTCAAGACAAGTGATTCTGAAGAGATGATAGTAGGGTTGGGAGTTTATTTTAACTTAGTTCTGATTCAAATGGAAGCATAAAATCCATTCACTCTCCAGGCAAGTTGCTGAAAATACATCACAGATTTATTTATTTTTTTTTTTTTTTGGTTAACATACGTTTTCATTTGTGCCTATGAACAGAATAAATGAAGACTGTAGCCTAATTTTTATTCTTACGCTGACCATCTGGCTGATGGGCTTTCTTTCTCTTGGAGACAGTGTGCCAGCACAGCCTGTGTGGGCTGGCATCAGTCAGTCACATGTAACATGAGGCTGAATAGCAGAAGATGGACATGATCATTCTGCCATTAGGTGACCTTCCCTTCTCTAGACACGAAAAATCTGTAGGAACTGGAAACACTGTAGAAATGTGGCTTCTAGGGGTACGATTTCTAAAATAGACACTAATAAAGACAGATTTAGCCATTTCACATGGCTTAAACTAAATATTTGACTATAAGACTACAGCTCACCAGTTCTTATAGTATATGTAAGGGGTAGTGTTTGTGATTTCAAGAGAAAAGAGTGAAGGTTAAAACATACTAAAGTCATCTCTTATGTCTTAAGAATTTTAAATTGTAGACTTATAAATGTCTAATAACAAAAATATTAATTTTAAGGTTGCAATAATATCAAGTGGCTGAAAAGTAATTCTGTTGCCTTAAGAAAAGTTGAACTTTTTAGACATGATTCAAATTATAAATAAAATATTTCAAGGATACATAAATATAGGAAGAAATTTTAACGCAGGCTCTTGAAAAGAACATCCAAAAATTTGTTAGAGAGAAACAAACATTGATCAACTTTGTGAATACCTCCATCTTGCTGATGCTTACCATCATAAATATTTTTGCATTTGCATTACCTACAAAAATTTCTAAAATACTTTAGAAGTGCACGATTCTTGGATCGAGTGTACTTTCTGCAAAGATTCATTTAGAAAAGTTATGGCATAGTACAGAAAAATTGTTTTTCTTTTCTATAGAGCCAATCTTGAATTTTTTTAAAGTAGGTGGAGCCATGAAGACTGCATAAAAGAGAACACAGAAAGGTCCTAGGATGTCAAATTTTAAGTGAGAAGAAGTAAATATCTTATCTTCCCTTTCTTCTTCCATTCAATCAGATGTCCACCTTATTTCACAGTTTCTACAATAATAGAATGTAGAAAACCACTTAAGCATAAAAAAAGTTTAAGCCAAAGGAGCTAAAACTTAACTCTGAGTGTTCTGTGTTGTATTCTAATATCTAAGTGTTGCCAAGTGAATTAGAGTTTAGTCTGCAGGTGCTATAATTATGATGAATGGATTGAAACCTTCATGTTTTTGATCTGTAAATTGGAGGTAATAATAGCACCTATGTCACAGAGGTTATTATGAGGATAAATGAGACAATTTATATAGTGCATTTAGCACAGAATTTGGCACATCATAAACTCTCAGTAAAAAAAAAATGAACTATTATCATTGTTTTTGTTGTTAACAATTAGAACTCTTTGAAGATAGATGAAGCTACCTTAAGAAACAATGAGTTTCTCAAAATTAAAACTAGAACAGGTTGAGCATTCATTCAGCTGAAATACTACAACAGGCCACATTGCACCACAAGACTACTTTGAGAGTCAACATACCTGTTTTCAGAAAGCCATGTTAAGATACGGGTTGAAGGGCAAGATTTTGGTTGGTTCAAGGAGCTTAAGGGGCAAAATTCTGACTTTTTAAAAATAAACTTTGTGTATGGATAAGTCATGAATTTTATCATTCTGTTTTATTCTGCATGATATTCCAGTTATTCCTGAAGGTAGTTAAATTGTGGAGTCCGCTAGGGTGGGCCAGCAGAACTTCAAATAACAGAGAAAGACAAATGTCAGATAACCTGGTCTCAACTCAAATTTTCCCTTTTATCCTTTCCTCGTTTCTGTCAAAAATAGCAATACCATGACAAAGATTAGACTAGAAATCCTAACAGCCACTGCCAGAAACTCTGAAATTCTTCACCCTTAAAAAAGAAATACTGGCATTGGTTCAACACACTACTATGCATATACATTAATCTTGATCCCACTAATTGTGAAAATTGCTTATAAGTCAAAAGTTCAGTTTCTATGTCTGTCTGCTGAAGAGGAATCATCTACAATAGAGAATTGTAGTCAAGCCAGAAAGGCCTGTGTTCTACTCCCAAGACTACAAATGACTAGCTCTGTGTAACCTTGGGCAAGCTAATTCAGTAAATTCTTTCAGTTTCAATGTCCTCAACCATGAAATGGAGATAATAATACTAGTTTACAAAGTAAGCATAAGGATTAAATGAAATAATGAATAAAAGCACTATACTCAGTGCCTGGCACATAGTAAGCCCTCAATTAATTATTACTGCTGTTGTTGTTATTACTAGCTTTGAAAATTTTATTTAAAACCCAATACATTAACTCTGAATTAATTCTGTTGAGTGAAAATTTGATTAAACATTATATTCCTGGACCACCAACCCTACTTATCTCAATTTTAGAAGCCATTATCTATGACCCTCTTCTCTTCGCCAAACTTTTTAGTGGATACTGGTTGTGCATTATCATTGTTCCTCCCAACCCTGCAGAGAAGTCATATTCTGCATATTGTAGGTGAGGAAACTTAAGGTAGAGTTTGAATGATACCACTGATAAGTAGCAGATCTGGAATTTGAACTTAATTTTATCATTGAAACTCTGACTCATGCACAAAAGTATACACCTGACATTGTCAGACTTTATATTTGCCATTTGGTTCTTTAAAATTGTATTGCCTTGTTGTTGTTTACATTTTAGTTTTATTACTAATGAGCCAGAACATCTCTAATATATTTATTGCCCAAAGATGTTTCCTCTTCTGTGAAACTTTCATTTGTGTATTTATCTTTTTCTCATTATTTTAATTGGATTGTTTGCCTTGTTATCATTGAATCAGAATTCCTTGTGTATCTGGATACTGATAATTTTTTATAATATGTGTTGAAAGTCATTTATTCCAACTTATGACTTATATAGTCATACTCTTCATGGTATCTTTTGATAAAAAATAAGCTTGAAGACTTAGTTTTAGTTTAATTAAATGTAGCCAACTTCCTTTAATTTGCATTGTTTCAGTTTTAAGAAGTTATCTCCTATCCCAAGCAAATCAAGATAGTTTTCTATATTGTCTTCAAACTTTTAATTTTTTTCTTTTTGTGTGTGTTTGAGATAGGAGGAAGATTTTTCTTTTATTTTTCAATTAAAGTTGACATTCCACATTATTTTATAATAGTTTTAGGTGTATAGCATAGTAGTTAGAATGTTTAATTATTTCCCCCAATAATCTAGAACCTACCTGACACCATACATAGTTATTACATTATTATTGATGCTACTCCCTATGCTGCACTTACAGCCCAATGACTATTTTGTAACTACCAACTTGTACTACTTAATCCCTTCACTATTTTCACCCAGCCCCCAAACCCCTCTTTCACCTGAAAAACTCTTAAAGTTTAACAATCTATGTATATAAAAGCCTAAGCAACCATTACGACGGAACAACTGGAACTACCGGTCACTATGGCACACAATGACCACCAGGGGGCATATGCTCAATGCAAGAGCTGCCCCCAGCCCATAGGCCCCAATCGCTGATGGGGCCTGCAAGCCAACATCCCAGTCCCTCCCCACCACTGGCAGGCCCTGATTGCCCAATTGGGGCCGGGCCCCCACCTGGAACAGGGAACTGGGGGTGGGTGGCTGGGGACATCACCTCTTACCCAGGGGGGCCAAGGGCTGGTTCCCTCCTTAGGGCTGGTGGCCAACCTCTCAGACCCCTCCCCCTGTCCCTCCCCCTGGCCAGCAGGCCCCAATCAGCCAGCTGCCCACTCACCGCAGTGGCAGTCGGCCCCTCCCCACAGCTGGCTGGTCCCAATTGCCTAACCAGGGCTGGGGCCCAGGCTGGGACAGGGAACCCGGGGTGGGTGGTGGCGGACATGCACGGTGAGAGAAAGAGAAAGTGAGGAGGTAAGGAGGCAGGAACCTGATCGCCAGCCAGGCCTAGAGACCCCACCCATGCATGAATTTCATGCACTGGGCCTCTAGTAAGAAAATAAACAACCTTATTTTAAAGTGAGCAAAAAAACCTGAACAAATACCCCACAAGGAAGATGTACAGATGGCAAGCAAGTATATGAAAAAAACTCAATATTATTATGGAACTGAAAATTACAATAACAATGTTATACCACTAAACACCTATTAGAATGTCCAAAAACCCAAAACACTAACAACTCCAAAGCCTGGAGAGGATTTGGAGAAACAGGAATTTTCATCCATTGCTGATTGGAATACAAAATGGTATAATCACTAAGAGGACAATTTGGCAGTTTCTTACAAAATGAAATATACACTTACCATATAATATAGTATTTACACAAATTAATTTTTGCATGCTCACACAAAAACCTGTACTCAGATGTTTATAGGAGCTTTATTCACAATTGCCAAAAATTGGAAACAACTAAGATGTCCTTCAATAGATGAATGAAAAACAAACCATGGTACATCCAGGGAATGGAATATTATGCAGCTCCAAAAAATGAGCTATCAACCCATGAAAAGAATTTAAAGGCATATTACTAAGTGAAAAAGTCAATTTGAAAAGGCTACATAATGTATGATTCCAACTATATGACATTCTGGAAAGGGCAAAATCATGGAGATAACAAAACAAAGAAAGATAGTGGGTGCCAGATGAATAGGCAAAACACAGGATTTTTGGAGCAGTGAGACTATTCTTATAATACTGTAATGATGGATACATGTCATTATACATTTGTCAAAATCCATACAACGTACAGCACCCAGAATTAATGCTGATGTAAACTATAGACCGAATGGTAAGGATATGCCAATGTATGTCATTAATTGATTATAACAACTGTACCAGGTGATGTGGGGTGTTGTTAGTGGTGGACTATGTGATTGTATAAGGACAGAGGATGATAGGGGAAATCTCCCTACTTTCTACTTAGTTTTGGCATGCACCTAAACTGTTCTGAAAAAATAAAGTTTTATTAATTTAAAAATGTCTTAACTTTTAAAAATAAATTAAAAAAAAAATATCCACTAATGAATGCTAAAATTAGTAGGCAAAACTTTGAGGAGAAATATGATATCAGCATAATCTCACAATCTCTCCCTCAAAAATCTATCAAAATTATATTGGGAAACCTAGTAACTCTATAATGAAGATATAGCAAATACCACCTTAATCAAGTGATCAAGGTTAATCTCACCAGTAATAAAACAATAACACTATGTACCCTCTAATAATATGCAAGGAGGATTCCACATTGCTTCTATAGTATTTTTCTTAAAATGAATAAATTCAATCTGATTATGAGAAAACATCAAACAAACTCAACTTGGAAGACATTCTACCTAATAACTAGTCAGTATTTATTAAAGGTGTCAAGGTTGTGAAAGACAAGGAAGAAATTGGGAACTGTCCAATATTGGAGGTCACAAAGGAGACACAACTAAATGTTATTGTGGGATCCTTGATTGGATCCTGGAACAGAAAATTGGCATTATGAAAAAAAACTGGTGAACATTCAAAAAATCTGTAGTCTACTTAATAGTAATATACAAATATTAACTTCCTGTTTTAGTCATTGTACTGTGATTATACCTATATAAGTTGCCAAAATTAGAGAAAGCTAGGGGAAGATGCATGTACAGGTATACATTAATGATCTGTACTATTTTTGCAACTTTTCTGTAAATTTAAAATTGTTTCAAGATCATTTCTAAAAAACAACACCTGTTTGTTACGCTTGTTTTTAGTTATCTTGTTTAAGAGTATCAGCTCTTCTGGGTGTGGTGCCTCTGATCATCTTAGCTACCATATTCCCAAATTTGAAAGCCAAGACTTAACATTTTAAAGACATTTTTATCATCTTTCTCTTTCAGCCTATTTTGGGATATCCTTTGCCTGCTATAATTTAAGAACATGTTCTTTTTCTACATATTATATCTCCTACAGAGCCATCTTAATTTTAGCTTCTGAAGCTTATTCATCTATTCTTTTATAGTCTTCTTTAGTTACCTGAATCATGAAATCCGGTGCTAACTCCATTAGAACTGGGGCTAGATGATCAAGATTGGCAATCCAGTTTTATCACTTACAATTGTGTTGGCCTCAGCAAGACCTTTGGCCTCTGTGGAAAGGGAATAACAATAATGGTAGAGCCTCCCATCTCTACAGAAGTTAATAGGAGAATCAACTTTCTCCTTTCCCTTTGATCCCTGACATCATCCTCTCTGGATTTTTTCCAACCTCTCTAACTTTTTCTTCCTAGTTTTTTATTTCTCAATCCACTGCTTAATAACCAGTATTTCCAAAGGTTCTATCCCCTTTACTTATTTAAAAAATTGTGCATTTACTGTTCCCTGGTCATTAAACCCCCTTTCCTGGCTTTAATCAATATACTAATGACTTCCAAATTTATGCCTAAATTCTCAGATCTTACCTCCAATCTCCACATCTGTGTAGTCAAGTCCCTTCTGAATATTATGGCTATATTATAAGCATCTCAATTACCATACATTCTAAGCTGAATTATTTAGTGCTCTCAAAAACCTAACTCTCCAATATCTTAATTGTCTAACATAATGGATGGGTTAATTAAATAATGAAAATAGCCACAGATTGGTAGAATCAGCATCATTAAAATGTCCATACTACCCAAAGCAATCTATAGATTCAGTGCAATCCCCATTAAAATACCAATGGCATATTTCACAGACCTAAAACAAACTCTTCAAAAATTCTTCTGGAATAATAAAATAAAAAAAGACCCCAAATAGATGCAGCAATCTTGAGAAAGAGCAAAGTTGAAGGGATCACAATACCAGATATCAAGCTATATTACAAAGCTACTGTGCTCAAAATTGCCTGGTACTGGCACAAGAACAGACATATAGACCAATGGAACAGAATAGAGAACAGAAATCAACCTAAGCCATTATGCTTGCTTAATATTTGACAAAGGAGGCAAGAACATACAATGGAGTCAAGACAGTCTCTTCAATAAAAGGTGTTGGAAAAATTGGACAGATACATGCAAGGAGAAAGAAAGAAAGAAAGAAAGAAAGAAAGAAAGAAAGAAAGAAAGAAACAAAGAAAGAAAGAAAGAAAGAAAGAAAGAAAGAAAGAAAGAAAGAAAGAAAGAAAGAAAGAAAGAAAGAAAGAAAGAAAGAAAGAAAGAAAGAAAGAAAGAAACTAGAACACCAACTTACACCATACACAAAAAGAAATTCAAAATGGATAAGGGACTAAAGGGTAAGACAGGAAACCATAAAAATCTTAGAGGAATCCACAGGCAGAAAAACAGAAGACATTTGTCATAGCAATATCTTTACCTCTACAGCTCCTAGGACAGGAGTGGGCAACCTCTGGCACATGTGCCAAACATGACGACACGCCGGTAACTTTTGCTGGCACGCGAAACCCTCTCTTATAATCTTCCATTTACAATTTTTTTCTTAATATCGACTTTTTTATTTTTCAGATAAATTCAGTGTAGGTGCATCTTAGATAAATAAATAATTTTACATAACAAGTTATCTTAAAGACCATAGACATGGATTGATGAGAGAGGGGAAGAGCAATTTCAATAGTGTAGAAAACGAACTATTGAGGACTTGGAATGCCATTCCAGAAAATTTTTTCTGTTTAAAAATCTTTGCAACAGCATTACTCTCCATGTCTTCATCTGCAAACGCTTGTGAATCTTTGTTCTCAGTGATGAATTTTGTTAAGTCTCATAATAGGAGTAGCCTGACGGATGAAAGCAGTAGCTCGTGCATATCTCTGAAGGTCACGAAATATAAACCTGATGTAAAATCTCTGTCATCAGTGATGCAGCAGCAAAAGTCCCACTGATAATATCAAAGGGAGTCATAAAGTTTTCTGTCGGACTATCAGTGTACATGTATACATTAAAAAATAAATGTATTTTTCATCATCATATACTGTTTTTGTCGCTCGAATGAATTTTATTATTTCTTCAAGGTTCTTCACATACGTACACCTTAAGAGTATCAAGTAGGCATAACATGTTCTCAAAAAACTAGGGTTGGCATGCAGAAGAATTTTGAGTCAGAGATTTTGCTGGTTTTGGCACACACTCACAAAAAGGTTGCCCATCCCTGTCCTAGGACAATGGAAACTAAGGAGAAAATAAACAAATGGGACTACATCAAAAGAAAATAGCCACAGAATACAATGCACATTGTAATCAATGCTACAGATGAGCCTACTTCAAGCACATCATGAGAAGACTAGAGACCCGGTGCATGAAATTCGTGCATGGGGGGTCCCCTTAGCCTAGCCTGCACCCTCTCCAATCCAGGACCCCTTGAGGGATGTCCGACTGCCGGTTTAGGCCCGATCCTGGGGATTGGGCCTAAACCGGCAGTCGGACATCCCTCTCACAATCTAGGACTGCTGGCTCCTAACTGCTCACCTGCCTGCCTGATCACCCCTAACTGCCCCCCCCCACCAGCCTAGTCACCCCTAACTGCCCTCCCTGCTGGCCTGGTCACCCCTCACTGCCCCTCCCCCTGGCCTGGTCATCCCTCACTACCACCCCTGCCGGCCTGGTCACTCCATGCAGCCTGCTGTTCAGTCATTGTGTGAGGGCATCCTGACCAATTTGCATATTACCCTTTTATTAGTATAGATAGGGTTCTTTGGAAAAGACAATAATGCTGAGAAAAATAGAAGGCAGCAAGAGAAGAGGAAGACCAAAAAGAGATGACCAATGGAACAGAATAGAGGACCAGAGACTCACACATCCATAAAATAAGCCATAGGCATGAGTCTACAGGAGCTGAGCAGGGCTGGTTTGGAAGGACATTGTAGACATCACTCATTCATAGGGCTGCCAGGAGTATGAGGCCAACTCCATGGCACATACCACACGGAGGTGAATATTTACAAAAAGGGGAAGATATACTCAACATATTAAAAAGCAGGTTAAAAAAACAATATGTGTGGTATGCTTTATTTACAGAGCACATTTGAACACATCTGTCTCCAGACTGATTATTTTAAATGGCTCTTCATAATCTACAAAATAGATCCTGGCCAAAAAAATTTAAAGGTCTCTCTCAATTAAGACCCTGTTTGTCTCTCTGGCCTCCTCTCTCACACACATACACATGCTTTTTCAAAACTGAAATGCTACCCAGGCCAAACATATGATGCTATTTCATGCTAATGACATTTTCATATTCCATGTTTTCTGCTCAGAATAGCTTTTTCCTCTTTGTTCACCTCTAAAGCCCAGCGTTGGACCTCCCTCCCTCAGGAAGGATTCCTTGACTCCATTTTCTTCCAATAGCGTTAATTACTCCTTTTTTCTATACTATTTATCTGCCTTGCCTTTATTGCTACTAGTGCATATTCTATGTCATAATTATCGCCCTAAATGTCAATTCATCTTAGAAGACCGAGGTTTCCTGAAGAAGGAGCACTGACAAATTCACCCTTTTTGTCTTCACTACCTATCTTCATGGTTTGTAGAACTGAAATTAGAATGCACATGAAAGCGCATGACATACTGCAGATAGCGTACTCTAGAAAGATAGATTATTGTTATTTAAGTTCATAATATAGCACACTGATATTTTAAGTCAGCATGTAAAGAACAAATTCTTGCCCTAGCCAGTTTTGCTCAGTGGATAGAGAGTCGGCCTGCAGGCTGAAGGGTCCCGGGTTTGATTGCATGCTCGATCCCAGGCCCTGGTTGGAGCGCGTGCAGAAGGCAACCAATCAATGTGTCTCTCTCACATTGATGTTTACCTCTCTGTGTCTCTCCTCCTCCCTTCCACCTTCCCTAAAAATCAATGGAAAAATATTCTCGGGCGAGGATTAACAACAACAAAAGAAAAAATTTTTCAAAATGGGATTTCTTACCTAAGTTAACATAACCTAGAGGTCAAAATCTTGAATCTAATAGTAAAGTGAGATCCCCTGAGACCAGAATACAGATACAGAATAACAGGAGAGCTCCTTATTCCATAACCTTAGAAAAGTCAACAAAAGGATTTATTGGAAATAATTTGACCCAGACTTTGCCACGAAAACTTTATGATTTTTACTCTACATCTTATATGATTTGAATTTCCCCAAGCCTTATTCATCTGTGAACACAAATCAAATTATAATAATGTCAACAACTCAATATATTAGCTTATATCTCTACCTGCATAATATAAGACCTCACCTTTCCTCCAGCTTACCTGGGACTCAGACATCCCAGAAAAGGAGAGAGTTGACTAGCATATTACCAAGAGGTTAGTTTTTAGTATCAGCATCTAAGGAATGTATATGGTTTTGTGCATGCAACCTGTATACAGATATGCTCACAAAAACATATAATTGTAATGTTTCGTATATAATTCCATGGAGATTTTATATTCATAAACTTTTACACAAGATTTTGAAAATTTCAGCCAATTAATGACGATTCTGCTCTGTTGGCCCTCCGTCTCATTGTCATTATTCTGTCTCCCATAGATGACATTATCGATCTAACGCTTCCTTAACCTTTAATTAATTATCTCGGTTTTTTCCTGTGAGGCCTAGAGGTCCACCCACTTGACTGGCAGATGTTTGTTTCTTTGCCTTTAATCAGAGGAAACTTGACTAACAATTTTCTCCCTCTTTAAAGATAAGTTTAAAACTTGCAGTGATTATTGCCAATTTGACTTACTCCACTCTTTGTGAGTTAAGCTAATTGAATAAAATGAAAAAGTGGCACTTGGGCACTATTTAAATTTCTACCTTCCCCTTGTGTTTTCTTAATATTTTGAAATTCGACTAGGTTAAATGCATGTGTGACGTGACCTTATTGTTACTGGGCTTTAGTTTCAGCCTAGAGTCTCTGGGTTCCTCAGCAAGGAACTGGGAACATGTCCCAAGTCAGGCAAGGGGGCGCTAGTGTAGTCTGAATACTGTCTAAGGCAGTGGTTCTTAACCTTCCTAATGCCGGGACCCTTTAATACAGTTCCTCATGTTGTGGTGACTCCCAACCATAAAATTATTTTCGTTGCTACTTAATAACTGTAATTTTGCTAGTTATGAATCATAATGTAAATATCTGATATGCAGGATGTATTTTCATTGTTACAAATTGAACATAATTAAAGCATAGTGATTAATCACAAAAACAATATGTAATTATATATGTGTTTTCCGATGGTCTTAGGCGACACCTGTGAAAGGGTTGTTCGACCCCCAAAGGGGTCGCGGCCCACAGGTTGAGAACCGCTAGAAGGGATCTCATAGGTTGGTTGTGTTCTAAGTTTAATTTCTCAAAATATCTTTGCATCATGAATCTATCAATTGACTGCCATGTGAAAGATCTTGGTTTCTTCAAATAAGTTCTGTAAAGTCCTGGCTATGGCAGTCGAAATCTAAATCCCTGGGGCACAGATGACCACATTGTCTCTTCAGGAATGAAGCCCAGACCGTTGATGGGAAGAGTCATTTCCTGCATCAGGAAGGGCAGAAATGGATCTGTCTGTACAGGACCTTGAGACTTCCTGTGTCTCACATTTGATCATCCCCAGGGTAATAAAAGCACATTAAGGGTTACTATTAAATTTCCTCTATCCAGAATCAAGTGGATTATATGGGTGCAATAAGAAGCAGAATCTCCCCTACACTCACCAGGAATACTTGTCCTTATAATGTATACAGTCCCCTTAGACCTCACTCCCCACCAACTCTCGACACACCCTAAGCCCCACATTTTCCTTCAAGCTATACACTTATTCCCTTCGGGTTTTTGAAACATTTATAATTTTATTAAGCTCTTGCTGCAGCCCAGTTGGTGTGGCTCAGTGGTTGAGCGCCAACCTATGAACCTAGAGGTCACAGTTCAATTCCCAGTCAGGGCACACGGTCCTGGCAGCAGGCAGCCAATCCATGATTCTTTCTCATTATTGATGTTTCTATCTTTTTCTCCCTCTCCCTTCCTCTCTGAAATCAATATATATATATATATATATATATATATATATATATATATATATATATATATAAATTAATGTTCTTGCTGCACAATCTACTCTTCTATGAACTGGCATGGCTTGTTTCTTCATGCCTACAGAACTTTTTATTTCTTTTCTTAATAACAACTCACATGAAAAAATACTTGCCAGCTGTTATTGCTTGCAAAATTAAAAGCACAACTAAATAAGACTAACATCATGCAAAATGTAGGTAGGGGAGTGGGGGGTAAGGATTGTCTCTGCTTATGTTAAGCAAACCTCTAAATAAACATATGGATGTTGTACTGTGCCCCAAAAGAAATGCAAAATTTTCCTAAAATCAATACCAGGAACCAGTTCAAGGATGCAAAAGCTTCTCCTAAGAGTGAAAGGTGATTGCCTTGTAAATTCAACATTGTACTGTTAGAATCTGGCATCTATTTCTGTGTTTTATGTATTCTGTCCCAAAGCTTAATAATACAAATACTACTTATAACTTGCACAATTAAGCGCTCAATAAATAAATAATTGTTTGCTTTTCATATGCAACTGTTTAATTCCCAACACTCTAGCTTTCTTTATGCTGTTCAGATCTGGAATCCCTCTTTTATTTTGTTCTTCAACATTGCTTGTGTTCTATTTTCTCTAAGGAACAGTGTATAAAAATGTTACTGTATGTTGGCATGGTTGTTTGTGTGTGAAGTAGTGAAAATATACCTTAATGTTTATTAACCTGGCTTTTGATTCTAATCTATATTAAAAGCTAAAAAATTAGCATTTGGAAAGCCCCATTTCAGCATTAAAATCAGAGTTTCTATGGATTCCATCTCCTGATAAATTCTGTACAAAGGGCATCCAGCAAGTATCTTGAGGATAAACACTCTGAGAAAATGTATATGTTATAGAAGGAAAAAGTGTGCATGGACAGTATATGTGTTTTCTTCCATAGATTCTTTGGTCAGAGAAAAAGTTAAATATTATTTAATGGGAATTTATTGCAGCCCGCTATAGAATCAGCTCTTGCCAGAAAGAAGGACGAGAAGCAGAAAATGAGATTCCTGCCCTTTAAGAGCTCAGAATGCTACTAGAGATAAGATAAACAACTCTCTTTAGAACGTATTAAGCAGGTATATTTAACCATGGAGGATGGCTGTGCAGAATGCATTTGTTCTCTAAGAGAAAAATAGGAAACCACATTATTTATCACCTTAAACCATACCAATTTGATAGTGAAAGGGGCCCTATTAATTACGCTAGGACAACAGGCACAGACAAGGACTGCCTTGGAAAAGTCTAGGTGTACAGTCATCCTAAGCATGGAGTCAAAAGTGAGTGCATCCCAGTGCTGACCACTCTCACTGAGTTTTTCTCCTGCCCAGAACAACTTGTAAAAACATTCTCTCACCCAGCTGGTATGTCTCAGTGGTTGAGCATCAACTCATGAACCAGGAAGTCAGGGTTCGATTCCCAGTCAGGACATATGCTTGGGTTTTAGGCTCGATTCCCAGTAGGGTGCATGCAGGAGTTAGCCGATCAATGATTCTCTCTCATCGTTGGTATTTCTATCTCTCTTCCCTTCTCCCTTCCTCTCTCTGAAATAAATAAAAACATATTTTTTAAAAAAAAATACTCTCAAGGTTTTTATTCTTTAAGACAGGCTAAAGTGGAGAGAATGATGAAGGACAGGGGACCTAGAGGAGGTGGAGATTGCTTTGTTCCCCTTTTTCATTCTCCTCCTACTACCTACTGTTTCTCTTTTACTGTTCTCATTCTTATGTATCTATGATTGCTAGTCATGCATGTTTTGGCCAAGATGTTTGTCCTGGGTGATGTCATCAGTCTCTAATAAAACTTGACTGCCCATCCTGATCCAAACAGAAAAGAGGATCAGGATCACCTAAACCAGCTCCTTCATCAGGAGGCAGGGGCAAGGCAGTTTCTCTTACAAGTAGACTGACTGACCCCATCACTTTATTCACAATGGGCAACACTGCACTTTATCTCAGCTACTCGGACATAAACTCTGATCAATACCTTTGCATGTCCTTGCAGCCTCATACCACAGTGTTCTTCACCAACCAAGTGGTCAATAGCTTCCGGTTAAATGAATAAGTGATGAATGAGGTGGTAACTATGGCTAAAGACAGAAAAGTATAGCCAATGGATAAAAAATATTACTACCCTGCTCTACCTACAGAGAAATATCTCCAAAGGAGTGCAAAAATTCTAGCCTATGCACCATAGTCTGCTTCTCCAATGCACATTTTTTTCTGGAAGAATAAATCTCAAAAAATTTAATGTAATTTCATGGAAATTTTGGTTTCATATATAGAATCTCATTTTAACTTCAACAGCACATCTGTGTCTCCCTCCGTTTAACTAAATCGTCAGTAAATATTTATTTACCAGCTACTATGTGCCAGTCACTGGATGCTTGGGATATAGCGATGAGCAAACCTTCAAAAATGTCTGTGCCTGTGGATCTTTCCATTGTTCATTCATTTGATAATAATGTAACAAGAGCCTACACTGTGCAAGTCTCTGGGATTTCACAATGATGAATGAGATGTGATCCCTGCCCTCCACAAAATGATCCTATTCAAAGATGCCTTGCAGTGATTCTCAACCTTCCTAATGCCGTGACCCTTTAATACAGTTCCTCATGTTGTGGTGACCCCCAAACATAAAATTATTTTCGTTGCTACTTCATAAGTGTAATTTTGCTACTGTTATGAATCATAATGTAAATATCTGATATGCAGGATGTATTTGCAGGGGTCACGACCCACAGGTTGAGAACTGCTGCTTACAGAATACCAATAGCTAATATACAGTGGAGAGTTAAAGGGCTCTCAGAGAAGACCTACAAGAGACATGTTGTTATAGGGTGGAAGACAAGAACATCCTATATAATAAAAGCCTAATATGCAAATTGTCCCCTCAACCAGAGTTAAGCTGGGTGTTCGACCACTCGACCAGTCACTATGACATGCAATGACCACCAGGGAGCAGACGCTCCAACCAATAGGTTAACTTGCTGCGGGTGCCGGTGGGCTGGACTGGAAAGTGAGATGTGAGGTGAGAGCTGTCAGAAAGCTCCCAGGGTTTGGCCTGAGCCTCAAGCAGAGGCAGGTGGGAGCCAGAGGGACCGGGTGGTGCGGGAGGCTGCTATGTATGATCCAAGAGCCATGGGCTGTGCAGCTCTCCACAACCTGTAGCGTTCTCAGTGTGCAATTTATAATCTTCAGAGCTGCTTTTTATTTGTTAAGTTTCACTAACTACTCCAGGAGGGTGGGTAGCACCATTATGGGGGGACGGACCAGGCAATCCTGCCCAAGGCCAAGGGGTGGTCTTGGGTTCCTGGGGACACAGCAGGGAGGGGAGCGGGGAATGAATCGAGAAACTGAGTCCAAAACGTGAAAGGAAGCGGGAGGCAGCGAGGGGTGGAGGGTGACAGCTGCGCAGGGGCCTAGAAAAGCTGTTGGATGGGGGCAGCCAAGGAGCCTGGTGCCTCTCCCACGGGACAGGCTCCATGTCCCTCCCACCTCCTTCCCGTGAACCATCACCCCAGCTCTCCTCCAAGGCCTCCCCAGGGCTCACCTTCACAACTCCTCACTGCTGCATAGCCTGCACAGCCCCGCCCACACTGCCTCGCCCACCCGCACAGTTTTTGGGGAGCTCTTTCCCCAGAGGAGAAAGGGGGAGACTGTAGACAGGAGGTCGCAGGAGGAGGGGGCAGAGCAGAGCCCACCAAGTCAGATGGAGGGGAGGGAGGGAGGGAGACCCCACAGGACTGGGGACAGAGATGGACGGGGAAGGAGGGCCATGTGGAAGCATCACCCTTCGTTGAAGTACAAATCCTGACCCCATTTTACAGACCTCAGCAGAGTGTGTGTGTGGGGGGGGGGGGTGGGGGGGGAGGGGGGGTGGTGAAGACAAAAGAAGGTGTGAAGGGACTGGATGGATGGAGAGCAGCGACATTTGATTCATTGCCTTTTTATTTTTGTTAATACATTTTTATTGGTTTCAGAGAAGAAAGCAGAGGGAGAGAGAGATAGAAATATCAATGATGAGAAAGAATCATTGATTGGTTGCCTCCTGCATGTCCCCTACTGGGGATTGAGCCCACAACCCAGGAATGTGCCCTTGACCAGAATCAAACCCAGGACCCTTCAGTCCACAGGCCATGGCTCTATCCACTGAACCAAACCATCTGGGGCAAACCATGGCCTATTTAAAACCGCTGCAGTAGACTGAGCAGGGGTCTTACCACGAAAGTGTTACCTGATAATGAGGGTGTCTCTCCTTATGTTGGGGTAATTGGAACTGCAGCAAAGTAAAGACACCCATGGAGCCTGCAAAGGGTTTCCATGCACATGATGCAATTTATTTCGTGTGGCAGCTGAACAGGGTGAGCAGAACCTTGGAAGGACATGAGGTCTCCAAAACCAGGGGCTGGAGGGAAAGTGCATACCGAGCATTTCACGCTGTGAATTACAATCCTCCTATCTAATAATAGACAAACATGGTAATTAGCCATACCTCCGACATGCTTCCCATTGGCTAATCAGGGCAATATGCAAATTAACTGCCAACCAAGATGGCAGTTAATTTGCATATGTAGGCGTCAAGCCACAGACTGAGGCTTTATGCCTGGGTCAGGGAGGAGCTAGCCAGCAATTGTTGATGGCTGCTGCGTGGGGGAACCAGCCAGCGATCCTTGATGGGAGCTGGGGGTGCCCTGGCCCAGGCCTAATGCCTCGGCCTGAGGCTTTAGGCCTGGGCCGGGGAGGAGCCAGCCAGCGATCGTTGATGGCAGCGGCAGGGAGCTGGAGGTGCCCCGGCCCTGGCTTAAAGCCTCGGCCAGAGGCTTTAGGCTTGGGCCAGGGAGGAGCCAGCGGAGGCAGCCAGTGATCCTTGATGGCTATGGAGGCAGGGAGCTGGAGGTGCCCTGGCCCAGGGCTAATGACTTGCCAGAAGCGTTAGGCCTGGGCAGGGGCCGAGCTGGCAATTGGTGTGAACTACAGAGGAAACACCTTTTCTGACTGCTGATTGGTTAAGCTCCCTGTATGCCACTGGTAATATTCTTAGTAACTGGGTAATAAGAGTCCAAATAGGTGATCTAGGGTTTTTTTTACCACACTCCTGGAGAAAAAAAGGAAGGTCTGCTGCTGGAGGGTTAAGAAATGTCATATCCTGCCCTAGCCGGTTTTGCTCAGTGGATAATGCCTCGGCCTGGGCATTATCCCTGGGTTCAATTCTGACCAAGGGCATGTACCTAGGTTGCAGGCTCCTCCCTGGCCCGGGCCCAGGTCAGGGCTCATGCAGGAGGCAACCAATCAAAGTGTTCCTCTCACTTTGATGTTCCGCCTCCAGTGCACAAATTTTTGTGCACCGGGCCTCTAGTCTATGTATATAAAAACCTAAGATGCTAAGTGTCCGACTGAGCAGTCGACAAACTGGTTGCTATGATGTGCACTGAACACCAGGGGGCAGATGCTTTGACTGGTAGGTTAGCTTGCTGCTGGGGTCTGGTCTATCAGGACTGGGTGAGACAGGGTCAGACACACCCTGGAACCCTCCCTCGGTCCCTCCCGCAGTCCCTCCCCAGCCACTGGCCCTTATAAACCCCAACTGGGACTGGGCAAGATGGCCCTGATTGGCCCCAACCACCGGCCAGGTGGAGGGACCCTACCCATGCATGAATTTTGTTCACCGGACCTCTAGTTTAAGTATAATAAGGGTTAAAGAAGGCTGTACCAAGAAAGCAGCATTCTTGTTGTAGGCTCACAAAACTACACTACATATATTAGTTAAAGCTTTGATACATTTTTTAAATGCAAGAAAAAAACTTTAATAACAATGAGAAAGTCAATACACTTTTGCGGCAGTCTAAATAAGCCTGTTTGAATAGAAGCTTCTCGATGAAGCAATGTGCATTTCATTTTCCTAAATATCAAAGTTAGTGCCTGGGCAGAATAATAATTTGCAAGCTAACATTCACTGAGTGCTCCCAACGCATCAAATACGGCTCAATGTGTATTCCACACAATAGAACATTTCATCCTTCTGACAGTCCTATCAGGTTAGCAACTGGTATTATCTGCATGGTAATATTAGGAAACTGAGGCACAGAGAGGTTAAGTAACTTGTTCAAATTCATACAAATAGCAATTAGGATTCAAATAAAGGCAGTCTAGTTCTAATGTCTGAGTTCTTCATCTCTATGCTGAATTGCCTTTCTGTTAATCTGATGAAAATAATTTTTTCCAGATTATTAATCCTATATAATAAAGAGCTAATATGCTAATTAGACCAGACAGTGGAATGACCTTCCAGAATGACCTTCTGGGACAACCTTCTGGAACGATCAGTAGGTAGGGCTGCGAGGTTTGAGGCAGCAGCCAGGGCTGCTGTGAGGGCTGAGCCCCTTGCAAAATTTTGTGCATCAGGCCTCTAGTGAACTATAATGCCTTTACCTTCAGAGAGCACAGAAATGTGCAATACCATTTAATACCTCAACCTAAAGAAGTGACTGATGTGTCATTTTTATGACACTTCATGTCATTGAGGGGAACATTTTGAGGGCAGGGGATTTTTTGATGCCTTACAAATTGCCTATTTATTTCTAGATGTACTGTTGCATTGAAAAATTTAGAGGCAGAATAGATATGCTTGAATGAAGGGAAGTAATGAGAAAGGGAGAAGTTGAATCCTATAACACTGACCTGAGGCCAGGTGAAGGTGGGTTTCACTGTCGGGATCTTGGTGGCCAGAACACAAGCCAAGTATTTTGGAAAGAAAAAAATATGCCAGAACAAAGGCATAAACTACTTATTTTCTTTTTCAAGTACAGTTTACATTCAATATTATTTTGTATTAGTTTCAGGTGTATAGTGTAGAGACATGAACTATTTAAAGAAGTCTTGAAAAGTGAGAAAAACAAATCAGAGCACATTATACTTATGTCTAATGTCCACCCTGAATATATGTCACTCATAAAAGTCAGCAAGTTAGCAAATGCTTAAATATTGCCTTCATAGCCCTCTGCTCTATTGGGAGAGTCAGCCTGTCCTTTATCAGTGACCTGTTAACACTTGGAGAGCAGATTTTTCATTGTATTTTCATGGGATTCTCACAAAAAAAAGTTTTGTTGTAAGTGATGGTGGTGATGATGGTGTTTTGTTGTGGTGGTTCTCCTATTTGGATTAAATGAAAGTGCTGCATGTAAAATCATTTTAAGTATCTACTCACCTTGGGTCTCAAGTACCCCTTGTAACAATTTTGACTGTGTTAATAAGAAGACATTTTCCAGGTACAAGGTATCTCTCTCCCAGCTCTACATCCAACTGGTTCTGACCTTCTTTCACACCATTCCTATTCTTCTAATACAAACACCAAACTTGCCTGACTTGAGTCCATCTGACTCAACTTCTGACCCTCATCATCTCTTCCTTCATTTTTAGACTAGCAAAAATCATATTAATAATAATTCTATCAACCTAAAGTTTATAGAATATTTCATAGGTTTCAAATAATCCTATATAATAAAAGCCTAATATGCTAAGTGTCCAGTCATCTGGTCAACCAATCAAAGCGTAATATGCTAATGATATGCTAAGGGTGCTCAACCGCTAGCTATAACATGCACTGACCACCAGGGGCAGATGCTCCTACCGATAGGTTAGCTTGATGCTGGGGTCTGGCTGATAGGGACTGAGAGAGACAGGCCAGACATACCCTGGAGCCCTCCTGCGGTCCCTCCCCAGGTGGCCAACCTTCCATGTTCTTCCCCGGCCCTGATCATGTACCGGTGCAGTCCCTCTCACAATCCAGGATCCTTCGGGGGATGTCGGAGAGCCGGTTTTGGCTCTATCCTACAGGCCAGGCCAAGGGACCTCAGTGGTGCACAAATTTGTGCACTGTGCCTCTAGTGTACATATAATATTACTCACACACACATACCCCTTCAGAATTTAGGTATTATTAAAATCATCTCCATTGCAGAGATGGACCATGGAAGGTTAGGATTAAGTGACTTGTCCAAGGTCAAGTATATTATAAAAGAAATAGATGCCCAGTGCACAAAAATTTGTGCACTCGGGGGGGGAGGGGGTCCTTCAGCCCGGCCTGTGCCCTCTCACAGTCTGGGACCCCTCGGGAGATAACGACCTGCTGGCTTAGGCCTGCTCCCAGGTGGCAGAGGGCAGGCCCAATCCCTAGGTGCAGCCCCTGGTCGAGCTCAGAGCAGGGCTGATTGGGGAGTTGGGGCGCCTCCCCCTGTCATGCACAGAGCAGGGCAATCGGGAGGTTGTGATGCCACCCTCAGTCACGCTCAGGGTAGGGCCAATTGGGGGGTTGGGGCACCGTCTCCTGTCACACTCAAGGCAGGGTCGATGGGGAGGTTGCAGCACCACCCCCTGTCACGCACAGAGCAGGGCCAATCAGGGGCTTGGGGCGCTGCCCCCTGTCATGCACAGAGCAGGGCCCATCAGGGGGTTGGGGCACCGCCCTCTATCACCCACAGAGCAGGGCCGATCAGGGGGTTGGGGTGCCGCCACTCTCACACTCAGGGCAGGGCCGATGGGGAGGTTATGGCTCTACCCCATCACACACAGAGCAGGGCCCGTGGGGGCGGGGGTTGGGGCGCCGCACCCTGTCACACACAGAGCCACAGGGCGATCAGGGGGTTGGGGAGCTCCCCCCTATCACTCACAGAGCAGGGCAGATAGGGAGGTTGTGGCCCCACCCCCTGTCACACATAGAGCCACAGGGTGATCAGGGGGTTTGGGTGCTGCCCCCGGTCACGCTGATCCCAGTGCCGGGAGGCCTGGCAGCTCCGCTGATCCCGGTGCTGGGAGGCATATTACCCTTTTACTATATAGGGTAGAGGCCTGGTGCACGGGTGAGGCTGGCTGGTTTGCCCTGAAGGGTGTCCTGGATTAGGGTGGGGGTCCCCACTGGGGTGCCTGGCAGCCTGGATGAGGGGATGATGGCTGTTTGCAGCTGGTCACACACCCTTCAGGGTGGGGGTCCCCACTGGTGTGCCTGGCCAGTCTGGGTGAAAGGCTGAGGGCTGTTTTCAGGCTGGGGGTGACTGAAGCTCCCTACCGCTCCTTTTTTTCTTTTTCTTTTTTTTATTCTGGTCCAGGTTTAGCTTTGAGGCTTGGCTCCAGCTCTTAGGCCTCAGCTGCTGAAAGTAGGTTTCTGGCCTTTGCTTACAATGTTGCGATCCTGCTGGCTGGAGCCGGGCGGGCGGACTAAAGCAGGTTTCTGGAGTTTTGTTTAGCTTCTATATTTGTTACATAGTTGCTTAGAGTTGCAGCTCAGAGGCTTGCAGCAGCAGGTGGGGAACGTTGGTTTCCTCCATCACTGAAGCAAGCAAGCCTCATGTTAGTTTCAAGCTGCCTGGCTGCCGGCCGCCATCTTGGCTGGCAGTTAATTTGCATATCGCCCTGATTAGCCAATGGGAAGGGTAGCGGTCATACGCCAATTACCATGTTTCTCTTTTATTAGATAGGATAAGAGGCTTCACATAGGACCAAACATGCAATGCTTCCCCCTTTCCTTTTCTTTTTCCCTATTTGGTATTCAGGTTATTAAACCTCAGGAAACCTTTTCCAAGATACACATACTCTTTCAGCTTCAGACAGTCTTCTTCTGGCTTGTCTTTTTTGTTCCATTTGGGGGTCAAAAATTTTCCTGCTCAAACTGATAAGAAAAATGCTCTTGATAAGATGATCTCAACTAAAAAATGTTCTGGAGTACAACTAAACCTTAAAAAAATATTTAAAATCTGTTTCATCAACCTTTAAAATGCCTATAATTCCCTTTCAGAACTTCAATAAGCATCTCTGGGTGGTTCACAGCCCCTCTTCATCTCATAGGAAGTGAGTGAGGGTGTTTGGGTTGTCAAAGTAACTGGCAGGCGGGCGTTGTTGGAATGTAGAATGTGTATCCAGAGATGCTGAGCTGCCCACAATGCACAGGACAGTACCACACAACACAAAATGTAATGACCTAAAATTGCCAAGAGTGACCGCTATTGAGACACACTGAAAATGAAACCTGCTTCTATTGTGCTAAAAATTCAAACACATTAGGTCACTGTATTCTTTTATTTTGTTTTATTTTATTAGAAAACATTGCATAACTGTTAAATGCGTATTACTTTGGTAAACTGCGCTCTAAATGGGTGTCTCTAGGCTGCCTTGGAAACCTCACATAGTGTAGGTATACTTTGGTTCTACTGGAAAATTGAGTACATGTTTCAAAAGACCAGCTTCCAATAGTGGAATCTGGCTATCATTCTTTTCTTCACACTCTTCCTCATTACCTGTAGGTCTCAGACTCTTGAGACATAGGCAGCGGAGTTTATGGCTGTAGTCCAATTACATGTTATGCTAAATAATCAAGATGGCTTATCAGGCTGTATAATCTCTTTAGAATCTGAGACTTTTCCTACCCAATCCTAGATCAGGAGATGGAATGGCAAGCAGTAAGATCATAATTTTTCCTTATTTCCAGGGGGTAACAAGACAGTTAGTTTTGGCTACATTTGCTGTAAGCTGTTCCTCTGCTGTGAATGGGTTTATTTTCTGCTCTGTCTCTTCTTTCCAACTGATTTACATTTCATATTGGCTAGAGAAACTGCTGGTATGAACTACTGAAAGCAAAATTAGATTCAGGATTGCCTGTTTTTACACAGCCAGGCTCTCCTCTAGCTTTTGTCGCTCTTCTGGATGACCTTCTTTGTGGGTCTTTTTTTTTGTCTAATGACATTCTTTATTTTTTCCTAATATTTCCCTTTCCTTCGATTCCACAAGAAGTTGGATAAACTTTAGGATCCTGATCAAGATTAGAAACATGTGTGCTGGATTTTTACATATACCAAAGGGGCGGGCGCCCTCTGCTGGTGAAGAAATGTTCCAAGGATGGGGGCTTAAGTCTTGGTCACGTGGAAGTGACCCAGGGATGTGGTGCAGCAGGAGACTGCAGGGACACTGGCAGGAACATCCTCTGGAAGAACGCTCCAGAAAGAAACCTTCAAGAATGAACACGAAAAAAGCTTCTCAGGTTTATCAGGCCCCTTCAGAGTCAGGGCAGCACATTATTTAACTTGATGTTGCTCTGTGATACCAGTCAGGTTTCACCTAAGGCAGTGGTTCTCAACCTTCCTAATGCAGCGACCCTTTAATACAGTTCCTCATGTTGTGGTGACCCCCAATTTCGTTGTTACAAATTGAACATAATAAAAGCATAGTGATTAATCACAAAACCAACATGTAATTATGTATGTGTTTTCCAATGGTCTTAGGCGACCCCTGTGAAAGGGTCGTTCAACCCCCAAAGGGGTTGCGACCCACAGGTTGAGAACCGCTGACCTAAGGGTTATACTGTTGGGTCAGGTCAAATACATTATTGTTTTCTCGTTATTTGTAATTTCCTTGAGAATCAGTTCATTCATCTGGAAACAGAAAGAATTCGGTTTTAGGTTTTTCTTTTCTCACAGGATCAATAGGATCTGATAGCCAGAAACTGCCCCTGGTGTCTGACGGGCCTGGAATATGACCATATTTAAGGACTCCAAGGTCTCATCACATGTTTTCTTTATTTGATTATCCTTAGGCATAGTTCCACTATCTCAATTTCCTGCTTGCCTACTTTCACTGCCTAGTGCAGGTTCACCCGTTGTAACTCAACTCCTACAAGGACCTCCCATCTCCAGTCTTCTCGCCCTCATATAGGAATAACCAAGGTTCTCTCTCTAAACCACAGAACTGTCCATGTTGCTCTGTACTTAAAATCCAAGCTACTCATGACTTCTTCTTGCCTCTCTCACCTCTCTAAACTCAGCAACATGGTCCTGTTGGGGTTTCCCTTTCTTTTTCCTCTTTCTAACCTCTGTACAGTGATTTATTATAAACTCAACATTGTACTGTTGGAATCTAGCATCAGGCTTCTAAGGTCTCCCATATATTCTGTGTGCAGGCTGTGCCCTATGCCTAGAATGCTCTTCTCAGTCTTATTCAACAAAATTCGTGCAAGGGGCTCGGCCCTCGCAGCCCTAGCTTCTCTGGAAGGTGATTTGGCCGTCCAATCTAATTAGCATATTATGTTTTTATTATTATATATTGCTTGGCTAAATCCTGTTCATCATTTTAGGCTGACCCAGGTTCGCATCTCTTCTAGGTCCCCCTCCCTGAACACACCGACCAGCTCAGCTGTTAGTGCATATATTAATTATTTTACTTTACTCATTGTGATATAAACATTTTTGTGCATGTTTGCCTCCCCATTAGATCTAATGATAAGAAATGGCTTATTCACCTTAGAATCTCCATCTTTGTAAAATAAATGAAGCCCATAGCTACGAGTCTAAAAAGCATGTACTCAGACCCCTTTCTATATGTATGGAGGTTTCCCAGACCTTCTTCTCCATCCTGAAGAACAAGTTGGGTCCAGATATCAAGGGAAGTGCTTAGAAACCCCTGCCTAAAGAGCCAAGAGGAGACACCCCTCGCACATTGCCAGTACTGCCTGAGGCTGTCACTGTCCCTAGAGGTCCCTGACAGGTCCTCCTCAGCATGGCATCCAGACCAGCTGAGATCTTCAAACTAAAAGTTCCCATGTTACTCTCCCTGCCAAAAATCCATCATTGCTCCCCAGCCTCCACAGGACCAAGCCCAAACTCACCTGCCTGAGATCCAAGGCCTCCCGCAATCTGTCGCCAACAAAAGTTGCATAGTTCTCTTCTTTGACACAAACACTCTGCCTCTCCTCAAATTCTGTATTGATACTTTCTACCTTCAATGCCTTTTCATGTGCTGTGTCTCTGGTCAAAAGAAATAAAATCCTTTTTCTTCATCATCACTTAGAAATAATACTAGCCACTCTTCAGGTCTCCCTGAATCAGTCCTTTAGAACCAAAAGTAATCATTTCCCTCTTTAAAATTCTATAGCACATATGCTCTGTACTTCTAGTTAACATTATGTACTTAACATTTGCATAGTTCTTTATGGCTATAAAACTGCCTTGTGTTTTGATTACTCCTTTCAAATATAGCTGTCATATCAATACTCAAAACTTGGCAGCTCATAGAGGTCAGCATTGTGTTCTCATACTTTTTCATCATACCATGGCTCCAAACCTTGCTTGTTGTAATAAACATAAACACTTGCAAAATTTGATAACCTCATTTTTGGACTCCAAACAGAAACAAAATAATAATCAAAAATAAAATCAAAGCTTTATACCGGTATATAATCTGAGATGAGTCCTATTTATCTAGGCCTCTTCAAACAGACATATATTTCTATAGAAGTAATAACACATTTTTCACATGGCCAGGGAAAGAAAAGTTGACTGTGTCAACTTTTAATAAGCCAGAACGAAGAAGGCATGACTGCTGGTGAAACAGCGTGGGATGGGGATAGGGGAAAAGGACCAGGCATCAATAGGCAATAATAATTAACTTCCGTGCTATTTAATCAACCACAGGAATATAGTTTTTAGACAGAGCACCTGTGGTCAAAGTTTGGCAAGAAATTAGATCAGGGAAATCCAACAAAAGATAATGAAGTCTTCTAAAAGGTGCACAGAAAAACAATACCAATATGTAAGTAGTACAGCATCATGGTTAAGAGGCCAAATTTGGGAATAAGCATATTTGATTGAATCCTGACCCTGCCACTGGCTTTTTTGAAAATTAGTCTCCTCAATTCGAAGAAACTCAGTTCTCTTATTTCATAGCTTAGTTTTAAGAATTAAATAAGACGTAAAAGCCCTTGCTAAATACATGGTAGTCACTCAGTAAATATCAGTTGCTGTTACAAATAGCAGTATGAAACTATCGTTGTTGTTTGTTGTTGTCAATTGAGAATATAGGGACAGGTGATATTTGAAATTTCAGACTAGTAATGAAGGTAGGCAGTGAACTTCAAGAAAAACTCTCATGATTTCTGGACAATCTTGCAGGAGCAAGCATGGCTAGCATCCCAGTAATAGTCAAAATCTGAAAATACAATCAAGGCAAGAGCACATTAACTAGACTTGGCTGGCAAAAGGTAGAGACTTGTTTCAGGGGAAACTTTCAGCTCTTAGAATTGGCAGTTAGGCAAAGAGACAAACTTGTTGCAAAAGTCCAGAGACTGAACCAGAACTTCTTCAATGCTCATCAACTACTGAAATGATGGACCCAGAACATTGTAGAGGCTCAGCCTCCTAATAAACATCAAATGACTAGGGGTAGTGGAGATGGGGGAGAGGATGACAAGGGCAAAGTACAAACAAAAGCAGATATAAATTATTGAGCACTGTATTAGCCTTGGTTTCTCAGAGAAACAGAACTATAATATATATATATATGGAATTGGCTCATGCAACTATAGGAGCTGAGTGGTCCTAAACTCTGTAGTTAGCAAACTGGAGACTCTAATTCAGAGATCTAGTCCCAATCTAAGTCCAAAATCTAAGAACCTGGAGAACTGATGGAATAAGTTCTATTCAAGTCTGAGTCCAAAGACAAGAGAAGACTGATGTCCCAGTTCAAAGACAATCAGAAAGCAAATTCTCCCTTACTCAGCTTTTTTTTTTTTTTTTTTTTGCTCTTTTCAGCCCTTTAACAGATTAGATAAGTCACACCCACATTGGGGGAGGGGGGACAATCTTCTTTACTCAGTCTATAAATTCAAATGTTAAAAACACCCATACAGATACACCCAGATTAATATTTAATCCAATATCCTGGCAAACAGTAACCCAGTGAAATGGGCACTGAAAATGAACCATCACAAGCACCTACTATTTGCAAGGTTTTCTATGAGGCACTCAGTGGTAGGCTTCTGAGGCTTAACAGTCAAGACCAGTGCCGCCCAGTAGGACTCCAGTGTTGATGGGGATATTCTGTGTCATTTATTGTAGTAGCCACTAGCCACTACCGAGCACCTGAAATGGGCCTCATGTACCTGAGAAACTGAATTTTTAATTTTAATTTATTTAAATATAAATAGCCACCTATGGCTAGTGATTACCATCTTGGATGACACAGGTCTAGGGAAAAAGGTAATAAAGCAACAAACCAACAAGTAATTACAAAATGTGAGGCTTATGCAGGAAAAGGATCAAGCTGTGTGGGAGGGATCATTGGGCAGAACTTATTTAAATGGAGTGGTCAGAGGAGGCCCCACTGAAGAGGCCATCAATATCTACGCCAAAGCCTAAAGGCCCAAATCTTGAGAAGGAGCAGCCAGATGAAAAATTGAGGGAATGAATTCCAGGCAGGAGGAACCACCTACACAGATGCCCCAAGGTAGGAAAATTGTATTTGCTTTAGCAACTGAGTGAGCCACACTCAACTGTGAGTGATGGAAAACGTGTGGATGAGGAAAACAAAGGCAGCCTATTTTGAAAATAGTGGGAGCTTGGATTTCATTTGAGGTCATTTACATTTCAATCTTTTAAAAGATCATGGTGGCTGATTGCTGTGTGTAAAATATGGGAGCCTTCGAAAAGCTGCTGTGTGTGTGTGTGTGTGTGTGTGTGTGTGTGTGTGTGTGTGTGTGTGTTTGCTTGAATGGATTTGTGTTTAGCTCTCTTGGTCAGAATATAATCTCTTTAATAATAGTATGTATCCATATTCAAAAATAATATACACTTTGCATTAATATTAATTCATCTAAAATTAACTAGATGACATATGTGTATCATTGAGCTTTTTTAAGTACAGAAAGGTAGAAATAATCTCCTAAATATGTTGATAATAAGGAAGGATTCTATAGTTACAGCTATCCAATAGACATACTCTTAATAAGTACCTATATCAGGTACATAAATGAAATAGATGAATGCAAAGACATATTATGGTTCTTAGACTCTTGAAAGAGGTCAACTCCCCATTGTAGAAAAAAGATCAGATGAAACTTAAGTTGAAAATACAACCATGAAACTGTCTGTCTAGAAAAGAGGAACCCTGGAGAAAGACTAAATGAAAGAAAATAAGGTTAATTAATTTACCTAGGGGAGAAAAGATTAATAATTTATCGTGGGGATATGTAGGACTCCTCTTCAGAGGGTAAGGTCTTGGTGGTGGTATTAACAATGGAGAGAGAACTGAAGCCCGCAGACTAACACTGCAGAAGATGCTATTTATGGCTGTGAAACCCTGGAATCAGGAGGAAAGCAGAGCAATGTCCTCTGTGGAGATCTTTAAAACAGAATAGATTCTCATCAGTCTCATCTGAAAGGTTTAAGCGTGATCCTGCCTAAAGGCAAGGTGATGAACGGAATGACTTTTCAAGGTCCCAGCCAGCAGCCAGATAAGACCACACAGCGAATTGTGTGCTGTAGCTTTCTTTTGTTTACCCATATCTTATTGTTTTACACCACCATGTGGCCATGCTGAGTAGAATGTTATAAATTTAGAACCTGAACATAGACTTTGAGAAATGTCAATAATATATTCTCATACCCCTAGAATTTCAGTCTTTAGAAAGATCCAATATGTGAAATCATCTGGAATGAATATCTTTATATATTGTGATCCTTTTATGGTATTACTTTGGAATGCAAAACTAGTACTTATTAATGACTAGAAGGCCAGTGCATGAATTTGTGCATGGGTGGGGTCCCTTGGGGTGGCCTGCGGGGATCGGGCCCCAACTCACATCCCCAGCCTCGCAGCCCCTCAGCCCCACCTGGCACCCCGCTGGTCACCATCTCTGGGGTGATTGGTCGAGGCTGGTCCCCCTACTCAGCTCCCTCAGCACCTGGGAGCTGGGTGGCAACCCGGCCACCACTGGTCACTGACTGCAGGGCAATCAGGGGAACGATGGGGCCCCCGCTCGCACCTGCCTTGGCCTGGTGCCCTTCTCACCTGCTCTACCATCCCACCATGGTCCTGCTCTCATCAGGGCCCATCAGGGCCTACAGCGCCTCCACTGCCACCTGCTGCCAGTGCTGCATCACCAACGCCTGCCATGTTTCGCACCACCCCCTGGTGGTCAGCCCACATCATAGCGAGCGGTCAAACTCCAGATGTCCCTCCCAGTTGAACTCCCAGTGGAACAATCACCCAAGGGGACAATTTGCGTATTAGGCTTTTATTATATAGGATAGCATGTCAAATTCTTTTATTGTGTATTTGCCATTCTATAGGAATGGGATTTGATTCACAATAAGCTCAGTTCATGACATAAAAATATTTTATTTTAGATGCATATCTATTTAAAAGCCAGATTCTGACCCTTTTATATTTACCAGATGTATTAAGTAAATTAAATGTGACTTCAGAAACAATTTTGTAAAAAGAGTTCAAATATAGTATCAAAAGAATAGATTTGCTTGCAGAGGAATAATAATTCTGAAGACATCATGTTAAAGTAATTATAGAAACAACATATTAGGCCAATGTGCTTCTTGGTACCTTTCCTTTTTAATTTATATAATAAATACATCAGCATCCATTAGCATTTACTATGCTCTCATATGACTTACCATTGCATTGGATTGGATTCTCTACTGCACAAATTAAATTGACAAAGCCCACCCTGTCACTCCATTCCCATGCCAGCTCCACTACAAAAGCATCTGTCAAATATGGACAGGGGTGGCCCTAGGGCCAGACTGCTTGTTAGGATTCTAATGAGCTATATAACTCTGTAGGCTTTGGGTTCTTTGTAACAAGAATTTATTTTTTCAGTTTAAATAAATAAATAAGATAATGTTTGGTCAGTAAAGTGAACAAATGTTTATTGTGTAGCTACCACTGTTCTGAGCCCAAAAATTCCTGCCTTTAAGGAGCTTATATTCCATCCAGTAAAGAGATGATAGTAAATATTCTAGGCTTGGTGGGCCAAAGGGTCTCTCATAACTATTCAACGCTGCCATTAGTGCACAAGAAGTGCTCATAGACAGTGCACAAGCAATGCACAAATGAATGAGCATTGCTATGTCCTATTAAAACTTTATTTACAAGCAGGTGGCACACCAGATTTCTCCTACAGGCCATAGCTTGCTGACCCGTGCTGTAGAGGAAGACAGCAATAAATGCTACGAAAACTAATCATGGTGATCAGTACGGTGGGAAAAGTAAAAAGCAAGAACATGGATAGTATTGCAGTGTGTCAGGGTAGTTCTCTGTGAGAAAATAGCACCCAGTACAGACCAGAAGGAGGTAATCAAGAGAGCTAAGGGGTGCTGGGGAAAGAACATTCTAGGACAGAAATTGACAAGTGCAAAATCCTAGAGACAATAGCATCCCTGTTCGGCTTGTGGAACAGTAAAGGGGATCTTGCTGTTTGTCTGGAGAGAGTAAGAAATGAGATCAGAGGAGCAACATGTGACTAAATGACATAGAACTCAGATACCATTATTTTAAATTGTTTACACTGTTACAGATGTCATCCATTTTCCCCTCTTTTGCCCCACTTTGCCCAGCCCCCGCTCCCCCCAGGCCTTCACCACATTATGTCTGAGTCCATGGGCTATGCATATATGCATATACATTCTCTTACAGTCCCCCTCATGTCCCTCCCCTCTGAAATCTGTCAGTCTTCTCCGTGTGTCCATGCCTCTGGACGGATTTGGTTCATTTGTTCATTTTGTTCATTAGATTCCACATATAAGTGAGATCATGTGATATTTGTCTTTCTCTGACTGCCTAGTTTCGCTTAGCATGATACTCTCCAGGTCCATCCATGCTGACACAGAGGATAAGAGTTCCTTCTTTTTCTTACAGCCACATAGTATTCCATTGTGTAAATGTAGCACAGCTTTTTTACCTACTCATCTGTTGATGAGCACTTGGTCTGTTTCCAGATCTTGGCTATTGGAAATAATGCTGAACTGAACATAGGAGTGCATATATTCCTTCTAATTAGTGTTTGGGGTCTCTTCAGGCAAATTCCCAAAGCGGCATTGCTGGGTCATAAGCTAGTCCCATTTTTTATTTTTTGAGGCAACTCCACACGGTTTTCCACAGTGACTGCTCCAGTCTGCATTCCCAAAAATGCACAAGGTTTCTTTTTCTCCACATCTTCACCAGCGCTCGTTGTTTGTTGATTTATTGATAGTAGACATTCTGACAGGTGTGAGGTGATACCTACTGTAGTTTTTATTTGCATCTCTCTGATGGTTAGTGACCTTGAGCATTTTTTCATATGTCTGTTGTCCATCTGTGTGCACAAGTGTCTGTTCAGGTCCTTTGCCCATTTTTTAATTGGGTTGTTTGTCTTTCTGGTGTTGAGTTAAATAAGTTCTTCATATGTTTTCAATAATAATCCCTCATCACATGTATCATTGACGAATATATTCTCCCACACAGCGAGTTCCCTTTTCATTTTGTTGATGGTTTCTTTTACTGTGCAGAAGCTTTTTTGATGTAGTCCCATTTATTATATTTTTTTTCTTTTCTTTCTTTTGCCTTAGGAAATGTATTGGCAAAAATATTGCTACGTGAGATGTCTGAAATTTTACTGCCTATGTTTTCTTCCGCGATTTTTATGGTTTTGCGACTTACATTTAAGTCTTTTATCCATTTTGAGTTTGTTCTGTGTCTGGTGTAAATTGGTGGTTTATTTTATTTTATTTATTTATTTATTTTGCATGTACCTGTCCAATTTTCCCAACACCACTTATTGAAGAGACTCTCTCTACTCCATTGAATGCTCTTACCGCCTTTGCCAAATAGTAATTAACCATAAAGGCTTGGGTTGGTTTCTGGGATCTCTGTTCTGCTCCTTTGATCTATATGCCTGTTCTTGTGCTAGTACCAGGCTGTTTTTATTACAATGGCTTTGTAGTATATCAAATGCCATTCTAAAGACTGGTGGAGTCTATGGGGGAGATAAGTAGTCTTTGCAGTTTTAAGCATAGCAGTGACCTGTGCCAGCGCACCAGTTTTAATGAGATTGTTCCATCTGCTGCATTGAAAATAGACAGATGGGGAAGCAGGGGATCCAGTTTGAAGGTTAGGTTGTTGCAATAATCCGGGTGAGATATGATGGACCAGATGGTAATGCTGGAGATGGTGAGAAGTGGCAGGAATCTGATATAGGTTAAAGATAACATGACCAGAATTTTATCTTCGATTGGATAGAACATTTGGGTAGATGGGTAGATGACTAGGGACTGGGGAGGGGACATAAGGAGGATCAGCATTCCCGGTATGGAAATGTTAAGTTTTAAATACCTATTAGGGCCCTGGCCAATTTGTTCAGTGGATAGAGCATCAGCCTTTGAACTGGAGGGTTCCGGGTTCAATTCCGGTCAAAGGCAAATGCCAGGGTGGCGGGCTCAATCCCCAGTAGGGGGTGTGCAGGAGGCATCCAATTAATGATTCTCTCTCATCATTGATGTTTTTATCTCTCTCTCCTTTCCTCTCTGAAATCAATAAAAATCTTTTAAAATAATAACAAAGTGAATGCTAAAAAAAAAAAAAAATACCTATTAGGTATCTTTCAAAGGTTCAGAAATAGCCCAATTAAGTTCAATGAATCACTGAAGTAGCAATAATTAGCAAAATTTATTGTGCACATGTCATAAAGATAGTTTATAAACCAGAGCTCTCAAACCAAAACATGGAATGAGGCTCAGGGGTCTATTGTTATAAAGCAGCCAATATAGTGAGAAAGCAGTGACTGTTTATTCTTCACAGTGATTGGTTATAATATTAGAATTTTTCAAATGATAGCAAATTGGTCAGTGGTTACCTCATACCAACCTTGAAAAACAGTTGAAGTTTTGCTTATGATTTCCAAAGGCATCAGCAAGAAACCACCCACCGTCAAGTTAGTCTTGCAAAATAAGTTTAGAAGCTTTGTTTGTATGACTAACCAGGTTTTATCTGCCCAGGGGATTTTCAAGGCTAGTCTCTGTTTTTTGATTTTCACATATCTAAGTAGACATGTCAAGAAAGCAGCTTTTATAAGAGTCTAAAGATCCAAGAAGAGGTTTAAACACAGAGTATCAGTGTAAGAGTTGTCAACCTGCCAATGATACTTAAAACCGTGAAACTGGTGGCATCAGAAAGAAAGTGAAGGGGTGTGAGCATTGTGCCCTGCGTGCCCCAAAGTCAGGAATCCTGGGAGATGAGATACCACCACAGGAGACGAAAAAGAGCAACCAGTGAGATAGGAGGGAAACCAGAAAGAGCAGAGCGATAGCAGTCACAGGAGAGGGGGTGGGGGGAGACCTGAGGCAGGAACAAGGATTGGCATCACTTGCACCTGAGAGTGCATGTAAAATGAAGACTGAGAATCGAACCATTGCATTGAGCAGCATGGAGACCCTTAACAGCATTCACAAGAGCAGTTCCAGTAAGGAAGCGAGAATGAAAACCTCGCTGGAGTGAGTTCAGGAGAGAGAAATTAGAGATAATTAGACATTGCTCACAGCTTTCTCGAGGAGGTGTTTTTGTGTCTGTTTGTTTGTTTGTAGAGAAGGAAATGATTAAGGTGGTAACTGGGAGGGAAGTGGATCAAGAGAGGTCTTGGGATGTTTTAAAGAGGTGAAAAGGACAGCATTTTATGTGCTGGGGAAAAATCCAAGGGAAATTTGAAAGAAAGAATAGGAGAGAGAGAGAGAGAGAGAGAGAGAGAGAGAGAGAGAGAGAGAGAGAGAGAGAGAGAGAGAGTTAGTTGCTGGAGCAGTTTCCATGGGTAGGCATGATAGGATAAGGTCTGGTGCAGCGGTGTGGGTGGGTTGGGTTCACATTCTGCTATGCAAAGAGCTTAGCATGGTGCTTAGCATTTATTAAAGGCTCAAAACTGACAGATATTAAAACATCAACTGTCAATTTAAAAGGTTTGGCTAATATGATCATGCAGTTCCAGTACAGCTACAAAATTCAGTAGATTAATGAAAGTAAGTTGAATAGAATAATGACAATGAAATTAAGACACTTAGAAGCAACACTGAATTACATTGATGAGCATCCAGGATATCAGCCTAGAGTAAACAGAAATACCTGAAGGAAAGTAGGGAGAATGATAGGGTGCTGTTTACATCCACTCATAAGTCAGCCAGAACTCAGATCCCACCGGTACTTGACTCCTTGCAGATGCTCTGAGTTGATTATAAATTCAGCATGATTGAAAAACAAAAAGAAATGTCTCTTCCCTCATACATATTGCATAGTATAATGTTATTTTTGTGCTCTTTTTATGTTCTTCCACTGCTTTTTATACTGATTCATAAAGACTAAACTGTAGGGCAGAGTTATGATAGGGAACCTGACAAAGGAAGGTGGTGGTGAAGGTATAACTCCCATTTCCACTGGAAAGGAAAATGGGGTTGGAGCAACTACAAGCTAAATTGTGTTCCTCATATGAGCATAGCTCTGTGTCAGGTATTGAAATAAATGCATGATACTTAAGAAAAATATTTCCACATGCATGTAGCTTTATGAAACCATATTTTGTTTCTAGTACCTTTTTATTTTTTTATTAAATTTACTAGAGGCCCGGTGCACAAAAATTTGTGCATTCAGGGAGGTCCCTCAGCTGGGCCTGTGCACTCTCGCAGTCTGGGGCCCCTCGGGGGATGACCACCTGCTGGCTTAGGCCTGCTCCCTCGGGGATTGGGCTTAAGCTGGCAGTCAGACATCCCTCTGGCAGCCCAGGAGCCTTCAGGGGATGTCCACTTGCCAGCGGGGAGCAGGCCTAAGCTGCAGTCGGACATCCTTAGTGCTACTGAGGAGGCAGAAGAGGCTCCCACCACCACCACTGTACCAGCAATCGTCAGCCTTGCTTGTGGCTGAACAGAGCTCCCCCCCTGTGGGAGCGCACTGACCACCAGGGGAAAGCTTCTGCATTGAGCATCTGCCCCCTGGTGGTCAGTGTGTGTCATAGTGACCAGTGATTCCCAGTTGTTCTTCTGTTAGGGTCAATTTGCATTTATTATATAGGAGTGCCTGGCCAGCCTGGGTGAGGGACTGATGGCTGTTTTCAGGCTGGCCACACCCCCTTCAGGGTGAGGGGGATCCTGCTGGGGTGCCTGGCCAGTCTGGGTGAGTGGCTGATGGCAGTTTGCAGGCTGGCCACACCCACATGGGGTGAGGGTCCCCCTTGGGGTGCCTGGCCAGCCTGGGTGAGGGGCTGATGGCTGTTTGCAGACTGGCCACAGCCCCTTCAGGGTGGGGGTCCCTGGCCATCCTGGATGAGGGGCTGAGGGCCGTTTTCAGGCTGGCCACAGCCCCTTCAGGGTGGGGTGTCCTGCTGGGGTGCCTTGCCAGTCTGGGTAAGGGGCTGAGGGCCGTTGTCAGGCTTGCTAAGCCCCCCAGCGTGGACCCTCACCCCATGAGGGTGTGGCCATCCTGGGTAAGGGGCTAATGGCTGTTTGCAGGTGGCCATGGCCCCCAGCCACCCAAGCTCCCAGTGGAGGCTGGCTGGAAGCAGCTATCTGGGATTTATTTGTCTTCTATAATTGAAACTTTGTTGTCATGAGCGGAGCCCACAGCCAGCTCAGGGCCTGCGGGAAGCTTGGCTTCCTCCATCACCTGGGCAACCAAGACTCCTGCTTGCTCCAGCTCCGTGGCTGCTGGCCACCATCTTGGTTGTGTTAATTTGGATATAGTCACTCCGGTGGGCGTGGCTTGGGTGTAGCAAAGGTACAGTCAATTAGCATCTTTGTCTTTTATTAGTGTAGATTGGGGTGACCTTGGCTAATAAGATTATATAAGTTTGAAGCGTACATTTCTATGAAACATGATCTCCATGCTGCATTGTGTGCCCATCACCCAAAGTCAAATCATTTTCTGTCACCATATATTTGATCCCCTTTACCTTTTACTTCTTCCTACCCACCTTTCCCTCTGGTAACCACCATACTGTTCTCTGTGTTGAAGAGTTTTTGTTTATCTTGTTTGTTCATTTGTTGCTTTCAGTTTTATACCCCACATATAAGTGAAATCATATGGTTTTTAACTTTTTCTGTCTGACTTATATGGCTTAGTATATTCTCAAGGACCATAGCAAATGGCAGTATTTAATCTTTTCTTACAGCTGAGTAGTATTCCATTGTATATATGCACCACATCTTCTTTATCCAAAACTATCGAAGGACACTTAGGTGGTTTCCATGTCTTGGCCACCACGAATAATGCTGCAATGAGCATAGGGGTGCATATGTCTTTGAGAATAAATGTTTTCAAATTTTTCAGGTAGATACCCAGAAGAGGGGTTGCTGGGTCATATGGTAGCTCCAGTCTTAATTTTTGAGGAACCTCCATACCTATGTTTTTAATGTTTTTAATTCATTTTTAGAGAAAGAGGAAGGGAGAAGGATAGAGGGATAGAAATATCGATGAGAGAGAAACATCATTGATTGGCTCCCTCCTGCACGCCACCCATGGGGGATCGAGCCCTCAACCTGGGCATGTGCCCTGACCAGGAATAGAACCAGTGACCTCTCAATTCCTGGGTCGATGCTCAACCGCTGAGCCACACCAGCAAGGCCCTCTATACCTTTTTACTATTAAAATAATTGTGCTTCACTGAGGGCAGGTAATAAATTTCAATGAACCTTAATTCCTCACTTGTTTCTTTTTTATGTGATTTTATTTTTCAATTAGAGTTTACATTCAATATCATTTTGTACTGATTTCAGGTGTAGAGCATAGTGATTAGATAATCATATACTTTACAACGTGTTGCCCCCATATTCTAGGACCCACCTGACACCACACATAGTTATCACAATATTCCTGACTATATTTCTTATGCTGTACTTTACATCCCCGTGACTATTTTTAACTACCAACCTGTACTTCTCAGTCTCTTTACCTTTGTTTACCCAGTCTCAATATAAATTTGAAGATTCATTCCTTGGAAAAAGACTTGAGCCCCCTGGTGTAATAAAATCATACTTAAGAAATGAGCAATTTGACAACTCATAATTACAGAAAAAAGCAACTTTGGGAAAATAAAAATACTAAAAATTCTAAATTTACACTAGTAAACTCAAAACCAAAGCACCAGAAGCTTAAAAATGCAATCTCCAGAAACCCACTGTGTTGATCTATCACCTTTTCTCTCACAATTGTTCCAATATAAGGGTGACAATCCTTCACATAATAGAAACTATCAATCTAGCCTTTACCTGACTCAAGCCACTAGGTCTATGAGCCAGAATATCTTTTACATTTTTTTGAATGTTTCAAAATTATAAAGTTTCTTTCCTGATCTCTGCACAGTCCTTTTAGCACAATGTGTACATATTCCCAAAAGAGAAAACAGTAGACTGAAATATTTCAGGAGGCCTGTGGCCAGAAGGTGCAGACGTTGGTTTCTGATGATTGACTGGCAGTTATACCAATGCTTGCCACCTGTTGCTCAACCTAGAAATTTGTTTACCTTAGAGTTAGACAAACTATGCCAAATCTGGCCCTGCATATGTTCTTGGAAATAAATTCTTAGTGGAACACAGCCCCAGTCATTTGCTTATGCATTGTTTATAGCTGCTTCCGCAAGACAAAGCTGAGTAGTTAGGAGACACATGGCCCACAAATATTTACTATCTGATTCTTTACAGGAAAAGTTTGTCACCCCCAACTCCCCCACGCCTGTTTAACTAAAGGCTGGTGTCCTGTTAAACTATGAGAGTTGAGCCATTTTTAATAATCAAGGGAAGGAAGATTCAGAATGCAGTCAGTCATCACCTAAGCTTCTACCTATACAACGTGTGCTATCCTTGAGAGTGAGGTTTTTCCATTGGTTGTTTTTTTTAATTGATATTTTCATTAAGATTTTTCATTTATTTCCTCAATTCAGAATTTATTAAATGTATTTCTATTGGGTGACAGGTACCTCTCTATCCAATAGGCTGCCTATTTAGGTAGTCGTGGCAAGAAAACGTTTCCAGGTGTTTCTCCCACAGTGCAAATGTTTGAAATTCACCTTTACCACTTCCTTGTCTGTGATTTCTATGGCTTGTTGGCTACCCCATACATATTCGTGCAACATCAAAACCTCCTAGCTCCCTTTATCTTATTAAACTAGAGCTCTGGAAATAGGAAAGGATTCTTAAAAGATTAGTTATTCTTAAATTATTATCATTTATTTTAAAATGTCAGCGGACAGCTTCTTTTCAATAACACATGTGTGAAAAGAAAAACATTGAGCTGATTAATCCGCCAAATGGTGGTATTTTTTTCCATTGTTAATTTTTAAAGTCCCAATTTTTCTCTGTTCTGAGCAAGAGAGATCAACCAAAGGGTTTATATGCAAGCATATAGGCCTAACCCATGGACACAGACAACAGGGGGGTGAGGGCATGAGTAGGGGGAACGGGGGGTAATGTGGGGATAAGGACACATAAGTAATAACTTAATCAATAAAGAAATTTAAAAAGAGAATCTAAACATTTTAATGCTTTTAACATAGTACCATAGTAAGCTTATAGCTGCTGTGTCTTACACAACCCACATTTAGGGAAGTAAAATTTCTAATTCAATTTACAGTGATGTCAAGAAACAACACGTATCTGCAGGCAAAGATAAGAAAAACATTCCGGGGTACACAGTGATAGCTCTACTTAAATAAATAAACTTTTGGTTCTAGTGATTAGGTACACAGGATTATTATATGTTTAATTGGCTAACGTGACAATTTGGAATTACTTCTAGTCACATTTAATTGGATTTGGAGTCTCTGGAGAAAAGAAATAGAGAAGCCTAGCAGAGAAACAGTCATAAAAGTAAACTGTTTTTCCAAAGGGTGCTAAGCAATGAATTAATATCCATTGCACAATACTTTTTAATATCCCCTCAGCTTTAATAAGACTAATGCAGTGGTTGTATACACTAGATACTAAAACCAATTCAATTAAACACAAGTGTGCGGGGAGGGGAGTGTTTGCAGAATTGGAAATTTTTTATTTTCAATTTTAAGGAGGGTAATTTAATCAGAGGTGAATGATCTTTAACTCAGGTAAAGCAGGAGATGTGCTTAAAAACCAATATATAATAGTTAGCTATAATGCTATGCCAGGTTTAAAGGCATTTTAGACTCCATAAAATGTGTTACTCTATAAATGCTTTGGAGCTTAGTAAGAGGCAACCAAAACAAAGCATTCTCTCATCATCTGTAAATACTATTCTTATACTGTATAAACAAAAAATATATATAAAAGATAAATGGCTAGTTGCTGCTCTTATGTAGCTATCAAAAAAAAAAAGATTTACTTTTAACTTGGAAAACTGTGCCTTATGCTTTGTTTAATATTAGTCCCATCAAATTTATATATTACAAAATCATTTTCCTCAGTATTCACATATACTACCTGGTGTGGTTTTCCTGTTGTCTTATAAATTTGTTTTTTGTTGTTGTTTTTTATCTGTTCTTGTTCTTAGGAGTGCCATGATTGCTGACTACATGTTCTGGCTTTTTGGAGGAAGTGAACAGTGTATAAGCAAGCTCATCAAACTGTATTGGCAGGTAAAAATGGATGTCCCAACTAGGAAAAAGGGGCCCATCTCATTTTTAGAACCAAAATGAAGGGTTGGTGCTTACAAGACTGCTGAAAAAGGTAGCTGTGAGCACATCCATCCGAGAGACACTACTCAGTAGTAATTAAGTATATTAAGTATGTAATTAAGTATATTTTCTGAGGCTAGTTTTAAGGGCAAAATTCAAGGTTGTGTACCGTTGGCCCATACTTCAGTTTACAACCCAATATACATTTTAGACAGTCCCAGAATTGTTTTCCCAGGCATGCTGCTATTATGACAAGATCCTTTAAATATGAACTTTGTATTTTCATACATTTTTTTTGGTCTATGACCTGTAAAACCAGATGCTACAAAGTAATACCAATTACATAATGAAGGGAAATACAAAGATCAGTTGTATTTATTGGGTAACATTTAGGATTTGCAACAATAACCAAACAAACTGCAGATCTTCTTTCTTGTTATTCAAAATGGCAGTAAAAAGTCATATGAAAGGTCAGTTAGATGTCAAGAAGAGAATAATAATTTCTTAGAATTATAGGAGAATTAAGAATGTACTAAGTTAATCTCCTTCACAACATACAAGTCTACTTTTGTCCTATTCTCCCCCCACAAATTGTCAATGACTTTCTGCTGAAAAATGTACAAAATGAAGATCTCACTTATCCTCAAGAAACAACATCTAACTTGCTAACTAGATAAACTGCTTTCTTCACTTAAAGTGGATTTCTACCCCCTTAAAACTTAGACCAAGTGGTTCCCAGTGGGGCCACAATGATCAAATGGAAACACATTTCCAAATAATTTTTTTTCAAATATTTGAAAATCAACTACAAAAGCCACCTTCCTCCTCCATAGCTTCTGCTCTCCAGACTACATTAAGCTGTTTTTTTTTTTCTTTGTGTTTCAAGATAGTTTAATTTAATTGAATATGAACCTTTGGAACCAACTAGAATAAGATCTGCTAAAACACTAATATGAAAGAAATAATTGTTGCCATCTTCTAATGCTTCATAATTTTTCCCACATTCTCACTATTGTGTCTTGGCCCCTAGTTTTCTGTATTTCTATCAGGAAAGTATTAGGTTTACCATGTAAAATTCTCAGTAATTTATATTGTTTCATCTAAATATTTGGATGATTATAATTGAGACCTGTAGATGTGTGTGTGTTTTTTAAGTTAACCTTTAGGTAGGTAAATTTTAATCTCAAAAAATTATTAATTTGCTGATAAGTTTTAGAATTTTCTAAGGAAATCTAGAATATGCAAAATAATAGTAGTTGCTTATAGACATGTTAGTAAATAGTTGTAAAGAATTGCTAGATTTGAAACACAAGAAAATAATATGGGCTATAGATATAGTAAAGGAAGAGGACAGTTTATTAAAGGATTTCAGGGGCTTCTAGAGAGAGATGGGACAGGCATTAAATCTTGAGGATGAGATAATAGCTAGCAGGCCTGGCATATATTAGATCCCAAATGAATGTTTGTTTTAGTTTATTCATTCATTAAATAAACATATGTTGAGTGTCTATTGTGTTGTCTGCATTGAACTAGGGAGGAAAAAGGTCCAATGTTGATTCAACTTAAAACAGGTCAAGAGCTTGAAATTGGTTAATCATTCTATTTTCTTTATCTTTCAAAGAGCACCAATATCACTATTTACCTCAAACTAAGAAATAATCTCCACTTAGCAATGCATGTGTGTTTGCTATATTAAAAAAGAATAAAACAAACACTATTATTTTGCCATTCTGTTTTAAGGAAAGATAAGAAAAACGTATTTCTCTTGGTATTCTTCTTTTCTCCTTTACTTTGAAGCAAACGTGGTATATTGAAAACGAGCCCTTGTCTGGAAGTCACATGTGATTCAGTCCAAGTTCAAGCACCAGTCACCTAACCTGAGGCTGGGTAGTCTCCAGAGGGGCTTCAGCTGTGAAATAAGAGATGTCTAGCATAAAGTGCCTGAGGAGGTCCATTCTTAAAGCCCATGTGAGCACTAAAGTCTCACACTTTTAGGCACATCCAAACATGACATCACAAATTTTAAGAAAAAAAGTAACATAATTAGACATTTCACCCTATAGGTAAATTCCATAACCTAATCCCCTCTAACTAGCCCCAGCCTCACCACACCACACCATTGTCCCATCTGTTAGATTCTTCCTCGTGCTAGCTAGCCTCTCCTTGATCTTAATTCAAATATAAACATAAACCTGTTCTGTTCTAAATCACAGGGGGGCTTGGGACATTGTCCAAGAGTGCCCAATCCATGCCAACTTTAAAGGTAGGGATGCCCCACTACCCGAACACCATTGCGACTACACTGTTGAATTTAAGAATGCCCCAAACATCACAGACTACGAATTGTATTTGCATGTACATTCGTAAACATTCATTAAGGCTGAATATAGACAGGGGTGTTTTCGCTACCTTTGTAAGCGGAGAAGATACTATACAGTTTCAATTCAACAACATAAAACCCTCCTATTCTGGTCAGTTATTTTTTTTTTTTAAAGGTTTTAAGCAGGAAATGGAAAACTTCAGAATGTAAAAATTTGAGAACCAGTCTATACCCTCTCTCATAGACCTTTGACTTACAAAGAAGTTTATATGCAAAAGAACAGACCCTTGCTTTGGTAAGCTCAAGAACTCCTTTAAATTGTATTAAGAATATTTTCATATCATCCACTCAGCAAGAAAAGAAGGGCATAAATCTCTACACTATATGACAGCTCACACTGGGATATATCGCTTTGAATAAAAGTGTTTGCACATGTTATTCTATAATAGTGTCACCTCGTCAGAGCTAGAGAGGGTTGGAAATAACTTGTCAGGAGACTGTACTTGCATACATGCCTCTGCAGCTGATTCCCTTCTTCTGTTATCAGCCACACTTTTCTCAAAGACTGGAGACTTCATCACAATTCTGAACTAATTCACAAAATGGAAAGCCCTACTCAAGCTAAGAATTAGCTATTTTAAAGCAGTGTCCCGTGTGTACTCATATATTGCTTCTTAAAATAATAATATTATTCCAAGAAGAACTTTATAGTAAACTCTAATCCACCTCCCAAGCCCTTTGCCCCTTAGATCCAGGCCTAGATTTAATGCATCGGGAAACAAACAAGACTCCCTGCTCTTCCACTCCTGTCTCCCTTCCCTGCTTTCCAGCCTTCATTTTCAGCCATGCTCCGGGTTATCTTCTGTGTGGCTTTATCTCCTGCCATGTGAGTAGCAGAGCTAACTCTGGTCTGCACCACTCAGCAAAGTGGAGTGAGAAAAGGCGATAGCAGCTAATTTTGTTGCAGAACTCCATGCAATGAGTGCAGAGGAGCCCCATCCCTGTCAGGGTGCATGCGTGGGGCAACCAATCTGTGTCTGTCTCACATCGATGCCCCCACGCCTCTGTCTTTCCCTCCCTCCCTCCCTCCCTCCCTCCCTCTCTCCCTTCCTCTCCTCCTCTCTCTACCCAGGCAAGCTTCCTGATAAGCTCATTCCCCACCTTAATTGTTCTGTTAAATTTTTTCTTTTCTTTTTTCTTTTCTGAATCACAAACCCCTCTGAGAATCTGATTCAATTTGCAGGCATCCACCTAGAAACAATACTCATAAACACATACACAGAGAAAAATATGTTTACCTTTTATCTCACTGCATTGAAAATTGATCTCCTGCACACAGAACACCAAAGCAGCATTTACAGATTATTCTGGCTTTCTCACTCTTGTGAGAGGGTTGTGCAAGTTTTCTGGAATAAAAAATTGAAATATATTTGACATCTCATCACTGTCAGCATTTCATTTTAATGGCAATAGAGCTAAAACCCTGATTCACAAAGTTTTGAATAACAAATGGAGTCAGAACTCCTCTAGTTCACAATATCTCCTATGGGTAGGCAGGCATCAGAAAACACAAAATTCGGCCTGGCTGGTGTTCTCAATGGTTAGAGCACCAGCCCTTGCACCAAAGGGCGGCAGATTTGATTCCTGGTCAAGGGCACATATCTGGGTTGCAGGTTTGATCCCCAGCCCCTGTCAGGGTGCTTGCATGAGGCAACCAATCTATGCGTTATCTCAATGCCCCCCCTTCTCTCTTTTCTTCTCTCCCTCCCTCCCTTCCTTTTTCTCTAAAAAGTAATGGGAAAAATGCCCTTGGGTGAGGATAAATAAGTAAATAAATAAATAACACCAAAATTCATATTACATCATTCCTTTGTCCTCAAGTCAACGAGATTTATTTTTGTTAAATCTTTATCATCAACACTGTCTATGTCAGCAATGTGTTTCAATGTTAATGCCATCTAAACAAAAAGGGACCTTTATAAGACATAAGCTATTTGCTAGGCTTCTATAGATTTTTGTAGCTAGAAACTCTCTAGACTTTGTCAGCCTCACCCCTAGTATTGGAAAGTTCATATTGTTATTTGACTCTGGCCACCTCATTTGAAGAGGCAGCTTGACCAAAAACAAGCTCATAGTATTTTTCAGCAGCATCTCTAATTGTTAATTCAGTATGTCAATCAAAAGATTTGTCTACTTTATCTAACTAAGATATCAGCCATGAAAAAAAAATAAAAACTCGTCCTGGAATGAACTCATTATGAATTTGTTCTAAAATGGGTTTTCTTTTTTTTTTTTTTTTTTTTATTGCTTAAAGTATTACAAAGGGTATTACATATGTGTCCATTTTATCCCCCCGCCCTAGACAGTCCCCTAGCCTCCCCTATCCCCCAATGTCTTATGTCCACTGGATATGCTTCTATGCATGCATACAAGTCCTTTAGTTGATCTCTTACCCCCCTACCTCCTGCCCCGCAACCCTCCCCGGCCTTCCTGCTGCAGTTTGACAATCTGTCGAGGCAGCTCTGCCTCTGTATCTATTATTGTTCAAAAGTTTATAATGGTCTCTATTATCCATGAATGAGTGAGATCATGCGGTATTTTTCCTTCATTGACTGGCTTATTTCACTTAGCATAATGCTCTCCAGTTCCATCCATGACGATGCAAATGGTAAGAGTTCCTTCCTTTTTAGAGCAGCATAGTATTCCATCGTGTAGATGTACCACAGTTTTCTCATCCATTCATCTACTGATGGGCACTTAAACATTTTAAAAGAATTAACCAGCTGGCCAGTGGTCAAGCATCAACCTATGAACAAGGAGATCACGGTTCAATTCCCAGTCAGGGCATCTGCACGGGCTCGATCCCCAGGGAGGGACATGCAGGAGTTAGCTGATCAATGACTCTCTCTCATCACAGATGTTTCTAGCTCTCTTTTCCCTCTCCCTTCCTCTTTAAAATCAATAAAAATATATTTTCTAAAATAAAAAGAAAGAATTAACCAAATTATTTCTAAATTTCCTCTCTGATTGCCAACAAACTTCTTTAATAGGCAAGAACCAAGTGGTGTGTGTTCTTGTATCTTGACAAAGATCTACTGAAGTGGCACTGATTTGAGTTCTTGGCTCTGAGGAAGCTGAAGACTTTCACAGCAGTAAAAGACCCCTTTGGGGATTGTTGGAAGGGTTGCTGACACCAACACAGACCCATGTAGAAAGCCTGACATGTGGAGCCTCTTTCCAAAGGCTGAGGCAGTGCCAACTTCACAGGTTGTCCATCTGTGCAGAGAATACCAAGACTTCCCATCCAATCAAGCTGTACTTGGCATTGAAATGTTCACCATCTTCAAGATATCAATGGCATATATGGTTTCCAAAAAGGGCTCACCAACAAGGAATACTTCTTTGATGTAATTATTCTCAAAGGACAAACTCAGGTGTTGGCTGCACCAAGAAACAAGATTTTCCCCAGCCGCATCCTTGAAGAAGATGGTGTCATCTCTGGGCCCCTAAAGCCCTTACTTGACTTTCAGGGGTTCACAACCATGAGTTAAGACTCTTGCACGACTCATTCTCTTTGCAGCAGCCCTTCTTCTCTTTGATATTGGGCCTAGCAAGAGACATTTACTGCTTTCAGCACTTAAAGCAAAAAATAGCACCCAGAATGTTAGTGCCATGTGATGGAACTGCACTGTAGTCATTCAAACTTGAAACCTTTCCAATCCTGTGTCTCCAGATGCTTCTTAAATTAGTAGATACCTTTTTTTCTTTGCTCTCAAATTGCATTTGTTATCATACTCATTCAGCAAATATTTACTTAGCACTTATTAATGACGATATGTTAGGCACTGTGCAGTGTGTTGGGAATGCATCACTGAACAAAATAGGCATCACTGATATATGTCTTGAAGGAACATATATGTTTTCTGACAGAATATTTATGAAAAAAAAACAACTGGTACTTAAATTAGACACCACTTCTTAATCTCTTTTTCTGTACATGTTTTTCTCCACTTTTTTTCATCAAACTGAACTGCAAAAATAGCTCAATACATATTTGTCAAATGAATAAATCAACTACATTAAATATTGGTTTGACATAAAGCTCAAACCAATAATGTTTAGAATATTTTGGAATAGTTGTTTTATTTGTAATTTTCAAATTCAGTGCTTATTTGTATTCCACAAATATTTCTGTGTGTGTGCGTGTGTGTAAGTTTACAATTGTGGACAGTTTTTGTGCTTTAGTTGAGTGTGGGATTCATCAGACTATTTGGAGAAGGGTATAGAATTCCAAGAGTCTTTGTCTCATTGGTTTCCATGATCACTAGTGTCTCGATGAAAATCCAAAGGTCTTAGCTATTAGCTTCTTTCAAATGTGGCAATCAAGGGAGCAGCAAGCTAATGGATTTCTCTGCACCAACCAGAGAAGGGTGTAGTATAACTTAAAACTGAACGTAAGTTGATTCCTTATACTGATAATTAATTCTAACTTTTTTGCTTCAGTTCTTTTTTCTTCTTCTTGATATTGCAAAATCATCCCAATATTACTCATTTACATGGTGAAAATTAATGATATCTCAACCTCAGAATAAAAATAAAATCGTCAGCATGAAATGACAGGCAAAGTAAGGTCAAGGAAACAGAAAAAAATTTTATTAGCTTTAATAAAACACCTACATGTTCTGGAGAAGAAAAATGTGTTCTCTCTAAAGATTTTCTTCCACATGAAAAATTTTTCCACCGAAAGGAACAAAATAGAAATACCACATGAGCCATTTCTCTTAACAGTGTATATTTAAAGTCTATTTATTTATTTATTTGTCCTTGTCAGACATAGAGTTTATAAAATATTTGGACACAGAGTGTCTGAAAACAAGCAGGCATTATACACAGTGTGGCAAAATTAGGTTTACAGTTGTGAGTACAGGAAATAGAGTTTATTTTTGTAGTGTTATTTATTAATTATTGTATTATTTTTCATACAAACAACTGTAAATCTACTTTTGCCTCACCTGTAGTACTTACATTAGATATGATTTGAGAAATACTAAAACATTCACCTAAAAACCTTTCCCTATCAATTGCCATGTATCATGTTTACATTCCCACCATTTGGCATTGAGTCTCTATGATTTCATGCAAAAGAATTTTATCTGGGAATTTTTAACTCATTCATTGGTGAAGCCTGAACAGAATTATGGGAATTAGTTCTTTTAAGACTTCTTAGTCTCTTTGGAAACATGAAAACAGAATCCTGAAGGAATAAGATCAAAGAGGTAAACTCTGGTGACAGAACTCATGCAAGCTCTAATGAGGAACAGTGACAGAATGTTTTGGGATATAGGGAATGTATGTTGAGAAGAAGGATCTTATGGAAGCAATGGATACCTGTGCTTAATTCTGTGAAAGAAATGAAGCAAAATAAATATGAGCAGTAGAAAGAGGTCAGGCCTGAGATTCACAAGATGTAACTTCTAATTCCTATGCTAGAATTCTTTTTTGAATAAGTCACTTCATTTCTGTATCAGTCAGCTACTGCTACAGTAATGCTGTGTAACAAATCTCTCTAAAATTCAGTGACTTCTAATAATAAACAGGTTGGTTGCCTTGGAATTGATTTATCTAGGATGGTCTTGCCTGGGCTTGACTAGGCTTAGTTCTAAGCTACTAAGAGGCCTCTAGTCCTCCTTTGACCAATGTCTACCTGATGTCTCTTCTTCTTATGGAAAAACGCAGAAGTCTAAGAGAGAAAGCAAAACTATATAAGCACATTCCAACCTCTGCTCACACTATGCTTTCTAACAGCCCATTGGCCAAAGCAAGCCATGTGGCCAAGCCCAGTGGCAAGGGGTAAGATTCATCTACTCACTACAAAGCTATGACAAAGGTGTGGATATCACATTCCTATACAGAGGAGGAATTGAATCCAGAAACTCAATCTACAACTGCTCTAGACTTCAGTTTCTGCTTCGATATGATGAGGAAGTTAGCCTCAGACTACGGTTCTCAAATATACCTAGTGACCAACTGTATCATAGTCACTTGGGAAAATATTTAAAATAGTAGATTCCCAGAGTTGGGTGAGATCCTGAGAACTGTATATGTCTACTTCTCCCCAACTAGAGGACTCTGATGCACAGCCGTGGGCTAGAGGGTCTCTAAGGCCGTTAAAAATTCTTTTAAAGTTAATGGTCAATTTAGCATTCCCTAAGTGGAAAGGTAGAGTGTCAGATGTCCTGCACAGGTGATGCTGCCTACCTGACAATACACGTGAGAAAATGCATAAGCCCCAGATTATCCCCTCAGCCTTCCCAGGCAACCTGTGCTTCCTATTTTTAAAGGTTGACAACTGTTCTCCCCTCCTCACCTGGCTATTAAGTCACGTTTGCCTGCACATCTCCCATCGCCTAAGCAAACTCCTTGGCTGCTTCAAGAGACTTTCTTGCATTCAGTGTTACATCTAGGCAACAATGAGAATTGCAAGATTTTTTAGTCACTTGCCTACAAAGAGATTTGTTCATTAAGCTAGGAAATATTAAAATTCTCAATCTATAAATTCTCATATTTTTCAGTTAGAAGACAGACTAAAAAGGAAGTGTCCACATTTAAATAAGAGGTAAAAGAGCTGCTTTTCCTGGGCATTGGAAAAAGATAAATGTAGAAATGAATTTCTCATCTAATTATTCATTCCTGTTTATATGTTCTTTAATGGTATGTTTCCATGGTTACCAGTGTTGTTAAATGCTGCTTATGTTTCATTTTGCTTTGATGCTATTTGAGGTGGTATGCCAGTAGGGGAGGTTCACTTTTAAGTGAAAGATGTAGGCATGTATTTGATCCAAGGGTGAGTGTTCCCGTGAATGAGATAGTGACCATGACATTATTTCCTGTTTGTGTAGTTTTGTGTAGTTCTTCTGTTGATGTTCTGTGAGTGTCCCTGGCATTAGGAAGGCAGAAAGAAAGGGAGGAAAGGAAAGATGGAGAAAGAGGGAGGGAGGGTGGGAAGGAGGGAGGGATAGAGGAAAGCACCTGAACCCTACTCATATTAAACTCATGTGTACATTTTACTACTATTATATATTTGGTGATGTTGATTTTCCCAGTCTGTCAAGTAAGTGAGGTTGCTTTTTACCTGACCCATCCCTCCCTTCTCCTCACACTGTCCCTAATCCTCAACCACACATGGACATGCCAGGGGCCAAAGCCTTCTTTCAAAACTGAGCCCAACATTTAATTACTTCACCTCCATGTGAATTTTAGACACAGTGCCACCTTTGCAGAGGTTGTCTGCCTTTGAAGCCCCAATTGTCACAAAAATAGAGGGCTTTGTCTCCTGCTAAAGCAGTCAGGTATCCAGATAATGTTTGAATTTGGAGACAGTGCCTCTGGATGTGCCCTGCAGGGAGCAGCATACTTCCCGTGTACATTAGCCCTCTATTTGCAAATTGATCATTCAAGCTCCATCGAAAATGGTGACATCATATCAAGCAAAAAAATTAATTTTCAACCTCTCCTGAGAAATATTTACTTGTTGCTTAAATGGTGCTGGTTTGGTTTTGCAGTCATTATCAGTAGGTGATAGAGGAACCCCACACCATTTAAACAGCCAACTTTTCCTCCCCGGCCGCTCCTAAAAAGCTTTTGGGTTTCTGACGATTGTTAAGGGAGGATAAAAGTAACCTCTAAATTTCTTTTCATTTTCTCTCATTTGAGAATGATATGGATTTCAGAGATGTAAGGCAATTTAGGCCATTTTTTACTTGAGCAAATTCAGGTACAGTTATTTGATTCCCAAGAGTCCTAAGGCTATTCGGCTAGGTTGCCAGGAGGTTATTTTGTTTAGGTAGAGGATTTGCTCTTCAGTTTAAATTTGTGAACATGTTGATTCCTTCTTTGTTTTGTTTTCATATGAAAATCAAGAAGTGTTATGATTTAAATCAACTTTAGAGGTTTCTCTGGTTAACTTTCATATTTTCCATAGATTTTTACGGGTTATTGATTTACAAGCTTGCAGAGAAATTGAAGTCACTTATTTGAGCAATTGGAGATATGGAATAACTATTCCATGAAATTAAGAATTTTTTTTAAGCTGTGTTCACCCAGGTATAAGATAGTTTGTAAAGCTCAAAGCTTTTAATGTTTTTATTTATATTTAGCCATCTTTTTGATGGTATTGTACACCAATTAAAAATAAATTTTCCTCAAGATAAATATCATATGATCTCACTCATTTGTGGAATATAATGAACAACATAAACTGATGAACAAAAATAGAACCAGAGTCATAGAAGCATCGAACAAACTGTTCAACCTATGAGGGAAGGCTGGGGGGCGATGGGGGGGGGGGGGTGTTAGAGGGTAAGAGATCAACCAAAGGACTTGTATTCATGCATATGAGTATAACCAATGGACACAGATGGTGGCGGGGGAGGGAGGGTGGGAGGGAGGGGCGGGGGGGCGGGGGAGAGGGGCGGGGGGGGGGCAGGGGGGAGTGGCGGTGAGGGCTTGTGCCAGAGGGTGGGAGCGGTCGGAGAGAGGTCAATAGGGGAAAAGGGAGACTTATGTAATACTTTAAACAATAAAGAATTTAAGTTAAAAAAATAAAAAATAAATTCTCCTCTTTTCTTGAACTCATATGATTGTATTTCCCTCACTAATTATTAAAGACTGCCTGATGCTCTGCCTGTACTGCAGTTCCTGGTTGGATCATTTTCTTTTTCATAACCTTCCCTCTTCCATATAATGAGACTTTGGCATTTTAAATGTCAGCCTTTAACATATGGCATGATTTACTTTTTCTCAGGATCTTAAGTAACTATTGAACTAACCTATTTCCATCCAAGAAAGCATGTGCTATTTCATACAGTGCAGTCTAAAGCAGAAGTGTCAGCCTATGAGAGCCAATGACATCCAGAAAACCTTACAAGGACTATTTCAAGCCCAAACATACAAGTGTGGCAAACATGATAAGAAGCATGATGGAAGAAAAAAGAAATCCCATTTACCATTGCACCAAAAGAAAAGATACCTAGGAATAAACTTAACTAAGGAGGTAAAAGACCTCTACTCAGAAAACTACAGGACACTGAAAAAAGCGATAGAGGAAGACATAAACAGATGGAAGAACATACCATATTCATGGATTGATAGAATCAACATCATTAAAATGTCCATACTACCCAAAGCAATCTATAAATTCAATGCACATCCCATTAAAATATCAACAGCATATTTCACAGACCTAGAACGAACTCTCCAAAAATTCACCTGGAATTTAAAAAAGACCCTGAATAGCTGCAGCAATCCTGAGAATGAAGAACAAAGTAGGAGGGCTCTCAATACCAGATATCAAGCTGTATTACAAAGCTACTGTTCTCAAAACAGCCTGGTACTGGCACAAGAACAGACATATAGACCAATGGAATAGAAAAGAGAATCCAGAAATTGACCCAAACCACTATGCTCAATTAATATTTGACAAAGGAGGCAAGAACATACAATAGAGTCAAGACAGTCTCTTCAACAAATGGTGCTGGGAAAATTGGACAGATATATGCAAAAAAAATGAAATTAGACCACCAACTTACACCATGCACAAAAAGAAACTCAAAATGGATAAAGGACTTAAACGTAAGACAAGAAACCATAAAAATATTAGAGGAATCCAAAAGCAGCAAAATCTCATACATATGCCGAAGCTATATCTTCACCGATACAGCTCCTAAGGCAATGGAAACTAAAGAGACAATAAACAAATGGGACTACATCAAAATAAAAAGCTTCTGTACAGCAAAGAAACCATCAACAAAACAACAAGAAAGCTCATTGTATGGGAGACCATAATTGCCAATGTTATCACTGATTAGGGTTTAATTGCCAATATTTATAGGGAACACATACAACTTAACAAAAGGAAGATAAACAACCCAATCAAAAAATGGACAATGGACCTAAATAGATACTTTTCGAAAGGGAACATACAGAAAGCTGAAAGACATATGAAAACATGCTCAAAGTCACTAATCATCCAAGAGATACAAATCAAAATGCCAATGCGGTACCATCTCACACCTGTCAGAATGGCTTTCATCAACAAATCAACAAACGACAAGTGCTGGAGAGGATGTGGAGAAAAAGGAACCCTCGTGCACTGCTGGTGCAGTGACTGTGGAGAACAGTATGGAGTTTCCTCAAAAAACTGAAAATGGAACTCCCACTTGACCCAGTGATCCCTCTTCTAGGAATATATCCCAAGAAACTAGAAACAACAATTGGAAAGGATATATGCACCCCTATGTTCATAGCAGCACAATTTACCCTAGCTAAGATTTGGAAACAGCCTAAGTGCCCATCAGTAGATGAGTGGATTAAAAAGCCGTGGTTCATCTACACAATGGAATACTACACTGCAGTAAAAAAGGAGTCCTTACCATTTGCAACAGCATGGACGGAACTGGAGAGCATTATGCTAAGTGAAATAAGCCAGTCAGAGAAAGAAAAATACCACATGATCTCACTCATTTATGCAATATAATGAACATAAACTGATGAACAAAAACAGATCCAGAGACAGAAACATTGATCAGACCGTCAAACCTTAGGCAGTGGTTCTTAACCTTCTGGCCCTTTAAATACAGTTCCTCATGTTGTGACCCAACCATAAGTTATTTTCGTTGCTACTTCATAACTGTAATGTTGCTACTGCTATGAATCATAATGTAAATATCTGATATGCAGGATGGTCTTAGGCAACCCCTGTAAAAGGGTCATTCAACCACCAAAGGGGTCGCGACCCACAGGTTGAGAACCGCAGCCTTAGAGGGAAGGTAGGGGAGGGTTGGGGAGAGATCAATCAAAGGACGTGTATGCATGCATATAAGCCTAACAGACAACAGGGGGTGAGAGCATGAGTTGGGGCGGGGGGGGGGGGTTAATGGGGGGATAAGGACACATATGTAATACCTTAATCAATAAAGAAATTAAAAAAATTTAAAAACATAAAAATAAATTTTTAAAAAAGCTTGACAAGTCTTCGTTTTATCCATTCTTAATGAGGTGGGGCTTGGCCTGCTTTAACATTTGTATATAAGACACAAATCAGATAAAACTGAAGACGGACACCAACAACTTGGAAGTGTAGTGGCAGGTCTCTTGAAGAAAGCACTTCATTTCATTTCTCTCCCATTTCATTTATCCCCATTCTGAGGCACCTTTTCATTTTTTTAATCCTCACCCAAGGATATTTTTCCCATTGATTTTTAGAGAGAAGGAAAGTCAGAGAGAAATATGGATGTGAGAGAAACACATCAATTGGTTGCCTCCTGCAGGAGACCCAACCAGGGCCCAGGCCAGGGAGGAGCCTGCAACCAAGGTTGAACCCGGGACGAACCTTCAGACTGCAGGCTGATGCCCTATCCACTGAGAAAAACTGGCTATGGCTGAGACATCTTGATGATAGGAAGTCAGTTATAGGAGGACATCTGCCCCTTAATGGCATCCTCCTGCAATCTGTTGCCTTCTAAAAGTCCTCTAGGAGGAGCCACAGCCTGGGAGAGATTAATTGCAAGCAAATGAGAGAGATAATAAAGAAAAAGAAGAGGTATCTGGTTGCCAAGCAAAGCTGAAACCCGAAGAAGAAAAGACATCTTGGGAGCTGGGAATACACCTAAGACAAACTTTGAGCACTAGACGCTAGCACTGTAAGGGCGCTTTTCTACATGGCACAGCAGTGCTCCTCCTGGGTTCCAGACAGTCATCCCTCCTTGGTCTGTGCACCATCAGGGCCATAGAGCTACTGGCTTCCAAGGTGAACAGTTCCCTCATTGGGAGGCTCCTTTAGTACATCTTCTGCTAAGGATTCCATTTCTGCTTTGTGACGCTTTATAAAGGAGTGCTTCCTATATTCGAAATCTTCTTTTAGTGCCAGACAGGGCTGTGGACGGCATTTTGCATCCCCACAACATAAATAGCTCCAAGCATGAGACTCTGAGTGAGATAGAACTGATTTGAATCCCGAAAAAGCACTGACACAAAGCAGCCATGTGAAATACTGCATATTGTTTAATACAAAGACTCCGTTTTTCTCATCTGTAAAATGGGATAACAATGCTTATTTTTCTAGTATTGCCTTCACAATTAAACAGAATAATTTATCCACAGCACTTACCCAATGCACAGTGACCCCTCATTTAATTAACAAATGAGCTTTACAGATTCATCAATGAATTAAATGAAGTTTACATAGGCAGAGTACAAGGGCAGGTTGCTTTCTAATGGCAGAAAGTCCATGCAACCTACATCTTGTCTTCAAAGAAAGCATCCTTGAATTCTTTTGACTTCCCCAATATACACTTTTTCAAGGTCATCCTTGGCTTTTCCACTCAGTAATCTGCATCGTAGCCCAAGAGATAAAACAGATGCTTTGTGGAAAAAGCATTACAAGTGGGGGACCAGATCATCAGGTTCTTGTCCCAACCCTACCATCGTTAATCAGCTGTTTACACCAGCAAGCCATACCCTAATCCAAAACCACCAGTCAAGCAATGCAATCAGAAAACAACATACAGTTAGGGAAATGGATACCTAACTTCAACTAACTAAACAGAGTAAAGAGCTGGAATGCACGACGACAAAATGGGTCCTAAACTTTGCTAACATTTACCACTAAACACAGAGCCTAAAACTCACTAGTAATACCGAGTTGTGCTTATGAAGTAATTGCAGTAATGTAGCTATTTATTCCTGTGATACCTTTTGGTGAGTCATCTTAAATCGTCAAGAATAAAAAGCTCTGTGGCATCCTGAAGAGTCTGGAGGCTGCTGAAACCCACACTGACAACCCTGAATTTCTATCAGCTGGTGTTTCTCTAATGCGCAAGCAGAAAATTATTCAGAGTCTTTAGAACAAGAGCGTACTGTAAATTCTATTTATAAATTAAATGTGCTTTGTCACTAAGCTACACCAACCCAAGCACATCATTTAAGTTTCCCTATCAAGAAGCCACTCATCTAATTTCTGTAAATGTTTCCCTTTGAGACAGGCATGCGAACTGATAGCGTATCCTACATCTAAGGAGTGGCTGGTGGACTAAACAGTGTTATTGTGACCAGTAGCTGTGAAGGACGAATATTCTGTTTTGTGTGTGGATTAATTTGTGAAGAGGATCTTGACCTGGCTTAGGTTGGATGTGATGTGATTCATTTGTTTCTCTGTTAGTGTTAGAGTCAAACTGCTGTCTTTGAAGACAGGATGAGCATCGTCATAGAAAAAGAAAAAGAGAAGTAGTACTTACCTGATGCTCCCAGGAATTTACAATCTAATTAGAAGGATGAAAAGTTGCTCAGGGTAGGAGGAAGCATTGGTTTAGGAGACTTGGGTTCTTGTCTTGCTTTCACCTCTAATTGTGTGACTTCAGGTATGTCAACAGAATTTACCACTCCCAGCTTCCTTGGTTATAAAGTTGAGTGATTTTAAAATACCTCATATCTCCTTAGTTCTGTGCTGAAAGAACCTGGAAATAAAATTTTGCTGCAAAATATAAGTGATTAAAAATAAATGCAGGGTAAATTTTAGGCATTAAATGCTGAAGTTATTCGCCTAATGGATAATTAAAACCTTAACCCTAACCCTAACCAGACTGGACAGTGGACAGTAGTGTAGACAGACACACACACACACACACACGCACACACACACACACACACACACACTCTATATCAGCGGTTCTCAACCCGTGGGTGGCGACACCTTTGGGGGTCGAACAACCCTTTCACAGGGGTCGCCTAAGACCACAGGAAAACACATATATAATTACATATTGTTTTTGTGATTAATCACTATGTTTTAATTATGTTCAATTTGTAACAATGAAAATACATCCTGCATATCAGATATTTACATTATGATTCATAACAGTAGTAAAATTGCAGTTATGAAGTAGCAACGAAAATAATTTTATGGTTGGGGTCACCACAACATGAGGAACTGTATTAAAGGGTCACAGCATTAGGAAGGTTGAGAACCACTATATATATATATATATATATATATATATATATATATATTCCAAAATTATATAGCATTCACTGAAAAACTAAAGTAAATTACATAATTCAGAATTTAAAATAATATTATTATGACTATTTTTAAACAGGGCAGGTTGCAAAGTAGAGAATTCAAAACAGCTATATTTTAAAAATTGTTTACTTTGCTACATACAAGTTACCTGTATATACAATCTTTGGTTGTTTCTAGACAATGCTAATAAATGCAAATAAAAACTTAAATACCTTAAACTGCATAAAAATATAATTTTCACATCACTGGGCTGATAAATGTAATGGCAAACTGCCAAATATTCCCTTACATTAGAAAAATACAGAATTTATGATGAAGTTTGCTTAATAAAAGAACTATAAATCCAAGGTAATATTTCAGCCTTAAAATGTTGATCATAAGGTATGGGAGGCATTCAATTATTACATATATTATTCTGACATACTTATATTAATAAAATTGTCATAAAAATGTCAATTCTGGCTATTGCATAAATGTTACAGGCTTATAAGGAAATCTCAAGGTAAGATATTCTGTTCTTTAGAAAAATTTGCTCCTCAGGTTAATCTAAATTTCAAAAAAAAAATAAAGTCATCCAAATTCAACCCACATATATTTAAAAAGATTAATTTAAAAGTATTGCTCACAAAATTTATTTCCATTTTCTAGATAATTCTAGTCATCATCCAAAATTGTATCATTATTTTATTTTATTTTTAAATATATTTTTATTGATTTCAGAGAGGAAGAAAGAAGGATAGAAACATCAATAATGAGAGAGAAACATTGATTGGCTGCCTCCTGCACACCCACTAGCCTGCAATCTGGGCAAATGCCCTTGACCAGAATCAAACCTGGGACCCTTCAGTCCACAGGCTGACACTCTATCCACTGAGCAAAACCAGCTAGGGCTAAAATTGTGTTATTATTAATGTAATAACAAATATCCATATTAGCCACTAAATATTAAAGGTTCCCATCTCAGAACCTTGCAAATCTAGCCTCCTTTGAAGTTAATTTTGAAAATAAAACAAAACAATCATAATATTCATTCACTAGGAATACCTACTTGCATGGATTTTATGAGGATGAAGGAAATAGTATTTCAACATGCATGTAACAGACTCTTCATGAAAGACAAGCCCAACTAAATATTACCATCACAAAATGAAAACCTGATATTTTGGTTTCTAACCAAAAATTTCCATGATTTTAATAAAGCTAAATTTTTTCAAAGTTGTTTCATTAAGGAGTTATTCCATAATGTACCAGAAATATATATATTCCTTTGCCAGAGCAATGTGAGCCAGGTTCAAAGCCTCAAGATTGTTTGTCTCCAGAAGAATGAAAAAATGTTATACATTAAAACACAACAAGGATGTGTCAAGATCCGGTTAAAGGGTAATTTATATTCTCATTTCTATTCTATTTTTCAGTATTTCTTCTAGGAGCTATAATAATTTCCTTTGAGAAAGTATCTCTATGGGGAATTCAATTCTTATCCTTCCTTACACACTCTGCTCACTCACATACTTCCTTACCCATCCTCAAGATAGAGGGCAGAAGCCACAAAAGAAGCCCATTTTTATTGGCTCTGAGGGAAGAGAGGGAGGCTGCGCTCCAGCACATCCCCTCCTACGTGGAGAGCCCTGTGAAAACCTCCATGCAATGCCTTGAGCATCCTGCCAAGAATATAGTGCCTTAAAGGAGCAGATCAAGCTGCCACACAAAAACCACACTTCTGCCACTTGCAAAAAAAGGCTGGTGTAGGCTCTTGGGCACGAGTCTTACTGTCCCTGCTGTGAGATGGCTTAGCAAAGCTACCCTGCAGAAGTCACTTAATCTTCCAGCAGTTGGAAGAGAAATGAAAGGGAGAGACTGTTTTCTTCTATCCTGGGCTTGCTGCGATACTGTTAATGTCTTTCTGGGAGAAAACCAGGGAATTAAGTCCCTTCACTAAAATTTTTGATCCAGAACTTAAAGCAAAATATCCTTCACCAAGGTATTCAGAAAATCTGTTTGGGTGTTAGGAACTGGTATGGGCTGAAGTGTGTCCCCGTAAATTCTTATGCTTAAATCCTAACTCTGCTTGGAGGATTGGGATTGTATTTTCAAATAGGATGATTCAGTTAAAGTGAGATCTTTGGAGGGGTCTTAAGCCAACATGACTGGTGTCTAATACTGTAGAAGAGGAGATTAGAGTACAGATACACAGAAGAAAAAAACAGATGAAAACACAGGGAGAAGCTACACACCCAATCTACATGCAGAAGAGAAAGACCTGAGAAGTCGACCCTGCAAACACCTTAATCTTGAACTTCCAGTCTCGGGAACTATAAAAATAAGTATGATACTTTGTTATGGCAGCCCCAGAAAACTGATACAGAATTAATAGTTTACACAGGCAGCAAGGTCAGATTGTGACCTTCGAATTGAGATCTAGAACAGCTTCCCTCTTCAGCACAACACTCCTCATGCCTCTAGGTACAGCTACTTGCTTTTTGGGTCTGGATAGGCCATCCCAGGATTGGTTCCAGCAGCGACCATATGTAAGCACTCATCTGAAGAAATTCTCCTACACAATCTAAAGAGTCTTTATTTTTGCTGGAGGACTAGAACCTGGCGCCTAAACACCGTGGTTAAGTCCGTAATCCACGTCCCTGAATTCCAAATCTGCCGCCTATATTACACATGTTGGCATCCAGGCCTGAGCATCCAAGCCCTGCCGCACACTCACAACCCCCTGCTACTTCCATCTGAGTGCTGGCTCTGGGTTTGGCAACTGTATTCTTTGTTTCCTTCCAGTTCCTCCAACTTGGAAAGGACAGGGCTGTGGGCAATGTTAAGGTCTTTCATGAAGCCATTCAGACATTTGCCCCACAACAAATTTAAAATGTGGATTTACAAATTCATGTCATTTTCTAATCTGAGTCTCAGAGAAAGGAGGATCCTTTGTACCCAGAAAATTCCTTCAAAGCTGCTCTTTTACACACAATATAGATGATCATAGAGGCCATTTGAAGTCACTGATGCATGGAGTAGGCAATGAACAAGTTAAATTAGGCTTCCAGGTTTAAAATCAACTCCTCATTGCTTTTAATATTAATAAGAAACTTGTTTACAAATACTATGCTGTAATAATAAAAATTGCTGTTTGTTAAATGGTTTTTCTTTGTTAGAAAATTCAGATCTATTACTATTCCTTATTAGTTGTTGGCACTCTTAGGAGAGTTATTCCTATCCATTAATATAGATTTTTATAATATGCCTTTATGCTAATTTTAGAAAAATAAGATTACTATAGACACTTCTACTTTGAATTCAATGTCCAAGCCTCATTAGAAGGAATAGTTGTAAGAAAGGAATAAATTCCTTTTTTAAAAAAACTTCTCATAACTTTCTTTTTGGTCTGTTTCAAATAAAAATGGGCCTACTTAAAACAGAAAGTTCAGGGTGATGGCAGGCTTTATAAAGAGCTAGAGGCCCAGTGCACGACATTCATGTACTAGTAGGGTCCCTAGCGGCTGACCGTGGCCAGCCGGGTACTCCCTCCCTTTCCCCAGCCAGCCTCGCCCCCTGGTTGAACTCCCTGAAGGACTCCTGGTCAAGGGTACAATTTGCATACTACTTTTATTATATAGGATGGTAATATGAGCAAAGAAAAATTAAAGAAATCATTAAATTCTTAAATAGCAAAATCCATCTCAAACAGCTCTTGTGATGTGGTTAGAAGGGAAGCTTTGCTGGGCGCACGTTGAGAAGGTTTTTCTTGTTCCAGAAGGCTTTCCCAGGTATTGGAAGAAGAAGAAAAAATGTGTCTAGTTTGTCATGTTATTTATAGAAAATACTTAGATCTAGATACTTCAATTAGTTTTTTTTAAGTACAAATTGCTCATCAATGTCTGTAAGATAATTATGTTAAACTTAAGAATTTGATTTTTTTAAAATCAAGTAAAAAATGACACCTTAGAAAATAGAATTTTTATTTTTATCTTAAAGCAAGCTCAGTTCAGAAGTGTCTGTTTACAAACTTTCTTCATTTAATTGGTTTTCTTAATATGAAATAGTATTTCCAGAACTAATGAAAATTTCATTCTAATGAATATTCAAGACCAATATATGTTATCTTTGCAGTACAGTATATAGATTTTTAAATCATCCATAAAGGTAATTATATTATTTTACATTCTTAAAAAGTCATGTGCTGTTATTGATGGGTTGTTTGCTTCTCCTTAGGCCATGATTGAAGAAGCCATCACCAGAGCAGAATCATTCTCAGTTATGTACACACCATTTGCAACAAAAATCAGAGCTGATAAAGTTGAAAAAGTAAAAGAGGTTTTCACAAAAACTCATCCGGCATATGTGGAATATATCTACACAGGTAAAATTCAGTATCTTCAAGTTATCAGTTGATACTTTATTTCCAATAAAGTAGAAGCCTATTGGTGTGGCTCAGTTGGTTGAGTGTCATCCTGTGCACTGAAAGGTTGTCTGTTCGATTTCCAATCAGGGCAATTTTTCTCTCTCACATAGATGTTTTGTTCTCTCTCTCTCTTACTCTCTCTCTCCCTCCTTCTCCCTCTCTCTAAGCATATCCTCAGGTAAGGATTGAACAAAAATAAATAGAGAACCATTTCTGTTTTGGTTTTAGGGGTATGGTGTTTTTAGCTGAGAAGTTGAAATTGAAAGTCATTTTAAGGTTTTAAGTGGGTCTAACAGTATGGGTCTAGCGCAATATTCCTAGCGCCATCATGTTCCTATATTTTAAGATAAGGAATAAAACCTAGAAGTTCTAAGATTTTTAAAATAAAAAAATAACCATTAGTAAACTACCCTTTCCCCGTATCCTTCATCGATAAACTAGATAATTATAGTATTTCTTGAAGATAGATTTTTTGCCAGTTCCTGCTATTTCTACTTTTTCTTCCTCCATCTATCTCACACCCCAAATCTCCCTCTTGCCTTATATTCTTGGATCAGTGGTAGCCATACGAGATGTAGACAGACAAGTGTACCCAGAGGACAAAACACCAGTACAATTCCTTTTCCCCCTTTTTGTCTTTGGAAGCCACTTGCTTTTATTTATTCATCCAAAAACACATTTTACTACCTACTATGTACCAAGTGTTATTCTGAATTAAGACAGGGATTTTCATATACTGAATTAATGGCTCTTAATAATAAATAGCATGTTAAGCAAAATCTCTAAATGTACATACCTAATATCACATCCTCCTACTAAGGCCCCTTTATTCCTTTTTTCAGGGTTTAGAGGCCACATCACTGATTTATAGAACTAATAATGTATTCCATTAGTGATCACTTTCATATGCCAGGCATTCTACATCCATTACCTCTTGTTATTTCCATAACTTATGAAGTGAGTAAGATGATTCTCATTTAGAAACAAGAAAACAGCAATCAGAGACAACAAATAAGATAACAAATAGCTTTTTTCCAAAGATGCACAGCAAATAGGTGGCAGCAGGCCTTGGATTTGAACCCATGTCCTTGTCATTGAGCTACACTATTTCCATCTGATAGGAGCAGAGATGTGATGGAAGCATTGAATTTAAATCCTATGGAGTCCTTTTTAAAATGTTCTACTACACCTCTAGATCTTCAGAAGAAACACAGGAAATAATCTAACCAGTGATGATTAAATAGTGAATCCCTAAGGAACAATGAGAATTTGAGGGCAGAGAAAGGGAAGAGAAGAAAGTACAGTGCGTACTATAATGACCATTCATGCTTATTTCATTTGAACACTTTGTCAGGAAGTAGAGAAAAATGCTTTAGAACTTACATTCTTTGCTAATTGTTATAAATCATTTTTTATTTTATCATGGATATCTTACAGAGGGTTGGGGGAACATTAATAGCGTACAGAAGTCATGTCTATCTAGTGTCATGGAAATGAATCAAATTCAGCTATTTCCATGTTATTCTCAACTCTGTTGGTAATGAGAGAGATTCATGGAGGAGATCACCAGTTTGCCAACCCTCTACTGGGAGCATGAATTTAGTTACATGTAACTTGCTTCACAGAGAAGTCATGAAGATTAATTAATTAATACTTGGGGAGCACTGTTGTCACTGATGGTTTAAAAACAATAATAACATTAATGAGCCGGATTCATGTCTTGTGTAACTCTATCAAAGCTGTTATCAAGATGAATTATGATCCATTGGCAAGATGACTCATGCTAAAGGAACTTACACTTTGGAAGAGAAGATAATTATAAGTTATTAATGATTGTTTCTATTACTTTATAATGACTAATTCCTGGAGTATGACAGTGCTATACGAGAACCTAGAGAGGAAAGGCACAGGAGGAAGGAGGGGAGATAGAAAAGGCAATCTAGACTTTTCCATTTCTTTGGGACTAATTAGGTCCTTTGCTCCGTAGAACCTGTACTTTGAGCTAACAAGGCTATTGCACTGGTGACATTACTTGTCTCTGTTGCAAATGATTAAAATGTCCTCCCCAAAGCCATTGCTGGAATGATGGTGAAACCACTCTTGCTAACTGTATGGGGCGCAGTCTTAGTAGTATGGCTTCTTTTCCCCAGGTAATTCCAAGGTCAGTGAAGGCACAAAGCATAAGAAGAGAGCAGGTGAAATGTTATCTTTAGCATCTGGATATCTGATGCAGGAGGTGGCAGGTATGGTAGGTATTCAGTAGCCAAGGGCAATAGTTAGAAAGTGAGTCACACAAGAGAGATAGGTCCTAGAAGAGTAGCTACCACCTTTTTCTGGCACTGCCCAAAAACCAGGGTTCTCCTTCTGTCCACCTTGTAGATAGAATTTAAGTAGCTTCTATCCTGCCAAAAAATTTATTCAGTTTTATATTTCAACAAATCATCATGTAGCAGGTGTAACTAGACAATCACACAGCAGATGTTTAAAACATGGGACTCTTTTTTTCTCTTACCTGCACATATTCATCTTTGGTCTTCCCAGAATCAAAAATATATTCTATCTCATCATAGGGAGTCTCAGTCCCATCTAATCATTTAGTGTCTCTTCAGTTAACTATCCAATCCAGTGCTTCTCAACCTTCCTAATGCTGCGACCCTTTAATACAGTTCCTCATGTTGTGGTGACCCCCAACCATAAAATTATTTTCGTTGCTACTTCATAACTGTAATTTTGCTACTGTTATGAATCGTAATGTAAATATCTGATATGCAGGATGTATTTTCATTGTTCTCAACCCACAGATTGAGAACCGCTGAAAATTCACTAGTTTTCTTCCCCATTCTTTTCATGGGATTTTCTTCTCCCTCTGGTCTGGTTTCAACTTCCACAGAACTCAGAAATACCCAGTGTCCAAAGGTGTCTGTGGGCATGTGAGGAAAGAGTCCTGTTTTGGAATCTGGTGCAGGAGGATACAGCGGCTGATTGCATGACTAGAGCTACTTGAAATCAACTCTGCTGGCTTGAGCAGAGCCAGTGACAGGCTCATTTATGTGGCATATTAGATGACTCAAGGGCACCTATATGAGTTTCCCATGCTGCCTCATGGAGTAGATGCTTCTTTATATATACACCCCAACCATCCCTGCCATACACATTGGCCCAGCTTAGAGCCACTCTTTTGAGATTGCTTCTCTTTACAGAATGCTGGTTTGTGAACCCAGTCACCTTTTGAATCTTAACACTAGAAATCCTCTCTTCTCTATTAGTTATTGGAGATAGTTTTAGCCCTCTCTCTGATTTTCTATGTTATTCTTCCATTTCTCTTCTCCCTTTCTTCATACACCAGAATCCTAAGATCTTCAGGACAAGAAGAGGATCTACAATGAAGATGGGCATTTTGTTCATCTATTCATATATTCACCACTTATTGAGTACATATATTCTAGACGCTATTCTAGGCAGTGCTAGAATATACCTGCTCCTAAGAAAGGATCTGACTTTATTAATTTATATTTCAGGTTATATCTTTCCTCTCTTCTAAAGAATATTTTCAATTAAAACCTAAGTTCTAATTGTGCAGTGGAAGGCTGACTCTAATGAATGATAGAGGAGAAAACAGACACGGGAGCAATTTGGAAATAGAATCCTTGCCACCAAAAATGGCAAAGACTGACCAGGTGTTTACCAAACTATTTTCCCCCTCATGCATGCAACTAGAATATATTTCAGCCTTCCTTACAGTTATGTAAGGCTTGTGACTAAATAATGGCCAATGGAATATGGACAGAAATAATGTGTGCCACTTCCAGGCCTGGCCCATAATACCCTACCATACCTACCATACAGAGCTCTCTTTCCTTAGCCACTGACTAAGTGGATAGGACCATGAAACTAAAGAAGCCACAAAACAGAAGAAGCTTGGATCCTTGAATGAACATGTGGAAGGTCACCCATTGAATACCCACAGGAGCAAACAACAAAATTCTCTTGCTGTAGATCACTGAGACTTGGGGGTTGTTGTTTGTTGAATCAATGAGTTTTATTCTAACTAAGTCACTGCTTCACTGCCCTACATCAAAACAAGTTGTGGGAAACTGTTTATTGCCTTCACTATCTGATAAGCATAGACAGAGAACTCCCCCGAAACCGCCCCCCACCAAGGCTGGGTGCCTTTGAAGCCCTAGCAAAGCTCGGAGCTAGGCGCCACCTCTGTTTGTCCAGACAGTGGTGGCTAAAACTACTCCCCCATTTATTATTATGTAAATCCTTGCTGATGGGCTAGTCTGCTTGTTACTAGGGGGTCACCTGCCTAAGGGCTATGCTATGGGGGTATCCCAGATCAATAAAAGCTTGGTGAGGCCTGAGCACTGGGGAAGTCCTTCGGGACTTGCCGCCTGGTCCCCCAATATTGCAAAATTATCTCGTGTCTTTTTCTCTCATTTGTTGTGCGGCTCCTCTTTCAGATACTGAACCCTACTCCACGCAGAACATGGAGGGAGTCTACTCGACACAAGTAAGCAGCTTACTACTCCAATTACAATATACACAATGAATTCATGTGAACTTAGTGACTGAATAAACACGCCTCCATATGCAATCAACTCGATCCTCAGGAATACTGCGAGTCTGTGCACAGTCTCGTCTCCCTCTCATTCACTCGTCCTTCTGCAGGCAATTACAGATGGATGCTCTCATGCACATTTGTTTGGACCCACCCAGAAAGATACCATTTCAGGAGAGACACTGGTGCTCCATGAGAGATAGAACACAATTAAGTAGTTTTCATGGCAGCCAGAGAAATTGAAGCCGTAGTAAGAATTTCTAAAGTATAGAGATCATCTAAATAAACAGTCAACAATGAAGGTCATAATATTCGTACCTCAGAGATCTTGGATGAGGAGTCTACCTATCAAAGTTTTCCTGGATAAGTAGTTATTATCATTAAAACTTGGAGACTAACACATTTAATTCCCCCAGCAGGGGCTGGCAGACAAACCTCCAACTCAGAAATTCTGCCCAACTCCAGGTCACCTTCATCGAGCCTAGATAGTATTGAATTCATTACTCCTTGATCTCATGACAGTGCCGTGAGCCCAGCAATAGCTGGCAGAAGTGGTAGTGATGAGCAGGAAGAGATCTTACGATAGAGATCCCCCACGCGGTGTATTCTCTCTAGCCAGCTCCCAATTCACAGTCCCCCTTGTCAGGGATTTCCACATGAAAAACAGATTCAAAAGGAAAAACTATAAAAATAAGTCTTTTTTAAATGTATATAGCCTTAAATATTTTTAATTTATTTTTATTGAATAACCAAATAAATTAGTGATTTATAATGAGGGAAAAAAAACCCATTCTATTGCCCTGATAAGCTCTATGAGAGTGATGAAGGAAAGTTAAAATTCAAATTTGCCTTGTGGGACAACCAGACTTATACATCCTTAGGAACACACTGTGCATCCTTTGCTATTTTTGAAATATAGTGATACCTACCAAAATCTTAAATCCATATTATAATAGAATTGTATTGTATTATGTTTCATGGAGAAAAGATTACTGAATTTTTTAGCAGTGTAGCTATCCATTTTTCTTATTTAAAGAAAAATCCAGTTTGATTCATGCAGAATAGTCAGAGTATATAAAACAAATAATAATTCACCAACCCCAGAATTATTATGTTTTCACTTATAAAGATTTTTCTTGAGATTTTTATTCATATATGCCAATGAAATGATGCAATTCTGTATAATTCTTATTCTCGCATGGTTGTATTTTAATAATAATAAAGTAATACAATAAGCATATCCTGTCTTCTCTTGATGAAAATATCAAGATTTATTTGCTAAATAAATAAATATTCAGTAATGGATTTGTGGTTAGTAATGTTTATTAAAAAAGTTTTCTGGATAAGATATCAATTACTTTAACACTTAGGTGGATGGAGTTATATTTTGTCTTTTCAATGTAATTTAACTCCCAAGAGTAAATATGTCTGTTCAGAGAAATAATGCATTGTTTTAAAATAGACCTTTAAAAATTGCTTTTCACTGAAATGTATAACCTTGTGCTTGTACAGTCATCATTTACCAGTAAGGATAATACATTCTTATGCTCTCTAAAACATGAAGTTAAATTTTCTCATTTTATTCTTTCTTTTTAAAATATTATAATTTTATCATGATCCAGAGTTTTTAAGATCAAACTATTTTCCTCTTTGTGAGTTCTTCTCTCAAATAGAAGTGGTTATGGAATTCAAGAAACTACATCCCCAATATTATTATGAAAGGGTTACAGTCAGATTGGTTATAAAGATGATAAATCATCTCATATTTGCACCACAGAATTTTTGTTAGAAAGAGAGAATCATTCCCAAAGTAACAAAATCCTCATATATGGAGCAAAAGTCTCTATTTTTAAAATATTAAAATGTTGGATTTGGTCGCTTTACTAGTTTCTCAAGTTCATATTATCCATTACCAGTTATTCCAGTCTGGAAAAAACAACAACACTTCATAACCATTTCAAAACAGACAGAGCTAATTCAGGGAGTAGGAGGTATATATATATATTAAAACTTTATTTTTTTCTGAAATATGGACTTATGCTGTCTAATCAGCCACTCTGTAGTAATATTATCGCCAATCATTAGGCACTGCCATCTAATAAATCATGCAGCAGAGCATTAAAATCCCTAAAGACTGCACTCCCAATCATATAAAACAATGTCTCTACTTTCTCAATTTTAAATTCCACATGTGGATTTGGCACAAAATTAGAAATTTCCATTTTGTAGTGTGATCCTTTTTTAAATTTAGTTTTGCATATTCAGCATTTGAGTCCTATTTTTTTTTCTGCTTTAATACTTGACTCACAGTTAACTTACACTCTAGTGGTGTTTCTTGGGGTCCACAAAAAATCACTGCATTTCACACCTAAAACAAAGCCTCATCAAAGCATTTGTATTTTTTCTTTTATTTATTCTTAAAAATATTTTTATTGTGAGACATTACACATACTAGTATATAAAAATTCATAAAACAAATACACAGTTTAACTACTTATTACAGAACTAGAGGCCCGGTGCACTAAAATTTGTGCACTTGCGGGGGGGGAGGGTCCCCTCAGCTCGGACTGTGCCCTCTCGCAGTCCAGGACCCCTCGGGGGATGTCCACCTGGTGGCTTAGGCCCGTGCCCTGAGGGATTGGGCCTAAGCTGGCAGTCACATATCCCTCTGGCAGCCCAGGAGCCCTCAGGGGATGTCCACTTGCCAGCGGGGAGCAGGGCTAAGCTGCAGTCGGACATCCTTAGCGCTGCTGAGGAGGCGGGAGAGGCTCCTGCCATCACTGCTGTGCTGGCAGCCATCAGCCTGGCTTGTGGCTGAGTAGAGCTCCCGCTGTGGGAGCACACTGACCACCAGGAGGCAGCTTCTGCATTGAGAGTCTGCCACCTGGTGGTCAGTGTGTGTCATAGTGACCAGTCATTCCCAGTCCTTCTGCTGTTAGGGTTAATTTGCATATTACCCTTTTATTATATGCCTGGTGCATGGGTGGGGGCTGGCTGGTTTGCCCTGAAGGGTGTCCTGGATCAGAGTAGGGGTCCTGCTGGGATGCCTGGCCAGCCTGGGTGAGGGGCTGAGGGCCGTTTGCAGGTTGGCCACAGACCCTTCAGGGTGGGGGGTCCCTGCTGTGGTGCCTGGCCAGCCTGGGTGAGGGGCTGAGGGCTGTTTGCAGGCTTGTCAAGCCCCTCCCAGCAGGAACCATCAACCCTTGAGGGTGTGGCCAGCCTGCATGAGGGGCTGATGGCTATTTGCAGGCTGGCCACAGCCCCTTCAGGGTGGGGGGTCCTACTGGGGTGCCTGGCCAGTCTGGGTGAGGGGCTGATGGCTGTTTGCAGGCTGCCAAGCCCCCCAGCGGGGACCCTCACCCCATGAGGGTGTGGCCAGCCTAGGTGAGGGGCTGATGGCTGTTTGCAGACTGGCCACAGCCCCTTCAGGGTGGGGTGCCTGGCCAACCTGGGTGAGGGGCTAATGGCTGTTTGCAGGCTGGCCATGGCCCCCAGCCACCCAAGCTCCCAGTGGAGGCTTTCTGGAAGCAGGTATCTGGGATTTATTTATCTTCTATAATTGAAACTTTGTTGCCTTTAGTGGAGGCCACAGCCGACCAGGGCAGGCAGGAAGCTTGGCTTACTCCATTGCCCGGTCAACCAAGCCTCCTGCTTGCTCCAGCTCCATGGCTGCCGGCTGCCATCTTGGTTGGGTTAATTTGCATATAGATGCTCTAATTGGCTGGAGGGCGTGGCTTGGGGGTGTAACGAAGGTATGGTCACTTTGCATGTTTCTATTTTATTAGATTAGATGAGCATCAAATCAAAAAATAAAACATTGCCAGGTCTTCACATATCCTCAACTGGCCTCTTCCCAATCCGAAAACCACTCCCTACTCTTCACCAAAGTAACTACTGTCCTGAGTCTTAGAATACTAACTTCCTACTTTTCTTTATAGAGTTAACACCTAACTATGCATTTCTAAACCCTGCACTTTAATTTGCCTGCTTTGAAACATTGTAAATAAGAAATCATAAAGTAGATATTCTTTTCTATTTAACTCTTCTTGCTCAATATTTTATGAAATTTATCTATGCTGCAAAAGGCTTTAGTTGGTTCATTTTTATTGGTATATAATATTCCATTATGTGAATAGTCCAAAATTAATATAAGTATTCTGCTAATGATCAACACTTGAGTTGTTTGTGACTATTACCAAAAAAGCTATTATGTCGACTCTCTCTCTCTCTCTCTCTCTCTCTCTCTCTCTCTCTATATATATATATATATATATATATATATATATATATATATATATATATATAACAGGACTGGAAGTAGAGTTGCTGAGTCATATGGCATATATATTTTGCCTACACTTGTTGTTTTATTTTGTTTTGTTTTTAATCGCCATCCTGATGAGTGAGAAGTTGTATCTCACTGTGGTTTTGATTTGCATTTCTTAATGATTAGTAATGTTGAGCATCTTTTTATGTGCTTATTCGCCATTTGCATATCTTCTTTGGAGAAATGTCTATTCAAATCTTTTCCCATGTTTTGTTGTTGAGTTGTAGGAGTTCTTTATATATTCTGGATAGTAACCCTTTATGAGATATATTATTTGCAAATATTTTCTACCATTTCATGGGTTGCCTTCTCACTCTGTTAATAGTGTCCTTTGATGAACAAGTTTTAAATTTTTATGACCTTCAACATATCTACTTTTTTCTTTTGTTGTCTGTGCTTCTTGTATCATGTTTAAAAATCATTGCTGAGTCCAATGTCATGGAGCCTTTCACCTGTGTATTCTTCTAAATTTTTAATAGTTTTAGCTTTTACATTCAGTCCTTGGTTCTCTTTGCATTAATTTTTGTATATAGTGTAAGGTAAGTGTCCAACTCCATTGTTTTATATGTGGATATCCAGTTTTCCCAGAATCAGTTATTACAAAGACTGACCTTTCTCATTGAATGATCTTGACAATCTTGTCAAAAATCATTTGACCATATATGTAAGGGTTGATTTCGGGGATTTCTATTCTATTTCTTTGGTCTATATGTGCGTCTTTTCCTTGCTGTTGCTTTGTAGTCAGTTTTGAAATCAGAAAGTGTGAGACTTCCAATTTTGTTCTTTTTCAAGATTGTTTTGGCTCTTCTGGGTTCATTAAGATTCCCTATGAATTTTAAAATGGACTTTTCTATTTCTGCAAAAAAACTTGGGATTTTGATAGAGATTGAATTGAATTTCTAGATTGCTTTAGGTATTATTGATATCTGAATATCAAAGTCTTCCAATTTATAAACACAAGATGTCTTTCCGCCTATTCTCTAATTTCTTACAGCAATGTTTTGTAAATTTCAGTGTATAGTCTTTAACTTGCTAAGTAACGTTTATTTCTAATTATTGTATTATTTTTGATGCTATTATAGGTGGAACACTTTTTTCAATTTCCAATGTTTATCACTCTTACACATGACATTATGTGGATATATATATATACACTAGAGGCCTGGTGCATGAAAATTCATACACTCGGAGGGTTCCTCAGCCCAGCCTGTGCCCTCTCACAGTCCAGGAGCCCTCAGGGGATGTCCAACGGCCAGCTTAGGCCCACTCCCCAGGGGCCTAAGCCACAGTCTGACCTCCTTCTGCAGGAGGCTACCCCAGCGGGCCAATCTGGGGACAGCAAGCTGCCGGCCCCACCCCAAATCACCCCCCTGTGGTTGCCAATGGCCTCTCTCTGCAGGAGGTGACTGGGTGGGCAATCAGGGGATGGCACCAGCCCTCATCGCACAGCCGCTGGTTGCCGCTGCCTCCCCACCCTATCACCATCCCCTCCCTCTGCCCGCTGGCACATGCCTTGGCTGGCCTGGCGCCACCTGCTCACTGGCCCTGCCCCCCGCTGACTGGTCATTCCGTCGTTCAGTCAAATTGCATGTTACACTTTCACTATATATGATATACAGGTTGGGACAGAAGTAGGTTTACAGTTATGAGAACATGAAACACAGAGTTTATTCTTGTATTATTATTATTTATTAATTACTAGAGGCCCAATGCATGAATTCATGCACTGGTGAGGTCCCTCGGCTTGGCCTGCACTCTCTCACAATCTGGGACCCCACAGGAGATGTCAGAGGCCCAGTGCACAGATTCCATCTGATCCGCGCAGGCCAGGCAAAAGGACCCCACCAGTTCATGAATCCATGCACCAGGACTCTAGTATGCATATAAGATCATTGGTTAATCTCTTCCCGCCCTCCCCCCAACCCTCTTTCCTCTGAGATTCATCAGTCTGTTCCATGTTTCCATGCCTGTGGATTGAGTGCATGTCATAGCTAACAGTCAAATGGTTGAACGGTTGCTTAGGCTTTTATATATATACTAGAGGCCCAGTGCACAAAAATGTGTGCACTGGTGGGGGGTGGGTATCCCTCAGCCCCACTTGTGCCCTCTCACAGTCTGGGACCCCTCGGGAGACAACGATCTGCTGGCTTAGGCCCGCTCCCGGGTGGCAGAGGGCAGGCCTAAACCCTAGGTGCCTGCCCCGCAGCCCCTGGTTGGGCTCAGAGCAGGGCCGATCAGGGGGTTGGGGAGATCCCCCTACCATGCACAGAGCAGGGCAGATCAGGAAGTTGCGATGCCACCCTAAGTCACGTTCAGGGTAGGGCCGATTGGGGGGTTGGGGCACCGCCCCCGTCACACTCAAGGCAGGGTCGATGGGGAGGTTGCGGCGCCACCCCCTGTCAGGCACAGAGCAGGGCCAATCAGGGGCTTGGGGTGCTGCCCCCTGTCACTCACAGAGCAGGGCCCATCAGGGGGTTGGGGCGCCTTCCCCTGTCACGAACAGAGCAGGGTGGATAGGGAGGTTGTGACCCCACCCTCTGTCACATACAGAGCCGCAGGGCGATCAGGGGGTTTGGGCGCTGCCCCCTGTCACACTGCTCCAAGGGCCAGGAGGCCTCACGGCTCCACTGATCCCAGTGCCGGGAGGCCTCACGGCTCCGCTGATCCTGGGTTCGGGAGGCCTTGCGGCTCCGCTGATCCCAGTGCTGGGAGGCCTCGCGGCTCCGCTTGACACCGGGGCAGTAAGGCCTTGCTGCTCAGCTGATTCCAGTGCCAGGAGGCCTCACGGCTCTTCTGAACCCGGGTTCAGGAGGCCTTGCGGCTCCGCTGATCCTGGTGCTGGGAGGCATATTACCCTTTTACTATATAGGATAGAGGCCTGGTGCACCGGTGGGGGCCGGGTGGTTTGCCCTGAGGGGTGTCCTGGATCAGGGTGGGGGTCTTGCTTAGGTGCCTGGCCAGCCTGGATGAGGGGATGATGGCTGTTTGCAGCTGGTCACACCCCCTTCAGGGTGGGGGTCCCCACTGGGGTGCCTGGCCAGTCTGGGTGAGGGGCTGAGGGCCGTTTTCAGGCTGGTGGGTGACTGAAGCTCCCAACCTCTCTTTTATTTCTTTTTTCTTTTTTATTCTGGGATTTTATTTACCTTCTATGGCTGTCACTGGAGCTGAGAGCCGTCTTTAGCTCTGAGGCTCGGTTCCAGCTCTGAGACCTCGGCTGTTGAAAGCAGGTTTCTGGACTTTGTTTACCTTCTGTATTTGAAACTTTGTTGTGACTCCAGCTCTGAGATCCCGGCTGACTGAAAGCAGGTTTCTGGGGTTTTGTGTAGCTTCTATATTTGTAACAATGTTTCTTAGAGAGCAGCTCAGAGCCCAGCAGGCAGGCGGGGAACCTGGCTTCCTCTGTCAGTGGAGCAAGCAAGCCTCCATGTTCGCTTCAGCTGCCTGGCTGTCGGCCGCCATCTTGGTTGGCAGTTAATTTGCATATCTCGCTGATTAGCCAATGGGAAGGGTAGCGAAGTTACGGCTAATTACCATGTTTCTCTTTTATTAGATAAGATATAGACTAGAGGTCAGATGCATGTAAATTTGTGCAAGAGTAGGCCTTCCTTCCCCTGGCTGCCAGCACCAGCTTCCCTCCAGCACCAGGACCCAGGCTTCCCTCATCCGGCCACCAGCAGGCACCAGGACCCAGGCTGGCTTCCCTCTGGCCACCCACAGTCATCTGGGACCCAGTCTGGCTTCCCCCGGGCTGCCCGCAGGCACCCGGGGCCTGGCTGGCTTCCCTCCGGCCCCGGCTTTGTCATGAAGGACATCCAGAATGATGTCTGGTCTAATTAGCATATTACCCTTTTATTATTATAGATTGTATCACTTTCCATATGTGTAACTGCAAACCTACTTTTGCCTCACCCTGTATATATTCTTAAAATATATGTAGAATTGTCCTCCAGTTTTTCTAAGAATCATATAAATGCTATTTTTACCATTGGCATATTTCTGCATGTTTCTTTTATTCAATATTAAACTTGTAAGATTAGTCCATGTTTATACAGTATACTCTACTTCATTTATCTCGAGTGTTTGTGTGATCTACTTAAAATTTATATATGAAATCTAATATTACTAGTCATTTAAGTTGTTTCCAATATTTTGTTATTACAAACAAAAGTGGTATGAACATTTTTGTATGGTCTTCTTGTACACATGTTCAATAAATTCTCTGAAGCAAACACTAAGGAATAGAATTAATTTCTGAATCATAAAGCATAAGCATCTTTAACTTGTTATACATTGCCAAATTGCTTATTAAAGTGGTTTTTTGTTTCACCATCCAAATACAAGTACAAGAGTGCCTATTGATATATATCATCAGTCTAGTATGTCAGATTTTTTTAATTTTGCCAATCCATGAATGGGAAATGGTGTCACACATTTTTAAAAAGCAACTATTTCCCTGACTATTAATCAAGTTGAATATGTTGTGTCACTCATTGACCCATCGTTATATTTCCTTAAATGGTATACAAAATTGTTCTCAAAATTTTGCAAATTTATAAAAATGGCATTTTTACTTTTTATATATTTCTGTAAGTGACATGTTCATATCCTTTGGTCATTTTGTTTCTGAATAGTTTTATTATTGATTTTTTTGAGAATTTTATATCTTATTCCAATCAAAGGCATGTCTTTTCTATGTTTTCTTTTGATGAACTAAAGTTTAAATTTTAATGTTATTTTTTAAAATTTTAATGACATGCCTTTGTCTCATTTAAGAATATATCCCTACTCAAGTACATATACTCATTCATTCTTTTTTCTTGTTCTGTTATTCTGGCTAGGACCACAACACAATGTTAAATAGAGGAAGTGATAGCAAGCATCCACATGTTGTTCCAGATTCTAAAGCAAAAAGATTTTTAAAGTTTTACCATTTAATATAATATTTACTGTAGGTCTTTTAAAATATTATTTATCAGGTAAAGGAATTCACTACCTTGCTAGATGTTTTCGCACTGTTGATCCTCTCTATTGTATATTTGTTTGTTTGTTTTTTCTTATTTCCTTCCATTCTGTTCTTATATTTATTTTTTCCATTATTTCACATTTTAGATACTTATTCTGTTATCATCTGGTTTCCTTCATTGGATTCCAAGCACATTATTTTTAGTAAAGATAATACTCTTTATAATACTTTAAGCAATAAAACAAAATTTAAAAAAAAAAGAATGATTTTGGTTGCATCCCACAAATTTGGAAAAACAACAGTTTTACTATATTTTATCTTAAAATATTTTCTAAGGAGACATATGTAAAACTTTCAACAATAAATATATATTTTCTAACCTCCAAAAAGAAATTTTCTCTGAGCCATGGTCTTATTTACATATGTCATTCTTAATGCTTAAATTTTAGGAAATGTTTACTTATCTTTGTTACTGATTTTAACCTCATTTTATCATATTTTAAAACATAATCTAAACTATAATAATTCCTAAATTTTTTAAGGCTTGGCCTATTGCCTAGTATATGGTTAACTTTCACTAATACTACACTGATGCTTGAGAAGAATATACTTTTCTCATTATCAAATGCATTTTTTATCCATTAGACCAAGCTTGATGGATGTGCTATTAATTTTTTATCTGCTTGATTAATTAATATATAGAAAATGTTGAAATAATCAATGATGGTAGTGGATTTGTCAATTTATTCTACTAATTTTGCCAATTTTTACTTTTTAAGTTTTGGCTTAAAGTACATACACTTTTAATATTGTTAAACTTTCCTTATGAATTGTATATTATCATTACATAATTATGCTCTTTGGTCTTAATGTCTTCTGTATTATAATATATTTGTTTGATATTAATATAAAAACACTAGTTTTATTCTGATTTCTGGTATTTATTTTCACATCCTTTTACTTTCAAAATTTTGTGCCTTTTTATTTGGTATTCTCTTAAGTTCATAACTGAACTTTTATTTATTTACTTATTTATTTAGTCAGTCTCTGTCTTTTCACAATTCCTGACTTGCTTAAGTTTTTCAGGCAGTACTAGCATATAAGTTCCTGAAACATAGGAATTTTTATCTGTTTTGTTCACTGATGTATCCTATTATCTATATAGCTTTCTCATACATCAAATGCAAACATCAAAATATGCTATCAATGTTTTTGAAATTAGAAAATTTTATTATTTGGCGGGGGGACAATAATAATAACTGGGTTGCAAAGTTGCTGCCTTTTGCTCTTTTCTTGCTGGTGTGAATTGGTGGGTAACTTCCAAGATGGAAGTACTGGCATAAAAAGGAGCATAAGATAAAACTCGGAGATGACTGGGAAAAAAGTAATGACAAAGTGTTGGCATTCTAAAGGCACTGCAGAAGTTAAACTCTGAAACTGATCAGTAAAAAGAAGTCATATAAAACTGACATGGCCCCAACTTACACTGAGAAATTGGGACCTTTAAAAATGAAATTTTGCTTTAACTCAAAATGTCAGAACATTTTGTTATGGACAAAGGGCAGATAAGTGACATAGACACCAAAAAATGAAAAGGAAATGAAACTTAGAGAACGGTGATGCTAAAACACTAAACAAATTTGCTTGTTTCTAAAAGAGTTCTAAAATCTCTATGACTTTTTTAATTGCTTTATAAAGTTCATTTACAATCTGCTGGATATGGTTATGATGAGGTGTCCAACAGAAAATACCAATAAAAATGATGGCATCTATGTTTTGTACTTTACTTCTACAGAGCCCAAATTTTACTTTATGGATTTTTAACTTCGTAACGAATAATGTTATCCTTCAAATATATAGATGCGTCTGCTGATCTACAATCAACATCTCATGTTTTTGCAGATGCTTTTCTGGTGTTACTGACCAGACAGTCTCTATTAATGCAGTTTTCTTTTGTGGCTAAGAGTCTATATTTGCCAGAGAACAAGCTGCAGCAAGGATACAATCTATATCCGAAAATAATTTTTCCATCCAGGCAAAGTTACTCTGTTTATTTGAACATCTACTTCATTGAGTTATCTGTTACAGACTATTTTACCTCACTCACCCTTTTTAAGTTAAACAGAAATTACTTAAGATTTTGGTAAAACGAAGAACAAAGACTGTGAGATATTTATTTCTAACTTTAGTAGCATAAATAAACCATATCTCAGAAGCTCTGAACATTTCATTTATTTTGATTATTTAAAGTTATATTTTAATTTGGATTATTAAAACTTCAGGTTTTGGAAAAGTTTATTTTTAAATTCAATTCAAGTACTGATTAAACACCAAGTTCTTGGGGCATGAACATAATTTGGAGATGTGATCCTCAAGAAGATGAAAACTTGTTGGGGAGATAAGATATAGCCCCATAAAACATTAGGAGAGCCACTCTAAACTATAGAGTCTAAAGTATAGACAGTATAGATGTTCTTTAAGAGTTTAAAAGGCATAATGAAATATTCAGGAAACTCTTCATAGGCAAGATGAGATTTCAATTATGTGCATCTAAAAGGACAATGGTCAATTTGAATACAGTCAAAATGGGGAGAAAATGTAGGTATTTCTGGGTAGAAAAGCACAAAAAAGAACTCTGAAGCAGAATAAGCAAAGGCTGGTACAACCTAGTGAATCAGCACAGCAGCTGATAAGGTTGATACTGGAAAAAACATGGGAACTGGGACTAGAACTAGATGGTGAGATGCACACAGTTGAGAGCCTTGAATACCAGGAAAGAAGTCACTGGAGTTCCCAAGGATGAATGTGACGATGACAAAGGCAGTAATCCAGAGCTACTCATTGGGGTTTGTGTGGAGATATATTGGCAGGAAATGATACAGGTGGCAAGGCAATGAGGCTGGTTGTAATCCAGATGTTATGTGATCAGAAATTTGACCAGGATGGGCAATGATAATGCAACGAAAGGGGTTAATAGGACATGTATGGCAATGGTAAAATTTAATTAGTTTTTTAGTCTCTCTAAATGTTAGGAAATAGAGGAAAGAAATGTCAACGGTGGCTTCAAAATTTTAAGCCAGAATAATTGGGGTGAACACTGGTTATCCTTGTAGCATATTGGTAAAAAGTAGGGACAAGGGGTGTTGTGGTGATTTTAAAAATCACTTTTAAGGAATACATTTTCTCTGTTGGCATTTGGAAATGCTGTATTGGAATTTGGTGATAACTTTCAAATGACACTATAGCTTTGATTCCCAATCATTTGGTTAGAAGTACTAGCTAAAGCCACAGTCCAGAGAAATTCCCCTCCCCCCCCCCCCCCCGAGTGTATGTTTGAAGAACATATTCGTGAGCCAGAGACAGCTTGGCAGAGTCCTGAACGAGAAAGCAAGAGCAGAAAGGGAGAAAGAGGAATCAGTATGTATGTATGTGCAGGAAAGAAGGGGAGACACAGTCACATAAAAAGAGACAGAGAGAGACAAGGAGATGGAGACAGAGACAGGAGGCAGAGAGACAAAGAGAAAGAGAGAACAGACTATCACTGAACTTTAAGAAGGTGACTTTGAGGAGGAGGAACACAACAGTACAGAAGGTCAAAGAGCATGCATGACTTGGGGACCTGCTAATTGGTCAGTTTCAGCTGCCTGTGGTACAATAAAATATTTTAATGAAGGGCAAACTTTCATTAACTTCTTTTGCAGAGAGTTAGACATGTTTTATTTAGAAGAAAAAATTAAATATTATGTTTCTGTAAGAAATTTAATCTACATAATCTATCTTTATATTCTTTTTTAAAGCATTAGTTTCCCTCATGGTAAAAATTTGGAACTGCATCACACCTACAAATTGACTCTTTTAATAATAAATTTGGTCATAGTCATCTAAATTTCATCTCCAATTGTGATCAATTGTAAAGGAATGTATTAAAGGATTTTTTTGTCCAAAGTTTCCTTCTTACATGACAGGAGCAAAGAAGATGTTTTTAATCAATTCAACTTTTCCTATCAAAGGACAACATAATCTGGTTAACTTTCATAGCCATCAGAGGCACAGGGCTTTTTGGACGTAGGTAGAGGTTTATGAACATAAAATTGAGAACAATTAGCACTCAAATTAATGTTACATGAGATTCAACATCTGGTAAGTGTTTCATCATTTTGGGTCATAGACCACCTGCTAGGCTAAATGTTCACACAACTGCAATTTACTCTGCATACAAATGGAATAAGAATGATAGTTTTAAAAATGTATTTTCTAAATTTAACAGAATGTATGTAGGGACCTCTCACATTTTAAAACTTCTACTAGAAATTAATTTTAATAATGTATTAAACACTCATAAGATGAAACATGGAGGGTCAACATAAACAAAAAACACTAGTACTTCTATTTCTGCAAGCATAATTTATAATAAATTAGATATAATGCTCACATTTGTTTTGCTCATTATTTATTCACTGCCACTATTAGCATTGGTCTTCTCTTTAGCCACCAAATATTTATGAATAAGAAGATGTCAACTCTCAAAGGCTTTATGTTATTTATATAACAGAGCCCTCAAACATCTGGATGTTTCTGACAATAGAGCTACACCAGAAAATGCCAAATCTTGAGTTGCTTCCTGCAAACCATTAAAAACACCAGTCCATGCACAATACACCCTAATCTATTCTGAACTTCAGGACTCTGGGACCTCCAAGATCACCTCAGTACAGGCCTAAAAGTCTTGCAGGTGTCGTGTCTGAGATGAATCCTTTCTGGAACCCTCAGGAGGCTTCAGGATCTTAGGATCCAAAGATTTCAACAAGCTAGATGCACTCTGGGGGGGGGTTCAGAACAGCCATAAAGCCTATCCACACCCACTCAAGGACCCTGTGGACATTCAGAGTTACCCAGAAAGCAAAAGACCTCTCCATAGGACAACCCGAGACACCATCAACAGCATAACCAGGAGTCCTGGGCCTTCTAAGTTAGGGAGCAAAACCAGATGAAAGAGCAAACCATAACCAGGGAACTGCTCTAATTTTATTAGCTTTAAATATTGGGCTTCTCAGTAAATTTTAGTTTTAACAAAAGGTTCTATAGCTAAAGAAGGGTGGGTGGAGAGGGTAAGTAAAAACTCATGGTTTATTTACTCTGTCCATTTTTTAAAAATATATATATATTGCAGATAAATAGTGAAGACTCTATTTGAACCATTACCCTTTGCATTCTTATTCAACATTAAAAATTGACCTTTAACTAAATTTTAATCGCAGGACATTAGGAATTTCCCCCTTTCTGGCAGTGGTAAGTAGGGAGGACTCATTAACCTCTCTGCTCATCATCCTTTATTTAAGACATTTTTTGCAATAAACCAAAGCCTTATTACTCAGAATGGAAATGAATTAAGTGAATCTGTGTTCCAAGACTCTATGGCTAACATTTGTCCCTGTCCCAAGAGTAATCTAGAGCCAAGCAAGCCGTGACCAGAGTGCAGCGGTTAGGCCTATGGTCTCTGGAGTCAGACTGCCTGGTGTGAATCCTGCTTTGTCCACATACAGACTGTGCTCTTAGGCAAGTCACTTCTTGCGTACCTCAACTTCCTATTGGGGATAACGTCACCAATTTTGTAAAGTTTTCAAGAGGATTTCAAAACACAATGCACACAGAATCCTTCAAACAAGGGAAGGTAGAATAAGTACTCAGTAAATATTAGCTTTTATGGTCATTAAGAACTGAGTCTGTTTTAGAACCATTTTCATGACACTTGAATTATTTCCAAGTCTCATTACAAAAGTCAGTACATTTATCATTTTCAAATTTCCTTCTACAACTAGGCAGATGGTAACTAAATTAATTAGCTTTATATTTTAATTCTCACTTGGTAATTTCTCTTTTTCCTTTTATATAACATTACTTCCTTTCATCTCAAGCTATGAACAGAAAAACGAAATTCCCTTGAAAAGAGTCACAGAGGAAAATATTGAGGCTGCAAGTTGGTCCTAAAATTTCTACCAATTTGAATGTGGGGAAAGAGGAACATTCGTATGCCTTGTGTATGTTTATGTTTTCAGAAAAAATATAAATAATGAAATATAATTTTGATATATCAGCTATTTGACCTTTTGATGCATGCTTTTACATTGTGTCTTTAATGTTTGTACTTATTTTGTCCAAGTATACCTCCTGGAATCTAGGGAAAAAATGCTCTGAAAACAATAATAATATAACAAAGTTCTCTTTCTGTTGCATTTTAGATCTTCAAGGACTCCACATGTTGCCTCAGACAGTTGACTGGTCATCTTTTTCTCTCCAACAATACCTCTTGACTCTTGGGTTCAAAAACAAAGAAGATGGGAAATTTTTGGAAAAGGTATCAAGTAGGAAGCTGCCAACATTTACAGGTAAATCACCTGGACTTACTATCTTTCAATAGTATTATAAGGCAGGAATTGTACATTATTTAAGTCTTATTCATCACAAGGCCTAGCATACAGTAGGGCCTGGGACCCCAAAATGTGTGTTGGGTTAAAATTAACTACTGCCAATCTTCTCTGTGGGTTAGTTAACAATACCTGGAATTCTGGTTCCAGGAAAGATTCCAACAAGGATGAATAATCCTAGAGTGCCTACCTTCCTCACTCAACCATCTCACCCAACCACACTATCATAGGGCACTCAACGAAGACACATTTTATCATCATCAATTAACAAATGTAAAGGAGATAGAGGAAGACAAACAGATGGAAGAACATACCGTGTTCATGGATTGGTAGAATCAACATCATCAAGATGTCCATACTACCCAAAGCAATCTATAGATTCAATGCACTCCCCATTAAAATACCAACAGGATACCTCACAGACCTAGAACGAACTCTCCAAAAATTCATCTGGAATAAAAAAAAGACCCCGAATAGCTGCAGCAATCCTGAGAAAGAAGAACAAAGTAGGTGGGATCTCAATACCAAATATCAAGCTGTATTACAAAACCACTGTTCTCAAAACAGCCTGGTACTGGCACAAGAACAAACATATAGATCAATGGAATAGAATAGAGAATCCAGAAATTGACCCAAACCACTATGCTCAATTAATATTCGATAAAGGAGGCATGAACATACCATGGAGTCATGACAGCCTCTTTAATAAACTGTGTTGGGAAAATTGAACAGATACATGCAAAAAAAATGAAACTAGACCACCAACTTACACCATACACAAAAATAAACTCAAAATAGATAAAGGACTTAAATATAAGAAGGGAAACCATAAAAATATTAGAGGAATCCACAAGCAGCAAAATCTCAGACATATGCCAAAGCAATTTCTTCACTAATACTGCTCCTAGGGCAATGAAAACTAAAGAGAAAATAAACAAATGGGACTACATCAAAATAAAAAGCTTTTGCACAGCAAAGGAAACCATCAACAAAACAACAAGAAAGCCCACTACATGGGAGAACATATTTGCCAATGTTATAACCGATAAGGATTTAATCTCCAACATTTACAGGGAATTCATACAACTTAACAAAAGGAAGATAAACAACCCAATTAAAAAATGGGCAACGGACCTAAATAGATACTTTTCAAAAGAAGATAGAAGAAAGGCCAAGAGACATATGAAAACATGCTCAAAGTCACTAATCATCTGAGAGATGCAAATCAAAACGCCGATGCAGTACCATCTCACACCTGTCAGAATGGCTATCATCAACAAATCAACAAACGACAAGTGCTGGCAAGGATGTGGAGAAAAAGGAACCCTCGTGCACTGCTGGTGGGAATGCAGACTGGTGCAGTGACTGTGGAGAACAGTATGGAGTTTCCTCAAAAAACTAAAAATGGAACTCCCATTTGACCCAGTGATCCCACTTCTAGGAATATATCCCAAGAAACTAGAAACACCAATTGGAAAGGATATATGCACCCCTATGTTCATAGCAGCACAATTTACCCTAGCTAAGATTTGGAAACAGCCTAAGTGCCCATCAGTAGATGAGTGGATTAAAAAACTGGTTCATCTACACAATGGAATACTATGCTGCAGTAAAAAAGAAGGAAGTTCTTGCCATTTGCAACAGCATGGATGGAACTGGAGAGCATTATGCTAAGCGAAATAAGCCAGTCAATGAAGGAAAAATACCACATGATCTCACTCATTTATGGAATATAATGAACAACATAAACTGATGAACAAAAACAGATCCAGAGAAAGAGAAGCATCGATCAGACCTTCAAACCTTAGAGGAAAGGTAGGGGAGGATGGGGGTAAGGGCAAGAGATCAACCAAAGGACTTAAATGCAAGCATATAGGCTTAACCAATGGACACAGACAACAGGGGGGTGAGGGTATGAGTGTGTGTTGGGGGGGGGGGGGGATGGAGGTAATGTGGGGATGAGGACACATACGTAATAACTTAATAAAGAAATTTTTTAAAAAAGTTAAAAAAATTAACAAATGTAGAAGACAATTATACAACAGAATTGTTTTATGAAATGAAAAATACAGCCAATGACAACTTTACATCACTTTAATTACCTGCTATTATATTAATATTTGTTCCACTCTTTTCTTAGGTAATTAACCAAGAGCTTAGATCTCTTGAAGAGTATTATAGTTAAATGGTGTTCAGTAATTCTAGTTGAAACTTTCAAAAATATCAAGAAAATATTCACAGGGAGTCGAGTTCTCAAACTTGTGAGATGAATTCATGACCAGGTTGAATTTATTCTTTCAGCTCTACCCACATAATTAAGGATTTGTGTTTTGTTTGGCACTGTATCCTCTGAGATTTATCTCAACCCTGAGCTACATTCAAAGTCAATGGGATCTGCACACTTGAATAATACCTGGGAGGAACAAGACAAGAATCAGACACATTTATGACAACATTTTTTCACAATTCAGGCAAAGCATACTCAGCAGAGAGAGGTGAATTGTTATAGGCTGTCTCTAAGATCTCTCAATCAGGACCACAACAAAATGACTAAATGATAGTCTCTAAAGGGCAATGTCTTCTCTGCCTCTCTCCACATAGATCTTTCATTGTTATGCATATGGTGTAGGGATAGGACTGGTTTCTATACTAAAGATTTCATATCTATTAGCATTGAGATATCTGTTTATAGCTTGCTAAAGAAAGCATTTTGTAATGGAAGTCTGGGGGAAAAAATAGCATAAAAGTTTACTGTTACAATTTTTAGAATATAAAACTCCCTTCGGTCTGCTTACCAGAGAAGACACAGTGAGACAGATGGAGACAATGGGGAAGCGAATCTTGCCAATACTGGATTTTATTAGAAGCACCCAATTGAATGTAGGTATATGAGTTTTTTTATATTTTTCCAATGTACAATATTAAATAATTCTAGAATTATGGAAAGCTTATGCTGCAAATAGTGCAAGTATTGAGGGATTTTAGAAACGTTCACAGTAAATCTTATTTGCAAAACAAACCTAAGTTTAGCTAATGATTTTATTCCTTTTATCTTTAAAAATATTTTACAATGCTATGCTTTGCAATTTCAAACATTTAGTAGGTAGTGTCTCTTTAAAGAGCCCTTTCTTGTGTCTTCCTGATATCTACTTCAAGTTTGCAGTGAATTTCTCATTTCAACTCAATAACAAAATTTTAGCAAAAACAATATTTTCCCTATTTCACATATTGAGCTATTGCATATAACGATCTTGTTACCTACCCAGAATTCAGCTGGCACCACCACCTCACAGTAATAAACTCAGCTTTACTCAATATTGCCAATTGCTTTTTTGTATACCTTTGTATATCTAATTCCTTTCTCTGCTCCAAGAAAAGTATGCCCTTTCTACCTTCAGCTTTAACAAAACAAGCTCTAAATTACGCTGTGGTAATTTACAAAATATAAGGTATAAAAGGAACTTCTCATTAATAGCCTGTAAAGGCAGATCCCTCTTTTTTAATATAGTCCTCCCACTCTAGCCACGGTTTAGCTCTGATCAACCATGATCGAAAAATATTAAATGGAACATTCCGGAAATAAACAATTCATAAGTTTTAAATTGCACATTGTTCTGAGTACCTCACTCTCATCACATAGGCATTGTATCATCTCATGCCATTACAAAATGGATGAGTACAATACTATAAGATATTTTAAGAGAGAAAGATCACATTCACATAATTTTTATTACCATACTAGCGGCCTAGTGCATGGATTTGTGCACACTGAAAGGAAAATAATTAGAAGAAATATTTTAATATTGCTATTTGCCCTTTCTCTGTAATGGAAGTGTCAGAGCCGCAGCTAGTCGCCATCTGCAGGGAAATCAGTGGGTGATCAGGCTCCTGCTCACACCCATCCTTAGCCTGGGGCTGCCCACTGACCTGCTCCACCATCCCACTGTGGTCCTGCTCTCATTGGGGCCCATCGGGGTTAGCAGTACCTCCACTGCCACCCGCTGCCAGTACCGTGGAGCTGATGCCTGCCATGTTCCGAGCTGCCCCCTGGTGGTCAGTGCTCATCATAACCAGTGGTTGAACTCCAGGTCAACAGCCCGCCCGAGGGGACAATTTGCATATTGACCTTTTATTATATAGGATGTTGTTATAATTGCTCTATTTTATTGGTAATAATTGTTATTAATCTCTACTATACCTAATTCATAAATTAAACCTTATCATAGGTATATATATATATATATATATATATATATATATATATATATGGAAAAACAGTTTACATAGGGTTCAATGCTATACATGGGGTTTTAGACATCCATTGAGGGGTCTTGGAAAGAATTTTCCTGAGGATAAGGAGGGACTACTGTATTTTTCAAAAGGCCTGTACCCTGGAAATTTTAAAGAATTTTCTTTTTGTGAATTTTGTATTTTATAATTGATTCAATGTTCTTGCAAGGGGAGCCAAGGGGGTCATGACAAACAGCTTAACATCTATTCAGCATTTTAGAAAAGCTATAAAATCTCTAATGTATTTCCACGATTTGTAATTCTAAGGATTACAAATACAAAAGCACATTTTTACTGATTTTTCCTGGCTCCCACGACTGTGTTACACCCAATTATCTCCCCTCTGTTTCTATTAATAAGAAATCCATCTCTGTCTCAGTCATCTCTGGCTGTCATAACAAAATACCACAGACTGGGTGGCTTAAACAGCAGAAATTTATTTTCAGCAGAAATTTATTTTCTCACAGTTCCAGAGGCTAGAAATCCAAGGTCAGGATGCCAGCATGGTCAAATTCTGATGAAGGCCACCCTCCTAGTTGGCAGTTGGCTACTTTTTGCTATCCTCACATGGCAGAGAGCAAACTATCTGATATATCTTCCTATAATAGCAATAATCCCAACATGAGGGCCCCCAACCCATGACTTCATCTCATTACCTCCCAAAGGCCCCCTCTCCAAATACCATCACACTGGGGGATAAGGCTTCAACATGGGAATTTTGGGTGGACACAAACGTTCAGTTTATAGCACTCTCACTGGCTCCACTACAAATTTTGGGTCCTATTCTCCAATTCACCCTCTGTCACAACCTCCTCCAGATACACACACACACACACACACACACACACCCTTATCATCCTCTCCATTCTAATTAGAGACCCACACTCATCATCGTTGTCATCATCAGGACCTTGCAAGCAGGGAAAGTTTTGCTAGCAAGAACCATCACCATGTGACGTGATTTCACCTCATCCACTCATGGTCAGCCTAGTAGAGCCAGTCAGCTGTATGTTGCAGAGGTGATCTGTCTGTGCCCTGGCTTTTCTTGAGAGATACCTGCCTCACCTTGTTACTTGTCAGGAAAATGAACACATCATCTGTTGCCAGCTCAGATCTCACAGTGTGTTGTGAATGCTGGTTAGACCTATCTAAGCATTAGGCACCTTTTACATGTTCTTAACTCATTTTCTTCTCACCTTTAAAAGGACATTCTAGCTACTTGGAAATATATATATACATACATCCTATCTAATAAAAGAGAAACATGGTAATTAGTGTATGACCGCTACGCTTCCCATTGGCTAATCAGGGTGATATGCAAATTAACTGCCAGCCAAGATGGTGGCTGGCAGCCAGGCAGCTGGAAGCAAACATGAGGCTTGCTTGCTTCAGTGACAGAGGACTCCAACGTTCCCCACCTGCCTTGCCAGCCTCTGAGCTTGCACTTTAAGAAACACTGTAACAAATATAGAAGCTAAACAAAACCCCAGAAACCTGCTTTCAGCCAGCCAGGATCTCAGAGCTGGAGTTATACATTGTTTCGATTCTAGAACCCAAACAAACCAGATACCTGCTTTCAGCAGCAGAGGCCTTAGAGCTGGAGCCAGAGCTAAAGCTGGCCCAGAATAAAAAAGAAAAAAGAGCCAAAACCGGTTTGGCAGTGGATAGAGCCTGAAAGGTCCAAGGTTCGATTCCGGTCAAGGGCATGTACCTGGGTTGTGGGCACATCCCCAGTAGGAGATGTGCAGGAGGCAGCTGATCTATGTTTCTCTCTCATTGATGTTTCTAACTCTCTATCTCTCTCCCTCTCTGTAAAAAATCAATAAAATATATTTTAAAAAAAAGAAAAGAAAAAAGAAAAAAGAAAAAAAGGAGCAGTTGGGAGCTTCAGTCGGCCTGAAAACAGCCCTCAGCCCCTCACCCAGACTGGCCAGGCACCCCAGTGGGGACCCCCACCCTGAAGGGGGCGTGACCAGCTGCAAACAGCCATCATCCCCTCACTGAAGCTGGCCAGGCACCCCAGTGGGGACCCCCATCCTGATCCAGGACACCCTTCAGGGCAAACCAGCCAGCCCCACCCATGCACCAGGCCTCTATCCTATATAGTAAAAGGGTAATATGCCTCCTAGCACCAGGATCAGCAGAGTCGTGAGGCCTCCCGGCACCGTGATCAGCGTGACAGGGGGCAGCGCCCAAACCCCCTGATCGCCCTGCGGCTCTGTGTGTGACAGGGGGCGGGGCCACAACCTCCCTATCCGCCCTGCTCTGTTCGTGACAGGGGAAGGCGCCCCAACCCCCTGATCAGCCCTGCTCTGTGCCTGATAGGGGGGAGCTCCCCAACCCCCTGATCGCCCTGTGGCTCTGTGTGTGACAGGGTGCGGTGCCCCAACCCCTCCCCCCCACAAGCCCTGCTCTGTGTGTGATGGGGTAGAGCCATAACCTCCCCACCGGCCCTGCCCTGAGTGTGAGAGTGGCGGCGTCCCAACCCCCTCATCCGCCCTGCTCTGTGCATGACAGGGTACAGAGTCCCAACCCCCCTGATTGGCCCTGCTCTGTGAGTGACGGGGGTGGTGCCACAACCTCCCCATCGACCCTGCCTTGAGTGTGACAGGGAGAGGTGCCCCAACCCCCAATTGGCCCTACCCTGAGTGTGACTGAGGGTGGCCTCGCAACCTCCTGATCCGCCCTGCTCTGTGCATGACAGGGAGCAGTGCCCCAAATCCCCAATCAGTCCTGCTCTGAGCCCGACCAGGGGCTGCACCTAGGGATTGGGCCTGCCCTATGCAACCCGGGAGCAGGCCTAAGCCAGCAGGTCGTTATCTCCCGAGGGGTCCCAGACTGCAAGAGGGCACAGGCCGGGCTGAGGGACCCCCCCTTCCACCCTAGTGCACAAATTTTTGCTCACCAGGCCTCTAGTGTGTGTATATATATATATATACGTATATATGTATACATACATATACATATATATATGTATGTATACATATATACGTATATATGTATATATATATGTATATACATAATATCTTACCTAATAATAGACAAACATGCAAATTGACCATACTTTTGCTACTCCTTAAGCCATGCCCATCAGCCAATCAGAGTGGCTATATGCAAATTAACCCAACCTAGATGGCGGCCGGCAGCCATGGAGCTGGAGCGAGCAGGAGGCTTGCTTGCTCCAGTGATGGAGAAAGCCAGCCTGCCACCGGCTCTGAGCTCCACTCAAAAGCAACAAAGTTTCAATTATAGAAGGTAAATAAACCCTAGATACCTGCTTTCAGCAGGCCGTGGCCACCGAGCTGGAGCGAGCAGGAGGCTTGCTTGCCCCTGCGATGGAAGAAGCCAAGCTTCCTGGCAGCTGCTGCCTCCTCTCAAGGCAACAAAGTTTCAATTATAGAAGGTAAATAAACCCCAGATACCTGCTTCCAGTCGCCATGGCCACAGAGCTGGAGCAAATTAAAAAAAAAAAAAGGAAAGGCTGGGAGCTTCAGTCACCAGGGGGCTTGGTCAGTCTGAAACAGCGATCAGCCCCTCACCCAGGCTGGCCAGGCACCCCAGTGGGGACCCCCACCCTGAAGGGGGTTTGGGCAGCCTGCAAACAGCCATCAGCCCTTCACCCAGGCTGGCCAGGCACCCCAGCAGGACCCCCACCCTGATCCAGGACACTCTTCAGGGAAAACCAGTCGGCCCCCACCCGTGCACCAGGCCTCTATCCTATATAATAAAAGTCTAATATGCAAATTGTCCCCACGGGCAGGAGTCCAACCAACCGGGAGTTAGACGTGCGCTGACCACCAGGGAGCGGCATGGAATATGGCGGGTGCCAGTGACATGGTGCTGGTAGCAAGGGGCAGTGGAGGCGCTGCCGGCCCTGATGGGCCCCGACGAGAGTGGGACCGTGACAGGATGGTGGAACAGCTGAAGGGGTGGCTCCAGGCCAAGGCAGGTGTGAGCAGGGGCCCCGATTGCCCTGCTGGAACCCCTCAGATTGGCCCTGATCCCTGGCCAGGCCTAGAGACCCTACCCGTGCACAAATTTCGTGCACCAGGCCCCTAGTTTATATAATAAAAAGGTAATATGCAAATTGACCCTAACAGCAGAATGACTGGGAATGACTGGTCACTATGACAAACACTGACCACCAGGGGGCAGACGCTCAATGCAGAAGCTGCCCCCTGGTGGTCAGTGCACTCCCACAGGGGAGCTCTGCTCAGCCACAAGCCAGGCTGATGGCTGCCAGTACAGCGGTGGTGGTGGGAGCCTCTCCCGTCTCCTCAGCAGCACTAAGGATGTCCGACTGCAGCTTAGGCCTGCTCCCTGCTGGCAAGTGGACATCCCCCGAGGGCTGCCAGGCTGCCAGAGGGGTGTCTGACTGCCAGTTTGGGCCCGATCCCCCAGGGAGCGGGCCTAAGCCAGCAGGTGGACATCCTCCAAGGGGTCTCAGACTGCAAGAGGGCATAGGCCGTGCTGAGGGACCCCCCTTAATGCACAAATTTTTGTGCACCGGACCTCTAGTATAATATATTTATATATATGTATGTGTGTGTGTGTATATATATATATATATATATATATATATATATATATACCTATACGTATGTATATATATATATATATATATATATATATATATATATATACCTTTATGTGTCAATAATAGAAATTTAAAAGTCGTTCAGTAATTAAGATTCTTAGCATCTAATTAATAACTCGATATTTTTTAAATGAGTCAGCACCACTTTGCTAGCTGCAAGGAATTTCTGTTTGTTTCTATGGAAAATATAAGTTTTTGAAAGATTTTCTCAAAGAGTTTTAATAGAATCAAAGTGATCCCAAAGATACCCAGGGACCATGAGTATATCCAAATATTGGCCTCTGGATTTCTTATTATATAGCCAATCACAGCTTCATAAAGCAGGACTAAATAAAATTGCTGCAAAGGTAACCTAGCTTAATGAAGCAAGTAATGAGTTGGTGAGTAGAAATTATGCCTGCATGGTATCATTAAATGTGACCCAAACAGCCCTCAACAGTGAGTTTAAGATCCCCTGAGGTCTGTTTTTATCTTGTCAGATATCAAATGTCATCCACTCGAATGCTTAGGCATTGCATTGTCCTTATTAGCTGTTACCCTTCTTTGTGACACCTGTAGATAAAACTTTAGTCCAAGGCAGTGCTCTGGCTGTGTAACCCTAGGACAAGTCATTTAATCTCTGAGCTGTTTTTTCTCATTTATAAAACAGGCTGATACTGCCCTCACCAGTTTGGCTCAGTGGATAGAGTGTCGGCCTATGAACTGAAGGGTCCCAGGTTTGATTCCAATCAAGGGCACATGCCTGGGTTGTGGGCTCGGCCCCCAGGAGGGGCATGCAGGAGGAAGCCAATCAGTGATTCTCTCTCATCATTGATGTTTCTATCTCTCTCTCCCTTTTCCTTCCTCTTTCTGAAATCAATAAAAATATATTTAAAAAAAAAAAAAAAAAACAGACTGATACCTACCAGACCCTCCTCATAGAGTTGTTGTGAGACCAAAAGTAAATAATCCATGTTGAAGCACTTTGCAAAGTATTATAAACCAGTAGTCCTGTGCACAAATCCATGTGCCAGTAGCTCTCTGTGGGGCCTGGACACACTGCGCCGCTGCCCAGAGGCCCATCTGCAGCCAGGCGTGGAATGCTTGCCTCGTTGCCAGGGCAACAACACAAGCATCCCCCTCCCTACCCCCCTGTGGCCACTCCATGCCCCCTTCCCAAAGGCCCTCCGCAGCCAGCGTGGAATACTTGCCTCATTGTCATGGCAACAAAGCAAGCATTCCATCAGGCCACTCACACTGCCTGCTCTCAGCAGCCACCCCCCCAGGACTGGGGAACTCCGGCAGGGCTGGGAGGACTGGGCACGGCCATCTTGTGGCTATGGGCACTACCACCTTTTTACGGAGTTATGGTTAATTTGCATATTACCCTTTTATTAGATAGGATGTTAGAAGTTTGAATCATTTATATTGGTTTTAGTTTGCTTTGACAAAAGAACCATTTTATAGACCTTTCTTTTTCTTTATACAAATTTTGTACTTGGAAATGACATATCCTTCTAAAATGAAGATCATGCAAGTGTCCTGTGGATTTCAATTTTTTTCTTGCATCACTGATGTGCTCAGTGTCACAAAGTTGAGGTACCTTTGTGCTGTGTGTCATAAAGGAAGGATTAGAGCTCTCATCTCCATCCATGGGGCAGATCTACAGCCCACAGTAGGGCTTCCCAGGGTACATGGATTTTCATCTCTTGCCATGAGGTGGTAGACTCAGTTGGTGAAGGACATTCTGGTATGAGGGAGGTCTCTGTGTCTCAGGCAATGATTCTCCTTACACTCTGACACCTGTCTCCTCTTTTAAAAAAATATTTTTATTGATTTCAGAAAGGAAGGGAGAGGGAGAGAGAGAGAGAGATAGAAACATCAATGATGAGAGAGAATCATTGACTGGCTGCCTCCTGCATGCCCCCTACTGGGGATTGAGCCCACAACCCTGGCATGTGGCCTGATCAAGAATGGGACCCTGACCTAGTTCATAGGCCGATGCTCAACCACTAGCCATGCCAGCCGAGCACCAGTTTCCTTATCTTTATCGATTCCTTTGCTAGTCACACAACACATGGCCCAACAAGAATGGTTCTGGTATTTTAAAAGTAATAATCTAAAATATTCCACTACCTGCCTATTTGGTGGCTTTTAATCCCAGTGAACATCAGCCCCATTCAACCAGGAACTCTGCTTTACTGGTAGTTTTCCTTCTCTGGGTCTTTGTCCTAATTATTTCACATGCCATCAGATGCCACTGTGCTTTTTCATTCATTAACTTTATTGGCTGCTGTCAGTTTCAAGCCTTATGTACTGTGTCTCCTGGGCTAAATGTTAAAGAGTCAAAATAATAAAATCTCTTGCCATGCATGAAGCCTCCTTCACAGGCTGACTTGCCAAAAAATGACTTAACTAACCACGATTTTAATACCTCATTAATTTTACTTTTAATTTCCTCCAAGTGAAGCATAAAAAATGTTTACATATGCACATTTGAAATGAACAATAATATTTTTTTCTACCCCTCCTTTTTTGCAATTAATGTGTCTATATGTTGAGTCAAGTGGAAATATATTCCAAATACTTGGGCTGTGCTTTTCAGCACTATTCTATGTAGTGCCACTTATTTGCCAAATATTAACCCATACCTGCTATTAAATCTAGGCAATCCTGACTAAAGCCCTCATTTGAACTTGCTACTTACCTAACTTCATTGTACCTGTGTGAGGTTTTAGCTTCAATCACATCAACTTTTTAACACTCTCTCCAGCAGCTAAGGAGCCCTTTAATCACTCCTGCGGTCTTGCTGGGAGGGCTACTTCCCTTTAGATTTAGCCCTTGCTAGCATTAGATGTTTAAGGTAATTCCTTCGTTTTTCATCCTTTCCTTTATTTTCTTAAAGCAACAGCATTAAAACATTCCTGCTGGCATTATATTAATTTCTTTTGTTTTTCACTTTGTCTCTCAAAGACCCCTATCATGTAGGTAAAATATGCATACATCTGTAGTTTTCTAATAATCAAAACTGCATTTGTCTTAAGCCGAGGGGTGGGAGGGTTGACTATTAGTAGTCAACTATATATTCTTCCTAGTATTTTATATGTATAGAGTACTTCCTGCTTTGTTATGCATCCATCAATCAAGCTAACAAAACACCATTGCCCTCCACTATTTTTGTTTTTTTGCTTAGGAAATTACACTGCTAGATTATGTTCCCATGTAGGCTGCAGTTGTTTCTGCTCTTTGGAGTTGAGTCACTACCCCCTTTCCTACACTAGCCCCAGTGTTTTCTGGTGTGTTTTTCAAGACAAATAAAGCAATTTTTCTTCAGAAAGAAAACAGTTTCTCCTGCAACTCACTTTCCTCTATTTGGCAGAATCCCATTGTTTAGGTACACGATTAAACTAAATGTGTAGGCTACCTATTTGGTCAGTTCAGAGAAGGGAGCCCAACTCCACAATTTGCAATCATTGCTCCTGCAGGTTTATAGATTTTTAGACAAATGGTTCATCTGAAAGAACAAATTAGTTGAAATAGAGGAACATTAGTCATATGATATAGTAGGTGTTAGGGAGAAATACAGCAAATACAATGCCATGGTTCTCAACCTTCCTTTATTAACAAGACTCCAGAAAAGCACCAACTTCTAGAGGTTGTTGTCAATTAAAACATGCATATGACATTGCAGGAAGAACTGCTTTCTACATTCAAGCTTAAATTCCAATGCTCTTCAGTAATGCAGTTTCTAATAGTTTTTCTCTTTGGAAGATGTATTTTAAGAAAAAAAAAATGTCTTCTCTAATTTCTGGAGGAAAAATCTATTTTATAAGTATGCACAAACTAAAATAGCTCTTGCTCAAATACTAAAGTTTTAAGATAGTTGCCTATTCTTCAACTTCTTGAGACACTTGAATATTTGGGGAGTGAGGGGTACCTAGCTACAATCCATATGAAGAGGGACACATTTCAAGAGATTATGATTCACTGAGTAAGTCCCAGGACTCTGCCTAGTTAACGAACACGCCTAGTGATTCTGGTGCAGGTGATGCAGGAGGAACCCTGCCCTAGAAGATGCTGGTCCTCCAGCCTTCCTCCTCTGAGCACCTGGATGTGGGATGAAATTGCCAAATAAATCCTCCTGTGACTCCTAATTTCTCATTACCCTCCACACAATTCAAGGATTTTCTTTTAACCCTTATAGCTCCCTTTATGTCAGAAATACTTTTTCTAAATATAAATGTAGGTATTTTATTATAAACTTTGCCTCTCCTATCATGCATTATGATTTGTATTAAACTTTTTAGAGAAGGTGACATCTTCTCTTTTACGGCTGGCAATAGCAAACACATTTGTAGGCCACCTCGTTAGAAAAAGGCCCTATTTTGAGAAAGCCCAAAATACCAATAGATTCATGCAGGTTGGTGGTCCTTACAAATGTGGACAGTAGTCTGTTTCAAGATGGGTCATGTCAGTTGCTGGGATGGCCCTAGGAGTCAGAATAAAGTGCTATAATACCACAAGAAGAGGATCCAGAGTCCAAGGCCATACAAGAACTAAAGATAAAAGCAGAGTTGAGCTTTGATGTAAGTCATTGGGTAAAGAGAATTCAATGTGCATCACATTTTTCAGGATTCAGCTTGCATAAAAATATTCTTTTATATAAACAAGGCAGTGGGCAACTCTTAGCTCTTATGATAACCTGGGTGACATAGATAACCCCCCCACACACACACGCACACACACACATGCACACATTCTAAACAGACACAGCTTTCTGATGGCCACTGGGAAGGTGGAGCATGCGTTCAATGTCAGTCCCCTCTTCTCCCCTCAGCACAACTTGCTTATGCAGGGCCACCTGCAGATCAGTCCTGCAATGTGTTCCCTTCTACATACACTCATCAGTTTGAAGGAAGGGTCCAGATCATTCTCTAAAATGAGAGAAGGAAACGTTTGTTTATACTAGATGCATTGCTTCTAAGGATGTAAATATACTATAACAAACCCTGACTTCAATCCCCAGAGAAAGCCCTAGTTCTGTGGTCTTGTTCTAAAACATTTCCTTTCCCAGGGAGACCAGGGGAGTTTCCCTGCGTGCTCAGGTGTGATGGAGAAGTTGCAGTACGCCAGCCTCCTCAGCCGGCTACAGAGAGTAAAGGAGCAGTCCCAGGTGATCAATCAAGCAATGGCTGAGCTAGCAACCATTCCCTATCTACGGGACATCAGTCCGCAGGAGGCAGAATTGGTAAGTATTTGTTTTTCTTTGTTGAAGGCTTTCTCAGACCCTGAGTCAGAAGAAAAGTGATATGGTCTGAAAGAAATTTGTCATAATAAATGTAGCCTGAGGGCCAGCTCTCCAACCCTCATGAAGCATTCTAATGAAGAAACTGGGAAATGTAGAAAGGTGTCTTATTTTATTTGCTCACATTGACTGACTTCCATTTTTAAAAAATATGTTTTTATTGATTTTTTTTAGAGAGAGGAAGGGAGAGGGAAAGAAGATAGAAATATTGATGATAGAGAAACATAGATCGGCTGCCTTCTGCATGCCCCCTTCTGGGGATCGAGCCCACAATCTGGGGCATATGAAGGAATCGAACCAGGGACCTCTATGGTGCATGGGACAATGCTCAGTCCACTGAGCCATGCAAGCTGGTCTGGCTTACATTTTTTCATAGCAATATTTGTCTGACATGGAAAAACATGGGAAGGAGCTGATTATTTGAATTGTATGTCAAGCTTTGTGTTTTAAGTAAAGTTAAGTTTTAATTAATTGCTTCTCAAACTCCAAGACTTGTTAACACAGGATTATCTTCTGTGGAAAATTGAGAGTACAAAAGAATAACCACTGTGCAGAAAACCAACCGTACAAAATAGTCTTTAGAGTTTTCTTATTCACTTCTAGTGTCGCATATATGTTGGCAGTGCCAACACATACACACACACACACACACACACACACACACACACACACACACACACACTGGTACATTTAGATAGAACAATTATTTTATTCAAGGGAAAAATGTAGTTAGTCAAATGGCTGTATTTTTTAACTGAATCAACCAGTTAACTCAGAAAACACAGGGGCAGTCAAAAACTAGTTGAAGGAATAGCTCAAACAATCTTCAAAAAGATTTGTTTTTATAACCATAATCAATATTAGAAATGACAGCAGCTAGTTTGAAAAACAATTAGTTAACCATGTGCTGGCCATTCAAGGAAAGGTAAGGTGTACTCTAGAGCAGTGGTTCTCAACCTTCCTAATGCCGCGACCCTTTAATACAGTTCCTTATGTTGTGGTGACCCCCAACCATAAAATTATTTTCATTGCTACTTCATAACTGTAATTTTGCTACTGTTATGAATCGTAATGTAAATATCTGATATGCAGGATGTATTTTCATTGTTACAAATTGAACATAATTAAAGCATACTGATTAATCACAAAAAAATATGTAATTATATATGTGTTTTCTGATGGTCTTAGTCAACCCCTGCGAAAGGGTCGTTCGACCCCCAAAGAGGTCGAGGCCCACAGGTTGATGATATTGCAGAGTTGTAGCAGAAGGGCAGAGCGACCTTGGCTGCACATTAGAATCACCTGGGAATCTTTTTAAAATCCTGATTTCTGATCCTCATCCTCCGGAAATTCTGTTTCTTTGTTATGGGGTGGGGCCACAGCATGAGTAACAAAGAAACAGAATTTCCAGAGGATGAGGCCCCGAAATCAGGATTTTAAAAAGATTCCCAGGTGATTCTAATGTGCAGCCAAGGTTGAGAACCACTGCTCTAGAGGGAATCTTAATGTTGGACAGGGAAGGGCTCTTTCCTTTGAGACTTTAATTGAAGGTAGCTAAAACTAATTACAGACCTGAATTGAATTCATATAGCAAGGATGAGAACAGCCCAAACTGGTCACCTGTAATTTTCAGATAACTGAAGGAATCCTCCCTCCCTGAGTTTTCAAAGTTATAACAAATCAATCGAGAAATGCACTGCCAACATTTATAAAGTTCATCTGAACCTGTCAAAGTGTGTTAAATATTGATATTCAAAGTAAGCATTTAAAATGGTCTGACTAGCCAAATAATAAAACTATAGGTGGGGGAGGGGGAAGTCTATTAATCAAGGATTCACTAAGTCATGCTTTCAAAACCTTTAAGGTTGTGTGCAGCAGAACGCCTCCTAAAAGGCTGTGTTTACTAGTAAAATACCATTCATACGGCATTCAGGAGTGCAGTAAGCAAGGAGCTTTCAAAGTGCATGTTATAGCCAATTTCAGATGATTAATGCCCCTCGGAGATAAGAGGAAGCAAAGAAAATGTTAAATGAAGAAACTGGCTCAGTGTTGATCCAGTCTTCCTGAAAAGCACATGCAAGATTTCAATGAAAAATACAAGAGGGTTTTCTGCACCTTGGCCTTCTTCACCACCCATCTGCAGCTTCTTTCTTCTGGAAATACTTGCATTTCAAAATATACACCGAGGGCACCAAACTAGCATTATTGACATCCCTTATTAACATGTTAGTGCAATATTCCACTCTCTCAAACCTTGGAAAACAGGATTTAATGGGATATTTTTATAATTTATCTGCCTACTAGAAAAAAATTTTAATGTATATGGATGTATATGTGGAGGCCCAATGTTTAAAAGTCATGCATCTTGCAAGGTTTCATCGCCGTAAATAACAGATTTTACTTTTCAGCTGTGAAGCATGGGTTAACCTAGACAATAAATCCTGGTAAGGCCTTCTGTGGCACTGTCTAAACAGTGACTGCTCCATAGAAGATTTCTGAGTGACTCCGCTCTGCCCTCCTGCTACAACTCTGCAATATCTAAAGTTCAGAAAGATTCTCTAAGGGTCCCCACTGTTTGAAGCCACAGTGGACTGAACTGGCATTTGTTCTTTAGAGAACTTTCCTTTTTAGCTGTGACCATCACATAGGTCCGTGTGCCTTCACCGCTTTGCAGCTACATATGCAGCAGGTGTATAGGGGACTATTTCAAATTGGAATGTGGCAGTTTGGGGCAAAAGGTGGAATTCTGAAAACTTGCCTGTGAATGGAACCTAAAAAGAAAGCGTGGTTATTTTGAAGTTTTAGAGAAGAAAAGAATAGTAAAAGAACTGAAGTGAGCTAGATTCTTTAAGAGGCAATAAGACAGCACAGTTTCAGAATTGTCCTCTGGTGAGCTTTTGCATGATGCCTGAAATCATGATATATCAGCCTCGGGAGAAAATACTAAAACGCGTTCATGTACTACATGCCATTTCCTGAGAGAATTAACTATGGCCTTCATTCTTTACAACCCAAATCTGTTTTTACAAAACGTCAACGCTTACAACATTAAAACCTATATGTTTTCTACCCATTTTCAAGAAGCATATTTTCATTGTTTCAATATTTTATATCTGCAATAACACTCAGTAATGACTGAAGCAAAGATGGGGTAGCAATGTTCATTGTCGGAAAGATGAGTAATAAAATCATCAGCGTACAAATGATTTTTTAATTAGGTTTTAATCTGTGTATTTAGGGAAGTTATTTCTGTGAGAATTCCACACTGATAATTTTTATCTTGGTGCCACAGCTGCAGTCACTAATGGCAGATGCTATGGACACCCTTGAAGGAAGAAGAAACGATAAAGAACGTGTGTGGAATGCAATCCAAAAGGTAAAACTCTCAGCTGAAGGGAAAAGATATATGATTCTCAAAGCAAATGTCCGGATTGGGTCAAGTCTGTTTAGAAGATAAAAAGGAAGCTCTTTGGGTTGTTTTAGTCTTTGTTTTGTTTTGTGTTTTGTTTTGTTTTGTTATTAAATAAATGCAGCACTCTCTCTGGAAGTGTAACCAAAATCAAAGATGGATTTTTTAACCTGTTCCCTAAGGTCTTCTTCTTTTCCAGCAGACTGTAGTCATATGTTGGTATGGGTCTTCTTATCATTGTCATTTTCATATTCTATTTTTGTTGTCTGCTTCTTCATTATTGGTTATTATAGCTTTCTAAAAGCCCTTCCATCCATGTTCAGTCCATTTCCCAACATTTCCCCCCACTTTTTATCACTGGAGGAAAAAATGGCTACATTCCAGGAAACTACAGAGAAACCACTTTGATGTTTTTGAGGAGGAATAACATACTGGTTATTAGCTGCAGAGGAAGATCCCTTCATTGGCTATGGAGTTGAAATAAAGCGACCACCAGGATGTACCTGGCAGCCCGTGCTCTGGTGGCTTATGTGATACCACAGAGCACTCTGACAACATAGGAGTGGGTAATATTGAGTCTCCAGTCCAGCCAAAACTAATAAATTCTATTCAATCTATTCCCCACTCAGTCTCCTCCAATCACTATAAGAACCCACAAAGAGAACTGGTTCCAGGAGATGTGAGAGGAGCAAACCAAAGAAGCCTTTACTCTAAGAGGTAGCAGTCAGCCATGAGGGATTCTGGCACATCCAAGGAAATGTGTGCCTTCTGAACTCACTCAGAGGCCCTATGATAAATGTATAAAACAGAAACTCACTGAACTCAGCAAATACTTGTTGAATATTTGCTATGCCAAGAGAGAATAGTAGGTGTTAAAGACTGTGCTGGGAAAGACAAACACAGCCCCTGCCTATATAGGCCTTCCATCAGTTATTAAAGAACTAGAGGCCTGATGCACAAAATCTGTGCAAGGGGTAAGCCTTCACAGTCCCAGCTGCCTTGCAGCCCAGCAGCCTCACTGCCCCACAGCCCCACCCCCCATCCACACCCACCTTGGCCTAGCACTGCCCGTGTCAGCTGCCCCACCCCCTGATCAATCACCCTGCAGAGGGTGGCCTGGGCCTCCCTCTTTGGGGCGATCACAAAGCCCCCCAATTGATTGGCCTGCTGGTCAGTGGCCTGGTCCCTCTGGGGGTAATTGTGGGGCAATGGTGGGCCCCCCCAACCAATCGCGTCACACCTACCTTGGCTGGCCTGGCACCAGTGTGTGTCATAATGTGGTTGTCCGGGAGGTCATTCTGCTGTCTGGCCATTTGGTCAATTTGCATATTATGCTTTTATTATTATAGATTACTTATAAGTTTACAGAATATCCTAGTGAAAAGGTGAATGTTCAATGATCTATAGAAACAAATAGCTCAGAAAAGCCAAAAGTGATACTTATACAATATTTAAAGTCTACATAGTCATTATCGGATGAAAGGGAGATTTCTAAACAAAAGGAATAGTTTGTACCAAGAATGCAAAGAAAGCTTGGCAGATTCAAAACTGACAAAGACACAAGGAACCTATTTCAAAACGAAATAAAGGCAGAAACCATCTCACAGAAAGACTTATAAATTATGTCAAGACATAATTTATGTGTGTGAGACACCTCCTGGGCTGTAGTGGGAGAACAGATTGAGGGGCTACAGAAATATGGGGAGGTCAGTTCTAAGGTGGTGGCTTGATCTACGGTGGGGGATATAGCAGTAGAGCGAAGCAGACTGATATAAGAAATATTCAGGAAGCCAAATCAACAGGCCTTGTAGTTCACTAGTTGCCTGTGGGAATTTAGAGAGTAGAAAGAATTGAGAATGATGCCCACATATTTGGCTTGAACCTCTGGGCAGGGAATGGAGAGAGGTTTGCTGGTGCCATTTACTGAGGAAGCAAACACTGTTGGCGGAGCAGCTTTTGGCAGCGAATCTGCACTACTTCAGAACCCAGCTGGGAGACAGAAACTATGCCCAATATTTGAAAGGGGATTTAATATACAAAATGGTTAACTAGGTATGAAATTGTTAACTAGGTAACTGAAAAGGCAAAGGAAAACAATAACTTATCACAAAGAAAACAGTAAAGGCAGCATCTACCACCCATTAGTGCTGGAAGATCAAAGTGAAGATGTGGGAATTACTAAAACAGAAACTTGGAGAAGGAACCCTGCTGGCTAACACTCAGTCCTCCCACTGGAAGGTGCTGCCTAGCTGGTGCTAGTATCGCTGAGCTTAAAGGAGGCGTCCTAAAGGGCTGAGACCGGTGTCTGAGGCGTGGACACCGACCCACTGTGCTGTAGTAGAAGGGGAGAGGGGAGAAAGAGTGGTAATGAAGGTAATTCTGATACTACAGAAAGGAACATATTCCTACAGGAAAAAAGCTTTGCTGAAAAGATGCTCACAGGAACCCCAATTAGACAGAAAATCAGCATCCAGTAAACAGAAAGCAGCAAGTCCCTCTCTTGCCCTATTGACAGAGATGAAGAGCTAGCAAAATAGAAGTAGGTTTGCAGAGCTCTAGCCCCTGCATCAAAGAACTAACGGTGGAAGGGTGGGCTTGGAGTTGAGAGACTATCGGCAACAACTGACACAAAAGTACAATGAACTGACAGTGCTGGCAAGGTATCCAGGAGAAATACAAAAGCCTGGAGTTCTGAATAAAAGATGGAACAGTCATTGCCAAATTGCTGTTAATGGAAATCATTTGAGTGACATGGCTGAGAAAGAACACAGAGTAAGAAGAGAGGCTTTAGGAGCACATTCAATCTTAAGAGGAGGATCCTACAACTGAGACGAAGAAGAAATGGCAAGAGAGATGGGAGCTTGGGGTAAAGCAAATCCAGTTCTGATGGGAGTCACGCAATATAATCAAATATTTCTGTTAGCTACAAAAATAATCATTTAGAACAAAGGTCAGCAAACTCCCAGCCCTCAGGTTAAAATTGGCCAACCACCAATTTTTGTAAATCAAGTTTATTGCACATGTTTATGCAATTCATTCATGTACCGTCTATGTCACCTTGATCAAGTTGAGTAGTCACCACAAATTCTTTATAGCTCACAAAGCCTAAATCATTTACTATCTGTCTCTATACAGAAAAAGTTTGCTATACCTTGATTTAGAGTATTACCCTTCACAGAAATATTTGCATTTGTATAATAATATTAATATTTTTGTAATAATATTTATATTTTTGCAGTATATAAATAACATTTGTACAGTGATATTTAGATTTACAAATCTAAGTGACAATAGAAGAGTTCAAACATGAAATTCCAATGACCAGCCAAAAAGGTGGAAAACTGACATTTACCTATATCTGTCGACATCTTATAAAAAACCACCAATTCTACCTCATTCTCAGCTAGTTTTTGACACTCACATTTGTAGAAGCACGGAGCCTGTAGCCTTCCACTTTGTCCCTATTTTAGTTATATTTTGCTGTGTTACAAGTCACTCCAAATATATATAGTGGTTTAGCAACAATGTGTTCCTCTCTCATGGTTCCATAGACTGACCAGACTCAGCCAGGTGGTTTCTGCTCAGTGTCTCTCATGCAGTTCAATCAGGTGGTTTTAATAACACCGGGTCATTTTAAAGCTAAAATGAACCGGACTCCAGAATGGCTCACTCACGTGGCTGACAGTTGACACCAGTCAGCTGAGACCGTTGACTGAAGTGCCCTAATGTAGCCTTTCCATGTGACTTAAGTGTTCCAAGAGGAAGTATTTCAAGACAAGGAAAATAGAAACCACAGTCCTCTCAAAGGCTAGTCCCAGAGGTGGCAGAGCAACTTCCACCATATTTATTGGTCAAAGCAGTCACAGGCAAGCCCAAATTCACAGGGTTGGAGGAATAGATTTCACTTCTCTATGGAGGAGGATATGTACGTTCAGTGAGAGAATGAAATGATAGTGTCTGCCTTGGAGACAAGCTCCAGCAGCAAAGCTGTGACTCTCTCTGGGATGGAAAACATGCAAGCAAGCAGGAGTCAAGAGGATAGTCAAGTCAAGGCCACTGAGATTGGAACGCTACAGAGCCACTCCACCCAACCACTGGGTGTCTACAAAGACCCACTGGTGAGCAGCCAATCTTTCCAAATTAAAAGCCCTGGAAATGATCCTAGCTTTCTAAATGGAAGTTCCTAAGAGGTGTTTAGGAAGATGTGAACGTGAAGGAACAGGGTGCCAAATTTTTCCCAAGGGCTTTTAATTTGGTTAATGTGACTCTACAAAGGATGATCCTATCACTTTCAGACAATTCCGGTAGCAAGTAAGTAATTTCCTTTTATTGCTACAGAGTTAATTGGCGTGTGCAGAAAAAAATAATTTGAAAAAAAAAAAAAAACTAATTGTACAAGCTACACTGTGTTCTGAGCCCACTAGAAGTTGATATCAGCATCACCACCTCTGAGATCTGTTATCTGTAATAGAAACAGCTGTTGTACCTAATGAAAACACTTGAAATTTTCATCGGAAGCAGCAGAATTATAGCAGCACCTCCTAGTTCCACATAGTTACAGGGACTGTCAGAATCCCCATTATCTAACACAATGTTTAGATCTCCACTTTGTTACAGGTCTATAAAAAGCCTACAAGATGCAATCTGATCCGTAAGCATTGACCTCCTGTCTATATTTTGTTTTCGTTGAGATTTCACTAACAATCCAGAAAAAGAGAGCGTGCGACAGTTGTTTTTTCTTAACCCACTAGAACTAAAATACATTCTTTATAGAGTTCTAGGCTGTTTGCTTTTGTTTTGGTTTGGCTTTACAGAGCATTATTTTCTTTCTGGTAATTAACTAAGAAAGATATATTAATGTTGGTTTAGCTGTACATAAACAAAAATAAGCAGGTTATGTTAAAAAAAAAAAAAAAGGTAAATTTTCTTGTATTGGCAAGTCCCATGCCACAACAAAACTCTTTAATTGAGATTGTCACACTTTGCTTCATTTTAGTCTATAAATACCTGAGAAAACACTCTTTTGAATATCTCACAGGTCCTATTAATACACAGTGCATTCATGCATTCATCAAACATTTACCCAGCACCTCCTCTGGGCCCAACTCTATTACAAGCAGTTCCCTCATGATGTTTTCACTCTATTCGAGAAAAGTAGGCAATACACCAGCTAAAAAATCTGGAATGTGTTATAAGTAGTAAATGCTATGGGTGGAAGAGACAGGGACAGAAAATAGAAAATACCAGATGATTGCAACTGCAATAGAATAGTCAGGGCAGGATCCACCAAGGTGACTTTAAAGAAATAACTGAAAGAAATGCAAACCTTGCAAATAGCTGGTGAAAATCATTCCAAGTAAATGAAACAGCAAATTCAACACCTGAAGATTGGACATGCCTGCCATGTACAGGGACCTGCAAGGAGGGCAGTGTGACTAGGGTAGAATGAATAAGAGTAATAGGAAATGAAGCCAGCAAGCAGAGGATATAATGCTTTGTCAAATAAGAAAACAATATAAGCTACTGCTTAGAATAGATTATAAGACCTGGATGGAGTGGCTCAGTGATTGAGTGATGACATATGAACCAGGAGGTCAGGGTTGTATTCTCGGTCAGGGCACATGCCCAGGTTGTGGGCTCGATTCCCAGTGTGGGACACCCAGGAGGCAGCCAATCAATGATTCTTTCTCATCACTGATATGTCTATTTCTCTCTCCCTTTTCTTTCCTCTCTAAAATCAATAAATATATTTTTTAAAAGAATAGATTGAAGGGAGCAAGGGTAGAATCAGGGAGACAAGTTGGTAGATTATTATAATGATATGATACAGGAGAGTGATTATAGTGGCTTGAACTCAAGGGTGGATGGCTTGAATCTTGAAGCCAGGTGGTGGCAGTGGAAGTGAGAAGTGAAGAAAAAGGTTTATATAGAGGGAAGCTAGTACGTAAAAAAAAAAAAAAAAAAAAGCCTGAACTAGCAATTTGGAGACCTGGCCTGTCACCATTAGAAAAGGAAACCACTTCCTTTCTCTGGGCCTCAGTTTTCTTATCTATAAAATAAGATAGTGACCTAGAAGATTCTAAGTCTCCTCCTAGCTCTGAATGGACAATGTGGCTTAGTTGGTTGAGCATTGTCCCATGCACCAAAAGGTCACCAGTTCAATTCCCAGTCTGGGCACATGCCCAAGTTGTGGGTTCAGTACCCAGGGTGCATATGGGAGGCAACCGATTGATGTGCCTCTTTCACATCAATGCTTCTCTCTCCCTCTCCCTCCTCTCTCTCTAAAAAAAAAAAAAAATCAATAAAAACATTTACAGAAAAGAATACACAGCCTAAATCTGCAAATCTTTGACCATTAATTCAGCTCCCACTCATGGGACTTTAAGCAAGTCACAGCCTTTTAAGAAGCATAATGTATTTGCATCCTTATCACCTTCAGAGTCTATGATTTTGTGTTTCTTAACACTGAATCCAAAGGCCCATTAAAGCTTTATAAACTAGGCCTGAAAATAAATAGAAAAAGGAGTCTTTGGAAAAAAATTATTTTAAAAAAATGCACCAACTGTTAAGTTGGAAGATTCCTATTTCTTCTCACCAGAGAATCAGTTAAGAGAAATAGTTAAGCACACTCTGCTGCAACTTAGAAGAAAAGTTATTTGCTCTTCACTCACAAAGTCTAAATTTCACACTAAAAAGATCAGAATTTAATCTCATCCAACAAAATTTTTTTCTTATTCTGATATGCCTCTGGATCACTGATGTGAGACTAAATGAGAGAATTAAACTGTTATTTTAAAAGTAATGATAGAAATACCCTAGCATATAATCATGGTCCTGTGAATTTTCATGAACAGTAATGCTACTTCCACATTTCATCAAATATTATAATATCACAAAGTACATCATGATATTCAATGAATCTAATGCAGTATAGGTGGATATCTTTAAATCATCCACATGAACTTATTCAAAATTATTTAGCTTTTTATGTTCCTTTTTAATCTCAAAATCTTAACTTATAAATCACACTTACACAGAAATGACATTCATTGATGTACTAATTTGGTCTTTTAGGATGAAAACGGGAGAGAACTGTATGTCACTTAGCAACGCTGTTCTGTCCCAGGCTGATGCAGGCAAAGCAAACAGGGGAGAATACAAATCTGGGAGATGGGCCAGGGGCAGTTGGTTGAGGAGGGAGAAGGAAGAGCAAATTGGAGCATTATATTTACTTTCCACATCAGCATTCAAACCTGAAATCCTTCCAGAAACCCTTCTGAGAGACTGCACAGGCGGCACCATCATTCATCGGCCAGTCATTTGGGCTGACTAATCTGTGGTTAGGGCCTGCAGTTGTGTCTCTCTGAAAGTACTGCTGTCTTTTCAAAGATTCAGCAGCCGTACCACTCATTGGCAAGTTTTTTCAGCAATCGGGTTTTTCCTGTGTGTGTTGTTCTTTAAAGAGTCTCTGCAGATTTATTGCAATTTGATTATGAATCTTCTCAGCTTCTGGTGACAGGCTTCGACATTAGCATATCCCCAAATTCCTTTACAGTGTGTGCTCCAAGCGCTGCTAAGCAGTTCTATCCATGGCAAAATGCAAATCGTGGGGAGCAACCTAAGTGCTGATGGCTGACCATGCTGGGGGCAGAGTAGGTAAAAGCTCTGAGAACGAGGAGGGAGGCAAAGCTTAAGGGGATGGAGAGGCCACAAGCAGGAAATAAATCCCTGTGGTTCCTGGGATAGATGAGTCTGAGCCAGTAGGTGTCCAGGCCAACAGCTGTAGTGGAGGGGCCTCCACCAAAGCCGAGGCAAACCTCCTATTGTGGTCACAGGCAGAGCCCTGGGGCAGTCAGACCTAATTAGAAGACCTCATTCTCAAATGTTACCCACAGCAAAGCCAGGTCTAGCCTGGAAAGCACAGAAAACCAAATGCTTTCATTCTGGCCATCTCCCCCAGCCACGGAACATACCCCAAATCTAAATGGCACATTTCAATTATGTAAACCAAACAGCATCTTTCTCATTTGACTTAAAGGAAACATTTAAGTTTGTTAAACATTTTCAACAAGTGTAGTTGCTAATCAATCACTGTCCACCTGTATGTGCATGTTCCTCCAAAATTACATACTTTGTTGGCTGGAAGTATTATCTTCTAAAATGTTGATGATTTGGCAGGAAATTTCTGTGTAGGAATGGAATCCTAGCAAGGCCTTCATCTAGGGAGCATGTATCCAAAAGTTTTGCCCTTTTTAACCAGGACTTTATCAAGGGCCAGACAAAGCTAATTGCCATTGTGCTCTTGTACTTAATAAAATACTATAGCTCAACAAATTATCAAACTATGTTAGTCTTTGAAGCTTGCTTTCAAATAGCTATCACAATTGAAACAAGGCATAGAAAAATGTATCTCCAATAAATAAGTTAATAATGCAATGATGACAAATATCATCAGTGATTACTATTGATCTTTCAGTGTGTGCCAAGCATTTCAACCAGTTATCATTTCAATGACTGCAATAACCCTATGAGGGAGATGTCACTAATTCTCCACTAAAAGATGATGCAAAGGAGCATTGTAGAATTAACAAGGAGATCAAGTCCAAGTTTGTACTGACAGGATTTGGTTTTGAATCAGATTATTTGAGTCTAAAGCTCTGTTCTTAATCATTAGCTAGACTGCTTAGGTTCAACCAAATGCAGCTACTAAAGGTCAATGGCACAAAGAACATCGCCTGACCCTAGCTATAAGATAACCAAGGAAACCACCTTTGAGTCTGCTCGTGGGCAGGGAGTGGGATCAAAGCACTAGAGACTATTGCAGGCATCCTCTGTCTTTCTCTAGATCACAGCTCACTGGCCCAGGCAAGGACTTACCCAGACTGCTTTGCAGCAGCTCCCTGACCAAATCCAAACCTTGGCACACACTATCCCCCAGATCATGCTGCTCTTACTGTCCTCCCTCATCATCTCTCCCTTTGTAGACATATCATGTATAGATTGGCTTTTATACTTCACCATTTTCACTCCTGCTGCAACATCAAAACTTCAAGAAAACAGCTTGAAATCCTAACTGTTCCTGCAGTGGACTTACTGTCACTCTGAAGGGCACTCTCTGGTGACTTATCTGAATTAGCATTCTGAAATGCACCTGGTTCTCAATGAAAATGCAAGTCTAGAAGCACATATTGGCATAAGCCCTCCAAGCTTTAACCTCACATCACAGAGCCCTGGGGCTGGGATTGGACAGCACATTGTTAACCTGCTTCACTTCCTGTGATCTCTCTCTGCCTGTCTCACTAAGGAGATAATATAGGGAGGCTACTAACACAGAAACTGGAAATGCTCATGTAACTCCAACCCTATCGGCGTTCTTATCTTTGTAAACACTTCAAAATGCATCTTTCAGAAGTTCAATGAGATATTCTGGCGTGAGGTAGAAGAGTATATATCTCAAGTGTATTTGGAACTGAAGAGTAATTTTGCAATTCATTCTTAAAGTTACTCTCTTTAAAATAGCAAAGTATCTTCTTTGCTTGACGGCCCAGCATTTTGTTGCATGTATTTTATACATTAAGTTTTGCAATCCTTTGTAATTCAGAAGAATAACAGAATAATAGCTTATACCACTTGGTAGCTAAATGAACCATAGGACATCTTGCATTCTATATTGAAAGTGGGATTAATACAGAGTTCAGAGCAATTGACTTGTAGCTCATTCAGTCATTTAGAGTGCACTCATTATACCTTTCATCTTTTGGAGAAGGGCAAAAACGAAAGTGCCTTTATATGCAGCCCTAAAGGAAAATATGAGTCATTTGTTATCCTGATTATGACTTTCTTAAAATGGTGCATGTAGAAGAGGAGACAAGACTGTAATCTAAAACACTACAAATGCTGTAAACACAAACAAACACATTTTTCTTAGCGTCATCCAAACTGAGTATATAGCTTATGTATATTCTGCTAAAATGGCTTTGTGCTGGAGAAAAGACTGTGGAGAGGAGCATGAGATGGCTGGTGAAGAGGTGACGTTGGATCTGTGTTAGAGAGATGCTGGCCTAGAGATTAAATTACTGATTTAAGAGGCTTTTAACTTCCCCAGACCTCTTAATTGGAGAGAAGACCCTTCAGCTTCCCAGTAATTCACTTCATCATATTGTTAAAGATACTTTAGAAGCAACTGGGAAAACTAATTCAAGAAATAAAAGTACATCTTTCTAATATATGAGGGTCAAAAATATATTTTTTTTAAAGTAATGATAGCGGGTTTCCACTTCCGGGAATATAGAGTAAACATGCTTTGCCTATTTCTCCCATTAAGTATAACTAAAACCATGGACAGTATATGTAAAACAAATACAAGACTCTGAAAGGTAGAATGAGAAAGGCAGACAGCCTAGGGGCATGGAGACCTGAGGAATGACATAGTGGTAAAGGGTAAGTTCATTGATTTTTTTGTTTGTTTGTTTTTTTGACTCATACATCCTGCATTTGTTGCTAAAGAAGCTGGTAACCCAGAAATACTAACATATGCAGACCAAAAAAAGCCTGCTCTCTCTAGCCAAAGGACAAGGAATGCAAGACAGAAAACTCTTAGACAATAGTCATTCTATTCTAGCCAAACACCACAGGGAAAATGGTCATCCAACCCCCACCCATGTCAGCAAAGGACTTAGATTTCTACCTTGCTAGGCTATAACAAGGTATCCCAACCTTCCCACCCTAACAGAGTGGTGTCAGAGAAGACCAAATAAGGAGCCTGGACACCTGACCCCACTGGGTGACAAGGCTCCCCTCTTGTCTGTTCCCCCTATTGGTGGAACAGACCCCTATTGGTAGAGAGCCAGGAAATTCACCAACCTACTATCATGAGCCTCCCACCTCGGTCTGATGTCAGTGGAGGCCACAGGGATCTCCTACTCCTCCCAGCTAGGGAAGGATCAGTGGAAGACTAGTGAAGAGCTTGAATGCTCATCCCCACCAGAAGGAACGAGGGCCCCCTTCCTCAGGTGTCCATGAAGGTTTCTAGTCCTACCTGGCAGTAATGAGGCAGTGCCTCTCCTGTCCCTGTGATATCAGTGATGTAAAGATCCAGCTAAACCAGAAGATCTAAATAAGACCGAGTGTATCGTAACATAATATCCAAAATGTCCATATTTCAATCCAAGATCACTCATCATACCAAGAATCAGGAAGATCTCAAACTGAGTGAAAAAAGATAATCAATAGATGCTAACCCAGAGATGTCAGAGATATTAGAACTAACTGACAAAGATGTTAAAGCAACCGTCATAAAAAAATGTTCTAATGGGCAATTACAATTTACAAATACCTTAAAACAAATGAAACAATAGAATCTCAGCAAAGAAATAGAAGCTATATAAGGACCAAATAGAAACTTTAGAACTGAAAAATATAATAAGCCAAAATTTAAAACCCACTGGAGGAGCTCGACAGCAGAATGAATGGGACCGAGGAAAGAATCAGGTCAATAGATATTAACCAAACTGAACAGCACCCATGGACCCTAATAAAGGCATGTGCCCCAGGTCTGCCTCTCAGCTTGTGCCGTGCTTTGACCTGCTGTGTGGCCCCTCAAGGCATGCCATGTACTTCCTCTGAGTAATAAACTTCCCTATTTTAACTTTTCCTGTGGTCTTTTTTGGAACTGCAGGTCACTATCCAGCACCCTGTGCTCTGCTTACCAAACGTTAACAAAGACATAACAATCTTCCACTCTTTTTCTGCCTTTTGAGAATTAATTGATCATTTTATATGACTCCATTTTCTCTCCTTTCTTAATATTATCAGTTATACTCCCCCCCCATGTCTCTGGATCTATTTTCTTTTCTTTTTTTTTTAATGTCTAAAGTTTTACATATGCTCCCTTTTTCCCCGATTGACCACCCCTCCACACACACCCCCCCCCAGCCAACCCTACTCCCCAGTGTCTGTGTCCATTGGTTATGCTAATATGCATGCATACAAGTCCTTTGGTTGCTCTCTAACCACCCCCCTCCCACCTTCCCTGTCATTTGTCTCTGAATCTATTTTTGTTCATCAGTTTACGTTGATCATTATATCCCACATATGAATGAGATCATGTGATATTTACCTTTCTCCAAATGGCTTATTTCACTTAGCATAATGCTCTCCAGTTCCATCCATGCTGTTGCAAATAGTAAAAGTTCCTTCTTTGTTTATAGTGGCGTAGTATTCCATTGTGTAAATGTACCACAGTTTTCTAATCCACTCATCTGCTGATGGGCACTTAGGTTGTTTCCAAATCTTAGCTATGGTAAATTGTGCTGCTATGAACATAGGGGTGCATATATCCTTCCTGATTGGTGTTTCTGGTTTCTTGGGATATAGTCCTAGAAGTGGGATCACTGAGTCAAATGGGAGTTCCGTTGTTAACTTTTTGAGGAAACTCCATACTGTCTTCCACAGTGGCTGCACCAGTCTGCATTCCCACCAGCAGTGCAGAAGGGTTCCTTTTTCTCCACATCCTCTCCAGCACTTGTGGTTTGTTGATTTGTTGATGATAGCCATTCTGACAGGTGTGAGATGGTACCGCATTGTTGTTTTGATTTGCATCTCTTGGATGATTAGTGACTTTGTGCATGTTTTCATATGTCTCTCGGCCTTCCTTATGTCCTCTTTTGAAAAATGTCTATTTAGGTCCTTTGCCCATTTTTTGACTGGATAGTTTTATACTTCTTTTTTACTTTTTTTAGTGGTTGCCCTAAAGTTTGAAATGTACATTTATAACTAATCCCTGTCCATTTACAAATAATACTATGACACTACACAGGCAGTATGAGTACCTTATAATCCTATGCAATAAAAGCCTAATATGCTAAGTGTCCAGTCATCCAGTCGTCCGTTCAACCAATCAAAGTGTAATATGCTAAGGCCACTCAACCACTCGCTATGATGTGCACTGACCACCAGGGGGCAGATGCTCCCACCAGTAGGTTAGCTTGCTGCTGGAGTCCAGCCGAACGGGACTGAGCCAGATGGGCCAGACATACCCTGGAGCCCTCCCATGGTCCCTCCCCAGCTGGCCAACCTCCCATGTCCCTCCCCAGCCCCGATCATGCACCGGTGCGGTCCCTTGGCCTGGCCTGCATCCTCTTGCAATCCGGGCTGAGGGACCCTTCTCCCCCCCCCCCCCCCCCAGCACAAATTTCATCCACCGGGCCTCTGGGAACAAAATAATCTTAATTCCTTTTTCAAGTCCCTTCTATCATTGTTGTCAATTCATTTTACTTATATGTTAGCATTTACAAGGTGTCCCCCAAAAAATGATGCCCCAAAAGAGTATATACACACGTTTGAGCTGATAGCTCAATTGATGTTTCTCTTTTTTTCAGGTTTAAACCATTAGAATTAATAATGATTCAAATGTATATACATTTTAGAGGACACCCTGTGTATCTGATATGTATGTACATAAGCATACATAATCAAATACATTGTTTCTCTTATTATTGCCCATTCACCAAGCTCAGGCCATAAAACATATCTTAGCAAATTTAAAATAATAGAAAGCATACAAATTAAAACCATAATAAGTCACTGCAACACCTATCAACAAGACTAGCATAAGAAACACTAAATGCTGGTGAGGATGCAGAGATTTTGGATCATTCGTATATTGCTGGTACAAATGGAAAGTGGTACAACCACTGTGGGAAACAATATAATAGTTTCTAAAAATAAAAAAAAAAATTAAAAAAAAAAAACACTGAAAACAAGAGCAAGCCACTTTCCATGTCATGAGAACACTCCAGCAGTCCTGTGGAGCAGCTAGCACCCATTGGCCAGTCATGTGGGTCAACCTTCCTGGAAGTGGATAGAGGCTGCAGAAGCCTGGCATCCGGGTTGATACCTTCAGGGCAACCTCATGGGAAACTGAGCCAGATCCATCTAACCAAACCACTCCCAAATTCCTAACACTCAGAAATTGTAAAAATAAATGTTTTGTTGCTTAAGCTACTAAAAAAAAAAAAAAAGAACACCTAAATATGCAACTATCATAGGACCTAGCATTTATACTCCCAGGCATTTATCCCAGAGAAATAGTCTCATGTTCACACAAAGACCTATACACAAATGTTTATGGCAACTTAATTTGTATGGCCAAACATTGGGAGTAACATAGATATCCTTCAAAGGTTCTATAGTTCAACTGTGATACATCCATACCATGGAATACAGCCAAGCAATAAAAAGCACAAACTGCTGATACACGCAACAACCTGAGCAAATCTCCAGATAAGCATGGCGTTACATATTACATGCTCTCATTTACTAGTATATCACCTTCTTAAAATGACAAATATAGAAATGGACAATAGATTAGTGGTTGCTTGGGGTTCAAGGGGGTGGGGCCAGGAGAAAATGGGTGATAGCCATGAAAAGGCAACATGAGAGACCTTCCTGGTAAAGGTACTGTCTTATATCTTGAGTGTATCTACTTTGGTATTCTACTACCATTTTGTAAAATGTTACACTGGGGCAAACTACATTAAAAGTAAAAATATTCACCTGGCCAGTGTGCTCAGTGGTTGAGTGTTGACCTATGAATCAAGAGGTCATAAGTTTGATTTCCGGTCAGGACACATGCCAGGGTTGCAGGCTCAATCCCCAGTAGGGGGGCATGCAGGAGTCAGCCAATTGATGTTTCTCTCTCCCTTCCTTTCTCCAAAAAAAAAATTCAGTAAAAACTTTTTTTTAAAAGAGTAAAAATATTCTTCCTGTACTACTTACTGATAGATGGGAATCTACAATTATGTCCAAGTGAAAAGTTAAAAAATACATTCAAACCTTCAAATAATTTATGCCATTAAATGTTGAAAATTATTTTTTAATATATGTTTTTATTGATTTCAGAGAGGAAGGATGAGGGAGAGAAATAGAAACATCAATGAGGAGAGAGAATCATTGATTGGCTGCCTCCTGCATGCCTGCTACTGGGGATTGAGCCTGCAACCCAAGCATGTGCCCTTAACCGGAATTGAACCTGGGACCCTTCAGTCTGCAGGCAGATGCTCTAGCCACTAAGCCAACCCAGCTAGGGCTAAATGTTGAAAATTTTTAAACAGCCATAATACATGTTTTCCCGGACAGAGTGATAGCAAGGTTTTGTAATATTCTTTAACTGTATACTAAACATAATAAAAAGGGCTACCATTATGGGCATTTTCAATTGAGTTGGTAATACAGTTTAGCAAGAAGTTTTTTGCACATTTTGTAACAACTCAGCAGTAGGTGCCTCAGATTTTACGTTGTTCTTTTATGACTAAAACACTATCATACCAATTTTCTACATAAAAAAGGAGAAATCTGGAGCTTGTTTGTCTGTTTGAATGGTAGCCAAAGCTAAAGAAAAATGCTATATTGTGAATAGCAGAGACTAACTTTACTTTAGAAATTAATTTCAAGCCTGTTTGAAAACAATTGTAATTCTAATTAGAATTAAAATTCAAACTATTTTGGATGATAAATATTTAAAAGCATTTGGCCTGGAAACTAATCTGGAACAGAGCAGAGAAACTAATGTTATCAAATCCACTGTGATGAAGGGAAATGTCTGCCTTGCCTAGAGGGTTTTGGTCCACAGTGCTGATCTCTGGAACACACCCTCATTCTGTACCCACCACTGCAGTCATATAAAGCTGATACTTCTCCCTGAAGAATGCAATTCTTATTCCATGTACCATTTTTCTCAAGAGACATCTTTAAAAGCTTTACTAAAAAGAAAAACCCTTTGCCCTAACTGGTTTGGCTCAGTGGATAGAGCGTCAGCCTGCAGACTCAAGGGTCCCAGGTTTGATTCCGGTCAAGGGCATGTACCTTGGTTGCAGGCATATCCCCAGTAAGGGGTGTGCAGGAGGCAGCTGATCAATGTTTCTCTCTCATGGATGTTTCTAACTCTCTATCCCTCTCCCTTCCTCTCTGTAAAAAGCAATAAAATATATTTTTTTAAAAAAGAAAAGAAAAACCCTTTGAGGACCCAATCCCTGAGGCATGAACATGTGTAAACAAACCTAATCCTCTTTCCTTGATCCAGACTTAGATGAATGCAAGAGGAAGTCCCAATTCAAACCCAGTGCCTTTCTTCTCAGTGTAACCTACCCGTACTTTGTGTTTGAGATCAACTTCCTCGCACTGCCATTTCTGGGAAGAAACCACCCTGGTTCCCAAGGTACACTCTTAGCCTGTGCAGGGCGCACCAAGCAAGTAGAGAGCATCAGACAGCAGGAAAGTGAATTCTAGAAAGCATCAGTCATGCTTGAGGGGAAAATTAGAACTTAACTGGGCTTCCTTGTATCTTATGGCTTAGTAATGGCATTAGTTTACTGGGGGTGCTGCAACAAAGTACCACACGCTGAGTGGCTGGAACAACAAAAATGTATTGTCTCGCAGTTCTAGAAGCCGGAAATCTGAGATCCTAGTGTCATCAGGGTTGGTTTCTTTTGAGGGCCAAGAGGAAAATCAGTTCCCGGCCTCTCCCGTAACTACTGGCGGTTTGCTGACAATCTTCATCATAACTCTGCTTTCATCTTCACATGCAGTCACCCTGTGTACATGTCCAAAGTACCCCTTTCTGTGAGGACACAGCCTTTTGGGTTAGGGCCCACGCTAATGATCTCATTTTAATTTTATTACCTCCATAAAGACCCCCTTCTGAAACACTTGGAGTTAAGACCTCAAAATACAAATTTTGGGGAAATAAAATTCAACTCATCAAACAGTAATGTTTGATGTTAAATGACTTTAAAAGGAAAAAGGCTGCCCAGATCTTTACAGTGACTCTCCTTCCCAACCGCCTCATTGAAATGATGCACCTTTCAAAGCTCTGGTAGGCTGTGCTCTCCCTTAATGTCATCATCTCTCACCAGCTTTGCTCATGTTGAGCTTCTTGTCATTTCTTTCCTTAGTGTGTCCCATTCCTAACTCTCTTTGCCCTGAAATTCAGTTTCTTCCTTAGCAATGCCTTTGGTGTCATCGCCAGCCTTCACACAATAATCAAAGTTGCTTTCACCTGCCTTCAGTCACCAAATAAAAATAAGTTGCATCTATGCACCAATGAACCTAACAGCAATCCTCCTTCACTAGGGAGCTCTCAGGTGTACAGGGGTCACCTGACCCCAGGGCATCCCCACACTTTCCACCCACATATAAAACTATGTTGGGTATCCTATCTAATAAAAGAGAAACATGGTAATTAGCGTACGACCGCTACCCTTCCCATTGGCTAATCAGGGCGATGTGCAAATTAACTGCCAACAAAGATGGCGGTTAATTTGCATATATAGGCACAATGATGGGAGGCCATAGGGGAAGGATGGTGATTGGAAACACAGACGGCAGGCAAGAGCCAGGAGGCACTGCCCCTGGCACTGAATCGGAGAACCCGCCGTCTTTGCCTGCTCCCCTGCGGTGATCGGAGAAGCCAGAGCGGGGCACAGAAGAGGCCGGCGCCCGCCTCTTCCCTGGCCGCCCCTGCCAGGGATGAGCAACCAAAGATCCCACAGCAGGAAAGGGGGGCCTGCAGCCAGCTCCCCTGTGCGCCTGCCCCTGGGTCGCTGCAGCGATCAGGAAGCAGGAAAGAGCAGCCTCTAGCCAGCCCCCCTGTGCGCCTGCCCGTGGTATCACAGCTGCGATCACGGAGCAGGAAAGGGGGGTCTGCAGCCAGCCCCTGTGTGCCCCTGCCCCTGGGTCGCCGCAGCAATCATGGAGCAGGAAAGAGTGGCCTCTAGCCAGCCCCCATGTGCGCCTGCCCCTGGGTCGTCCCTGGGATCACAGAGCAGGAAAGGGCAGCCTCTAGCCAGGCCCCCTGGGCACCTGCCCCTGGGTCGCTGCTGAGATCCCCAAGCAGGAAAGGTGGGTCTGCAGCCAGCCCCGTGTGCCCCTGCCCCTGGGTCACCATGGCAGGCGATCCCACAGCAGGAAAGGGGGGCCTGCAGCCAGCCTTTGTGTGCGCCTGCCCCTGGGTCGCCGCTGCGATCCCCGAGCAGGAAAGGGCAGCCTCTAGCCAGCCCCCATGTGCACCTGTCCGTGGGATCACAGTGGCGATCACAGAGCAGGAAAGGGGGGCCTGCAGCCATCCCCTGTGTGCACCTGCCTGCCCATGGGATCGCAGATGGGATCCCACAGCAGGAAAGGGCGGCCTGCAGCCAGCCCCTGTGTGCACTTGCCCGGTGGTATGCCCAGGAGATCATGGAGCAGGAAAGGGCGGCCTGCAGCCAGGCCCTGTGTGCGCCTGTCCCTAGGTCGCTCTGGCGATCCCACAGCAGGAAAGGGCCTCCCACCCTAGCCACAGCTCAAGGGAGAGTACAACATGCAGTGGAGGCCAGGAGCCTGAGAGATCAACAGAGAGGGGCCCTCCCAGGTGTGGCTGGGGGCAGGCCCCCAGCAGACACACACACACACACACACACACACACACACACACACACACGACGCCTGCACCGAGCCTCTGCTGCCAGACTGTGGCCATCAGTAGGACATCTACTGAGGGCTCCCGGACTGAGGAGCTGGCTTGGCTAAAGGAACCCCATCCCCCAGTGCATGAATTTCATGCACCGGGCCTCTAGTCTACACTAATAGAAGGGTAATATGTTAATTAGACCAGGTCGACCTGACATCTTCCAGACATCCAACTTCTGGACAGTTAAGGGGTGACTAGGCTGGCAGAGGGGCAGTTAGGGGGCAACTAGGCCAGCAGGGGAGCAGTTAGGGGGCAACCAGGCCAGCAGGGGGGAAGTTAGGAGGCAACCAGGCCGGCAAGCAGAGGCAGTTAGAGGCAATCAGGCAGGCAGGCAAGCGGTTAGGAGCCAGGGGTCACGGATTGCGAGAGGGATGTCTGACTGCTGGCAATCGGACATCCTCTAAGGGGTCTCGGATTGGAGAGGGTGCAGGCCAGGCTGAAGGACCCTCCCCACTTGTGCATCAATTTCATGCATTGGGCCTCTAGTATAAGATAGAATCCCATTTTATAGTAAAAGATTATTGGAGAAAATTTCAAGAACTTTTTAGCTTGCCCATACCAAAAGTGACTACGAAGGGGTTGTATGTGGGGAAAGTATATTATTTTAATGTGTAACAATGTTATTGTTTTTATCCCAGAATCCAGTAGAAAATCCTAAATTTTGATATGCCGAAAAAATATAAAATCATGAGCTGAAAAAGATTTTAGTACCAGTAAGTAATGTGATGCAGTATTGGGATGAGAAGGAAATAACGTGTACTGCTAACTACCTTCTGGTGTTAAGCGATCCATCAGAGGGGCCCTTTGGATGCAAGGTAAAATTCCGATACATAGGATATGAGGGAGGCCCAAGAATCCCAGTACCCAAGGGTGTTTATATTAACCAGTTCAGTACCGATTGTAGACAAAAACCACAACAGCAGAAGTGGTTGGATCCCTCTCTTTTCCATGCTGCTGCTTCACCATGTGGTACAAGGCAAATTGCAAAGTGTCCTCTTTCCACTGAACACATTTCTGCAGAGTGAATCTAGGCCAAAGTAAACATCATAAAATTAGTACTTTAAAGTTGGGATGGATTTTAGAAGTTGCTTCAGCTCACACATGACTCATGAATACTCCATGCCCACCAAAATTGATTTCCAATCATGATTCATTTCCAACCTCTGGAGATGGGATTGCCATACTTCACCCTGACATCCCTTCCATGTTTATACAGCTATGGAAAGCAGTTATACCTAATGTTGATATATCCGCTTGTTTACTCATTTGCTCATCAATCAGTTCTCAAAGTTTTATTGAGTACCTATTCTGAAACCTCCAGGCACTACAAAAGGCACTATCATAATCTCTGTAGAAGGTTTAGCCATTTATGAAGAGCTTTGCACAAACATCAAGCCATTAAATCCTCACAAAAACCCAGTAAACTAGACTACATTTATTATTAATTTTTATTTATAATAGATATGAGAAAATTAAAGTTCAGAAGTGAAGTCATGTGACTAGTCAAAGAACTGTGAGTCAAGTGCATCCTCTACATCTAGGTAGCACTCTCTTTCCAGTGTGTGTGCTGACACAAGACAGATCCATCACCTCTTCCACATAACAACTTTGATATAACTCAGGACACCACAGATACTTGCTATGTTTCTCTTTTCCATATTAAACACCTCCAGATCCTTCAACTTCCTTCATACGATCTGGAGTCCAGACCTTGGACACATCCAGAACTCAGCATGATAACCCAGTTGTGATATGACCTGAGCAGAGAATGTGAAAACCATTGCCTCCTTTGAGACAGATACATTTTAAACACTAGTCTATACTCAGATCAGCTCTGGGGGAGGTAACCAGGTAATCCTGTTAATTTATATTGAACTTGTGGCTAATATGTACTGTCAGAGACTTACTTCTCTCCCCTCCTTTGACCCCTTCCTAATTCTGCCTTTTATAGAGTGAAACTTAGAGGCCTAATCACAAGACTAATGTATGTCAAACACCTACACTTAGCACAGTTATGGAGGCAGCATCCCTCCCAGAAGAGAGGCCAAAAACACAGTAACTATTAGATGACATTGTTCAGCTTTTTATTTTACTTCACCTTTCTATGCATTTTTCCATGTATTTATGCTTTTCCCATTTATAGGGTTTATACTTCCAGATTCTAGTATTAGTACTCCTACTACATAATAGCAATTCAGGCCTATGCAAACATGTCATGTAAATTGTTTTAATTTAATCTGACCAGGACCTTTGAATCAATGGATAGATGAGGAAACTTAGATTCCAAGTTTGCCCTAAGTCACATGCCAAGAACGTGCTGGAGCTGGGATTTCCACCCAGATTTATCTGTCTTCACAGTAGATCATGTCTCTGTCATGAACATCTTTTTGCTCTGAATAACTGAAAGCATCCTTTTGTTTGTTTTCTTAGTACTTTTGACTTTTACAATGCTTCTCACTCTCACGTGTTTTTTTTTTCTTTTCAATTTGGAGTTTTACATCATTTTGGCTTTTAGCCTAGGGCTAAGCTATTATATAAGCCCATTTTTTTTAACACATTCCTGATTATGTGGCTTTTTTCCATACTGTGTATTTGTCACTAATTAAACTCATTCTTTTTCCTAAAACTACTCATTGAGTTGTATTCCTTACCTCATTAAGATATGATCATGATCTCAAATTAGAAATTTCACAGTCATTCCTAATTCTGCCTGCCTTCTTATCCTAACCAATAATTTTTCATTAAATCTATAGTTCTTACTTTCTAAATGTCTCTTAAATCCTTGAATCAGGCCTTTGTTGTGTTTTTCATATCCTATTGCACTGGTCTCCTAATTGATCCACCTGCTTCTAGTTTCCCTTACTGCATTTCACTCCACACAATGACACCAGATTTATCTTTCTAACCACAGAGCTAAATATGTTCAACATTTTACAAGCTGACCCCAGTCTATATTTCCTACTGTACATGTCTCTACTCCCAGTCCCCTCATGCCTCTATCTATGCTATAAGCAACTCATCCCTATCAAATGGCCCAGGTTCTCTCACAACCTTGCTTGGGTGGATGGCTTTTCCTCTGTCTGGAATGTGTTTCTTTTTTTTTCTTTTTTTAAATATATTTTTATTGATTCCAGAGAGGAAGGGAGAAGGTGGGAGAGAGAGAAACTTCAATGATGAGAGAGAATCATTGATCAGCTGCTTCCTGCATGCCCCCTACTGGGGATTGAGCCCAAAACCCAGGCATGTGCCCCAACCAGGAATTGAACCCTGACCTACTGGTTCATAGGTCAATGCTCAACCACTGAGCCACACCTACTGGACTGAAATGGGTTTCTTGTCCTAGCAAAGACCTGGTTCCTGTAACCTCCACATTCCTGTAACCTCCATATTCCTGCAGATAACATTCACTGTTCTGACATTTTTGCTAACAGAGCTTTTTTGTACATTGTTCACATATAAACAGTTATGCATTAGTGTAATAGTAATAATTAACTTCCTCTCCTACATGAATATGAGTTCTTTATAGTCAAACATCTTGACATATTTGCTTATTGCCCTAGTACAGTACCAAATATATAGTAGATAATAAATATTTGCACAAAAATATGAATGTACTTTCTTTAAAATCTGGGCTGGCTAGAAATTTTTCTATAATATTGGTCAACCTGCACATTTCTTCCTAATTGATATTGTTTTGTAGTGTTAGAATTTTGAGATCTCTTATATTCTCAGGCTGTCTTCTGTTTTAGAGTTTCATAATAATCTTTCTTCTGACAGACTTTTGTGTATAAGAATGGAAAGGTCCTGAGAAACTAGTGGATATCCCTTACCTTTTTTATGTGAATATAACTGATAGCCGTATGAGAGCTGAGAATCTGCTTTCCTGAGACCTTTAGTTCCCCTCAATCATCTGACAGCCCAAAATTCTCTGCAAGCTCACTTGGTCAGCTGCCCATATCTCTGTAATGCCAAGTCTGCCTTTCCAAGGAAGTGGTATCCGCCCATTTTGCAAATGGGAAAATTAGACCCAGAATGACCAAGTAGACAATCTGACATAGTTAAGCAAGTAAATTCTGTACCAAAAAGAAAGTCTAATGAGGCCTCTGCTCCAAAACCTGGCTCATTTCCTTCTTTACATGCTTACATATTTCTTTGTGTTTTATTTCCCTAAGGGCTTTATAGAAATTTCTATCATTTGCAATCTGTTCATCTTAGTTATATGAATCTATTTTCTCTTCAACCAGCATTTTTCTTTCCTTGACTTTAAAAAAAAGAAAATAAAGAACCAGCTTTAGTAAAAACATGCTGCAGCTCTCCTACACTTCAGTAAGTATAGAAGCTAAAATGGGCTTACTTTACTGCTTACTGGGTCATTCATCTAATGGTGTACTCTAAGAGAATAATCTCTGATCTGAAAAATGTGAGGGCTCATCTTAAGACTGGACTAACTGATCTATGAATATAAGTCATGGCATTTTTTGGCTTGGTGTGTCCTTGGAAATTTCCAGGCTAACCCATTCCTCACCAACCTGAAGCTCAGAAAGACCAAATCACTTCTGTGAAGTCAACAGATCAGGGTTATAAGACAGACCAAGAGCAGAACTCAACAACTCTTACTCCTTATTCAGTGCCTTTTCTACCTCTGGCTACATTTAAGTGTGGGGACCACACCTTGTTATTACCTTGCCTTGAGAGTCTCAAAGCTAAACAGTACTAACAGAATCATGGCATATGAAAGTAGTGATTATTTAACTTGTAAGAGAAAAGAAAGCCTTCTGATATGCTCCAAACCAGGCATCACTTTGAGTATGGGAAAACACATTGGTTTCAGCTCTATTATCAGAAAGGAGGATTAATGAGGGTCTGCTATATCCTAGGTGCTGAAACAGTGGACAATATGGACCTATTTCTTGCCTTGTGGAGATTAAAGACCAGATGGGAAGACATTAGATAAATCATTATAACAATTAAGTAAAAAATTACAATATGCAAAGAAATGAGTGGGTTGCTATGGGAATATGTTACTGAGAGACCCAATCTGGTCTGGGCTATCCAGAAAGACTTCCCTGAGACACTGATAATTGAATTTTAAATTCAAAGGATGTGTAAGGGTTCAGATAGGAGTGTTCCATCAGAGAGCAGAGCATTAGGAGGATCAAGGGCGCAGAGAACACTGCACAGCTGTGCTCAAATAACTGAAAAATGAGCCATGGCTGAGGCACAGGGAGTGACATAAATGATCCTGATCACCCAGAGCAGTGTAAGCCATGTTTAGGGTGTGGGAGTCTACTTAAGTATTTTAAGCAAAAGAATAATGTGATTGGGATTACATTTTCCAAAGATCAGTCCAGTACCAATAGAATGGGTTGAAATGTCAGCAGGTAGACAACCAGGTAGGAGGTGAACACAGACAACCAGGTGAGACATTGCACATAGTTTGCACCAGGGGTCCTCAAACTTTTTAAACAGGGGGTCAGTTCACTGTCCCTCAGACCGTTGGAGGGCCTGACTATAGTTTAAAAAAAAAAAACTATGAACAAATTCCTATGCACACTGCACATCTTATTTTGAAGTAAAAAAGCAAAACAGGAACAAATACAATATTTGTATTTGCATGTAGCCCGCTGGCCATAGTTTGAGGACCCCTGGTTTACACCCTAGACCTTCCAGCTTAATTAGGCAATACTCTATTCCAAAGACACATCTGTGTTTCTTTTTTGTCTGTAATGTTCGTAATGAAAAGCAACATAGTCAACACTATTCTTTTGATTGATTGATTGATTGATTGATTGATTGATTGATTTTATTAATTTGATAGAGGAAGGGAAAGGGAGAGAGATATAGAAACATCAATGATGTGAGAAAATCATTGATCAGCTGCCTCCTGCATGCCCCCCTGGAGAATGAACGTGCAACCCGGGCATATGCCCTGACTGGAAATCAAACTGTTATCTTCTGGTTCATAGATCAAAGCTCAACCCCTGAGCCATGTCCACCAGGCAACAGTGTTGTTAATAAACCCAACTGAAAAAATAAATAAATAAATAAATAAATAAATAAATAAATAAATAAATAACAGCAGTTACCTAATGGGTAGTATAAAACAATTATCTTTCTGTATCATTGAAGAAAGCTTTTTGTTGCATTAGGATTATAGTTTTAAGTTGTATTTGAGCTAATTACAAACATTCTAATTGTAAAGAGCTTTGATTTAAATGATAAATTATCAGTGCATCAACTCAGCTATTGAAGTAACAATAAAGTGCCATCTATTATGTTTGTTTTGATTGTGTTCTATATTAATTTTTTACTCGTGGTTTTGGTATACGTTGGTTGATATAAATGTATGGAATACATAAAATAATGCATTGACTTCATGACAAGATCCAAAAATATTTTGTCAAATTATCTTGATGATTGCTGCAATCATCAGACATCATAAACAACAATGTGCCTTTGGAGAAATTTAGCTGAAGTAATTTTAAATTTTCAAAACAAATTGTTTTTATATAAATACGTTATCTTCTTTTCTTTTTTTTAAATCAAGGGACAGCTTACATCACCTGGGTGACATAAAACCTAAAAATAACAGATAAATTAGTGCTGACATCTATCATTCTCTTTTGGCAATCTGAACTCTCTTTGATATCACAATGAATGATAAATCAAGTGATTTAAAAGTAGAACTCAAAATTGAAAAATTGAAGTTGTAAGTGCTTTTTATCTTAAGTAGGTGATATTGTTCATGCACCTTGAGCTAACTTGATGACAATGAGGTTTTCAGCAAATGGCTTTAGGCTAATAAAATAAATGGGTTCTGACAACCAGGGTTAAGTATGAATTGTTGTATCTACAGACTTCTGGGGGCCCAACTCCGAATATCCTATATAATAAAAGGCTAATATGCAAATCGACCAAATAGTGGAACAACCAGTTGCTATGACACGCACTGACCACCAGAAGGGCAGACACTCAACACAGGAGCTGCCCCTTGGTGGTCAGTGCACTTCCACAGGGGGAGTGCCGCTCAGCCAGAAGCCAGCCTCATGGCTGATGAGCACAGTGGCAGTGGCTGGACCTCTCCCGCCTCCACTGCAGGCAGGCAGTAAGGAGTAAAGGGTCCTGAACTGCAAGAGCCTGGACTGTGAGAGGGATGTCTGACTGCCAGCTTAGGCCCGATCCTTCTGGATGTCCCCCAAGGGGTTCCGGACTGTGAGAGGGCACAGGCCAGGCTGAAAGACCCATGCCCCACCCCAACTGCACGAATTTCATGCACCAGGCCTCTTGTATGTAAATGGTTTTATTCTATAGTTCTTTCTGACAAATCACATAATACATTTAACCATCACTGAATAATTAGAAATTTTCTTTGAAGAAAGATGAATACTTTATTATTTTTTTAATACTTTATTTTTAAGAATTATTTATTTGTATTCATTATTTTATCTTATTCCCTGGAGTGTGGCATTTTTTTAAGAAAATGTATTTTTTCAAAATTTCCTTTTTATTTAAAGGAAATGGTTCTTCCTAAGACAATGTGGAATACTCATTTTTCTCCCAAGTTAGCCAGGGGCACACAAATGCAAGAATCTCTAATTTGAGATTAGTAGATTTGTGTCTTTCAATCTTTTTGATTATAGATTAATTTTTCACCATTCACTTCTATTTGAAATCCCTGGTTTTATTGACCATTAAAGACAGCCAGTGATTCTCATACCCAGGGGGGAAGACTGAGTGGTAAAGCAACTGCCCTCATGCCTGCTTCACATTCCTAACACAGGGGAACCCGAAATAGAGCCAGAAGGAGCCTTTTATGTTAATCGTTTCTGTCTCTACCAGTTCTGTCCCAACATGGACCTATATGTGTCGTTTAATTTTAAATACATCACCATTTTCCTACATATACAAAACCTAGGCAAACAACAACAAATCTTGTATCTATTTCTCCTAGGTTGGACGAGTTGAAGACTTTCTATACCAATTAGAGGATAATTTCTTAAAAACTAAGAAACTGAGAAATGCTCGAAGGCAGAAAACAAAAATGAAGAGGCTTCAGACAGTGCAGCAAAGCTAGTCACTGAGGAGCAGGCACTACTACAAGATGTCCCGGAGGAAGGGATGATGGCATCCCACCACCTGACAGTGACAGCTCATAACCGAGGCCTGTGGCCAAGGGAATGAGGTGGCGCTTCCCTTGGCTCATCTTTAGCAAAGACCGTCTATACTTCATTAATCTCAACTGGCAGCAATAAACGTTCTCAACAAATTTGACTTGATTCTTATTTAACTTCATCTTATTTAGTTAAGTACTTTATAAAATCACCATTGCTGCCTCTTTCACTTGCCTTGTTCTTTCAAAATTGACGAAGGGCCCGGCCAGGGTGGCTCAGTGGTTGAGCATCTACCTATGATCCAGGAGGTCACAGTTCAATTCCCAGTCAGGGCACATGCCTGGGTAGGTGGTGTGCAGGAGGGAACCAATCAATGATTCTCTCTCATCATTGATATTTCTATCTCTCTCTCCCTCTCCCTTCCTCTCTAAAATCAATAAAAATATATTTTTTAAATTGACTAAGGTATACCAGGACTACCTAAGTATGCTTACAGTGTATGTGCACAGTCATGTGCAGTTATTAAGAGTCATTCACACACCATATACAGATGTGGGCAGAGAATATAAGTGCAATTTTTTTAAATTATAAAACTGATAATAGACTTTCTTGATCCTTGTAGAGATAGTCATATGTAGTATGGCTGATGCTATCTGTTAACTTATCTCACGAAAAGCTTGGTTCTGTTCTCTGTATCCTTTATATTTCCTCCCCTTAAATGACTCAGCACAATGCATATATTTGACAAGGTAGTGAGCCAATAACCATCACTCAAGACCTCAGCTGACATCAAAAAGGGGTTTGGAGAGAGTGAGAAGGAGGAAGTCAGATACAGAGGAAAATAAACAAGAAAACATAATTTTTAAAACTAGTGGGGAAAAATGAACAGAATCTCAAAGTACGTTGGTAATAACATGAAAAGTAAAATAATAAAATAGTGCTGAATGATTCTTTATACAATGAGATTGTAAAAGAATCAATAATTTAGTCTTAATATATTTTAGGTTTGTATAATCATAATTATGCAAGATATAAATATTTTAAAATCTTGAAATAAAATAGGACCTTGGTTCCCCTGGGGACAATTTGTTTAATCTTACCTTTATCAAATAGTCTCCTCTTTTCTATGCAGCTCCACCCACAGAACACCATCATTGCCACCAGCTTCCCTCAGGTTAGTTATTAATACCCTTGTACTCAGTTAAAGGCGGTAGAATTTTTAAAAGCTTCTTTTTATTTCTAAACTCACATCTCAGTTCTGTTCTCTTACATACTGGAAAATAATTTCTTTGTATGGAAACTTGAATCTAGCCAAATGTGGGAGTCTAGTGAATGGCTAAGCCTCTTATCTGACCACTGATGCTGTTATCACTTCTGATCATTGCCCAGGAATTTCCCATTATTTAAAAAAAATCCTCATAATGTCTCTAGGAAATGAAGCTTGTCAGATCTGAATTGTAACTTTAGTATTAAAATTTTATTTTCCAAAAGGATTTTTATGTTCTATAAGTAACAGGTGATTTTTTTTTTAATTGGATTGGAATCTTAGCACTGCCTGTTTGTTTACTCTGCTATTTTCTGAAAGGTCTGTTAATATTCAATAGCTGTTCAATTGATTTAACTTTGTTTTTTGAAAATTTGGAATCTTTCATTCCACAGTACCTCAACACTATATATGAAAATGATGTAATTACAATTTTTAGATTATGGCTTCACTCTTTGATTATTTCCCCCAAATCCAATACTAAATATCCATTGGTGCCCAGCCAGTGTTGCTCAGTGGTTGAGTGTCGACCCATGAACCAAGAGGTCACCGGATCTATTCCCTGTCAGGGCACATGCCAGGTTGTGGGGTCAATCCCCAGTAGGGAGTGTGCAAGAGGTGATGTTGTTTCTCTCATCGATGTTTCTATCTCTCTATCCTGCTCCGTTCTTCTCTCTCTAAAAATCAATAAAAACATTTTAAATATCCATTGGTTATTTTGGCTGGCGCTTACATAGAGAAAGGAAGGCTATTCTAATTGGTCTTGGGAAGAATGATATAAAATGGGAATCCAAAACCTTCAAAAGAAACTTTTTCAGGAAAAAAAAAAAAAAACAGTTGATAAATATTTATAGCTCTTCAAAAAAATATCAAATCTTTAGAATTCTTAATAGGTGTAATAGGAATGTCCATAGAAATGAATTTTGCTTGTGGTTTTCACATTCATTTCAAGCTCCTTAAGAAGCAATAATGCTGCAAAATTTACTGCACCTGGTCTCCCATCCCTTGTTTATTTATTTTTTTTTATATTTTAATTGATTTCAGAGAAGAAGGGAGAGGGAGAGAGATAGAAACATCAATGAGGAGAGGGAATCATTGATCGGCTGCCTCCTGCTCATCCCCTATTGGGACTCGAGCCTGCAACACGGGCATGTGCCCTTGGCCAGAATCAAACCTGGGACCCTTCAGTCCATAGGTGACACTCTATCCACTGAACCAAACCAGCTAGGGCCCTTGTTTATTTTTAAACTAGAGACCCGGTGCACAAATTCATGCACCAGTCGGGTCCCTCCGCCTGGCCTGCAGGATCAGGCCAAAACCAGCTCTCCAACATCCCCTGAGGGGTCCTGGATTGCGAGAGGGCACAGGCCAGGCTGAGGGACCCCACCAGTGGATGATTGGGGCCGGGGAGAGATGTGGGAGGTTGGCCAGCCAGGGAAGGACTGCAGGAGGGCTCCAGGGGGTGTCCGGCCCATCTCACTCAGTCCCAATCGGCTGGACCCCGCAGCAAGCTAACCTACCAGTTGGAGCATCTGCCCCCTGGTGGTCAGTACACATCATAGAGAGCGGTTGAGCGGCCTTAGCATATCATTGCTTTATTATTATGCTTTGATTGGTTGAATGGACAACCGGATGACTGGACACTTAGCATATTAGGCTTTTATTATATAAGATTATCTGCAAAGAAGAGTTTATAAAGCAATATGGTATTAGAAAAAATCAATACTAGGGAAAGGAAAGTTTACAAAGTGCTTTCAGAACGGTTATTTTATATCAGCCTCATAAGAATTTCATCATGTATGCATTTTCTCCATTTGCAATTGTAGAAAGAAAGTGGAGAACTTGCTTGACTCCAAGACTTGTTCTGACCTCCTCTCGCTATTTGAAATGTGGTCCATGGACCAGCTACATCGGCATCACTTGGAAATTGGTGAGAAATGCAGAATTTTAAGCTCATCCCCAGATCTCCTGAATCAGAATCTGTATTTTTAATGAGATCCCTGGGTGATTTATATTCATGTTAAAGTTTGAGAATTGCTTCTTTCCCATATTGGAAAATATTTTCCTGTCAGCTCAAAATTAACCTGACTTAGAGACTGATGATGTAGCCACTCGGTTCAAATGAATATCTCCAAATATCACTTATGCAAAGGTTTATGGACACAAAAAATTAAAAGTTCAGTAATAATAGGATGTCAGCTCTTTTTCTGCCATTGTCTTGAAGGTATGTGGGATTTTATTCTGTACTATTTTAAAAACATTAAGTGCAACAAAAGAAAGGAATATTGGCTGAAAAGGAGAAATGATATACACTTTATGATCAGACCACTTCTGTAATCTCGCTTCCTTTGTCTTCCACTACTTCCTATGTCCTTCCATTACTGGCTGACACATCTGGATGGGGCACAGAGCTCTGCTGATCTCAAATGCTAGGGACACCTTGGCTTTCAAAATATCTAAACAGAGTCTTCCCAACTTATCTACATTAGGCTGATAAATTCTGTTTATAAAATGTGTATTGAGGGACTGCCAATATGTATTTCTTCTGTAAGAAATAGTTCAAGTTCAGAAGCCCCACCCCCCAAAGGAGGGATCCCAAAGGAGGCCACCCATGACCCCATAACTATCATGTGTTCTGATCCATGTCTGCCTAAATGCCTGGCATTTGATCATTCTCAATCATTCCTGATCATTCTTCAGGGCATGTTGTTGGTGTTTGCTGACATGTATAGAGGTTCAGAATATGTCACCCTAAAATACACCACATTTGACATATTGATTCATTTTTAATTAAAATTACTTGAGAAACAGTCTAGGCAAGGAGGACACTCTGACCTTCTTTTCTTCCTCTTAAAGCAGGAAATAAATCTCCCATATGTAAGATACCCTCCCTTACAGGGGTGTCTCAGACACATACCTATAAGGGTAGAAGAAAAATTATTTACCTCCCCAACTCTTCAAATCTATGGAAAAGTGGCAAGAATACTACAATATAACACATATGCCCTTCACATAGATTTCCCTGATTATTAGCATCTTGCCTCATTGCTTTCTCTTCTCTTCTCTTCTCTTCTCTTCTCTTCTCTTCTCTTCTCTTCTCTTCTCTTCTCTTCTCTTCTCTTCCCTTCCCTTCCCTTCCTTCCCTCTCTCTCTCTCTCTCTCTCTCTCTCTCTCTCTCTCTCTCTCTCTCTCTCTCTCTTATCAAATCCTTTATAACACACTCCATAGAAAAAAATTGTTTATTTTAATGAAATTACCTTATCATGAGTACTATGCTAATCCCCAATGTGCAGGTCTAAATATGTTCTCTGCATCAAATTAGCCAACTGACCACAATAACTTAGAAACTGCTGGGAGAAGAAGCTCTAGCTGGCACACACCACACTGCCCCCCTCCTCCTCCTCATAGCTGGCCTTTCTGTGGCCTTGCTTTGACGGTCACAACAGCAGTCAGCAGGGGCAGGATCCTTGAAGAAGAAAAGGCAAATAGCAAAGGCAAGATACAGCCTCAGAGCTGCAGATTCATACTTTTGTATATTTGTAAAGGTGGCACATCCTTATTCTTTGAGATCAGATGATGCAATTTTTAAAAACTACTCAGAACTCAAATTGGTGAATAGAGTAAATGCTCACCTGAATAAATGCTATTCTGTGCCCAGGATCATGTGTATCTCTGAGGTAAGGACACACACAAAGGGAACTGCAGCAAAACAAATACAGCTTACCTAGGTGACTCCTCTCAAGAGAGCCACATGTACCTTCTTGGCATTTACATGGCAGTCTGTTTGTGTTAAAAAAAAAAATCTGTCTTTCCAGGCACTTTTCTATGCATCTTATGGGACAGAAAATGAGATAAAAAAAATTTTAAGTCTAGAAAGCAATCTGTTAGTTATGAGCCCTAAAGGTGTTCATATATTTTGCCCAATAATTTTACTTTGGGGAAACTATGCTAAAGAAATAATCAAATATGTACTAAAAGATAAAATTAAAAGGTACTCAGCACCACGTTATTTTAAATAGAAACATAAAATGAACTCAACCAAAATTTCCCAACATAGGTAATAGACAAAATGATTTATGACAATCTAACAAATGCTTAACCTAATAACATAAAAATTTTATGATATTAAAAGAAAAAGATATAAAATTATATACAGCACAATTATAACTAGGTTGTAAAATATATGTATATAAAAGACTAGAAGGGAATACAATAAGATATTAAAATGGGTTATCTTTAGTGGAGACAGTTATGGGTGATTTTATTATCTTTTTCTTAATATTATGCAATAAATATATGTTCCTTGATAATTAGGAAAAAAATCCTTTAAAATATTCTTATTTAGTATCACATTGTAGAGAAATACCAATTCATATGAGCTTTTCTTTGCCTGGTTTTATATACACACACACACACACACACACACACACACACACACACACACTAGTGGCCTGGCGCACGGATTTGTGCACATTGAAAGGAAATTAATTACAAGGTGGCCAGCAGAGTGGGACTGGGTGAGATGGTCTGGACATGCCCTGGGGCCAACCTCCCATGGTCCCTCCCCAGCAAGTCGAACCTGGGAGAGTTGCTGTCGCTGGGAAGCTCCTGCATTGAGCATCTGCCCCCTGGTGGTCAGTGCACATCATACCTACCAGCCGATGAGCTGGTCCACCAGTCAGACAGTCACTTAGCCTTTTATATATAGAGACTAGAGGCCTGGTGCATGAAATTTGTGCAGGGAAGGGGGTCCCTCAGCCCGGCCCACACCCTCTTGCAATCCGGGGCCTCTCAGGGGATGTCCAACTGCCAATTTAACCCTGATCTAAAATGGCAGTTGGACATCCCTCTCACAATCTGGGACTGCTGGCTCCTAACCGTTCACCTGCCTGCCTGCCTGAATGCCTCTAACCACTCTGCCTGCCTACCTGATCACCCCTAACAGCCTCTGCCTCAGCCCCCACACAGGGGACCCAGGCTTCCCTCCTCCAGCTGGCCACAGACACCCAGGACCGTGGCGGCTTCTCTGCCTCGGGGGCGGCTTCCCCCAGGCCAGGCCACAGCTTTATCAGGAAGGACATCAGACGTCCGGAAGACATCTGGTGGATCCGGTCTAATTAGCACATTACCCTTTTATTAGTATAGACTAGAGGCCCAGTGCACAAAAATTTGTGCCCTCGGGAGAGGTGGGGGGTCCCTCAGCCCGGCCTGTGCCCTCTCACAGTCTGGGACCCCTCAGGGGATGACACCTGCTGGCTTAGGCCCGCTCCCCAGGGTATTGGGCCTAAGATGGCAATCAGACATCCCTCTGGCAGCCCGGCAGCCCTCGGGGGATGTCCACTTGCCAGCAGGGAGCAGGCCTAAACTGCAGTCGGACATCCTTAGCACTGCTGAGGAGGCAGGAGAGGCTCCCACCACCACCGCTGTACTGGCAGCCATCAGCCTGGCTTGTGGCTGAGCAGAGCTCCTCCCATATGAGAGTGCCCTGACCACCAGAGGGCAGCTTCTGCATTGAGTGTCTGCCCCCTGCTGGTCAGTGTGTGTCATAGTGATCAGTCATTCCCAGTCCTTCTGCTGTTAGGGTCAGTTTCCATATTACCCATTTACTATTTAGGATAGAGGCCTAGTGCATGGGTGGGAGCCGGCTGGTTTGCCCTGAAGGGTGTCCCGGATCAGGGTGGGGGTCCTGCTTGGGTGCCTGGCCAGCCTGGATGATGGGATGATGGCTGTTTGCAGCTGGTCACACCCCCTTCAGGGTGGGGGTCCCCACTGGGGTGCCTGGCCAGTCTGGGTGAGGGGCTAAGGGCTGTTTTCAGGCTGGTGGGCGACTGAAGCTCCCAGCCTCTCCTTTTTTCTTTTTTTTTTATTCTGGGATTAATTTACCTTCTATAGCTGTCACTGGAGCTGAGAGCAGGCTCCAGCTCTGAGGCCGTTGCCGGCTGAAAGCAGGTACCTGGGTTTGTTTAGATTCTATAATTGAAACTCTGTTGCCATCAGTGGCTGCTCTAAACTCTGAAGCCGCACTGGCTGAAAGCAGGTTTCTGGGGTTTGTTTAGGTTCTATAATTACAACATTGTTTCATCCGGAGCTCAGAGCTGAGCTGCAGCAGGCAGGGAACATTGACTTCCTCCATCACTGGAGTAAGCAAGCCTTATGTTCATGTTTGCTTCAGCTGCCTGGCTGCCTGCCGCCATCTTGGCTGGCGGTTAATTTGCATATCTCGCTGATTAGCCAATGGGAAGGGTAGCGAAGTTATGGCTAATTACCATGTTTCTCTATTATTAGATAGGATTCTGATACTTGCATCACAGATAATTGATGTTGCATAGACACAGGCCAGGAGACACATTTGTTTACAGAATTATTTATGCCATAAAATTTTTATGACCACCTCCACCAAACATCCCGGGACATGCAGCCCAAAAGGTCACTTAAGTAACTATTACACAGAACACCAATTAGGGTCTTTTACCTGCCTTTACAAATAACATGGTACTATATACCGTTTGTTTCTATCCCCCTTGCTTTTGTTCCTCATAACTTTCTCCTCTGGTTGTTTTGTTTCATTCTTTCCCTGTACACCCGGGATATCATCTCATAAAATATGAGATGATCACAGACCAAAGTCCCTTAAATCAAAATGTATTGAATGTTGAGAGACCACTGGCAGAACAAGGCTTTGATTTACAGTGGCTTGATTCATTGAGATAGTGTGATGGAGTCCAAGTTCAATCAGATATTTCACAAGTTGCCTGATCCACTCAGCAGTTCCCTGGGCTCCTGGGACATGGATACAAAGGACTATTGTATTGCCTTGACAAGGAGCAGATTGTCGAGATGGAATGTAATGACACCTGGGGGCTGGCACCTGTTTTCTGACAAGCCATCAGAGGCAGGAAAAATCAGAAACAGACCGAAAGAACATCCCAAAAGTTATCAATATAAGCTTATTCTGCTTGTGCCTTAAAGAAAAGAAGCCAGACACAGTCTGTATGAGATAATTAGAACTCAAAATCACTCTCCACATACCTTCTTTAGTGACTGGTATGGGAACTTGAAAACTAAATATTTGATATGCTCTTTTTATGTGATCTTCTATCTATCCAAGGCAATGTGAAAAACTAATATGCATTAATAATCAAGACTTGCCCTTTCTTTTTAAATAAGTGTTTGGGCAAGTGGAAAGGCAAATATTTAGTGAGCAATGGGGAGACTGAATCCCTGATACTGATGGCAAGTCAGCCTTTTCTCTGAGCCTTGCACAGCAGGTTTACAGTGGTAAATATCTGTGTCAGGCCCTGCTTCCTTAAAACCAGAAGGGGAAAATTGGTGTAGTACAGCTAGTCAATGTAAAGCCCTACGAACAAGACCTCTCACAAGTACTGTTCGATTCAAGTTAGATTATGATGATGGGAACCATAAAATGGAAAAGAAAATGGGCTTAGATTTTGAAGACTTGAGTTTACGGTAAGTCCTAGCTCTTTTATAAAATGGGATAATACTTCTTTCTCTACCTAATGAGGTTCCAGTAAGGAGAAAATAAGATACTGAAATATGAAATAATTTTAAATTCTGAAGTGATAACACCTTACCTTTTTTATGTATATGTTTTTTACTGATTTCAGAGAAAGGGAGCTCTGGAGAGGGAGAGAGGGAGAGAAACATCAGTGATGAAAGAGAATCATTGATTGGCTGCCTCCTGCTCACCCCCTTCTGGGGATCAAACCCGCAGCTGGGCATGTACCCAGATGGAGAATCAAACTGTGACCTCCAGATTCATGGGCCGATGCTCAACCACTGAGCCACACCTATCAGGCAACACCTTATCTTTACTGACAACTCATTATAAGCTAGGCATTGTCTTATTTAGTCCTCACTACAAAGCTGATAAGGGAAATATAACTCCTTTCACACATGAGTAACTGGAGGCCCGAGAGGTAAAGTAGCTTCTCATAACTAGAAATAGCAAAGCTGGCATTCAAATCCAGTGTTGGAGTTGATACTGCCGCTCTGTGTTTTATCCTTGTATTCCTGTTTTTAAGACTTTGTGGATCTCAGATAACATTAGCACTATACGTTCTTGGGATTACCCAAAAATGATTCCGGGATCTCACTCCTGTGTCCAATACAGTAGCCACCAGTCATGTAGGACTATTGAGCCACCAAAATATGCCTAGTACAACCAAAGACCTAAATTAATTTCAACTTTAAATTTTTTAACTTAACTTTTTAAAGTTACATTTAAAAACTGATATTCAATTCAGTTATTGGAAAACTTTGAAGTATATTTGGAAAACTCAGGTATGAAAACCTACTTTTTAAGTACAATTTTTATGAAATTTAAGTATAAATCAAGTATTTCCAAAGAAAATTTAGTACCCCCAATTGAGAGATTCTGAAAAGACAGTATTGTTTAATGTAAAATATTTCAATAACAATTTTTAAATTGATTACATGTCAAAATGATATTTTAAATATAGTCTTTCCAAGAAAATACATTATTAAAAATTTCATTTCACCTGTTTCTTGTTACTTTTTTACTGTACTTACTAAAACACTCAACATTGCATATGTGCTTTGCATTATATTTCTGCTGACCAGCACTGGCCTGGAAAAACATCAGCAGACACTGGGAGTTCTCCCTTCTTGCTGGCAGGCAGAGCTAACAGGAGCTTGGCCTTCCGACCCTGGCTGTAAGTTACCATGGACCCCAAGGACCCCAGAGGCCAGGCAATTAGCTTTCCCAGACAACTGACCATGCAAGCCCTCGAGTCTGTTCATATGCCCCTTGAGGAGTTTGCTCTCTTGCTTGCCCTATAAGATGAGTGATCAACAAGGAGGCGGGTGCTTTCCTGAAACATACACCTCCTGCTGTGTCCAGCGCTGTGTTCTGCACCCTGCACTCCTTTCTGCGGATGTTATGTCCACCACACCTTGCTGAACATTGCTTTAAGTTTCCTTAAGAAGCTTGTTTAACCCCTAGAGCTGTAGAACTTGCCTTGGTTCAGGTCAGATGGTGACCACAAAGGGACCCACATTGTACAACAGGGGCTCCTGGGAATACTCGGAGAGAAGGATCCTAGGAAAGACTTAAGCATCCTGCTAATAGGAAGGTAGACACTCAAAAAACACTGAGATTTGTGATCTTATTGTAAATGTGACACAGGTACACTGCCACAGGAGAAGCCAAGAACATGCTAGTTACAGATGTAACCACTGTTAGTCCCTTGAGTCGCATTAGCCCATGGAAACATAAGAGGCAGCAAAGTGAAAGTCCTGTACTAACTCACAATACTGCATTTAACCCAGAATAAAACCAAAACACAATGCTATTCATATATTCCAGGGATAAGGGGCTCCCTATCCACCAGCAAGTGTGACAGAAAGCTATCTGTTGTTGAGAAGATCCACCTCTGTATATTCTAATTAGATGTCTACTGAGAGCACCCAACTGTATGCAAGGACGTAAAAAAGACACAAGACAGTAATGTGAAATAAGGTAAAAAGCATCGGCGTTTTCATTGTGAACTGGGTCTCAGACTCCTCATCTGTGAAACAATAACAATAGTCCTCAAATGGGTATGGGGAGCCTTAAGTTGATCATGTGTGTTAATTGTCTATACCGTGTATGGTACATATAAGACTCTTGAATAAAAGCTCAGTGCCCTCCCTCTGAGAGGTGAGAGTGAAAGACAATCCCTGCCTCAAAAGGTGGAGGGACAGTGCTGCAGCCAGTGGTGAACTTGTCCCTCTGCTGGAGCAGGAAGGGAGGAGGGGCCCTGGCTGCCAGTGTGCGTGAGTGCAGGACGAACAGAAGGAGATATTCAGAGGGAAGAGGAGGCAGCCATGTGACACAGAACATGTAAGAAATTGAGCTGATGAGGGGGAGGTGGGGGGAGGGGGGGCAGATAAGGTAGAAATTGCTTCTTTTAAAAGAAAATTACACTCAGCTTGTTTTCTTGCCATTTGCGTTCCTCACAAACATTTAGCAAAGAAAAACCAATTATTTGAAGTATTTAATGAGCTCTGTTTCATATAATCACAATTATAAATTAAATATGTTGTGTTTTGCCAGAATTCTAGATCTTTGTAAAACAGAAACTTGCCTTCTCCCTTATACTTTGCAACGAGGTGTCTTCTTTTCTCTATTCTATCTCAAAATCTCAAATTCCTTCACCCCACTCTGATTCCTATGGTCACTGCCTTAGCTCAAGCTTTATATCATCTTCTATGAGTTGTAATTATTCCTGAGGGACCTCGTTCTCCCAATTTCTCCTCCCTCTAGTCCCTCAGCCACACGGTGACCAGAGCAATCTTTCAGAATCCCACAACTGTCGGTCACTGCCCTGCTTTTCACACCATCATCAGCAACCCATTTCTGCAGAACAGCCCAGACTACTTGGGATGCACTGAGACTTCAAGACCCAGTCTTGCTGAATTTCCTGCTTATCCCTTGAGTAGTTCTATCCTGGACTACCCCATTTTTTCAGTGACACTTGGCATGACATCACACCCTGACAATCCCCTGCCTTCCTTAACTTATTCTCACTCTTCCCTACACCCTTTCCCTTCTTCTCTACTCAGCCTTCAAAGCCTCAGCTCAAAATAGAGACAGACTCAGAGATAGAGAGCAGGCTGACAGCTGTTTGGGGGGTGGGGGTGGGGAGTGGAAGGATTAAACAAAACAAAAAAAGAAAAAAGAAAAAAAGTCACTTATGCCAGCCAGTGTGGCTCAGTGGTTGAGCATCAACCTATGAACCAGGAGGTCACAGTTTAATTGCCAGTCAGGACATGTGCCTGGGGTTGTGGGCTCCATCCCCAGTAGAAGGCATGCAAGAAGCAGCCAAACAATGATTCTCTCTCATCACTGATGTTTCTCTCTCCCTCTCCCTTCCTCTTTGAAATATATATATTTATATATATATATACACTAGTGGCCCGGTGCACAAAATTCGTGCATGGGGAGGGCTGTCCCTCAGCCTGGCCTGCATCCTCTCCAATCTGGGACCCCTCAGACATCTCTCTTGCAATCTAGGACCGCTGGCTCCTAACCGCTCACTTGCCTGCCTGCCTGATCACCCCTAACCACTCTGCCTGCTACCCTGATTGCCCCCAACTGTCCCCCCCCCCCACCAGCCTGGTCACCTCCAACTGCCCCCGCTGCTGGCCTGATTGCTCCCAACTGCCCTCCTCTGCCGGCCTGCTCACTCCCAACTGCCACCCCCTGCCAGCCTGTTCTCCCCCAATTTCCCCCTGCCGCCAGCTTGATTGCTCCTAACCGCCTCTGCCTCGGCCCTGCCACCATGGCTTTGTCTGGAAGGATGTCCGGAAGGTCTCCCAGTCTAATTAGCATATTACCTTTGTATTAGTATAGATGATAGAGTGAATTTTCTGAAAATATTTATAGAGAAGAAGAAAAAATAGATGGTAAAAGAGAAGGAAGATGTTTAGCAATTGAGTTTAAAATTTAGCACAATTGGTTTTTAACCTAGTTCCTAGAAATGAAGTTGCTGTGCTGTGATCAAAGGGACCCCACATTGTTTCTCTGAATATCACTCACCCCATCTGCAAAATAGAAATAATGATAATAATAATAGATCTTACCTCCCTGGACTGTTATGAGAGTAAATGAACTAAAAGAGTACCTGTAAAATTTCAATTTTGAATTGATTCCAAGGTCATTCCATTTTTTTAAGTATTTTTCAGAAAAGGAAAATTAGAAATTGACTCCAAATTTTTCACTGAAAAAATACTGTCTTTTGTTGAATAATAATAGGAGACAAAACATGTCAGAGTTCCAACTCATCCTCCTTTATTAATGAATTAAGCCTCATCAAAAGGCAATAAAAAGGGTATAAGAGGCTCCTAAGAATCATTCAAATTTTTATCAGTCATTTTCCCTCCATAAAATGAGCATTTCTATTAAAATGATATTACATAAAAATGGAATTTTAATGTGTGGAGATTCTTTAAAATCACGAGACCACCTGGTAAAAGGCAGGCTTAAAACTATTTTTGCCTCCATAGAAATTAGAAGTGAAAGAAACACTGAAGTGAATAAAATTAGAAAATTCAAAACCAAAATAGGCACAGACTAAAATGTGCTCCCCAACTGTGGAAGTTTCAGGACACCCAACTCTAAGACGCCCAAAGTGAAGAGTGCTGGGTCTTGGTCAGCGGTGACCGTGGGATATGAGAAGCTCCTCATACATAGAGAGACCACCTGGGTTATGGAGGAAGGCACAACTCTGAGGGAAGGAGCAATGCAGGACCAGAAAGCAAGGATTGTGACATCACAGCACCGCTGAAAACATGAATCTCCTGCCACAGGGTACAGGCCAGGAGAAGGTGCTACAGAGGCAAAAATACAGTCACTTTTAAAGGAGGGTCACTCTACAAAAGTGGGCTCCTCAAGAATAGGGAAAGGGTACTTCGGTAAGGTTGTGTCAATAATCAAGCTTGCAGAAAGATATATGCACTCCCATGTTCATAGCAGCTCAATTCACCATAGCTAAGATTTGGAAACAGCCTAAGTGCCCATCAGCAGATGAGTGGATTAAAAAACTGTGGTACATCTACACAATGGAATACTATGCTGCAGTGAAAAAAGAAGGAACTCTTGCCATTTGCAACAGCATGGATGGAACTGGAGAGCATTATGCTAAGTGAAACAAGCTAGTCAGAGAAAGATAAATACCACATGATCTCACTCATTTGTGGAATATAGAGAACAACATAGAATGATGAACAGGGACAGATCCAAAGACGGAGAAACAGCGATCAGACTATTAATCCCCAGAGGGAAAGTAGGGGAGGGAGGGGGCAAGGGGAAGAGATCAACCAAAGGACTTGTATGCATGCATATAAGCCAAACCAATGGACATGGACAACAGGGGGATGAGAGCATGAGTGGGGGGGAATGGGGGTTTCATGGGCGGGTGGGGGGAGAATTAAGCTTGGACGTAATTTTCAAAATACCACTACAGTGATGAGTAGAAAGCAACTCCCATTGAGAAGCATGGAGATGATATGCATAGAACTGCATACATTGTACTTGTGGCTTTTGGGGGGATGTGAATATGTATCTTGATCATCTCTGAGGAATTTCAGTTTAAAAAAAAAAAAGAAAAAATGTAGGTGAGAACAAAATACTCAGCAAACAAGTTTCTTCCAGGGTATCAGCTGAGGCCCTTGGAAAGCGCATCACTTCCATTGTTCCCTGGGACGCTGCTAAGGAAATCCGTTCTCTTGGACCCACTGTCTCCCGATGCGCTAGAAGGACTGGCTCTCCCGAGGGACTGGCGAAGTCTTTCATAAACAGGGACCATCCAGCTCAGGGCATTACTATGTCCTTAGGAACCTGGCAAGGCCACAGGTCCCGTGACTAGCATCTCCCTGCCAGCTACCAACACTTGACCACACTTGACACCGGAAAAGCTGGTCCCAGTTGCCCAGGCATTCGCCCCTTTGATCTCCCACACAGCCTCCCGCGCCGCCATTACTTTCCGGATGAGCAAAGGAAGGCTCAGAGGTGGGAGGTCATAGTCCTACAGAGAGGCACATGGCAGATAAAAAGCCAAGTCTCCCGGGTCCAAAGCTACGGCATCTCCCTCTCCCGTTTGCAATTGCGTAGCGGTTGTGAGGGTGGTTTGGTTCTCCGAGAAAGAGCAACCCCTTGGCCAGCGATCCTCGATGCTTCCGGAGCCCCTGGGAGCGGTTGGTGCTGTGTTTGATCACTCGGAGGGGAAGAGGCCGCGTGAGTGCCTCCTGTGTGAGGCGTTGGCAGTGGGCTCAGGCTGCAGATGGGCTGAGGGAGGGGAGACCAGGGTGCAACGCTCCGAGCGGGGATTAAACATCCCACTCCGAAAGCGAACAGCTGTAGCCCCTTTACATTACAGTTTTAAGATTCCGAGCGTAAAAAGAACTATAAAAATCACAAGTAGGCCCTGGATCATAACAGATGAATAAGGGATTTATAATCTTTAAACTGCAAGGAGAAATGGCTTATGCTGGTACCATTTCCTATTTTGATTACAATCATTGTCCTGAGAGCAGATTCATGTTGTGCCTTTTCTGATGCTTTTTGCAATCCATCACGAGGAGACAACAGAATGGGAGATAATAAAACCTATGTAACTTCAGACCTTTCCGTGGGCTTTCCCTTCCTTTCTCTTTTCTTTCTTTCTTTCTCCTGTCTTTTCTTTCTCTTTCTTTCCCTTGTTTGTCATAATTTGATTGAGCAGTCGTTTTCTATTGTGGGCTGTTAGCCACCTCATTAAGCTGGAAGGGGGAGATGGTGTGGACAATTACCTCCCAAAAGATTAAAAAGGTTAAAGTAATGCAATAGTCTGCTGCTTAGTACTTTTCATAAACTGGCTCAGGTATTAAATTCTGACATCTTGTTCCTGGTTCCCAGCCTGTAATCATGGGAAATGGCACAAAGCAGGGCTCTCCCTGAATTGTTGTAAAGGACATTCTTCTTCTAATGCTTTCAGGTCATATGTCATTTATGCATCCATAAACCTGGGGGAAGTTTCAACCCCTCCCTTCCCTACAACACCCTCTGACAACAGAATGTCCCGTATTCTTTTTCAGGATTTTTCCAGCTCAGTCTGTTTCCCCTTGTGGTAAAAGAACATCTATAAATTTTATAAGAACCTTTATCACAACCAAAATTCTCTATTTTTCTAGAAATCTACCGTTTATGAAATGCAGTTTGAAGGTATCAAAGCTCGTATGCAAAGAAACAATGCAAAAGTCTTAGGTGCAGTGCCTCTGGGCTCCAGCCTGGCTATTAACTGTTACGGCCTAAAGTCGGGCCGGAGCAGTGCGCACCTACCTGTATTATTGTGCTATATATGCAACCAACTGGAAAACTATAGCTGCGCCGATGCAAGAAAAATAAAAAAAGAAGACACAAATTATGTTGTATTTTTCAGGTGTTATTCAAATCCCACCATTGGATAAGTGCGAGGAAGACATCAAAATCCAGTAATTTCTAAATTAAAAAGGAAAAGAATAACTCTTCTCAGTGTTATTTTTTCCACTCTTGGTCCAGTTAGATTGCCTAGCCTTTTATAGCTTAGAGAATATATCGAGCATAAGAAACTGGTACCATACCCACAGCTGACCTGATTTTATAGAATTACCTTCCTATCTCCATCACTTATACTCCAACTGCCCTTGGGTGGCTTATACACTGGTGACATTTGTAAAGCTTGGGGTATATTATACCAAATCTCGAAGCTCATTAAAGCGTTTCAACACAGTGTTTTGTGATGGATATGGAAGCCTCAGGAATTCTAGTTGGATTTATAAACAGCCTCTTGTTGTTTGTTATTCTAACTGTGGTCATTATACAGATGTAAATGTATATACACTCTGTCTTCATTTGCATATGATTTTGGCAAGCAGTGTTAGAAAAAAGAAGTGTTGTCAACCCCTTACCAATCACTACTCTTCCCAGACAATAAATTAACTCATTTGTTCATCCATTCATATATTCCATAAGCATTAAGTCTATATCTACTATGCAGGAGGCAATGTGAGAGGGTAACACGAATGGGATATATAAAAATGATAAGGAGATAATCCCTGTCCTCAAGAAACATATGATGGTCTAGTGAAAAAATATATATATATAAACAGATACATTAACAGTACTATTTGTTTGTAAGTAGTGGGATCTCAGTATACATGAAATTCTATGTGAGAAGACCCAAACAGGCTCCAGCCGTGGGCAAACTACGGCCCGTTTGAAATGAATAAAACTAAAAAAAAAAAAAAAAAGACCGTACCCTTTTATGTAATGATGTTTATTTTGAATTTATATTAGTTCACACAAACATTCCATCCATGCTTTTGTTCCGGCCCTCCGGTCCAGTTTAAGAACCCATTGTGGCCCTCGAGTCAAAAAGTTTGCCCACCCCTAGGCTAGTCTCACAGAGATAGTACTTGAGTTGGATTTTGAAGGATGAGTAGGACATTTCCGAATGCAGACAGCACTGCTAGTGGCAGAAAGGAAAATCAGCACCTCTGTGGTTATGGTTCAGGTAATGCACCTGACTTCCTTCATCCAGGTCACTGCCATTCTGAATAATGAAGGAAATAGATTTTTGGCTTCTGGAATCACCCGGGCACTTTCATGGGAAGAAGTCATAGAAGATTCAAAGGCAGCCAAGGAAACAGCCATCTGACCTGCTGCTGACTGCATTTTCCAACAGACCTACAAGCGGGCTCTCCCTCTGGACCACAGGCATTAATCAGGGGGCAGCCCTTCAGCCTTGGCTATTCACTAGGAAGGGAGCCACTCCTGAGATTGCCTCTTCTGCTTGCTTTATTTGTGTTGACTCCACTCAGCAGTGCCAGAGGTCAGGTCTTGAAGGATGCCTTTTCATCCTTTGGCAGGTATGTTTACTAGGACTGAAAAAATTCTCACACTGAGGAAGCACTTTGGATGAAAAAGAATTTCTGCTTTCCAGTGGTCACATTTTCAAAAATCATTATATTTTCACATATTAAAATGACACGGCGTGGCCCTCGCTGGTTTGGCTCAGAGGATAGAGTGTCAGCCTATGGACTGAAGGGTCCCAGGTTCGATTCCAATCAAGGGCACATGCCAGGGTTATGGGCTCGATCCCCAGAAGGGTGTGTGCAGGAGGCAGCCGATCTATGATTCTCTCTCATCATTGATGTTTCTAACTCTCTCTACCTCTCCTTTTATCTCTGAAATCAATAAAAAAAATATCTATCTTAAAAAATACACAGTGTAAAATGTTTTTAATGTTGAACTAAAACCACGTGTGTACATCCATATGGTATTTGTTAGGAGGATTGAAATGTCTGCATGTTTTCATACTTTCATTCCCAGAGGATGTTACTTTGGGTAGATTAAGGAAGAGGAGCATTCAATCATCCTGTTACACTGGACAAGGTCTTGCTGTGGGGACCTGTCCAAGAACAACAGGTTTGGGGCAAGGCATGTACTTGCCCTAAACAGTAAAACAACAGTGATCTTAGGACATTTCTGGTATTGCTAGGACTACTGTTCTACAAATAAAGAAGGAACAGAAGCAAGTTCCAAAAACTCCATTGTAGAGTGGTTATATGAGCTATCCCCAAAGACGCTTCTACTCACTCCATCCCCTCTTCAAATATCTCCTCACCAACCACAGCAAGTCCCAGAAGATGCACAACAATAAAGGCAGCTGAAAAGCCCCCAAAGCATTTGGGGTAGAAATTATTGATAGCTGCTGCTTACTGCTTTCCAGTGGTCACATCAAAATGCTAACGGGTTTCTCCTTCTTTCCCGCCCTTCGTTTTAGGAAGTGATCCTCTCTCCTTGTTTCCCATGGCTGCGGTGCCAGGAGCAGCACTCTGAAATGGCTGCTGACTCTTGTCATCTGTCTGAAGAAATTGGCTGCTTTAGAAGGAAGGGAAGAAATCTCTCCAGCATTAGTTAGTATAAGGGGAGGCTCATGTAAGTTATAGCTGTCTGGGGCTGGCTTGCACAGATACTTGGCATTTGTTCTTTCCTTCCTCCTCCCCATTTCCCTGTGTTGGAGGATACCTGCTGTAATAAAAAAAATAATAGAGAAAATTTGTTCCCACAAAGCCTTATTGAAATGCTCCACTGGTAGGAGTGACTGTAGGTCGGGAGGGGAAACGTTCGGTCAACAGGATTCAGAGCAATGCTCCCTCTTCTGAACTCCCACGGCACCAATTGGCTGAAGCAGCCTATGACATTTATCAAGTCCTGTCCTACTGTGTTGTCTGTGCAAGTCTGTCTCATGCACGCAGTGTGTAAAATTTCCTTAAAGGTAATATAATCCCGCATTCTCTCCTTTGTACCTCCAATAGTTCCTAGCACAGGGACTTGCGCCCTGAAGTCATTTGAGAGAAAAATGTGAGTGTGCTAATTCTGAAGACTGTGAACTAGTTTGAACACATTTTAAGAATTTTTTTTTTAAGTTTCACAAGGAAACAGAACACAAAAGAGAAGGGGGCAAATTTTATCTTTCCTCAATATGACAGACAGAACGATAGTATCACCAAAGATGTCCAAGTCCTAATCTCCAGAATGCATGGATGTGTTGTGTTACATGGCCAGGGAGGAATCAAGATTGCTAATCAGCTGACTTTAAATGGGGAGATTTTTCCTTGATTATTGGGTTGACAGAACCACAAACATCCTTGAAAGTAAAAGCAGGAAGCAGAAAAAGTGTCAGTAATGGTATGTAAGAAAGATTACCCGCCATTGCTGGCTTTGATGATGGAAATGGGCCACAGACCAAGCAATGTGGGCAGCCAATAGAACATGGACTAAGCAAGAACATTCTCCCTGGAGCCTGTTGAGTTCCTGCTTTTATTTAGTGCAGTTCCGATCTCAGAACTGTAAGATAAGAAGTTTGTGTGGTTTTAAGCCACCAAATTTATAGAAATTTGTAACAGAAGTGATAAGAAATACTCAACTATCAACTTATCCAAAAGGAAGGGGAGTTTAATATTGAGACATTTTCTTCCTGATGGTTACTGCCTTCAAGAAAGTCTTCAATCCTGTTTGACAAAAAAAATTTTCTAAATGATTGGGGCTTAAAAAAAAGTCAAGCAACTATAAGGCAAATCTTTGGCCTCCCAGGCCCTTGTAATAACCCATATGGAAGGCAGAGCTAGTCTTGCTTTTACATGAAATGAGCAGTTGCCTCTGGGGAGGAATAAGGTCCCCAATCTACTTCCCCCCAAAATGTCCCTCCCGCCTCCCCACTGGGCCTTGAAAACTGGGAAAGTAATATCACAGCCAGTTGAATAGGGCAATATCCCTGCTTTCTGTAGGGAAATCTTATATCTTTGGATCTGAGGGTCCAGTTTTCACAATGGAAAACAACTTGCTCTAGCGCCTGAACACAAGTGTCACTTGAAAGCCGTGTCCCCAAACCTGATAACATTGGATGTTTCCAAATGAGATAGGCTCAGAGCCAGCAATACTGGCTGGAAAGAAAAGGGGATGCATGTTGACACAGGTGTTTGCCAAGCCAGGGAGGAAAATAGAGAGAATTGGGCTCCAAAGACCATCTTTGCTAATATCACAATTTTGTTTACTATCAACACTAAAAGGTGCAGGCTCCCCACTTCAGTCTGTCAAGTTGATTAGCCTGGAAGGGCTACAAAGGCTGCCTCTAGTACATCCTCTAAGTGACATAAGAGCTTAAAGCACTCTTGTAATTGTTCAGTACCCGAGATACAAGTGAACACGTTTATGGGACTTGGCCTCTAGCCCACTTCTTATGAATACACATAAACACACCCTTTATTGCTCAATAATGTTTTCCCTTTTGCAACTTTTTATGAGCTACTAAGAAAAAAATGGGGCTTGTATTTTAATTTTTTCAGGAGGAGAAACCACAGAAATACCAAATCTTCCAAATGGGAACTTCTCTTGCTTGCTGCCTCAACCAAAAATTTTGTCAGGGGAGTGGTCAAAGCTTCGGCATCAACAATTCGAGATATTAATTTGGTCCAAATTTGACTAACTTGCTCTCCAGACTGAATTTCTGCATTTCTCTTTATGTGCCCAACCTCCTTCTCTGGGGTGCTTAAGGTGCAAAGCAGCAGAATTCATCAGCTCTATATACTTATGGGATACGCTCCCCACCAGCTCTGCTACAGATTAGTACTGTCTCCCCTTGGCTTCCATCCAGAACCAGACACTCTCATCCATGTACACCTTTTCATTGCCACGTCTGCACCAAGGGCAGGCCTCTGTGACCAGCCCTACCTGGACCATTGCAATAGCTTCCTATCTAGTTACCCTGTCCCTACTATTCACATTCTCCAATTCATATAATCACATTGCTACCAGATTAGTATTGAAGGAGAGATATAATATTTCCCCAGCTTAGATGTTTGAATAGATTTTCATTTTTCACCAAATGAAGTTCAACCTCCTTAACCTGGCATTCGACCTCATACAACCTGACTTCAAATTACATTTTCAGATGTATCACTCACTGCCCTCTTTCATGCATTCTGCACACTGACAGTCTGAATAGTTTGGCACTCGGCAGTGTACCCCACATGTGCCTTAATTCTTGCCACTTTGAGTTCTTTGTTGCAAGCCACAAAAACTGAATTTGGCTACTGTAGGGTATACGTTGGAAATTCACAGAAGCTAAAGGGCAAGGCACAGAAAGGACAGAAATCAGAGTTGTTGGGGAGTGGGTGCTCACTAGCAGGAACTTTTGGACAGTCTCTTCGGGAGACAGCTAAAGTAAATAAATGAGCTCCAGATTTTGGGGACTTTTGTTTCTGTTTGGTTTTTGCCAGTCTACCCAGATTCCAGTTCCAGAGTGTTTAATTGACCTGGCTTTGGCTAGAGAAAATAAGAGCACCTAAGTAGACAATTTCTTAAACTTTATCCAAACGGAGAAGAGAATTCTCCAAAAGTAAATCAGAGTTTTAGTACCCAAAGAACGAACAACAGAGGTTGGGCAGCCAAAAGCCACAAATACCTACAACACACGACGTCCACCTGGAATGCTCATTTCAACCTACCAAAGCTCTGCCAATCTTTCCTTTGATGTCTGAGCTCATCGCTCTTGTTGTACAGTTCAGTTCAGGGTGCGCTCCTCTTTCAGTCCTCCTTCCTTCCTTCCTTGTTTACAGTCTGTATGTCTTATCCCCTTCCTCTCTTACTAGCCTTGTAGTGAGAAAGTCACCTCCCCTCTCTAGGCTCCCGTTCCTAGGTCTACAAAAAAGAGATAATAACAACTATCTCACAGAATCATTGTGAGTAGGATTCTAATATCTGAGTGTAATATAATTATTTCAGAGACTGACATGAAGCCTTCAATATATGGCGTTGTTGTTATTATTTTTATTAGCCTGTCATCATCATTGTCAGCATATAACTCTTTTAGAGTGGGAATCATGATTTATGTGTTTTTATAGACCCTAGTCAAATATTTTACACAGAAATTATGTGTTACTTCTAATGCATGAATGACTCAATCAATAAAGCTATCAATCAATGAAGGAAGAAAAAAATGGAAGCTGAAATTGAAACTGAAATTTTAGTAGACCTGCCCTTTCTACTTTTACAACCCAATAAGGAGACCCCAACTTTAGGAGCAAGGATCCGCACAAACGTTGCAAGAAATAGACAGGTATAGAGCTTTCCATGGTTCATTCTGTAGTTCTGAGGTATTTGGAAATACAGCCCCAGTTATTTTCTTTTTCAGCTATAACCTATATCTACATGAAATTTTAAAATAAATAATGAAAAGAAAGAATGAAGGAACAGGGAAAGGAGAAGGGAAGGAGACCAATAATAAGAACTTTAGGGTGACCCACTGTGATAGGAAACACACGCCCACCCCTGACCTAGTTCTCTCACTCTGTCAGTGGCCCCCTCATGAGCCATTCTTGGTGCTGCTACTGTGTGCAATAGTTGAAGATGCTCCTCGGGCATCCTTATCTCCCTTGGTTACCATTATGGGTCTGTCTTCGAATTTATCAAAACCTTCAAATCTATTTTTAGATTCAGCTTTTGCCACTTTCCATTTGTATCTTAAAGCTTCGCTTTGAGTTTCATCTGGATGGCTGGTGGAAAACAAGAAAAAACAAGCCCTGCCAAGAGAGAAATGGAGCAAGTTCCATTTAAACCTTACCTGTGCCACTCACGCAATAACCTTGGGCCAAATATTTGCCCTCCCTGATTCACTTTGGTTCATTTAAAAATTGATATAATAATCTTCAGATTAGTACATTAAAGAGTAATTAGATTTTAATTTTAACTTTTCTATGCCACTTAGAATATGAGGGATATTATGTAAATGTTACGTCTTATAGATTCTGAATAAGAATTTTTTTTTTAATTTGGCTAAATTTTTATCTCACCTGATCACTCATTTTTTTCCTTCATACCATCATATATTTATACACTTTAGATAATCCCTGTAGGATCACAACATATGGATGTGTAGAATACACTCTAGGGGTTGACACTCGTATTGTTTAGCATAGATATGTCCATTCCTTATGAAAATTTCCAGATGAATGTCAGTAAACCATTTCAAGGCAGGGGTACTTTTTTCCTCTTCACACCAAGATATTAAGAAGAATTATGACTAAATTTGAGACATTCATATATTTTCTCTCAGTTCATCTTTGGACCTTTAATAAGCTTCCATTTATTAAATAGATTCAAGAGAGACTAATGTTATTTCTTTTTTGAATTATTATTGAATTATTTTGAAATTGGTCTTTATTGATTTCAGAGAGAGGAAGGAGAGGGAAGGAGAGAGATAGAAACATCTATGATCAGCTGCCTCCTGCATGCCCCCCACTGGGGATCAAGCCCACAATTCAAGCATGTGCCATGACTGAGAACCAAACCAGTGATCTCCTGGTGCATGGGACAATGCTCAACCAACTGAGCTACACCAGCCAGGCTAGAAAGCCTAATGTTATTTCAAATGTAACATAGATGCAATAGTTGCCTCCTGCATCAGACTTTCCACTCACACAGCACACAGTCCTTTTATCTGAGCTGTTCCTCATACCTGAGCTCAGTTTTTGAGGCCCAGCACTTCTTCTTCCAGCCCTGGTTATGTGTCCAGAAGGTACACACTTCAATGCAGGTCTATAAATTAATCAGGCTTTAATGTCTCCTCTCCACATCCCCCATGGCTGGCATAGAAATCTGTTTCAGGTTGGGTGTGAAGATGCCAGGCAATTCCACAGAGTAACACTAAATGTTATTCCAACTAGCATTATCTTTTAATTTCTCCTCAAAAGGAGGTCAGCTACTGGACTTGGCTCCTTTTAGGCATTGACGAGTATATTCTTAACCCTCAGAGTGGAGCCAAGAAAAGGATCTCTTGATCTGTTTCTAGATTTAATATTTCCCAGTGGATTTAAGAAAACCAATATTGTCCCAGGTGCATGCACACACACACATCATCATCATCATCATCCTCATCATCATCATCATCATCATCATCTATATAAAACAAGATATAACCATTTTAACAGGAATTGTGCATTTCGCAGATTTAGAAGTAAGAATGCTCAGGCTGATACATGCAACCATGCATCAAGTACTCATTGAGCTCTTACTTAAACCTCTGCTTGTGTTGAAACCACAGGAAAGGCAAAATCCTTGCTTCAGGATAGGAATGGAAAGATGTCAAGTTACTTACTCTACTAAACCTCATTTTTCTAATGTTTAAAATGAGAATAATAATACCTACCTCTCAGACCATTAGTTAACTGAAATAATAAACATGAAATCTCCTAAGTAGCTAATAAATATTTGGCAAATACTTATGGAAAACCTACTGCACTAATTAAAAAGATAAGCATTGTTCCTGCCTTTGTGGAGTTTTTACTCTTGTTAAAGTGCCTTTTTTTTTTTTCACAAGAGGTTCTTACAAAAGGGAGCAACTAGTGGTATGCTAGAGGCAGCTTGCATTGGCTTGCAAGAGCCCATTACTAAATATACAAAACCAGTTGCTAAACCATTGGTAGCTTGAAATGTGGGAGTATTTACACCACAGTAATTGCCAAGCACTGTAAATCAGGCATTTTTTTTCAAAAGGTCAGTTTTCTAGCACATCTTTGGGAGCAAAATATGAAAGCATGAGAAATATAGCATAGTGGTTAAGAACAGAGATTTGGAATTGAGGAGATATTAAAAGCCTAGCTCTACAACCTATAAGCTATGAGACTGAGCAACTCATTTGGCTACTCTGAGCCTTATTATCCTCATATCTTAATATTGTAACCTACTTATATTAGTCTGGATAGACTGACAGAACAAGCATGGATTGGGTGGCTTAAACAACAATTTTATCACAGTTTGAAGGCAGAAGTCCAAAATCAAGTGGCCAACATAGTCAGTTTCTGAGGTGGACTCTCTTGCTGGCTTGCAAATGGCCAATTTCTCACTGTGCCCTCATGTGGCCTATCCTTGGTGGGTGTGCATGGAGAGAAAGCAAACAAGCTTTCTAATGTCTCTTCTTATAAGGACACTAATCCTAATAGATCAGGGCTCTACTCTTAAGACTTTATTTAACCTTGACACCTCCCTGAAGGTCCTCTCTCTAAATAGTCACACTGCACAGATAAGGCTTCAACATATACACTGAGTGGCCATATTATTATGACTGGCCAGATTATTATGACTACCCCATCAGTACAATGAAGTGAATAACTATGCAAATAATAATAATAATAAAACTTTGAGAGTATTTGCTTAGGAAGTATTTTCAATATTCAGTATTTTTGTAAGTGTCAATGAAGTACTGATGGGGTGGTCATAATAATCTGGCCACTCAATGTAAATGTTGAGAGGATGCAAACATTTAGTCTTTAACACTGTCCATTAATTTTGTTTGGAAGATGAGACACTATGTATATGCAATGCCTAATGCTTCACAAGTGCTCAATAAATATTATCTACTATTACTATTACTTGTTAGGCAAGTGAGTCTGGCTTTGTGAGGTGATGGGAAGGGAAACTAGAGACAGGAACCCTATTGTCAAGAAGATTATTGAGGAGACTATTGGGAAACCTCAGGCAAGTACAGTCTAGACAAAGAGCGGCCTCATTAAATGAAAAATTAACAAGATATAGAAACTAACTAGATATGAAGGTGATAAGAAGAAAGGGCCAGAGATAGGGAGCCTGGGATAAAGGGATCGATGGGAAAAATATACCATAAGGTGAGAATCGGTTTTGGAGATGAACTGAAACTATTGAGAAATTAAGATAATGCTTAAAAACATCCCATATCCCCAATTTCAAATTTTGAAAGTATGTTTTCATTGACCAAATATTTCTTGAGTTTTTTCTATGTGCAAGACATTGTCAGGGATACAAAAATGGTCAGGATAGGGTCCTTGTCTTTAATATTCTATGGCTCATTACTGGACAGGACATGAAAAAGACGATTGAGAGTTTCAAATTAGTTGCACTGAATTTTGAAAAGGAAGAAAGATGGCTTATTATTGGGGATAAATTAGGATTTTATGAAGGCAGGATGATAGAACATGAAGGCTAGAGAGATATTTTTAAATATGTTTTTATTGATTTCAGAGAGGAAGGGAGAGGGAGAGATAGATAAAGAATCATTTCTATTACCACTCTCAATTTTTTGGTGCTGATCATATCTGATAAAAGTACAATAAATAGCCCACCAGTGTGGTTCAGTGGTTGAGCATCAACCTATAATCAGGAGGCAACTGTTCAATTCCTGGTCAGTTCACATGCCCAGGTTGTGGGCTCAACCCCCCAGTGCAGAGGATGCAAGAGGCAGCTGATCAATGATTCTCCCTCATCATTGATGTTTCTGTCTCTCTCTCCCTCTCCCTTCCTCTCTGAAACCCATAAAAATATATGTTTTTAAAAAAATTCAAAATAGAACTACCACATAATTCAGCAATCTCACTACTGGCTATATATCCAAAGAAATGAAATCAGTATCTTGAAAGATATCTGTACTCCCATTTTCATTACAACATTATTCATAATAGTCAAGATGTGGAAATAACGTAAGTATTCATTAATGGGTTAATGGATAAGTAAAATAGATATACAATGCAATATTATTATTCAGCTATATAAAAGAGAGAAATCCTGCCATTTGAAAGATCATGGATGAATCTTAAGGACATTGTGCTAAGTGAAATCAACCAGACACTGAAAGACAAATACTGTATGATATTATTTATATGTAGAATCTAAAGTACTCAACAAACTCATAGAAGCAGAGAGTAAAATGATGGTTTTCAGAGCCAGAGCCATTTTCAAGGATGCAGTCTTGGGCAAGTAATGTATTGTTGAGACCATCTGAACTAAATATGCAATTGAACCCAGTTAAGGTTTCTATAAAAACTTTTAAGATTTTGGTGCAGAGATCGACTTGTTTTTTGGTTGCCCAAGACAAAGCTCATATGTACATTTCCTTGCTTATTAAATCTGGAGTGGTCTCTCCCTGCCCTCTGTATATGGGAGCCAGTTTCACCTGGGAAATTCACAAAGTTGCAAACCAACTCCCCAGCACCTGGCCTTAGGTGTGACACAAAATAGGAACTCAGGAAATGGCGATTGAAGGCAGGGATGAAGGAAGGAGAAAAAGGAGAGACAAAAGGTGCAGCAAGACAACAGGATGTGGGACTTTGGAAAGTTAGCCTCCACTTTTAGATTTGGGGCTTAAGAACAAAGACCATCATCTACAATCATCTTTCTGTTCTTCCAGCCAACATACCTAATATAGAATCAAACATGTACTGAACATGCAATAAATGTTCACTAAATTAAATGTCCTCAGTGACGTGAGTCTGCTTTCTTCTTTCACTTTTAGGGAGGCTGATGTGTAGGTTAGCCATGCTTTTGACAATCCATAGATTTTTGTAGATGGGCAACTTTTAAATACAAAATTATACTGTATTGGTAGTATTATTATTTATTATTATTATTATTGTTAGTACTGCTGTCTCTACCTCTGCTGCCTGGGAATGCTGGAAGACCCCATGGATAAAGAAAGCTAGAGTCTTTTAAAGACTCAAAAGTAAAGCAACCTGCCTTCCCCTTCTCTCCAGCACATCAGCAAGAATTAATTACCTACTTGGGGGAAATGAACAGAAGCATTAGCCCATCTAGAATGGAAAAACCAGGCCCTCGGGACTCAGAGGGCTTCAAAACTGAGCCTGCTAAACCGAATCAATTTAAGGAGGATTTAAATGTTCTACCCTACTTTCTCTTTGTCAGAAGTGAATCACATTGAGATGAGAAGGAGGCCAAGCAATGAGAACAAGTATTTGCATAAGGTCAAGTGGCCTGGTCTATCCTAGATGCGTGGTCTGAAGATGGAACTGTGTATCTGAAGTTAGCACACCTTGAATTATTAAAAACAAGGATTAAAGATTAGAAGAAGCCTTACATTTAAAAACATATGGTTTTTCTCTTAATTTCTAGGAAAATGAGGACTGTCCAGATGCTGCTGCTGATAGAACTGACTTCTAATAGCATGCTGCAAGGTTGAGACTATGCCATTTGTGCTTTGTAAAATCCAGAATTCTTCAGTGGTCTGAACAGTAACAGCCCAAGCAAACTGAAGCTGATGGAGCATTTTTGTCCACATCCCTCACTATCTTCCACTTCCCCTCTTCTGCTCAGCACCAAGCACCCTCCAATAAGAAGTAACCCATATAAAGAGTGCAAAAGTCCAGCAAAGGTAATGTGTTCTGTCCTTTTGTAAAATGAATGGAATCTCAAGCTTTAACCCAATCTAGCAGCACACCTGTTTGAAAGATCTTTTTTAAAAAATATATTTTACTGATTTCAGAGAGGAAGGAGTAGAGAGAAAGAGATAGAATCATCAGTGATGAGAAAGAATCATCAATTGGCTGCCTCTTGAACGCCTCCCACTGGGGATTGAGCCCACAACCCAGGCATGTGCCCTGACCAGGAATCAAACTGTGGCACTGAGCCACACCGGCCAGGCTGAAAGATCTTTAGCAAGCTTCCTAGGTGATAATCAGTACAAAAGAGCTCACTGACTAATTCAACAAACTTTTCTTGAGCATCTTTGTTATGCCAGGGATGAGCTTTCAGAGGTACTGCTTAGAGTCCATTGCTTAGAGTTTATGGTCTGCATGCATATAAGGCCCAAACCTCACACACATGCAGGCCAGTGTAGGCTGTGATATCTTCCCAAGGATACACAGGCAAGACTGAAAGATGTTCTTCATAGTGCCTATTTTGGACTTTGGAATAAGTTTTTATAAGTCATGTGATATCTTTTGAAAAGCCTGTTTATGTTGCATCATATTTTTGTGTTAAAACATTTAATTGGCCCAGCCAGTGTGGCTCAGTGGTTGAGCATCAACCTATGAACCAGAATGTCATGGCCCGATTCCCAGTCAGGGCACATGCCCAGGTTGTGGGCTCGATCACCAGTGTGGGGCATGCATGAGGCAGTCAATCAATGATTCAATCTCATCATTGATGTTTCTATTTCTCTCTCCCTCTCCCTTCCTCTCTGTAACCAATAAAAAATATATTTTTTAAAAAAATATTTAATTGGCCCTGGCTGGGTGGCTCAGTTGGTTGGAGTGTTGTCCCATACACTAAGAGGTTTCAGGTTCGATTTCCTGTCATAGCACATAACTTGGTTTCAGGTTTCATCCCCAGTTGGGATGAATATAGGAGACAATGGATCAATGTTTCTCTATCTCTGTGTCTCTCCCCTTACTCTCTTTCCAAAATAAATTTTTAAAAAATCCTCAAGTGAGGGTAAAAAAATAAATTAATTGATCATAGATAGATACAAACATATATACATATGCATATATATATAAATTATTTTTATATTCCACAATTTTAACCCTATTTTAGCATTTCCCCATTTGTAGAAATGCTGGGTGCCTCAAAATGTGGAAGTGGCCCACCCCTTTCTGAGAGTATAAGATGATAAAGATAGCATGAAACCATGGAAACGACATCATTTTCTAGCACTTAAATCATCTCCAAGTAACAATTACTACCTTTTTCTTTTAAATCTCCATTCAAGATTTCTTATTGACTCTTCTATAATGGCATGGTGGCATTTCTCTGTGGTTTGAAATTGTATTCTGCTGCACTTTCATCTAAATCCCTCCTGCATCAATTTCATTACATTCTTTCTCCATGTATTGGTATAAATAGGAAAAAAAAAGTCATTTACCATGATTTGCAGTGTATGTGACAGAGTACTTTGCTTATCATACATAGAGGCTGAACAAATGTTGCTCAATTTTAACCAAAGGTGTCAACCAGATTCATATACCAAATATAGAGTAGCATATATATAGATACTACTAAACAAACCACCTCTTCAAAACACTTACTGTATATTATTTTACAACTTTCCTGTAAAGTTGTTTTTATTATCCCATACAGCCCATGTGACCTTAAAGTCATGTTGTGGCAGTGTCTCCCCTTTGGCCCTGGGGCTAGATTTGATTGCTTTTAATTGTGTACTTTCTAATGAAAACAATTCTTAACTAGGAACAACTCTATAGAGCAGTGGTTCTCAACCTTTCTAATGCCGCGACCCTTTAATACAGTTCCTCATGTTGTGGTGACCCCCAACCATAAAATTATTTTCGTTGCTACTTAATAACTGTCATGTTGCTACTGTTAGGAATCGTCATGTAAATATCTGATATGCAGGATGTATTTTCATTGTTACAAACTGAACATAATTAAAGCATAGTGATTAATCACAAAAACAATATGTAATTATATATGTGTTTTCCGATGGTCTTAGGCGACCCCTGTGAAAGGGTCGTTCGACTCCCAAAGGGGTCGCGACACACAGGTTGAGAACTGCTGCTATAGAGAATCTGAAAAAAAAAAAAAAAAAAATGAGGAGTAAATTTGGAGAGGTCAGAGCTTTGACGTTTTTCCCCATCATATTTCTTGAAAGTAATTGCTCCAAAAGAGAACGTGGTACTTATTTCCAGTAAAACTGTGACAGCCCCAGAAATGCTGACTCACTTGTAATGGAACATCATTCCTGGAACCATGTCCCACATAGAGTGGCCTGTCCGAGCTGCAGCAGATGAGAAAGGTCCTCTCTGATCATGGCACCTCCCCCTACGTCAGCGAGTGCTCAGGGGACTCTGCCTGTCACAGGATGCTCACAGGACAGGTTTGTGTTAGAGAAGCCAGACTTCTCACATTGCATCCCATAATATGTAGCTACCAGGGTATTTGTTTTCTTTATAATGAACAAAGTTTGGAATTAATACCTCGTTTTATCTCCTCAACTATTTTGGCATTTCATTGTTTGGATTATTGTACCCTGCTTCCTTTCCGTGCAAATCGCTCTTATAGAGTTCTGCCCCTGAATCATATCAAGCAGGAAGCTCTCCAAAACCTCCTGTCCAATAATTTCTAGAGTCCCTCTAAGAACAAGTTTTTTTAAATATATATATTATTTTATTGATTTCAGAGAGGAAGGGAAAGGGAGAGAGAGATAGAAACATCAATGATAAGAGGGAATCATTGATCATCTGCCTCCCACACATCCCCCACTGGGAATCGAGCCCACAACCTAGGTGTGTACCCTTTGCCGAATCAAACCCGAGATCCCCTCAGTCTGCAGTCTGACACTCCATCCACTGAGTCAAACCAGCCATGGCTAGGAACAAGCTTTTTAAATATTCATTTCCACTCTATCACTTCTCATTTTCTCCTTCAGACACCACCAAAGAGTCATGTGAAATGGATGGTTCCACTCCTTATTTATTTGATCTCTGAACAGTTGATATCATCTGACATTCTCTCCTGGAAACTTTTATATCCCTTGATGTTCTTGGTATCATTCTGTTTTCATTTTCCTTCTATCTGGCCAGTCCTCCTTCCCATTTTCAATCATACATTATCTATCATATGATGAGAGAGAATCATTGATTGGCTGCCTCCTGCATGCTCCCTACTGGGGATTGAGCCAGGCAACCTAGGCATGTGCCCTGACTGGAAATCGAACCCTGACCTCCTGGTTTATGGGTTGATGTCTATCATATCATCCATCCTTTTCTTCCTCTTTCACCTTAAATGTTAATCATTCACGAGATCCTACTTCTGCACTTTAACATTTTTATTCATTGATGGACTTTAGAGGGGAGAAGAAGAAGAGAGAGAAACATTGTTTGTTATTCCACTTATTGATGCATTCGTTGGCTGATTCTTATATGTACCCGGATCACAGGTCAAACCTGCAACCTTGGCATATCTAACCAACTGAGCTACTCATTCAGAACCCTGCTACTGCACTTTTAACTACACTTTCCTTAGGTGATCTCATCCTCAAGACTTCAAATGCTCCCATTATACTATATCTGCCAAGTATTATAATTATGAGGGCAAGGATTACAACAATCTTGGCCTGGAGCATAAAAAATGAGTAATAAGCCCAGTCAGTGTGGCTCAGAGGTTGAGCATCAACCCATAAACCAGGAGGTCAGGGTTCGATTTCCAGTCAGGGCCCATGCCTAGGTTGCCTGGCTCAATCCCCAGTAGGGAGCATGCAGGAGGCAGCCAATCAATGATTCTCTCTCATCATTGATGTTTCTGTCTCTCTCCCTTCCTCCCTGAAACCAGTAATATATATATATATATATTTTAAGTAGCTTATTCTCAACTGGTCCCCAACCTCTTCCTTACCTTTGGTTCTATATTTTAGTAAATGGCATCATACAAATCAGTTACCCTGGAGGTTGTCCTTATGACTCTCTCTTACCCACATGCCCTCTCTTTATATCCAATTATTCATTAAGTCCATTTAATTTTCCCCTGCAAATCTTTCAAGTCTGTCCTCTCCATCCACTCATACTGCCATAACCTTAGTTCAGGCTTTCACCATTATGTAATTTCCATAGCCTACTAATTGGTCTCTTTCTCTGCACTCCCTCTTCAGCCCCCGAACACCCCCATGCATCTTCTACATTGCTGTCAGAATGTTTCTTCTGAAAACAGACCCAATCATGTTCTATTATGTACCAATATTATTAAGTTCCATGAGTTTCCCCTTTCTCTCTGCTGATCAGCACTGCAACAAGCACCTTCCACAAAAAGGCCTAACTCAAGGCAAATACAATCATTCCCTTGTAACAGGAATTCAGCCAACCTTCTAATGGGAGTCAGAACCCGGGGTCAAGACCACCCTAGATTCTTATACTGCATTCCAGCAAGGCAGGAGTGCGTGTGCCATATTCCCAGCCAATATGCTTATCTGCAATACCACTTATTTCACTAATTTAAAATGATTGCTAGCATTCCTCAGGCTAGTTAATAAACTCTCTAGTGCTAATGGAGATGGTAAGAGTTAAACATTTACAGTAGCTACCAGATTAAAGTCTTTCAAACCCTAACTAAGCTCCCTGGTATGTGTATTTCTGACTAAGGTACTTCAAATATTAGCAAGCTGCCCCTGGAGGTAGGTTAAACTAGCTAAACACGCACTTTCCCTGCTGAATGATTTTCAACTAAATTACAGACAATATATTGCCCTATTTTGCAGGGCCTTACATGCATGTCTAATCTGCCTACTGGGTAATTAAGCAGTGCCAGTACTTACCCAACCCTTGACATCCTTGCCTCAATGCTCAATACAAGAATAAATATGCAACGAATGTTTTGTTAATGAATAAATGAGTGACATCACTAATCCATTAGTTATAAGGACAAAAATTCGGGATAGGAACTCAGAATTTATTTTATCTATCTTTCTCAATCTTTCACATATGTGACAGTAGCTAATATTAAGCTGAGCCAAATGAAAATGCCATCTTTAAGATTGGAAAACACGCAGATATGGACAATTTTACGCGGTTCAGTCCCCTATGATGCTTCCAAGCCACCTCCAAATAAACGAAGAGAAACTAGTATAAAGCACTTGTAAGAATCAAGTCGTATTCAAATGCTTGATGACCAGGTCCGAGGAAGAGAAGCAGATCCCCCTACCCTTAGGGTCTCTAGCGCCTCCAACCTCCTAAATATTCTTAATCCTTCCATAGGGTCTGCGGTTGCCGTGAAGTTGTCACAGATCAATTAAATCCTGGGCACTTTGGAGGTGACGTTCAGATTAGTGGGAGGGTGAAGAAAATCAATTCTGACTTTTCAGGCTGCAGGTGCCCACAGATTTCCTGGTGTGAGTAGTGAACTCTCATTTCAAACACAAAGGCAAAGATGGCCTCTCCTTTCAGGCCCACTAGCTGATTGCTGAGTTGATGCACAGAAGAATAGGAACCCTGGGGGTCTTGCCTGGTCATTAAAGGCACTGGCACAAAAAGACCTCTTTATACCAGAGTTAGAAAGAGCAGAGGACGGAATTCCTATTTCACCAACCCTTGAAGTAAAATTACCTTGAGAATGTGGGCTTCATACGGGGATAAGAGCACCAGCCTTCATTATCTGGCCAAGACTTGAAGGGAAGAAATGCTTTTTGAGGAAAAGTGTCACTTCCGAGGGGAGAGGGGAAGAAAAGATGAGTCAAGGTGAGGCAAAGTGAATTCCGCCATTTAATTAGCAATCACCCCTGACCTGCCAGACACAGCCAGTGCAATTCCTGAATGGGAAAGCCAAAGCAAAGGAGCGGGTAATTGGACAGCAAGCACTGGAGCATTGAGAAGTGTCAGGGTCTGCACTGAGAGCAAACTGGATGTATGTGCTAAGCTGTCAATATAGTAGTCTGCTTTCTAATTAGCAATCAGGACTGATTTCTCAGTCATTCCACCCATAATGCAGAAAGCACTGGGATGTAGGGAGGGGGAAGCAAGTTCAGAAAATCAATTATGCTTATATTTACATTCCCTCAAGGCTGAGGCGTTGCAAAAACTGCCGAAATATTATCTTCCTGTTTACAAAAGAGCAGAAAGAAAGGGTGAGATTGCAATTCAATACAATGAATAAATCTCTGGCTGTTTGGGGAAAGGTACGATAGTTGAATATATATGAGATTGGTGATGGGAAATGTATTTCATATGGTCAGCAATTGTAGAAATAGTCTACATGGTTAAGAAATATAGGATCCTCTTTTATAGGTAAAGAGCTAACAGGAAATGCTTTAAAAATCAGCCTTTTTATTGGACAGGGATTGGCAGAATGGGAATTTATGATCTCTCTCAAGTAGCCCCATGAGTGTAACAATACACTAACACAAGAGGTGATCGATAACTTCCTTCTAGTCTTCTCAAGATGGGAGTCCAAACTCAGAGACCTCTTAATTTCCAATTCAGTGAATACTTCCCAGGACTCATCTTAACAGATTTGCCACAGGTGATTTCTCCCGCCTTCTTCAAACACTCTCATCTGTGATTTCTGTGATATCTCACTCTTAGAGTGTCCTTCTGCCTCACTAGTCATCCCATTTATATCTCCTTTATAAGCTTCTCTTTATCTGCACGTGTCTTAAATATGGATGCTCCCTATTCAGCTTGCACATTTTCTTTGAGTGTTATTTGCTTCTCACCGATGGTGTTAATGCAGTTGATGGGCGGAGATACCTAAATCTCAATTCTTGTTCAGACCTGACTGGAGCCTCAGGCTCAGCATCTAACTTGCAGATGGATACCTTTGCCTAAATATTCACCAACACGTTATGCGCGGTATGTCTGAAGTAGAGCTAGTTGTCTTTCTGGCTTTCAGCCAGGCTCTTCCTCTTGCCCTCCCTGTTGCTGTTAGTTGTCCAGCACCATTTATTAAAAACTCCAGCTTTACCCCAAGGATCAACGATGTGCCCTAACAAACTAATTTCGAAGGCTATAACAATGAAGACATTATGAGAACCATTAACACACAAGAAATGTACCCCCCTCTCCAAAAAAAATAATATATTACAAAAAGCAGATAGAAGAGCCTTGATAAATGAAGCTAGACTAAGGAGGCTATGCTTAAAATATATACAGAGAAAGGACATTTTATAATGACTTTTTTTAAAGCCAGTTTATCAAGAATAAATAACAATCTTAAATGTGTATCAACTATGGTGCACCTCTTGACTGATTTTCACATCTAATAAAATGTGGTGGGTCTCATTTAACCAAAAAGTTGAGTTGGAAAATCATTTCTTTATTTGTTCTTCTGAAAGTGTTTTCCATTTCAACCCGCAGAGCCAGCGGGATAATGAGGAATTTCCAGCCACATCTACAGCAACATCTTGACATCCCCAACATACTTTTAGATTCTTGGGAAACAGCTGGGTATAGTATTCATTCAATTCTTCCAGCTGTGAGTTTTTATCTTCTGCTCTGGGCTTTTTAAAATTTTACCAATTCACTTCCAATCTCCTAGAAAAGCTTCAGATAATGAAAACATCAATTCGTTTTAAAGGGAGTGGTTCTGGGATAGGACTCTTTATTCTGAAAGACCAGGAAAAACCAAGTAAAGCAGCTCTTGGCTATGTTACATAGGCAATCCAACTCCATGTCGGTCCTTAGCCTTGCCCTACCTCCCACCCTGCAAAAACACTGTGAGATGAATCATTTAATTTCAAAAATACTTTGCATTAATTACAAATAAGATGGTGAATTTTGCTATAAGTAGATCAGTTTGACATTTAGGAAAGTCTTCAGAATCCAGGTTTAAGGTGTTCATGAGTTGGGTATACTAAGTAGGTAGGATACCCAAAGATTTACCCATGACTCTGAGCTGTTGGAATCAGTGAGTCAGCCAAACTCCTTCCTGTCTTTCTTCCAGGGAGTTCTCCTCACATTCATTACCTCATTAACCATGGATAAACATTGGTTATAGTAGCTCTTTAATTCCCAGGAGGGAAGATTGAGGCTCAGAGTGAACAAATAACTTGGTAATTCAAATTTGTGAAATTAAAAAAAAAAAATGATATCCTAAAAAATGTGGAGTAATCATAGAGATTTTGTTGTTTTAATCCCTAAAATTGATAGTGAGATTAAGAGGTGAACTCTGCCCCATGAGCATCATTAGTGTTAATTTGTAACTTAATCTGAAAAGAACGTTAGAACGTTGCAGCAATAATGTTGGTCAACATTTTTGCATAATACACAAACTTGTCAGGGTCTCTCTTGATCAAGCTGCTGGAAGTCCTATCCCCTTGCCCAAGCTACGAGGACTGGCGAAATCTATCCCAGGGATAAATCACTGAACTTCCTCATCTGTGAAATGAGTCCTCGCCCTAGCCCATGCCTTTTGCCTGAGGTACTTATTGAGAATGAAAGACTTGAAAGTTCTTTACTCCTTAAAAAAAAAAAAATAATTACATATGGTTAGTCAGGCACATTATTACAGGTCAAAAGCCCCAGGACTTTAAGAGAAACGAGGACTTTATGTCACTATGACTTGAGTGCAAATTTTAATAAAAATTAAAATATACCATGCTCCAGATATTTTTTCTGTTGAATTGTGGTCATGATTTCAACCAATGAGGCTTTTACAGGTTGGTCACCATTTGAAAGTTATTGACATGTTTATTACACATATGATATATTGGAATTAATTAACATTTTGGTGATAGTCTCCTTGCATGCATAATTTTTAACTATTCCTGGCAACGGAAAGAACATATTATCCTGATTTTACAAATAAAATGGGGATACTGATAAAATTATAAAAGAACCTTACTGGATATCACAGCCAGTAGGTGATAGAGCTGGGGTTTTAAATCAGGTCTTTTGATTCTTAAGTACATAGTTTTCCTGATGCATGGAAAATTTACCATCAGTGACATGTTTCATCTTACTTTCACTTATTCCAATATCTTAGAGTCTGTAATTCACAAAATGAACATGAATCTGTATTTGTTGTTTTGCAAATACTGGGCTTGTGGACAAAATGTGAGCAAACTGCCCCAAGTAGAAAAGGGATAAAAGGGAAAAAAGGGTGTCCTGCCCTGGGAGGTCTGCAGCTTCTCGGACTCCCTAAAGGATGTTCCAGGAGGGCTCCCAGACCTGAGACATCGGGGGAAGGAGGTATTTTAGGTGTTTTTCAATTACCTGACTAAAGAACAATGTTCAAGTCTTATATTAAGACTGCCATAAAAAATAAAAAAAATAAAAAAAATAAAAAATAAATTTAAAAAATTTAAAAAGTTAAAAAAAAGACTGCCATACACTATGGCACTTGTTTTCAACTTTTATTTTGGCCCAACATTCCTGTGGAATGCAACACACTGACATCAATAACAAGAATATGGTCCTCCGCTGCTGCATCGACTCACAGCTGAGTGGCAGCCTGTCTGAATCCCAGAGGACAGGGTGGGAGGTCCCTGCAGAAACCCTGCAGAGGCCCCATCCTCAGATGACTCAGCTCTGGAGGGAAGGGAGGTACAAAGAGACATATTTCTAACACTAAATAAATCCAATCTTCAAACCGTGCATTCATGCAAATCGTTAGAAGCAGCGTAAAAAATTACAAAGAGGTCCCCCTTTCTCCAGCCTGATGAGCCCATACCAGAGCACGTGGCTGGATAACTACAGGCTGGATGTCAGCCCTGACTCTCCTCTCTGTTGGGGCATGAGCACAACCAGAGGTAGTGACCGGCTCAGTGATATGAAAGCACGACATGCCCCTAGAACAGGGGTGGGCAACCTTTTTGTGATTGAGTGCCAAAACCAGCAAAATCTCTGACTCAAAATTCTTCTGCGTGCCAACCCTAATTTTTTGAGAACATGTTACACCTACTTGATATCTCTTAAGGTGTACGTATGTGAAGAACCTTGAAGAAATAATAAAATTCATTCGAGTGACAAAAACACAGTATGTGATGATGAAAATACATTTATTTTTTAATGTATACATGTACACTGATAGTCCGACAGAAAACTT